>NC_034419.1:14525212-15125212 GCF_002078875.1 Numida meleagris | reverse complement strand
GAAACCTAAAAGAAGCCACGCTGAAAGCAAAAGAGGGCCTGAGAGTACTGGAGTAAGATTGACGACCTGACATTTGAACTGCAAGCCTGAAATGCCTGCATGCAGTTATGGCTATGTGGAAAGATGAAGGGAAAGAATGAGGAAGCAAAGATGCATTCACCTTCAGATGGCGGCTTGCAAAGATGAAAAGAAACTATTATTTATATGAATGCTGAGCATGTCTTTATCAAATGCACTTACTTAGCATTCAAGACAAAGAGATGGTAATCTCCTGATTCTGCTGAAAACGTTGGAAGATGTGTGCATATAGAAAAAAGGGTATTGTACACAATCCTCATATTGCATTTCCAGAGATGCTATATAAAGAACTTTCCATTTGCAGCATCTTATAAAGCTTTTCTGTAGTTGTTATTTGTTTGTTCTACTGGCCATGAAAGTAATGGCAAAATCCCCCTCTGAAGCAGAAGCTTCCCTTCAGCTGATGCAGGTCTTTTCAAAGCTGCCAGTAGCAGAGTTAAGAAACTCCACAGAAGTGCTATTGAAAAACCCTTCCAACTGAATAACAAGACAGAGTTGAAAATGATTTATGTATAGAGTCAACTTATCTAATTTGAACAATTAGATAAAAAATACATTCTTCACCTAAATTCCCAGCATTCAATTCTGGCTCACACAGCGCTGCATTTATTTTTTCTTTAATTAATATTTCTTTATTTACTTTTGGTCATAACTAGAATTACTGTCTTATCTAATTTCTTAAATACCACCAACTCACAATAAGCCTGCTTTCCATGTGGCATCTGACCATTTCTCAGGGAAGCTAAATAGCAAGTGGAGCATAATTTTCTAGGGATAAAAAATGATGCAGATCCACTTCTGGATTTGGGAATCATGAGGAAAATTCACAGCTCTGATCCTCCTGCAAACATAGTGGAGTATGGAGAGAAAAGCAACAACTGCAGTCTCCAGCCTGACAATGGTATGAATCTTCAATATTACAGCAGATGGACTTCAGCCAAGGCTCTAAGCTATAAAACAAAGTATTCTAAAAATACCAAAAACTCACTGCCCTAATTCATCTAGAAGGTGACGACTGCAAATATGCTTTACAATGTGCATGACAAACAAGGGTAGAATTGAACATTAAATCCACAAGCACTTCACAACGCAGGACTTCTTCCTAACCAGATATGCAATCTGTTATCCTGCTAATTTTGATTCTGTCTCTTTCTATCTTCTTCTTTTTAGCGGTGACTAGATATGATTAAGAATTAGTTTGCTCCATTTAATCCTAATTCATGCGTGTCTCAAACTTCCTACCTTATCTACCATTGCCATGTACCTATAATGCTATAAGCTGTAGTTCTCAAGGTTTCTATGATGACAACAACCCAGAGAGAGAACTCAACTGAGCCAAACCATTCTCATCATTGACCTTAACATAAATGTTGTCTTTTTATCCTCATCTAATTGCAAATCAGCTCAGGATCTCTGCAGATGTCTATACCATGCAAAAGTTTGGATTGCCATAGGCTGCAGCGTAGGGCAAGCAGATCCTTCCCTTTAAAAAGGGTGTTAATCTAGAAAAAATGTCAATGAGATATCATAGAGAGACTAATTCAGTGCCTTGGAATTGGCATAATTTGAATGAGACTTGTTGATTCTCCTAGCAACAAAAGCTCCTTTTATGCTTTTATTGGCAGAAGGGTGAAACACAAAAGAACCTCTTCTCCACAGGAAGTGTCAAATGTTATTATAACTGCTGACACCACCCTGGCCAGAGATAGATATTCAATTAACTAACTCACTTTTCGGCCGTAGGCTTCTGCACACCCCTGCGCTTTGTGATTCAGTTCCCTACACATACTGTAGGCAAAACACCAGCTCTTCTCTCTGCCTGTTCATAATGTGAGGATGGGTACACACATGGGCACAACACTTGAGTAACCTGAATAGGAGAATTTCAGCCTGTCCTGGGAGCTGGGAGTGTGAGTCTTACACAATTCATGCTGCTCTGTAATACAGACCAATAAGCCATCCCTTTGCAGAGGTAGCCCTGTTCAAAGCAACATGCCAATAGTACAGCTTCAGCACCATCGAACTCTGCTCTTCAACCTTCCCTTGGAAAATATATTCCATAGAACATCCTGAGTTGGAAAGGACTCACAAAGACCATCAAGCGCAACTCCTGACTCCACACAGGATCACCCAAAATTCAAACCCTATGTCTGAGAGTATCGTACAAATGCAAACTTGGGCAGCTTGGTGCTGTGACCACTGCCCCGTGGAGCCTGTTCCAGTGCCTTTTATTCTTTCACAACAAATGATTATTTAATTTTAATTCAGATGAAGTATGGGATCTTACTTTTACTATAAAAAGATGAGAACATTCCCAACTGCAAGGGCCACAAGCCACTGGAATACAGATACTGTGGAATCCCTGTTACTGGTGATTCAGAAGACCAGATTAGATCAGTTTTTGGCTGGGATGAGGTGTGAGTACATTTAATTCTGCTGTTGAATCAGGAGATAAAAACAGGTGACCTCTTGTTGTCTGAACTTCAGTTGGAAGAGAATAAAACATTTTACAAATTCTGATTAAATTCACAATCTGCATGAAGCTGGAATACACACCGGGCCACAGAGGCTCATGAAGTCTCAGTGTGGACCCAAAGTCATGTAACAGCATCAACAAAGCATGCATAAATGTGATTAGCTCCTAACTGTTTTCAGCACCTATGTTCTCCCTCTCCCTTCCTCCAAACTGCTAAGGCAGCAGTTCTTAAGCAAGAAAAAGAATCCCAGAATACTTTAGCCTTGTGTTGTATTTTATCTGGATTTCACTTGTTGGGACATCTTTAGAAAACTTCATGCATGGCCACACCCTTAATCAAACAGAGAAGGAAGGCATTGTAAGCACAATTAATTCCTCATAACAATCAAAATGCTTTTATTTTCTTCCCCCCTGTAATGAAATCTCTGCTACCCAAAATAACCTGACAAGGAATCATTGTTGAAAAGGCAAATTCATGTTTAGTTCTTTTGATGATTTGGCAGATTTGAAATTTGCACAGACAGCAAGCACTTTCTTTTTTTCCATCCCCAAACATACCAGACTTGAATAAAATCAAAAGAGTTCACAATAAAATACCCATTAACTACATTTCACAATGGAGAGAGCTGTGGACAAATGTAGGTCAGAACTTCAGAGCAGATCTTACTGTAGGTATTGACTATTTTGAGTCAGGTAACTTGCCACTCTCTAAAGATATTTGTTTTTCAGAGAGTGTATAGATCAGATCTCTTAGAAAATGAAACTTCTATGAAGGTCTGTCCATTTGGTGATCCATCATTATGCACCACTTCATAAAAATCTCAGGTAGACTCTTCTCTACTCTAAATGCTATTTCTGCTGTAAAGCTGTGCAAAAGAGGCCATACTCATTTCTTGTCAAGAACCTGAATCAACACTCCTGGAAAACTCCCATTAGCTTGAATGTGAATTGCCTCATGCCAATATAAGGTTATAAATATGGAATAGCACCACTGGCACAGAAATGACACTACTGTGAAATATGAGGAATGCTTACCTTGGTCTGTTTTATTCTGTGTGCTGCTTCAGTAATGCAGCTTCCAAGGCCTACTAAGGTTTGCAATAATCCCCTAATTTGCATCAAATGTCTATCCCACATTCAATGGCTTTTTAATGTCTCTGTGATTCCAGAGGGCAGTGATACCGGAAACGGAGCTTTGGCAGAAGGCCACCTGAAATACGGTGTTTCCTTTGCAGCATTTTATTAGCAAAAGACTAGGTAATAGAAAGAGTGTTCATGGAGGTGTAAAATAATAATAGCGTGGAGATATTGATTTATAAGGAACTGGTTTTAGATTACAGCAGTATAAGCAATACTTAAGGGTTGACAGCAAATAACAAAAAAAGTATTTGAATTATTACTGGAGAGAGAGAGATGTGAAACACAGGGAGCTACAAACTGAGCAGAAGGCTAGAGATCAGAACAAGGTGCATCATCAGCACAGGGAGTCCTAGAAGGGAGTGCAACATGTCAAGTTTGATGCTAGACCTTTGTAAAGGCAAAAATCAGCGTTTTGCAGGCAAATAAAAAGGAAGAAGAGAGAAACTTGCCCAAGCAAGCTAGTGGAAGAACCAAGAAGTCAAGGACAAGGCTATGATCTTCATTTCCATTGGCTGTAATATTTCTTCTTCAAAGGAAATGACATTAACATGGCGCTGCAACACCAGTCTAAGTGAAAGACTAAAGAGACAGCTAAACCAAAACAGATTGCATCACTAAATCACCTTTCTTTCTGGCAGGGATGAAGATTAATCAAGACGGAACTAAAAGTGTGTCTTTGATAAAATGCTTAAGTGGCCACACTTGAACTGCAGATTATTTGCATCAACTAGAGGATGAAACAGTAGTTTTCCACTATGCTGCAGGAAATAGCGGCTTGCTAAATAACTCTTTTAACTTTCCTCTGACACCTATTGATTATATTCAATAGAAATTAAGAGTAGAAGGCAATTAAGTTCAAAATTTAATGGTGTTCTGCTCCTGTTAATTTACCACCTGACCTGATCGATACATTGCACTAGATAACAATCTATTCCGGCAAGGCTCCTCCAGTGTCCTTTCCATTAAAATTATTATAATGACAAACAAGTAACTTTTAATCAAAAAATACATTAAAAAAATAATGTATAAGATAATTAAAAATTGGATTATTCACAGTAGTGGTGAAAAAACAGCTTAAAAATGTATTGATATTTACAACGCAGAGCCTGGACTTTTGTCAAAATATTGGATAAGCTACAACCTTAGCCCTGCAGAATCCTCTGGAAGTCAAAATATCAAACGAGTTTTAAGCAGCTCACACACAGAGCAGCCTGAGAAAAACAAACAACCCAAACACCTTAATCTAGAGGGCAAAATTGCAATGTGAAACTAAAGATCAATAGCAGTGAAAGAAACAGTATTGTGCTGCAGTTTCTTTTGTACATAGCAGTTAAGGTCTCCAGGTGAATAAACACAGTGTAGATTTAGTGTAGAATGAGCTCTGTCAAAACCAAATAGAAGTTCTGAGTTGATTGACACTGGAATGGTGCGGTGTAAGACCTCTCTCCACAACTCAGCAAGCACTTGTAAATTCACTAAAAAATTAAAGAAAACAGGGATGGGCTGGCACCTGGCACCTCCTCTATTCCCATAGGTGGTAGACAGGAGGTGGAGGCTTACCCACCCCTCCCCCTACCTCTGGGCATTCCCTCATCTCTTGCCCTGCAGCATCACACAGCACTGCGTGGCCTTGGTGACCACAAGGATGCTTCTGCTGTCCTGTCCTGCAGAACTAATCCCTGAAGCAGACAATCCAGTAGCAAATAACGGCCAGCAGTACAGCATGTGTCAAGCAATGGAGCTTTTCACTGGAGAGAGATCTCCTTCCAGCAGCAGAATCATCCATCATCTCTCTCCATGTGTGTGTCTATGTGCACACATGCGTGCCGAGGTAGCTGGCTGAATTTCATCACTTTTTTTTTTTTTTTTTGCCAAAATTCAGCATATCAGCATGAAGTCAAAACAAAACATGATGAGGCTTTCTCAAAAATATCCTCTTCCTTGATCGGCTGTATCTCTACCAGCACTCACTGCGTAACCAGCGCACCATTAATCACCGTGAAACATTTTCATTTATTTTGACACCCAAGAAAAATTGGAAGGAAAAACATTTTTGGATGGGAATGGAAAGCAGGCTGTAGGAGTATCTCCTTTTACCTTAGGGCTACCTAAAATGGAGCGTAAAACAGGACTCTGTCATTCTGCCCCTCACCCTTTATACGTGTTTATCTCATCCTTCACAGATACAGCAACAGTTTATGGTTTTAATATATTCAGATACTGCACAGGAGCATTTCTAAGAAAGAAAGATTATCGTCCCCTGCTGGGGAGAAGAAACCAAGCATAGCCCTCTTGGTCCCTGCAAAATTCCTGGCAAAAATCTCCCAGCATCTACAAGGCTGGTCTCTTAGTGAAAACAAACAAACAAAAAAAAATTACTGTAATAATTTCAGGCACCTGTCATTTTAGCTGAAAAATGTGGTAGGAAGCAACAGCATCTACATTCTTTGATATACTGCACTATGCCACAAAGCCAGCGAGTATAAGGGTAGACAACCAAAATATGTTGTGCAGGCAGGACACCACTCTTACAAAGCTGATTTATGCTATGGAAAGCTAGAGTTAGCAAGACCTAATATTTCAAGGAAAGCCAGCAGAACAAGCTCACAATCCACATCCTGAGCACGGGGATACCGCATAAAGCCTTGCCCATAACTCTGCTCAAACCTGCAGGCTCAGCAGAACCAGGCTGGGCTCTGGAAGGCCCTCTTGCTTCTTTTGGGACTTGCCAGCAGTGCTAATGCTCCTGGCCACACATCTCCAGATTCATGACCACCAGACACTCATATTTAGGAAAGTAAAGTAAAAAAAGTATCAATGCCAGAATAAAAATCCTACCAAATGCAAGTATTACTTCCTAATAAGGCATAGACATTCACTTAAGAAAACCCAACCAAACAAAAAACCACAGAGCTAGCACTCACAATGGTAGTGAAAACACAGCATAACAGGTCATTAAGATCTAGTTGGTTCTTACAGTATTTCTAATGACGCACTGTTGAAGTCAAGAAAGTTTCTTGATTTTTCACTTTGCATTTTTAGCAGCAGCAAGTAACAGAGATCCATGTGTTATATTTGCATCTTATCTCACACTATGCAAAGCAGAGCCTAACTAATGCTTCACAGTTAGCAGTTCATTTGATTTAGGAATGTATTTTCCATCCATGAGCAGTCTGCTCACTGAGGGTGTTGATTACCCTTTGATTCTTTTGGATCTATTGGGTGAAAAATTTCAAGAGGACATCTTGCTTTTCCCACGGCAGCATTTCAGATATGCACTACTGCAAGTTTGTTAGCTGGGCTGAAATCCTTTGCTCTAAACCTCCACTGATTTACTCCTGTAGTACTGCTTCCTCACAGGTCATACGTACGGATTAGATCTGAGACCTCAGGGGTGTTTAAAAGCAAGAATTTCTATTGCTGTTTCTATTGGTTTAAATAGTAATCCAATAATAAGTGATTCTAATCCCCATTTTCTTTCTAAATACCAAGCTACTTTTCTTTATAAATACAGAGGGGAAAGGAAAAAAAACCCTAATTAAAGAAGGTTAAATCAGTAGGGTAGAAGTTCCTTACAGGGTATAAATTATAAAAGCACTCACAGGCAGCTTTTCTTCTACACCAAATACATTTTTAACAATTATGCTGTAACATTATTAGCATTTCTGCCCCAGACTGCCACACTGCATCACATGCAGATACAGAGGCCTTTCGTACCATCTCTCCTTACCTTTGCAGGACCAACTTCCTCACCACAGAGGAAAAAGAAGAAGAAAAAAAAAAACACAAAAAAACTTGTACTCCTGTACAAGCAACACCCAACCTTACACTTAACTCTCAGCCTCCCTGGTGTCTACTTGGCCAAAAAAGCCCCAAGGTGCAAAGTGCCCACAGCTGCTCCCCCACTCAGCCCCCAAGGAAGACCTCATTAAACCTGGGTGAGAGCTCCCACGTAGGGCTCCTGCCTAATCACTGATATTGAAAACAGCTACAGAGCAGTAGGAAGCTGCCAACACTAACTTCCTGAAGGTTAATACTTACAACTACATTTTGGCTGATATTTTCAAAGTTGCCTAAAGGGAATGGATGCCTAGTCCCCATTAATTTTAATAAGAACTGGGCAGAAACGGTCCTTATGGGGCTCTGACTATTTCAGCCCATTACTGCTGGTGACATAAGGTTTGATATTGCAGGAGGCTGATTACCTGCTGGGAGTGCTGGAGCTAATGGAGCTCCCATATTTTGGCTTGAAAATTGAATAAGTAAAATGCATGAAGAGTATGGCTGTGCTTACCATAAATAACGAGTTTAAAATTGAACTGGGTCACATGGAGAGGGTCTCACCCAAAGCTTGTTATAAATGAGTGTTCCTGATTCCTTCAGAAATATACTGATTCAGGTATTCACCAGTACAGGGTGCACAGAGACATTTTCCCTAAAGATCTGTACATAAGGGTCACTGCATTCAGAGTTAAAGCTTTCTAATCTGTGTTGTCAATTTATTCTTTTTATCAAAAAACTATCACCTTTCAAACTGCTTTCAGCACTGGGCAACAGCCAATGAGAGATCTTGGTGGTATGTAATTGACTTTGAATTTTAGGAGCTTTGAAACCTCCCTTACTCATTTTATTTAGCAATCCTGACCGCATGCAATACACGCAGACTGCATCCACTGTAATCACAGATCACTTCTGATCACAGTCCCCAGCTTGCTATGCACTATTGAGCAAGCTCAATTGGGAAATCTGCAAACTCAAATCGATGCTTTTGTTAGGGATCCTCATTTGTGGGCACCAGGGATCATTTGAAGAGTGCAAGACAGCAAAGCTGTTATTTACTTAATTTGTGTGTGTGCAAATGCATTTGCATGTGGTCAATGCATTTTTTGCAATGACCACATAGAACTTGCAAGCGGTGTTCCAGAGGATTAGTAGAAATGGATTCTGCAATGCTGCATCGCTATTGTTCACCCAGGGAGGTGCAGCTCTGCCATCTCTGATTAAAAAAATCTAAGTCGATACTGAACAATGGGAAATTAATTTGTTCCACTGTTAGAAGTGGTTTATCAGCATGCTATTAAGGATAAATTGATTTTTTAAAAAAAAGATACCAATTTTGTCCTGCCAAACAATAAAAAATTACTGTATCAAATAAAGCCAAACTATAACTAAAGACCTCGAAATGGGATGAAACTCTTCCATATAACTGTGCGGCAGTTTTGTCTCCCCTCTTTTATCTTCTAAAGCCACAGCATTCACAAAACATTCTTGTTTTCAAAAAGTTGCATTTCAAAAACCATCACTGTCATGGTTTTGTGATTTTCGGTTATTGGTATTCCACATCATAACATCATGTAGTGGACATACCTAGTTCTCAGAAGAGAAGGACTACTACAGTCCCCACGGTACTTTGCTCCTTTGTTACCATTTTCCAGCCGGAGGGAAAAGATAGAAGCTCGCAGTATAAAAACTTGCAGATCACGAGACCTCGTCCCTTTTTTCCGCTGTCTCTCGTCTTGGCAGCACCTCGCTCTCCAGCCGTCTTATCGTCGGTAGTAGAGTAAGGCCTACCTTGACTTTGGGACATTCTCTCTCTCTGTATTGAATTTATCAGCTTAAATTGTAATTATATTGTATTATAGTGTGTTGTTTTGCATTCCGATATTTTATTTAGTAAATTAGTTTGTTTCTCCTCAGATTGTTGCCGCTGTTCTTTGCTCTCAGGGCCATCTCCCTACCCTTTTCCCCTTTCCCCTTTTCCCGGGACGTGGGCCCTTGGGTCCCCCGTCCCCTTTGTCACGGAATCGGGCCTAACGCCCGTAAACCGTTGACAATCACACAAGCCCCCTTTATTTGATAGAAACAACAGCTACCTGAAAACTTCTTTTTTTTTTTAATCTAACTATTGCTATGTTAAAAAGAAAGGATATATATAATTATATAACATATACATGAATTCTTATGAGTCTGCTCTATGATTCTTTTTCTTGAGTTCTCTCTGTGGCACACTCCTCCTCATCAGTATGCTGCGGTGGTGTTTGATCAAGCAGCTCTCATCGCTTTGCCTCTTTCAGGTATGGCAAAACACTTTGGAAGTTGTGCAGAACTGTCTGGCATTCCTACTGAGAACGTCCTCCAATAGTTGGTTTATTTTAATTTCCAACCTACATTTAATGGTGGAGAGTTTCTATCTCTTAAATTCTTCATTGTTTTCTTTGCCTTTCTCTTTCATGCTCCTTCATCCCTTGCCTTGCTGCCCGGTAGCTCTGTTCTCTCGGTGGAGGCTCCCACTCTGAGCAGCCAAAGCCTTTCTCTGCGCCTGCACTCCCAGGATAATCCATCTCCTTTCCTGGAGCAGAGTGCCCAGAAGCACACATCCATCCCAGGAAAGGGCCGATCACCGTGTGATGGAGAAGCATTACGCTCCTGTAGCTCTGCCACACATTCCTCGCCTGACTCCCCACCTGACATTCGGATGAACCAAATTCATCACAATATAGGGACAAATGAGAGAAATGAATAGCACCGCTGCAATAATGAGGCCAGGCTTTTGCGACTGAGCTGAATCCCAGAGGAAACACAATCTGTCAAAAAGCGTACAGATATTCTCCTTTACTGCCTCATGTCTGTGCTCTTTGGTTCAGAGCAGTGGTCACCTGTCCTGTTCAGAGCAACAGGTAGCTGTATCCCTGGCAATGGTCCTGGCAATGTGATGCAAGCGTTCATTACCCTAATGGGCTTTTACTCATGAACTTATTTATTTAACAGGGACTATGGGAGCTCTTGTTTTAAAGTGTGTTCATCCACTTAAGCAATTTTCAAGAGGAGGATAGGAAATTTCCAAAGGGAATAGGGTTCATCTGTTATTTGCATAACGGCATTACAGACAACCAGACTTGATGGTATTTCACAGAGGGGTCTGAAGAAAAAGGAGAGGGCGCTTTGTAATAGTAAAACCAATACAGAGATACGTTTTCTACTCTCATTTGAGTTAATAGGAGATTTGCCATTGTCCTCAGTTAGGACACAGCCATTTGCTTCTCAGTTTCATTCCTGAGCCATGGCTGTGCTGACAGCTCACCTTGCTGCTTGTGAGTCCCAGGCAGATAGATAAAAAAATACACATACTGACCATGCCCATGCATCTCACAAACCCCGCTGTGTGCTTGCTGCCTAGGAATTGTAATCAAAAGGAAATGATTACACAAGAGCATGTATTAAAAACAATCCATCTGCCTGCAGAATGGCTTTTATGTACTAATGACAGGGCAGAATGCTTAAATCTGTATAGCACAGCTTCTTTCTGCACTGCTGTCTTTTGCATGATAGTTACAAAAAGGAAAGGCAGCACTTTTAAAATATTATTGAATTTTGCCATACTACATCAGCGCTTGTGCTTGCTTAACCTTGAGCAGTTATTGCAGTGAACTGGGTGATCCATGGAAAGACTTACCTGCCAAAGAGGAATAATGCTTTTCTGGGATAGCAGATTAGCAAACTGCTTTCTGACAAATATGGATGGAGACCTGTTTCAAAATCTGCAGGGTATGTACATGCTGAGTAGGAGACTTGGCAAAAAGTCTAAGATTTGAAATAAAGCTTTCGCTTGCAATGTACTTACTTGATTCCTAAAGGAAAGGCAATTCCGTGATCTTAATGCACGAAAATCACCCAAAAGTGGCAATGGGCAGACAGACATCAGGTCCTACAGCTATCTGCAGTGCTCTGGGAGGGGAGACTGGAAACATGTGTGATCAATTTTATGGATTATCAATTCTCTGAAGTCAATAAAACACCTGCTAACTTGTCTGCCTCTAGTTGCACTGGCCAGATTAATTCATGGAGTTCAACACAATGGACAATCCTCACGCTAAATTAGTGACTCTCATTGGAACTTCCTGCATCAGTAAAAAGAATTAATGATTCATGTTCCTCTTACAACGATTTGGTCATTGTCTCTTTAAAATTGCATTTTGCAATAGCTTCAGGTTCTTGTCTCCTAAAGAGCAGTGTTTTCCATTTTTACTTAATCACCCATTTCCTTTGTGTTCAGATCCTAATCCTACAAAACACATTCCAGCCTCATGAACTAGCTCCTTGTTTACAGACACAAGGTAGCTGTGAGGGAAAAGAAAAAACCTTAATGCTCTGCAATACTCCAATCACGTATTTTCTCCACCACATTGGAGACGCCTGTAGACAAGCAGCATTTCACAGCCCTGGCACACTGAAAACACAGTATCTGATGCAGAAAAGATGTACGACGTGACCCTATGCAGAATTAGCCACTGAGAAATATGGTCTCTCCCGACAAAGATAAATTATCATCTGAATTACTGCAGAGGTTTGGTGCAAGGAGATGTAGTGCAGATACTAACCTGACCTTAATGTTTCTCTAAGCTCCTCTTGGCCACTGGTTAGCTGAATGCTGGCTCTTGACATTCCCTAAGCACCATGGGAAGGATTAATAGCCAGCCACCATTCTCTTCATTTTCCTAAATTCAACAAACCGTGTCCTCATTTGGCAAAAAACAGTGGCTCTCCCTGGATTTCCACAGCTGAAAACCTGGCACATTTTGGTTGTCGTACTGATACCACACATGGTATCTCATGACACAGATAACCTCAGTGTTTATTTAAAGGCAAAGTGTAAAGGTTTAAACCTGTCCTTCCTGAGCTGCCACACATCCTACATCAGCTGGCAGGACCAATCCACACGGGTGTAGTGCATGGTAACAAAGCTCTTTCTCCAGTCAGATTGCTACCTCTGCCTCCAAAACCCCCTTTCCAGTATTATGATTAACACTTAATTCCACCTGTAGGACAAGGAAACTCCTACTGCTTTTCCATTTAGCTGCTGGATGGCTTATGAGAAGTATTTTAGAGAAACGTTACTTTCCTCTGTATGTTCCCGTGTGCCTTCCTGCAGCTACACGGCCGTGCTGGGCTCTAATTTCATCATAAAGCAGCTGCCTGTGCACCTCGGTGGCTGCGAGGGTTCTCCTCCCTTGTGTGGGCACTGAGGCTGCCAGCTGCAGCATGGAAAGTGCCTGCCTGCCCCGTGTGGGTGGAGGTACGGCCACGCTGATGGCTTTTTCCCTCCTTAAAAAACAACAACAACAACAACAAAATAGGAATAAAAAATGTTTTCCCGTGGAAGAAAATCATTGGGATTGAAGTGTGCGCTCTCTGTTTCATCAGGGGTGGATTTGTCAGCTCTTCTCTGGGCTTGGTATTAAAGGGGTGATTGCTTGGCTTTGCAGGAAACCATAATGCCAATCAGAAAAGAAAGAAATATAAGGCGTAGGTAGGGAGAAAAATTATAGCGGAGATGAAGATGTGCTCAGGTGATCTCAAGAGCAGCACCATCCTCACCCCAGAGAGACAAGCTCATCCATCTGTTTCTCCCCTGTGCCCGGCCAAGGTCTGCGGGCAGCACACACATGGCACAAATGGGAAGGAGCCTCCATGCAGCCCCCACTGAGAACTTCAGCCCATGTTGGCTACAAATTCAGTCCCTGAATTCCTCCCATGTTGTGCCTTAGCCACCAGGACATGCCTACACTTCCGAACAGCACTGGGTGTATGGTGTGTATGTGTGAGAAGGATGACCCTCCATGAAGTCAGCTCCTCTGCCTGGCTGCAACGTCAGGGCAGCTCCAAGGACATTTCAAGAAGACGTATTTCCAGTCAAAAGCAAAGTCTGAAAATATTCCAGCACAAAGTTAGGCTTCTCTCTCTGCCTCTATTTAATAGTATATGTGATACGCTGTGATTTTTTTTGAGCTTACTAAATGGGTGTCAGTAGGGAGCAGATACATTTTTTTCCTCTTCACAAATGAAGTCATCTGAATTCACCAAATCAAAAAATACGAGACTCCCGCTCGGTTCCGTGGTGCTGCAGAAGGACAGGGCTATAGATTTTCCCAGGAGTGTGAAATAATTCACCAAGCCTGCTCGTTATTCATACAGACAGTGCATTAATAATGTGGGACCCTGAGATCTCCTCTCATCTAGGCTGAAGCACAGCTAGAGGGATGAGAAGCTGACTCCTTCCATTGCAAAAAACATCTTTTTCCCCTTTTTTCTTCAAGAAATAAAAATTGATTGAAAGTATTTTCACAGAGTGGGGAAAAAAAAAAAGCTTTTTGGTGAAACCACCTAAAGTACACACAAGATAAATAGAAAACCATTGGCTTTGTGACGGCAAACCGTTTTCACTCGATGTAAGTGCTGATAGATACAGGATTACATCTAACAAACTATTTGCTAAGGATCTGACTCAAAGTCAATGAGAGTCCTTCATCTGACTCTGCAGGGCTTGAATCTTGCTCTCACTCTGGGAGCTTTCCATACTTCCCGTGCCCATCTCTTGCTGGCATGAGCTGGGGCAGGATGCATGGGCAGGAGCCAGCTTGGGCTCCTGCAGGGGATGAGCTGAGACTCTCCTGGTGCAGGAGCACAGCCCTTTCATTAGGAATGCTCACTTTACAGCCAGCGTCCTGTCCATAATTTAAGAATGAAATAGATTAGCTCTTGTCAACGGTGTGGCTGCAATTACCACCTGCCCAAGGAGTGACCTATGGGCCATGACCTTTCTATTTGTAGGCCCTGGGTGAAAGCAAGGAGGGTAAATGCCAGCAAAGAGCTCAAGTGTTGATGAATGCTGTCCTCTCCGTGCTTCTAATAATGCACAGGGAAAAATAATGTGCAGTATCTACCATCAGTAGCACAGGGAAAGTTGTGAGGTGCTGGCCCAGAGCGGCATTAAAAGTCCTGGTGCTCCCAAGAGTCATTAAGACTTGTGTTGAGTTTGTTAGCACTGTCCTGACAAAGTCTGATGTAAATTCACAGGGCTATATGGTAGCTAGTGATGGATGGTCCTCAAACTAATAGAAACCTGAAGTATGTACATGCAAGTGAATATTTCATATATTACAGAATGATTTGAAAGCTGATGTGCTCCAAGGCCAGGCTAGGAGAACGGAAAACACTGGGTTCATTTCATTTTATTGTTCCGTATCAGTGAGTGATTTCCCTCTGCCCTGATGCATGGCTGGTATAAAGCACGCCAGCAGCAGGCATGGGGAGCTAGCACGCCAGTCCTGCTCCGTGAGAGCTAGCACTTTAAATCCTGTATTGCTGACAACATGGATGGGGACCTCGGCAGTGACATTTCCTAGAGGAACAACTTGGAGAGAGAGTTAATGCGCAGAAACTGGGAATAGTTTTAGTAACACCTTCCTCCTTTCTCATTGATTTTGACCAGTGTTAAAAAGCCCTCATTTCCTAAGAGCCAACACATACAGCCTGCGCGATGGTCCCTTCTTGACCAATTTCTAAAGCCAGTGCACGTGCTTTTCTTTTATTGCACGCTCCGTGGTCCAATCAATTTCACAGAGAACTGTAAAAAATGCTGACTGGCTCTGACAGAGTTTGAAAGAGAGCGGAGGAAGAGCGAAGAGAAGGGAACAGGGAATTCAAGCACTACAAAAATGTGTGCCTGAGAGCATCATTAACCATAACACAGTAAACTTCAGTATTGTTGAACAAATTATGTATTATTCAAGGCCTTGAAGAACACATGGGCATAACCACCTGCTGAGTGTACAGAATGGCTCAATACCTCTGTAAATTATATAGTAACATACACATTATTCGCCGCATAAAAGTGACGGTACTAAAATTATGAATATTTTGGATTCCTGTTACGTTTTTAGAGCAATCGTGAAGCATTTGAGCTGCTAGAATATTTCTAAAGCTTCTCTTTTAATACTTACTCAGGAACCCCAGGGGGTCACTTGGCCTCTGTGCCCACTTCCTTCACATTTGTTGTTTATGACCAGTCTACATCAGTGTAGAAAAGGTGTTCTACACCTGTGTCTGATCAAACACTCACGCTGGGTATACTGAGAACTAAAGCGTAGTAAGTGTAGCTTCCAATAAAATCTCTGTCTGCAGCAAAAAAGTGACCACAAGACTGTTTTGCTAATGGAGGCGACTGAAGAAAACTGCAAGTCATGTGCAGATAGTCCTTAAAGAATCAAAAAAAGAAAAAAAGGAAAGAAAAAAGACATGAGTGTACAAATCACTTCCCTGCTGTCACTTGCTCGTTGCTGCTCTCTGGTTCACACAGCCAGCTTGATTCGTACCATGAAAGAAAATCTCACCCTATTCAGAAAGGTGACATCAATTTTGCATGAAGATTAGGTCAAAGAAGAGTGACGGGTGGACATTACAGTCCTGACTCAAATGTGATTGTGTTGGTATAACCTTTACATTCGATGCTGTCATAGCACAGTTATTTTAACCTATCTAAAGTTATCAAACCCTAAATGATGCCAGGACCTGTTGGAACCACCAAACCACAAGCAGCCTTCAGCCATGTATTTTAAGGAAGTATTTTGAGTTGTAACAAAACAAAAGCAAAATAAAACCTGCTTTTTTGTGTGTGTGGAGTGATTCTGAATGCAAATCTTCCAATAAATAAACATTTAAATATTTTAAGAACTTGCTGATTTCATCTACAAAAGCTTTGAACAGAGATTGTAAAGGCAATTAAAAGCCACACTGTTTCATCAGGGTTTGTCCATGCTCAGTGCTTAACATAGCAAGATGGAAGATGACTTTCTGAAATGAGGAAGGCAAGCTGTTTGTAAGTAAAGGGGAGAGGAAATGTAAATTCAGAAGTACAGCTAAGAAAACCATGCAGAAATAGCTTGCACGTCACATAAAGGGTCTGCAGTAACGGGTCCATCAAAACACAAAGCCAGAGGGGTCTGCATGCTGCTCTGAGCTGCAGACTCGAGCCTTGGGCTGGCCCTGGTCATCACGGAGATGTGTGAACAGGACAGCAGACCAGGAGCTTGCTCTGGAACCCACCGTATCCACCAGCATGACTGCTGCACAGGTTCCGCATGCTCCAGAGGAGTGGTGGGGAGATTTTGGGCATACTTGGCACTGCTGGAACTCAAACTGAATGAAACCGTGTGGGACTTGCTCTAGAGAGGCAATTGGGCAAATGGAGAAAATAATAACAGACACAACAGAGAGCTGAACAGGCTAATGCCCATGTGCTACAAGCCAAGTGGCACACATGATAAATTGGAAGGAGGGAGTGGAGCATTCAAAACAACCCTCTAAAAAAAAGACCTTGAAGCAGTGAGGGGAATAATGAAAGTAAATGTGCAACAGAAGAGGCAATGAGAAACAGAGACTGGCTTCTCTGTTTCATGACACTCACAGCTTTTGTATTGCTCTCACTGTTGCTACTACATAATTCATTGGTGATTGAGGCAGATTTTAGGACAGTGTCTACTGAATGAGCAGCAAAGAATAATTTATAACTTCGGAGGCTGCCTCAGCCTGGCCTCACTCTGCTTTTTACAAGATGAGGCCCCAGAAAAAGAGTTTGCTGGACTGGGCTGGAAACAATCCATGGAGACACACAGCAGCTTCGTGCCCTTCACAGCACAAACACTACACAGCCTGAATTTTAGAAGGAGAATTGCATACAGTAGTCCTCTGTACTATGACAGTGTGCTACCCACATGGAGATCTCACAATAAGAGACAAAAGGACCATTTAGCATCTCTGGTACTTACTGAAAAGGTTAAGCTGACCACTACATAGAAAAGTATTGTCCCTTGAGTAGGAAGAAGCACTTCATGCAGTCCCACCTACAGCTCGGTTCTGTCCTGGAGCAGTGGCTGGTGGGAGTGGAAGGGAATGCTATCCCTCCTCTGTGACATGAACTCAAACAGTCAAGCATCGGCCCTGATGTGTTTTCTGATGCAACTGGACTGAGAAGCACCAAAAGTTTTACTCTGATCCCATTAAGTCACAGTTTGGCTAATGGTATAAATAGGGCAAGACTGAGATTCAGGTTTTTTTATACACAAAACTATAGGCAATCGTCACTACCAGTGTGATGATTGCCACTACCAGACTGCTGACATGGTATCTTCCTGCTCCTCTCACCTCAAAGGTGGTTGACCTGTTTGGCTGAGAGTTTACTGCTGTCCCTGAACGTCCCCAGTAAAGTAATGGATCCAAATAAGCTTTGTGAATGATGGATTGTGGCTGGAAATCATCTGCACTGTAAAACCCAATGTGGCTAAAAGGTCTCCATCCTTTCACTGCAGTAGGTGAACAAGGTAACAAGTTCTACATGACCTTTTGAAACGTCCACATGTGAAAAAGAGGCAGCAAACACCAGATCTTCACATGAGTTAAAGTATTGCCATCTACAGGTCTCCAACAGGAAGTTTCTGGAGTTTTCCCTTAGAAAGGACAGAAGCACCAAATAGGTCAAACATTTGACTTAACACCAGTCAGTATGTCAAAAGTCACAAAGCAAAGTCTGGGATAAAACAAAGGCCAGAGGAAATGCCCATTCTATTCATTTTTTACAAGCAACACTTTGGGCTTTTGAACTGTTCACCAGCCATCCACAAAAGAAGCAATGGTCTGACTACAACAACTAAACTTGAAAGGGGAAGACATTCCTTTGTAGTTCACATTTTCGGGCTTTGAAGTCACCCTGAATCTTACCAGTGACTTCAATGGGACTAGCTTTGCACTTTTATATTAGTCATTGTTTTATCCTTAACTCCTTTCAAAATTCCAGACGAAAACGTTTCTTTTTATTGTAATCCTGACAAAGCAATTAGGCTCCAGTCCACACCTGCACCCAGCTTTCTTTTCTTAACACAGCACTCTTTGAGCTCCTGTCCTCTGAGCAGAATTATGAGATCTGAATTAATGGTGTCTGCTCTACCCAGTGCCTCTCTTTCTCATGACCTGCTGAAGAACATGAAACCTTTCAAGGCTTGTACAGCTGATCTTTGATTAAGATCAGCGGTAAATTTCACCTATGGTTGTTTTTTTGTTTGTTTGGGGTTTTTTTGAGTGTGCCAGCAGAAAAGGAAGTTTCTTTATATTGAGTTAATTAAGCAGTAACAGAATGACAGAATGTGGATTAAAGTGCAGTCATTCAGAAGTCCATTTGTAGTGCATTTTTAGTCGTGAGTTCAGAAGCTGAATAGCACTCCCTGCACAACAAGGTGCAGATTACTGCCTCATCACTTAAGACTTTGAAAGTCTTTTTGAAATCATGCAATATTTTCTTTCAGTCTTTAACATATAAGCCAGATACATGTCCACCACAAATACTTGGTGAGAAAACATTAGGTTCTCATCCCTTGAAGGTACCCCCAATCTTTCACCTTCTTAGTACTGAATGTAAAAACCTCCAAGCTTTGTCTACAAAGTCCTCCAGTCTGTAATACCCACTGATTCTCCTGTCTCACGTCGGGTGCCAAATATTTCCCAAGAAGAGCAGTGAGGAACTTTGAAAGAAAAAGGTTTCACAGAGCTGCTGCACAGAGGGAATCTGCAACACTGAGTGGCTTACTTGGGATGGTGAACTGATGGGATTAGTACCACCTACTCCCAGTCCTAAGCAATTCTAAGCCACAGGTCACAACCCATTGCTGTATGGCTTCACCTGGCAGGAGTGGCAGGGGAGTCCCAGGGAGGAGGACATCCCATTGAGTTAGACCTGGGCTGCAGCTGGTATGTAATCCAGACACCAGTAACCCGGTGCTCTTGCTTCAGCAAAAAAAATCCCTTTGACTGACAAGATTCAGCACAAATGAGGGCTAAAGGCAGTGATTTTTTCTTAGTTTCCTACGAAGTTTCTTACAAAGCAAAACCACAGCATTCATTTATTTATCTTTTTTGCCACTGACTTTTCAAATAGCTAATTAAATCAAAATGAATGGCTGTTGCGCTTTGAAATAGGTATGGACCAAAATGAATGCGGCACTGGGGAGGCCCTTGAAGTGACATAAGGAATAATTTCATCCAGTTATTTATTAAGGACTTGATCCTGCCACAGTATCTTTTACACTGATCTGAGCGGCTGCACTGAATGCTTTACTCATATTTTTCTGAGTGAACCTCAGTGTGATCCATGTGCACAGTACAGCTTTCCTGTTGAGTTAAACAGACAACACAGCAAAGTTCCTATGAGGAATCTATGGACTTGAAGCTATTTACTGGATGGTACAGATACAGAAAAAGTATATACAGGAGAAGCTACTTGCCATCAACACAGGAAGGTCTGTTTCGTGTAGTCCCAGCCACTTTCCCAGGTAGACAGGAGCATTTTACTGTTTGTGATCTTTCCTCAATTCGATTCTTATTACAGCATCTGTGTGCTGCTATAACTTCACACGTTCCTCCTTCTGGCAGAAAAAGAAAAAAAGGAAAAGAAGAAAAAGAGACAGTATTGACATTCTGATTAGGAAGAGCAGAAGTGGTTAATCAAAGCACACGGTGTGCTACTGTCCACGTTTCTGCACAGCTTCTATGCAGCCAGTACTACGACGCTATTTTTCTCCCATTGTGTGTGATCCTTACTAAGACAGATATTGATATACTTCTTATAGGAAATGCAGATTAATTTCCCTCTAGAGCAGATATTTTTTGCCTGTCACATATTAAAAGCTTCTCTGACATCTGTAGACTTTTGGACTAAGAAAATGGAGGAAGTCACAGTCTGGGCCTGAAGAAATGTAGGTGATACACTGCCTATGTTGCATGCATAAATGAAATAACTTTTGGCTGATTTTATGCCTGTAATACTGGAAGACCCAAATATTCACTTCCACAAAGACAGGGGTTATGGGCATCCATCTAGAAAGAAACCTTTTCTCCAAATATTTGATTCAGTGCCAGCTCACAGCTGGTGGTAATCAGTGTCTCCAAACTACAGGATGGTGCAACAGCATTTCCCTTTGCTATCCCACTCATAAAATGGGCAGTTTTAAGCCAGAAAACATTCCCATCGTGGGCAAGGCTTAATTTGTCCTCTCCTTCATTGTCCTTTATGATTATTTGCAATGATTTGGCTGGGTGGAGAAAACAAAGGAGTAATAGGCAAAGAAACGATGACACAGGATCAGGAATCCCTGGTGTCTGTGGCGTACGCTATGCACAGAAATGAACTGTCACCTCTACCATTTCCCATTTACCTTCACAGTGTAATGCAAGCACTGGCGCTTTGGCATTCACTCTTTTACTGAAAAACCTTTGAGAACTTGTGAGCATGTGCAGTAACTAGCACACATCTCAATGCAAAGAATGAACTTTTGCCTTCCAGGATGAGTCAGTGCATCAAAGCTTGTGAATGTCCATTAAGGTACATGAGCTTGGGTTGCATGGTCTTGGGGTTAAGCACTGATGAGTCTGCAAGCTTTAGACAAGACTGACTGCAGAAAATATTCACCTCGTCTGGAAAGACATGCTGCTGCATGTACTACTTGTTAGGTGCATTTGGCCTGCTGACATGGGAATTTTGAAAGCCAGTAGGTACCACAGAAGAGAGATCCCAACAATTCAGAAAGCCATTATCTGACAAAAGGTCATTTAATTGTTTCTTAGGAGTAAGAGGAATTGTGATAATCAACTCAGCCCCAAATCCTTGTGTTTGTCTAAGAAATAGTTCTTCACATAAACTCCCTGTTCCCCCATCCAAATCATATTGAAAGCCATAAAAAACATCTCATTGGTTTGACTCATCTTATGGTCGTGTCCTAAGAGAAGAAGGATTTGTGATTTTATTGATTGCAAATACAACAATAAAAATAATGTACGCGGTAATAAGTATTTCTAATTTTAGATTACGTATACTATGTGGTAAATATCTGTGAATAAACTAAATGCTTCGTTTTCTCTATTAATTTCCTGTATGAGTACTAATAACCACATGCGCTAGTCTTTCTCATTTGATTATCTATTCAAAATAATGGGTTGTGGCTGATGAGCTTTATAACACCTTTAATTGTAATGTGGAAGCTCAAGTTGTTGCAGCAGTAAAGAATTTAACTCAAAGTGCGTAGATGCTTAGGAGTGAGAAAACATAACAAAACTATAAAAGCAATGTAAAAACCCCTTTTCTTACCACTCGATAGTTATGTACATTAATTGGAACTTTTAATAGTGCTGACTATAAAAATATCAGAATATACCCACAGTAATGCTACTGCTAACACTAAAGGTTATGCAGTGCATGATGAAGTTTTCTCTGCAGTGTCTGTTTCTCAGATGGAAACATAAGCAGAACTGTAGCTGGAAATATTTTTCTTGAGCAAAACAAAAATATTTTCCTCTTACTTCCATTTGTCTAGTTGCTCAAGCTTCTCAGGTTTAATATCAAAGATTAATTCCACTGAAACCATTACATGAGAGATGTAGCATGGAAGTAGCAACTTACATGCTTCCAAGAGGTGAACTGTTAATAAAACTACTACTTAGACTTTAACAGCACACAGAGAACATTTCATGCTGCAGAACACAAAAATTGCTTGTGCAGTGCAGGTGCATTATGACATTTGTTCTCTCTTGATGCTGTTTGCTCTTTTGGTGTTGAAATTACAGATGTCAACTTTTAGTTAAAAGGGAAGAAAAAAAGGTGTTGCTCACAAGAAGCATTGCATTTGGAGAGGCAGTACATTTTGTTCACCTGCCTAGAGCTTGACACTGCTTACTAAAGATCTTCTCACACGAGGAGTAAATTTTATTGAAACAAAACCGGTGTCCAGTCAAAAATGACATCTCCAATCCTGCTGGGTAAGGATGGATTTCAACCCTCATGGCACCCTTGGAAATTTGGAAACTGGAATATTCCCCCCCTCAGTTCCATTACTGTCATGGAAATGAGAAGAGATTCCAGATAACATAATTTTTTCATTGTCTTCCCAGATGACAAATCACAGAAGCTAGCAATATGCTCAATGCTCATATTATTCATAAAAATATGTATCTCATAGGTATAACAACTTGTTTTTTTAAAAAAGAGAGGAAGCAATACTCAAAGACATTTTGTATTGCCTATCAGGGTTGACCTGGGTGGTAGGCAGAAAAATATACATATTGCATAAATGCATTTCAAATTTATGGACTTTTAAAGAACATGAATTATTGACTCCAAACTTCTCCTTGAGAGCCATTCCCATCTGTTACAAACGAATACTTAGGGACTTAAATAACAATGTGGATTATTGACCTGATAGTCTGAGTGCAGCAAAAGTTTGAATCCTGGTCACAAACAACAGAAATGACGCTTTTTTAACAGCTCATTGTCCTACTGAGCTAATGTGTCTTCTGGCTTTGTTTCTACAATAATGGACTTACCCAACTCATTTAAGTTAATGGGGGATTTCCCACTGATTTTAAAAAGAGAGGAAAGCACCCTAAACATGTCTCAGTTAAGAGTGTTCTGAATGCCTTGCTGACAGCTACATCCCATGAGGTGGTTGCTTAGGAAAGAAAGCAAGAGAAATAACTTTGTTTGGTTGCTTATTTGCTATTTCCCTTCTTCCACAAAAATGGGAAGATAGAAATGCATAGGAACTCACAAATCAGGAGCAGTTTTTCTCTTTCTTCAAGAAACTCTGGAGATGAACAGAAATGTCCTATCATGACTTACATCTTTTTGACAACAATCATTAGCAGGACTTGATAGGAAGAGCAGACCACCCCTTCTGAGCACTCAGTTCAGAATGCCCTGAACGCCGTCTAAAGGGATTTTGCTACCTATCTAAGCAAGAGGGACAGAATCAAACTCTGGAAAGGAATTTGGACTACCAAAGATTGCAACTGTCCATGGCATTATGACCATCCTCATACATCCTAGCTTCCTGGAAGTCTTTATTCTGCATAAGTTTAAAGTGTAGAAATTCCCTATCATTCTTACTGTAAGACAGGGACAACTGTTTGTTACTGCCTGCAAATGGATTAATTCTAATTGGAGGACACCTAACTCCTGAAAACACGTTCATTTTTTATCTCTGTTATAAAGCCACCTTGAGTTTACACACCGCAGAGTGAAATATTTTATTGTAAGTACGAACCTACTGTGGATGGCTGTGATTTAAAACACCTAATCAGCTATAGGCACTGAGTGCATGCCTGGCAGAAGCCAAAAAGCCATCTTCTAGTCATCTCTGTTTTTTATATCTCTAGCTGAGAGGTAATAATAAAAGCATATTTTGCACTTGAAAATTATAACTTGCCTCTGTATTCTAGCAGAGCCTGAACTTATCAGTAAACAAACATAAAAAAGGAAAAACAGCGGTGCTGATTTGTGTTATACATTGTGGAAGTCATTAACTATGACTCAGGTAGCAAAACTTATACGTTCTCTCTTTGACAGTGATGACAATTTAATAGTATTTGACTCTACTGAGTTACACTGAGCATCCTGCAGCAATGAGAAAGGTTGTTTATCAAAATGATAAACATGTTTTCATTTCCTCCTTGGCTGCATGTATGTGATCAGAAGTCTAAGACCATCAAGAATTCACTTATTCTGGCCACCAGGCAGACATTAAGCTATTCAGGACCATCTGTGCTTGAAATGAGCTCCATTTAATGGACCTTCCTAGGGCAGGTCAGTCATAATGAATGCGTGTGTGCATGAATGCATGAGCAAAGCTGTGCTTCAGTGAGACTTCTTGGGTTGTTTGGCAGAGGCACAGGCAGCTGATAGATAAGATAGGCCTTTCTTTTTGTGGTCATACGCCCAGTGATTTTAGAATTCAGATCCTCTGTTGCATTTGCTTCTATCTCATCTTCAGTGCATCACGCAACCTGATTCAGCTGAAGGTTGTTGCAAGAAATTGTTTGTGTTTCTTGCAGAAAAACAGTGATACCCAAACGACTTCATATGCTCTGCTGGTGAGATTCTGCCCTCTGTTACACCATATGCAGTACAGTATAGGAAAACGAACAAAGGAAATTCATGTGGATCAAATCCTAACAACATTTCCAGATATCTTATTAGAAATATGACCAGATTTGATAGCTGTACTTATTTATACAGCCTCAGTTAGGTCTGTGTTCCAGTGCTGTCATGCTATGTGAAATCATACACCCACTGACATTATTCTGAAAAGTGCTTAAGTCTATGCAGATGCTGCTAGACCTAGGGGGGGATCACAGAAAACTTTAAACAGAATTAAAGTTCTTTAGTCTGAAAAGAAAATATTAAAAACATGGCAGTAAAAATTCTTCAGATGCTTCCAGATTTACTGCACAAGTGCTAACAGAAAACAATGGATAAAAAAATTGCACATTTGCCACCTCATGTCTTTGTACAAACATCCTAGAGAAAGAAAAAGGTAATGCTGTGACGGTTGCTAAAAAGGATTCAGATTTGGGTGCAGGAGTTTGAAGTTGGTAGTTTGAATAAGCTCTGGAAACTTCCCAGGTGTAATTAATACATTCATACGCTTTAATCAAAATGTTTATGCCAGCTAATGTGCCAGAACCACAGACTACACTGCGCTCAGGGGAAAATATCATATTTTACTTTACTCTAAGAAATAATAAGCCACTACTCTATTACCTACAAAGGAACATTTTTGCTCCTAACAGCAGTGTGCATACAAATGGAAAAACAAAGTCCCATGCTACTCTGTGAGCCACTTCATTGGTGAACAAATGAAAGACTCATCATAGCCCCACTGCAATTATACTCCTATTTTTATTTCACATATCATCCTCTGACACACTGTTTCTGCTCCAGAAAGAGAAGGATCAAGTTTACAGGACACATTTCTGCACAGAGAGTGACAACGGCTGCAGAGCAATCAGGGCTCAGGGTTGCTATTAATTCTCATGAAGCTGAGGGAGGATAACCGCGCTAAGTTACAGAACAGTTGAATTGGGCCCATGAATGCTAAATAACACAAAGGCACAACCCCCCCCCCCCAAAAAAAAAGAAAAAGAAAAAAAGAAAAACAATGAAAGTATAAAATTGTAGCGTTAAGCCAGAGCCCTGGTTTCTAATTCATATTTAATTCTTGCCCATTACAACAACTGGCACAAATAGGTTCGTGGGCTACTAATTATATGCAGCGTTGCAGTAAGGGTGGTATTTGTAACTCACTACACGTGTTCTGTGAGCCTCCTGGTTATACACTGCATTACTTTTGCCCTGGGGATCAGAGTAGGCTGCAGTGGTCCGTTTCCTAAATTTATATTTACATTTTCATTAGTATTCAGTATTTTCTTTGTCATTATGTGGTACATATATTATTTTCAGTGTGGAGCGCTCCATGCAACAGACGCGATTCCCACTGTGAATCATTAAGTTTTAGGTTGGGATATCATTCTTGTGAACATTGTTGCTATGAGAGAGTTCTGGAGACAGAGGGTATCTCCTGCAATGAAAATGCTATTTGTTTGCAAAAGATTAGAACAAGTATTTCCGTGAGGAACTGACAAAATTTGGTTTCTGACTGATTTGCATCATCAGGTTGGATACTGGAAAAAAAGTTTTCCAAGGAAGAGAGGTGAGGCACTGGTACAGCTGCCCAGGGAGTGGTGGAGTCACTGTCCCTGGAGGTGTTCCAGAGCCGTGGAGATGTGGCACTGAGGGACGTGGGCAGCATGCTGGTACTGATGGGTTGGGGTTGGACTAGATGATCTTAGTGGTCTTTTGCAGCCTTAATGATCCTATGATCCTGGTCCATTTCAAGCTGCTATTGAAGCTTCTCATGATGTCTGGGTCATTTAAAGAATACTTGTGGAGCTCCCAGCTCAGCTCTCCTGGTGGGTGGTGCAACTTTTCCACTTGGTTCAGGGCCCTAATTCCTGTATCACTGATAAAATGACCATAATTTCTCATCAGACTAATCCTCTTGGCTCATGTTGACCTGTGGCACAAGCAGTCTGAGTCTGGAGAACTGTTGGGCAAAGCAGGTCCTCTACAGCTGGAACAAATTTAATAGGAGGTAAAAGTTTTGACTGATTGTCGAGTCAAAATTCAAAACCTAAGAGGGGCAATGTGCATTCAGCAAAGACATCTCTGGTTATTTACGGTGCTTGAAGTTAATTTTCTAAGACCCTTTTTGACAGAAAGGGCCATTTCAATGAAACCAAACTTTTCTACAAAAAATCCGTAACAACGAGAAGAAAATACTATCTTTAAAGTATTTTGTTCAAAGGAATGTTAATAGTTCATTTGAATACTAA
The DNA here is from genome assembly GCF_002078875.1 of Numida meleagris. Classification (NCBI taxonomy): domain Eukaryota; kingdom Metazoa; phylum Chordata; class Aves; order Galliformes; family Numididae; genus Numida; species Numida meleagris. Next base: position 15,098,472 of record NC_034419.1, on the reverse strand, counting down.
CTAACTTGTGGCTTTTTTTTTTTTTTTTTTTTTGCATTTGTATTTTATTTCCCATTCAGTATAATAGTGAAAGCAGGGATATGCAAAGCTCTAATTAACACATGGATTTGTAGCCTTTTATCATTTTCTACTAATGCTCTCCCATCAGCCACAGGAGGCTTTTTATCTGGGAGATTTACAGATTCCTATACTTACACTCGGAATAGACTCTGATCTGCAATAGCTGGTTTATGCACAGAAATTAAAAATAAGTATTTTTTTGAAAAGGAGATATAGTATGGATTCTACTCTTGAATTCACAAAGAAAATGCAGAGCACACCAGTGTATAAGATGTGGGTGGATCTAGGGCAGGCTTACGGATTTCCATATCAAACCAATATACACACTAGAGAATAGGCCTTTCTACTAAAGAGCCTTGCAAATTGATCTCCTGAGAAATTTGCACAGGACCTTATTCTTATGCATATTTAAAAAAAAAATCTCTTAAAGATGAATCAAAGGAAAAACGGTGTCCAGGAAAACAAGGCAGGCTTCAAGCAGCTCCTGCCTCTGGCACACTGCATTTCAAATGGCAGCAAAACAGCCAGCGCTGGGGGAAGCATTGGAGAGGACCATGGGGCAAGAGGGGCTGGGGAGGAATGCTGATGAGGAATTTCCTTCAGGCTTTTAAGTTGTTGGTAGACTTGATTATGATTTTGCATGCCTGTGTACTGTATACTCGTGTCTAAATGACAGAATTTAGGAGAAAATCCCACCTATTGTGTGTGTGTGTGCTGTTCCTGATAGGCAGCAGAGTGCAAGCTATCAGGCAGCGCTGCCTGCAGAGGGCCATGCACATATCCTGTACGTCTGATTGCTTCTTTGTCACAGGGAGTGTTGAAAGTGAATTGTAATAGGTACTATTAGCATTCTTGTATAGATGAACTACAAAAGGCAGAGATGTAACCCACGAGGCAGCCAAGAATCCAACGTCCTCTTAGTGGGGATCTTCAGTATTTTAATGAGATTTTTCTACTTCAAAGGGAGATCAGCTTACAGCAACTTCAAGAAATGAAGGCTAGAAATTAGAAGTTTTGGCGGGATTTACAGCTTTTGAATGACATTAAGAGACGTATCTGAAGAGACAGGACTTCGACAGCTCAGAAAGAGAAGAATATTATTTTTGAGAAAACTTAAGTTTGATACAAAAAAAGTAATAGGCATCATGACTCTAATTATCATTGACTTGCAGTGAGATATTACATTCAGTGATGTTGGCCTGGACAAGATGAACAGAAAATCTTGAATCTTTGCAAAAATCTTGCCCTTAGTTGCTTGAGTGGTTTGCAAAGTTTAATATTGGATTCTTCAGAGAGGATCTGAACATATACTATAAGGAAAATAGATGTACTATGCATTCAGGCAGTGCTCCTTCTATAACTTAAACTGCAGGCAGCAGTATAAGCCAGAGATAGAAAAGACCTGTGGTGCTAACAAAGCTGTGGAAAAATGAACTATCCTGTTATTGACATCTCCAGTACCTTGCCAGAGTGCAGAGAAAATCCATACTGGAATTAGGCTTGAAAATGTCCTAACAAAAAAATTGAGGTGAACCACAGGATATTGCAAGGCAATCTGAAGAATGGATGTCAAGTGGAATGAGTCTTAGTAAGTGGAGACAGAGAAAGACAGGATGATACTGTTTTCAGATGGAACAATTAAGCTGGTAAAAAATATATGATTGAGGCACAGATGCTGTTGAGAGATGAACATGGGAGAGTGCGTGAATAGTAGGTGCTGAGAAAGTTCTGAGATGTTATTCTATGCCTATGGTGTTTCCAGATCTTCAAAACTGACTGACTCTTTTATTCAATACTTACGGCTTCAGCCTGCACTCCAAAGCAGTAAACCATACTCCTTTTCCCATCCATCTCAAAAGAGACTCCAAACTGCTGTTGCTATATTCATAATTTATCCTTTGTATGTTTCATGTGACGCTAGAAAATCTCTCACTTAGGAATTTTTAAAAACATTGATAATGATGTACAGTAATTATGATTCTATGATTCTCATTAAAAAGATCATCAATAATCAATTTTAAAATCCAGATTTTCAGTGGAAACAAAATGATGCAGGGTCCTTAAACTCATGGAAAAGCAGAACCATGCTGTTCTACACAGTTTGTCTTTTGATGTGATTGCTGTAGATAAATTCATCCCCAGATAATTTTATCCACTAAGGTGATTAGCCTATGGAGAGTCTATGATGTGTTTACTGAGCAGAGTAACGTAGTTTATGGTAATGTTCTTGTCATGCTTTAAAAATGTGCGACGTGGTTTTTATGAAGTAGTTAGATAAGGGGTGGTGAAAGTAATGTGAACCATAAAGAATGTACAGTGATGGAGAGCCAGGAATGCATAGATGCTGAGGACAAACTGATATAGAGAATTATTACCAGTGCAGAAGCTGCATTAATCTTCCAAAGAATGGCAATAAATAAAATAGCGAGGAGGAACAGGACTGAAAGAATTTGACCAACATGTAAAACTGAGATGGTAAAGTGGCATCAAAGGGTAGATATTTTAAATGGAATCTCTTACAGATAGGCTGTCTTGCTATAGTGACTGTAACTTTTTTTTTGTCAGTGGGGTTGACCACCTGCTAGAAAATTCATGAATAAGAAAACAAAAGTCCGTAAGTTACGATATATGTAATGACAATGTCACTGTACAGGTGCTGTGTGACATGAGCAGCAGCAGTAAATCCTATACTCTGTTGCAGCTACACAATGTCAAGCAGTCATTTCTCAGTGGATGAGTGTGCACATTATTCCATCCCATATATTCCTAGAGTCATTCACATCATTTGGACCAGCAGCTGGTCTTACACTTGAGTAGAAAATGATCCCTTTTGCAGGAGGTGACTGTACAACGGTACAGAGAGACAGAGGGTGGAAGTGAAGGACCAGAAGCAATCAACTGGTTTTGCATTGGAAAGCGTTTTACACCACATGTATTATCTGTAGCAGAACAACCTTATATTCTGCAGCCTAAGGATTTTATAGCACATTCGTTACTGAACCGTATTTAGTTAAATACTCAAGGAAATGCTACAGGCTGGGTATGTGAAGAGCAATATTTTAATTTTCAGGCTAATGTACCACGGTTATAAATTGGTAAGTTTTATAAATTTCTTTGTCAGAACGATCTATTTAATCCAGACTGAAGCATAATTTAACTGCTTAATGTCTAATCTGTAGCAGAACAGGTCTGAGTACGAGGGAGAGATGCAGAAGATGATGTGGGATTCAGCCCTCACTCCTCTCAGTTTTCATCTCTTCATTGTGGCTACTTCTATGAGAAGCTTTAGTGGAAGGATGGTTGCCTCCTCCTAAACAGCCTTTTAAAGATGAGGACAAGGGGCAATATTTTGTTTCATTGTAACATTTGCTTCCTTGTATTTGCTTCTTTTTATTTTGTTTTGGTGATGTTAATTTCAAACAAAACAACTCTGACAGATTTTCTCATTTCCCAAACTGATTTAATCACTCCCAAGTCCTCTTTTCCCTTACATTTTTGAGTAGTCTCTACCCTGAGCTGCCTTTTATCTCAAGTCTCCATGTTTTGATGTCTCTCTCCTCTCTGTTGCTGTTGATGAGCAATATTTTATTTCCTGTCACCTTGATTTGCTCTGTCTTTCCGCTCCAGCTCTCAGCACACAATTCAAACCATGATTTATTCTGGTTCTCTCTTTTTACCTTTTTTGTAACTGCACTGAATGTTTCTCTCTTTGACAATTTCTTTTTCGTCTCTCTTGAAGCTCCCGGTGAACAACACAATACAATACTACCTCCTGATAATTGATCATCTGGCTCCTGTTCAGATTTGTACTGCTTCTTTGAATACATGTGCAATTCAGTTCACTCCGTTCCCTTATAATACAAATAAAAAGGGCTGCATACTTGAGTGGAAATACATGAAGTCTAGTGAGCAAATAATTTCCTACTTTCAAAGCAATGTGTGATACATTACAGTGTTGGCTTGAAACTCATATTAATTTATTTTTTTATTAGTTAAACAGCAGCAGTGTGCTGAGAGCTCTGCAGTTAGCAGAACCAAAGAGGCCAGGCAGAATATGTGGGTATTTTTCTTTCTCCTGTTTACCCATGGTAATGATCAGTATTCATCCAAATACCATCTCTGAGAATTTGAGGTAGGCTTTTCTAAATTAATAGTTGCCTTTTGAAAAGATTTTTTTTTTTTAACTAAAACACTGTTTGTGAAAAATATTGACGCTTCATTAGCAAACATCAATAAATTTCAAATCAAGAAAAAATCCATATGTCTCAAAGGGATTATTATTCAAACAATTCATTTATTTTTAGCGAATAGCTTCCAGTTTCTTCCCTATATAGCACTACAGCCAGAAAACCTTATGAAATACTCGTATCTTCATCAAAAAGGAGAGAATATCCTTCACCATTCTGGGAAGCTTCATTTTCTCCATTCTCAGTTCAGCTCCCCCTTTCCCTTTTCACCTGAGTCTACAATCTTGAAAATTTTGTATAAAATTTAATTTAAATGGGCTCACACTGGAAGTAAAATAATGAAAAATACCTGCAAACTAGAATAGGGCATCTCTGCCAACACTTTCCAACAAAGGGTTAGGAATTATAAGCAGAAGAGGTCATCTTGCCCATTCCTTTCCCAGTAACAAAATGTTTCACTGCACACTCATGAGCATCTTGCTCAATTTATTTTCACATTATTTAAGCAATTGGGCTTCTGCTGGTGCAACAAGGGATCCTCTCAAGATACCATTCCAGCATTTAATGTGATCTACTATTGGGCTGAAAAGCGAAAAAAAAAATTCTGTGTTTTCTTTTGCTCTGTATTGCTCATTAACTCTAATTGTAATGCCATGACCAACTGAACACCACTACTCCCCATTCTATGTTTACAGATGTCAGATACATTTTAGATGGTCATCACATCCCCCATCATCATTATCACCACTTAGCCAAGCTGTGCATTTGCTGCTTCTCTTCATCTTTCTTCATAAGCCTGCCTCCATCACCTTAATTATGTCTATAGCTCTTCTCTGCATCATTGACATCACTGGTACTGATGGTCTTAGGATTCTACTATATAATAATAACATTAGTATTAACAGTAATAAAAATTCTGTGCTCTTAAGTTGAGGAGTATTATTATCTCCTTTTAAGACAAGCAATCTGCCCTCTTTTCCCAACCTAGCATTTATCTCTAGTCTGTTCTTCAGTACAGTATTGTTAGCTACACATAGACAACAAACACGAGTTAATCAAGTTTCAAAAATATTTGCGCATCAGCGTATAAACTAAAAGATACACAAACATTTATCTGTTACTGCTTAGGCTGCATGGAGACAGACAAGGAACGAAAAACAAGCAATAGACAGAAACAGAGACAGATGCTGTGTAACAGAAAAACTAGCCAACAGTCTGACAGTGGAAGAGGAATACCACAGCTAATTGAAATGGTGCTCGTGCTTTCCAGCAGTGCTCAGAACCAGGCAACTCAGGAAGAGACTGCTATCTCCTGTTCTTTGAGAAAACACCGTCACATTGCAGCCTTTTCTTCTGCATTGTAACAACTAACAATTTTCAAGCATTGATATACTTTGAATACTACATTGAACGCTTCTTATCCCCAGCTCTATTAGCTCTCATTTTTCTAGTTCAACTCGTACTATTTTCTGGGCCAGTTTTTCAAATTTTTCTGATTCTTTCTATTATGACTTATCTGTCACAAAGCATATTTTAACATCGCAGGTAGATGGGCTGGGGCCCTGTTTCCAACAAGCCACAACCTCGATAGAGCAGTTCCCAAATATTTATTTTTAAACATTAAAAGATGAAGGCATTTTCTTGCTTGGCTCAGAACTAGCACCTGTACTACCCCTGTGGCTCAAAATGGAGCAAGGGGAACAGAGTTTTCAGCCTAACCTACTCCAATATCCAACACTGCAAAGATTTGGGTTTGTATCTTTTTCCAAAGAGAGTTTTCTCCTTACTGCTAGCAAACACCACACCAGCAAAGAGGAATTTTAACCCTGCAGCCAGGAAACTACTGGCTCTCCACTGAACAAACAAAAATGTAATATCAGTAATACCTTAAAGGCAGGCTTGGTTGACAAACAGGTGTTCTTGCTGTAAGACAGTTTTCTTATTGATCTGTGCTAACATCTTGCAGAAGTGAACAATCTCATTGCCATGTCAAAGGCTAACCATCTGTGAACAAGTAACGCAGCCAGAAAATCCATGTTGCTACAATAATAGCTTTAGGACGTGGGCCTGGTTTAAAACACCACAGAAAGAAACCCACAGAAAATGTCCAAGAAATTCTTGTTCTGATATATTAATGTATCCAGAAAAAATAGAAATGTCGTCTAAATTCATTACAATAATTTACATATTCTGTGGAGGAAGTAAGCTACTGAAATCGTCGTAAAGTTCATTTATGCCATTTCCATCTTGTGATATTGTGATCATCTCCTCACAATCACTTGCATCTTAGCCCTTCTCTTATTTAGAAAGCGTAATTCACTCTGTGGGACAGCTTACCTGTACAATGTCTGAATATATGTATTAATATTTTCAGGATCAGGTACTTTTCACAGCAGTTACTAATGTTTAGCCATACCGAAATTGGAATTGTAGTCTTAATAACAGTTCTGAGCGATTGATATGCAATCACAGTTTCATACCAAGGGCATTCCAGAGAATTAATGGTGCTGGAATGGAAATCTAATGGCTGCTGTTTCTCAAACCAAGAGATGGTCTTTCTTGTGAGAAGTTTCCTATCTCAGGGAGACAGCACTAGGTCCTAAATAATTGCTTTGTCAGAAGATGGAAGGCTGCTTGTCCCAGGTTTTGAGTGAGGGATTTAATAATCTGGTTGCTCACATAGGAACATGGACCAGGATTTTCCATTTATCAAGGTTATGAACTATTAGTTTCATCTGCCTTTGTGAAGCCATTTGCCATTGCCTAGTGAATATCTAAGTATTACATATATAGTTTTATCACTGGAAAATCTAAGGTCCTGGCTAGATCTATAAGGGTTAAATTTTGTCTTCCTGTTTGCAGGTTGTGCCTGGGGAACATCATGCAATACCAGTGAGTGTGGCATCTGAGGGCAACTGCAGTTCCCTTTCTCCTGATGGGCACCTGTGAGGAGCAAAGCTGAGTAGGCAGCCTCTCAGACCCAGGCAGGAATAGTGAGGGTACATGAACACAGATGATTCATTGCCATCATCTTAGCAATTAGGATGCTTGGCATCACTAGCAAGCAATGAAGTGCAAATCTGTGTCCCTTCCCTCCTGTTTACATCTAAGATAACAGTGTCAGTGCAGGGGGCACAGAGCAGAAAGCACACATGCTTGTAACATCCATGGTCCTGAGCTTCAGCGGTGGCAGTGTTAGGGAGGGAATCCTTAAGCCTGAGGCCTTTCATCACAGCACAGTGGGACACAGCTGCCCCAAATTTCCCATTCTCCTTCCCTGCTCTGTTCCTTCATGTTTTCATTGTAGTGATCCAAACCCTATAATTACCAGCCAACATAGGTAAGCTTTCTGTGAGGTCTGCTCAATTTATGAATAAATATTGCAAACAGATCAAATCTCCTGGGCATTTGTGGTCTCCCTCCCACTATCAGTTTTGTTGACTTGCTTCAGCTGAAAATATGCACAGTCTTGAAGCATTGATTCTGATTCTTTTTAAACTGGGTTGGATTAAGGAAGCATTGTGGAGACTGACAGTAGAAAAAACTACTGCAGAGAGCTACGGCAGAAAACAGAAAATACAGCACTGTCAGGAATTCAGCAAACTCATGGTTCTCGCTTCTTGGTTTCTTTCAGCCCCAAACCTCAAAAACAACCAATTGGCACTTCTTGATGTGTATTTGCATACTTGTTTACTTTTCAAAGTAATTAGCTTTTAAAGTATTACCAGGGAGCTGAACAAATGTACCATATAGTTCCAAACACAATACAAGAGAAACTGTTTGCATTTGAATGAATTTACTTTGCTGGTACCATGCATGCATCAGCCGAGTGGACGCTTAATGTTGAACATTAATTATACAAACAAAAGAAATGGCACAAAGCTGTTGTCTCTGTTAGTTTTCTTCCAAGATTAATCCCTCTTTCTGTTAAAGGTTTTGTGTCCTAAATAAATTACTAGCTGTGACTGCTTCAAAAGAGATGATATTTAAGAAGATTGAAAATATGCACTGATCAATGTCCCCAGACAAACAAGCTTTTAGCTGTTGCTGCTCACTCACCAACCCTCACTTTCATCATGCTGTGAATTTCATCAGATGGTCATCAGCGTGATGGACTGATGATATCTCTGCTCCCTTCTTGCCAGTTATCTAACTCACGGGCCTCCCCGTCAACTGCTTTAGGTTTTATGGCTTTGTTTCTGATTCTCCAGAGGCATAGCAGGGACTTTGGCATAAAAACAGAGCACAACAAAACATAAAGTATAAAACCGCTCTGCGACTTCTTGAAGGAATATAGGTTTTGTTAAAGTGGATGTTTAAGATAAACTCATAGATATTCTTGGCTACAGATTTAAAAAGATTTTAAAGTCATTTTTACAAACGATAATGGCAATTGTGATTGCAAAAGATGGAAACAATACAAGATGAAATCAACTCTCTTGTTTGGCCAAATTGCCTATAGATAGGAACAAAACAGTGTTCCAAGAGAACCCAGTATTTTCACAAAGTAGCAGATATCATCTCATCAGGATTATTTTCTGGGAAGTATCATCCACTGTACCAGTCCCACAAGATAGCAGGGTGAGTGGTTACCCCACAGATTTTTGAAAGTCTTGCATAGAGTTATGGATTGCCTTACCCAGACATCATACCATGATATTCATTATAGTCTCATTTGTTACTTTCTGACAGGAGGTGGATTTGGTGTGTGTGAAAGGAAACACAAGCTTTGAACAGCTGAATCACATTGCCAGATGAATTAGGAATATTCAGTCACAGGAGAACCAATCTCTACCTGGTTTCCCCCAGTAAAGCTAAACCAGATAACACTCATATTCTTCTGTACGCTGTAAGAATTACAATGAAGAATAAAATAGAAATATCTTATTTCCATTAAGCAAAAAATATAGCAACATTAATGTGTCTTTCACTCGTGGGAGACGCTTAAATACTACAATGCTGAATACCAATAAAAGGCATAGGAAAAGGGGCAGAATTCTGACCTGAATAATTGCATTGCACATAAATTCATGACATAGTTCCAAAAAATATGCTCATCTCTTTACTCCTGGAATTGGATGCAGTTTGGCTTTAGGTCATCATGTCCCACCCCAGAGAAGACTGCACTACAGCGTGATTCAAGATGGCATTATACATTTCCTTCTTCTTTGCAAGAGATAGAACACCTCTTATGGTGTTTACCCACCAAATGGACCTACCACAGCCTCGTGTGTTTTCTCTGAAATTAATGGACTTATATAAATAGAATGCTTTCTCACTCTTTCTCTCAAAACTCTTTGAGTTTTTAGTATGAAAGGCGCTACTGGAGAAGAATAAAAATAAGAGCTTGCAATTTGTTCAGAATTCACAGAGAAAAAATATAAACTGCAAGAAAGTACATATATATCTTCAAAGGAATGTGCATACTTCTGTTTCTGAAGGACTTCTAAATATGCTTTTAGTCTCTGTGGAGCCATAAATGACAGCTATAAGGGCAGCTGCTGCACTAGACAGTCCTTGGAACACCTGATCCCACCCCCAGCAGCAGCTCCGGACCTCTCTGCCTGCAGGCTGGCGTGAGCACTGAACTCCTGTGAACAAAACAACTTTCCTCTGACACCAAGAGCTAAGAGAATACCTTACTCTGCAGTAACTACTGATTTGGAGTGTCTACTTGAAGATGTGCTAAGACACCCAAGTGCTGGAAAAGGTTAAAGATTAATAGGCTGCAAATGAGGCACCATTTAGGAACTTCAGTTGCAGCCCCTGAAACAGAGCCCTACAATCATTTGCTATTCTGGAAAGTGTTTACCTTAGGTCTGAATTTATTCATAATAAAGCAAAAGCAAAAAAAAAAAAAAAAAAAAAAAAAAGGTCACAAAACTCAGCAATATAACAATAAAGTGAATAGAAGAGGACAAAGAGGTCAACTACTCTTCAACTCAGTAACCTCCAAAGCCCAGAACTGAGCTGGGCTGCCCAACTGTAAAATATATATTTATGTCAGTGACTAATATCTGTTCAGAACCAAATTTGAGTGTTTTTAACCAGAAAAACAGGTGAGTTTCTTGAAAAAGACTCTTACTAGGAATGCTGAACAACCGATGTGCTTCTGAAATGGCGTGTGATCGGTGTGCCACTAAAAGTTATGGCAATAGGAATTCTCAGTCTCTTCCAGCACCACTCCCAGGAGTTATGGCCAACTGCAGCTGAAGGTTTGGCCAAATGAGAGAGACTTTCTCACACACGGCACACGAGCTAACAGTTTGCCATGGGCTCACAGAGTGGCTGGACAAGCAAATGGGGAAAACTCTCTGAAGGATTATTATGTCCCAGAGGTCATTCTTCTAGTCATCCAAAAATAGTAACCTGCTGCAAAGTATTACCATTTTATTTAGGACATGTATTCCTAACATAAATCATATATTGGGAATTTGACATACCTTTGCAGGATTTGTATTGCCACTACTTCTGTTCTTATTCAGAGCAAATCATCATGCTTCCATCTCCAGTATTCTCTTTGTACTCAAATGACATCGGGTTTGACATGCTTTCTCAAAAGAAGACTTGTGCTATGAAATGCCATCAGAAGTACACACTCAAAGTTTCATCTATTTTATTTACCATCTGACAGACTGCCTTGCACGGCCTTGTCCAGCATCACTGTGACAGGACAGAACAAGGAAAGAAATGTCAAAGTGGTCATGCATGTTCCCCAGAACAACCCTCCTATTATTTGGGTTTTCCTGCTAGCCATGCCTTCTCCAAAATTTCTTTGTGCTTAGGCTTCAAGTGAGGGTATCTCCAGCACATCCCAGAAATCCTCAGAGCATCCCAGGTTCACTGCTAAATGGCCCTTAAACATGTACAAACGTGGAACATAAACACTGCCAAACTAGATCAGAACAATTGTCCATCATCTGCTCTGCCCTCTTTCTGACACAGTAAAAAATGAGGGCTTCAAAAGAGCATCACAGAAGCCCATAAATGGGACAATTACAATATAGCTTGCTTATATATTTATATCAGAAGCAGTAAGAGCTCCCATTCCTTCTGAAGCATTTTTAATCCTATACAAAGACGTGATTTTCAACTGATCAGGCAAAATATCCATATTATTTTACGTCTCTGGCACTACTAGTACCCTGTGTATTTCATATATATTGTGCACTATAAATAAGCCCCTTAATCCTGATTCTGTACATCAGTTTCATAAATATTTTGACTGCACTCATTAAGAGAGCTGCAAATTTTAGCTGTTATTCTGCAACTCTATTTCATGCCTCCTCATGAGCTTTTCCTGTACTGTGCCTCACAAACGCATCAAATTTTGCTCATACAGACCTACTTCCTTCTGTCTCAAATCTATGATGCAGGTCCTCTTTTAGGACACTGCTTTAGATCTGGTGATGGAAGGGGAGATGTGAACCTATCAGTCTTTGATTCCCATAAAAACATTCAAGAATTCAGTATTCACTCCGGTATTTCCGACCTCATTTTATAGCAGTGTGCTAAAGCAAGGATTTCAGCAGTCTCCAGTATGGGCACACCTTTTTCCCTTTGATGCTGCTGTTTTCAGTAACCAGTTCTTTCACAACAGCTCCATTACAGTGGCAGCAGATGACCAATAGCTCCCTCACCAGCACTGGAGCAGTAGGCGACCCCGGGTGAACCACCCTGAAGACTTCCCTAGCTTTTCTTTCTAATGATTCTCAGCCTCTTTCTCTATTTCCTTCCTGTCCTTTTGGGCTTGAACTCCTGTTACTCTGTTCTGCAGTCCCTGCCCCTCCACTAGCAACTAGAAACAATTCCCTACACGTTCCCCTGGGTGCTCTTCTCTCTCTGCAGTTTATATCTTGATAACATCACCTTCCCTGGTTCTTCACTTACACCATCCTTCATGAATCCATTATTCATTTCCTGAGAACAATGTTGCTAACCACATCACACTCTGCATCATGTTAACCATAGTGTACAGTAAGCAGACGTTCTACTTACACGATGAACCAGGTCTTTGAATTGAATAGCTATGATTTAATCAGAGAACAGTACTGTGGGGGACATGCACAAGGACTAGCTTTAGCCCAGGGGTGGTCATGTAGGTGGCAATTTAAATGCCTTTCTCTTCCCACCGAGTATAAAGGCAGGATGATGCCCCAAGGCTAAAATGAGCCTTTGTGATTTTTTCCCTATGTACACATTTTTTCTTTCATTTTTCCTGTTTTCATCAACACAGAAAACAACCTACCCTTATGCTACTCATTCGTTTAGCTTTCTTAGTCCTTGTGAAACTCTCTGCCATGCAGTCCATCACAAAAACTATCAACTTTATCAGTCATTCTAAGTCTCTCCTTCTATTTCAGAAAAAAATAGAATTGTAACATCATACTTTTCTGGACTTCTCAGACTGCTGCCCAAGCCTTTCCTCTAACCTAATTTAGTAGAAACATATCCTTTCCTACCTAGCTCTGGAAATCCTTGAAAAGAGTGTTAGCACATTAAAGACAGCACTGGAGATAATTCCATTGTTTGCACATGTGCACCCTCACCCCTTCATGTACACACTGTGTAGCAAGAACATTATTTTGCTTTAGTTTTTCTTGGCTACTGAAAAATAAGGAGCTCTTAATTTTAAGACTGGCCTGAACACAGCACGAAAGGATTTCATGTTACAGCAGGGAATGAGAACTCACACACATATTTTAGCTGTGATTGTGCACGTCAGCTTGTGAAAAATCTGGCTGTGCATGCATGGAGTGGGCAACTGTGCACATCAGCACCCATCCAGGTCTGCTGCCATCAGTGCTCAGCATGCCTGGCTGTGGTCGGTGCAGGGTTTTGCATGTTATACTCACAGGGCCTATTACAGAAAAATTGTGTTCATTAGGGATGAGCAGTACGTTTTTTCTATATTTTTCAGCACACTAAAATGTGTTGCTCAATATATTTTTAGCTCAGTTCATTAAATACATACACGAACATGCACAAATGTATATAATTCCACTCGGCTATTCTCACTGCATTGCTAAGCAATATTAAACACTGCATACTGCGTATTTTGTGTTCTACTATTACTGCTATGAGCTGCACAAACTTAATCACCACAGTGACAGTATTTCAGACAGAGTTGGGACTGAGGCCTCTGCTGGATATTTGCCATCAGGGGTTTTGTGCAGAAGTGTGGGAATTTTATCCATGGAAAGCCAGCTCTGCTGAATACCGTCCATGCCTTGAAGGTATTATCTCTAAAGGATCTGTCAAAGCCTTTTGATTCGTGATGCCAATCAGTAAAGAGCAAATGGAGAAAAGGTGAAATGCTGTTACCCTTGTACATGGTTTTTTTTAAAGCATGCTTTAGACTGTGGAGAAGAGATGCTGATTTGCTTTCCCAAGTATGTTAACAGGTTAATGCCCTCATGCCCAGGCCCAAGTGAAACACAAGGGAACAGTGGTCTGTATGATAATGCAATAGAACTGATAGCAATAATTAAATAACCAGATAGTATAACATACAGAAGAAAAAAAGAAAGAAAAGAGAAAGAAAAAGAAAAATGTGAAAGCTGAAGTTCAGAATCAGTAATATCAAAAGAATATAAACATTTCTATTTCTGGATAAGCTCCCTTTTGTCACTGAATTTCCACACCTGTTCTGACAATAGGTAGCAGAATCTACAGAAGCACTTGTAAAAAAGTAACATAAATTGTCAAGACATCTCTTGAAGTTGGCTGGAGATTTGGTCCCTGTATGCCACACAATCACAAGGCAGAGCTCTGATCCCAGTGAAGAAAGTGCCAAATATGGGCAGGACTTCTCTCTACCTGCTTAATTATTGAAACTACAATCTGCTTCATTTAAGGGATATGGACTGCATTAAATCAATCTGCCTTAATTTTGTCTGTACAGCCCTTTTTCCAGCCTCTGATAAAGGATTCCTACCTCTAAATGCAAGAGGTTAAGTGGAATTTAAAAGCTCATTTTGTAGAATTGTTCCTTTCTCCACTGTTCTGGGCTGCAAATGATTCAATTACTTCGACATCTTCAAAATACCTCTTAAGTTTTGTAGTTTTCCAAAGAATCCAAGCCCTTCTTTAGTTATTTTTAGCCTCCCAGATTTATTGTTTTCATTTTTTTTTCTCCCAAGACAATTCAAGGAAGAGAGGACAAAATGAAACGTTCAAAGGACCATGCAACACCTGATCAATGTGTCGGGGCTGAAGGGATCCAGCCTAAAAGCCTTCTCTAACAGAGGCAGTGCTGAATCCCTTTACTGCTTCTAAAGCAAACCCCCAAACTGATATGAATTAGTGCTTCCTGAAAATTTCAATAAACCCAAAGTATTCGTATGACCTTTGCAGACGCTTCTATTTTAATATCGAAAGTGTTAACTGGGAGATAAAATATCATTTGAATTATGCTCTGATCGTTTTTGCTTGAGTGGAATGGACAATGAGGCTTTACTCCTAGTTATATTCATGTTTTATCTGGATTAAATTTGGTGCCTGATCTAACTACAAACATGGGTAAAATGAATAAAATCATGTTATATTGCCGTGTCTCCTCCCATAACTTATGGTTTTCTTTTATGTAATGTATTTCTGCCTTCATAATTGAAAAGTTTTGCAGGAATAACAGAAACAGCACTGTGATTGTTTTACGAACCTCTAATCGTATGATTTAAAAAGTGTGAGGACAGTATTGTCCAAACCTATGGAAACACAGAAATAAATACACAACTGTTTTCACCGATGTGTGATAAAACTTTTTTCTCCCTCTCTCATTATATTAACATTTGAATGCATAGATTCTTGTTGAGCATAAATGAGTAGGATTTCCAAACAAATCACTCTTTTAAACATCTTTGTGTCTTAGTAGGATGCAAAGCTGTGAATTTAAATGGCAGCATATGTTATATTTATTTGTATAGGCTGTATTTCAAGTGACTAACTAGAACAATATTAGCAATACGACATTAGCGACTTCTCCAGCTGCTGAATGAACCTTTGTAATAAAATTTGTATCAAATGGCATATCTACTGTGTAACTAATGAAGCAAATTTTGTCCTGTTTCTTCCATCCACTGACCCTTTTGTCTGTCAGCATTTATTAGGTGGCAGTGCAAGTTGGCATCTTGTTATTGAAGGAAGTCTTGAATTAGCCATGACAATAATACCACTGAGATCCAATAACTAATGAGTCCTGTCACTTACAGCTGGAACAAAGTAAAAATCAGAAGTTAACCAGGCAGCAATCAGCTCAGCACCTGACCACGTACATGTTCTCCAAAAAGGCATATTAAGCTTTTGTGTGAGTACTTAATAAGCTCTGATGTTTGCTTTTCCATCCTCCTAAGTTTCCTATGGAACAGTTTAAGCATTACAGACAAACATGTGCTAAAACATCATTAAAGATTGCCCTATTTGTGTTCAAATAGCATCCAAACACCTTCATAACTTCCTTTGCAACAGACCTTACAGAACTTATAAGAGTACTGGAAAGTATGGATGAGTGTAAAGAATATTATCTGCACATCCCAACATTTGCTTTATGGAGTCTGTGGAAAATATTGCAGAATATTGAAGTATTTCCACCCACAACATTGTTTTCCTAAGAACACTCTCAGACATCAGCAAAAAATCGTTGAAGCTGCTTGGTTCTGAATAATATATTTAGATAGCTGGACAAAATTATACAACCATAATTCCCAATCTTTTCTGAGTAACATGTCAAGAACAACCAGGACATTTCCTCGTTAGACCATATCATCTCATTTTCACTAGAAATAGTGTTATATAACCATCAAGTCTTGAGATAGTAGGAGAATCATACTCACTCCTAAATGAGGAGTGGTGATCACTGAAAGGGAGGAGCATTTTCAGCAGTGCAAGTCCCACACTAACCCTGAACTATCTGCCTTATGAACTACTGTATCACCTCTTCCTGGTGATCTACTGAGGCCATCACAGCATCAAGTATCTCCCTGCCACATGCTTAAATTCATTGCATTTTCTTAAAAGAGCTGTTGTTTGGCTGGCTGGAGACAGTTTTCCACCTGGATGAGTTAATAAAATAACACTGCCATTGATTTATTTGAGAAAGGTTATTGCCACAGCAAGAATAACTGGAAGTTACTTGGCAGCTTGTTTTATTTTGGAAAGAAAATATCGTTTCAGAAATGATATGATTCTGGGATTCCTGCACTTGTCAGCTTGTATGGCTGAGATTTTTTTTACTACAGGAATTGGGCAGTGATGCAAATTGTTAAAATACTGAATGAGTTCTTTGTTTGGTTGTCATTCTTCCCAACCCAGGTGGTACTCCCATTTTCTGAGTGACCGTGTGTCTCATTATTTGTCTGTTGTTTTCTTGCTGTTCCTCTAATTCTTTTTTAATCTTCACACTGTTCCTGAATGCTGATGTCTCCTAGAGACATGGTCCCTCAGAAAGCCAGATAGTGCAGCAAGTAGCTGCTATAAATGCAAAATAAAATTCTCAACCACATAACCATTTGAGGAATACCATCTCTACTAAAGGTGAGGAAAACTGCTTCAAGTCACCAGACAGCAATTATTCATACAGCTTTCATGCTACAGCAAGCTGCATTATGTTTGTTCTAAAGACCAAGCAAGAGAAGATAATAAAAGCATCACCAATTAATGCTAAATGATACTATTTTTACCTATAAAATCTGAGTCTGAGTGCAAGTTCACTGCTATGATAAAGGAGAATGAGAGAAATGATATCTATTGAGTGACGCAGGGCACGTTCTGTACTGACGTGGAGATTATATTGCCATTTCAAGATGTATTTGCACATGGAGGAAATATCTCTACAATCTGTGTACATGCCTATAAACATATTCATTTTTAAACATATATATGCATAAAAGCTCAGTTAGCTCAGACTTTTACATTCAGTAGTATATTACTCAGGAGTCTGTGACTGTCTTGAAAGATACGTGCTGTTAGCAGATAGCTCGAGGTACATTGGAACAACTGTTCTGCCTTTACCTGCTGTTATTACCAAAACAAGAGGGAGCTGACTGATGTCTTCCACTTCTATCTAAAAACACCACAGGCACTAGCAAGTGTTTTAAGATAGCTTTGCTTGAATAACTTTCTTAATGTCATCTGGCATATTCTGACATTTACTAGCTATTTGCAAGTTAGGTAAGAAATTGAACATACATATCGTTTTCTATAATATAATGTCACAATTTGGTGATAAACCCAGTTCACCCCATGAATACCAACTCCACATACACCCAGACAGGAGGAAGGAAGGATGATCTATTATGGCAATTAACTTTATCAGGTTTAATAACTAATTGGTTTATTTTTCTGCTCTCTCATGTTTGAAAAACACCGAAATTAGAATCTTGAAGTAGATCCATAACTTATGTGGATCATGATAGCTATTATGGCTTGATATGACTAGCTGATAACGCTTCAATTAATTAAAATCTGTTCCATAAAGCTATCATCATCACGAGCTGCCTGCAGCATCTCCTACTAAATGATTTCATTTTCTATCACAATTTGGTTTCTCTTTAGGTATCCAGAGTGGATTCTTCCCTTTTCCTAGTTTGCAGTTATGGAAGTTCAGACTAAGCACACATTAACACTCTTACTTTTTGGCTCAGGTCGTGACTGCTCTTTTCTCAGTCTATTACACAGCCCTGAATCACGATTCCTTATTCTTGGTCTGTGATTCCGTTGTTTCATTGTTTTACAAAGCCCAGCTGTGTCATCTCCAAATCTGATGCGACAACAGAGTACAGCAAATCATGTCTTCCAAAGATATCCCAAACACAGAAAGCAACAAGGTTTGGTGATGCAGGACATCTGTCTGCCGCAATACTTCTGTCTTATCTTTGATCTTGCTGCTCTGTGTGTGTACCACCATACAATTATCACCTATGTGCCCCTGAATTCCCATGCATTTATTCTCCTCACGCTTATTTGCACGAGCTCCTTCTGTAGATGCAGTAACTGCTTTGTGCAGATGCATTAAGCAGTCTTCCCCACCATCACATTCTGTGTTTAGAAATGATCAGTAGTAGAGAAACTGTATCCATCTCCTGCTTGCATGTCTGTGGCTAATGTGCAGATAGACATACACAGCTCATAGCCTTACAAACCTTGTTATGCATAATTACAAAGCATATTCCCTTGCATTACAATAAATATAGAAAGCAATCCATATACAGGCAGAATGGATAAAATCCCTCCCCAGTGAGGTGATAAAGTCAATGGGATTTCTACTCAGTAAGCTCAGAAAAAAAAGACATTGGGAATTTGTCTGATATCATTAAGAGTTTCTTTCCATATTACAAGTAAAGTGCATTCTATTACCCACTGTTTTCAATTGCAGAATACTTTAGTTTGTCATATTACACTACATGCTGTTAGAGATCCTTACCTAGGAGCTCTTAACACTTACATTGAAGCAATTGAACATGGATCTATCATATGAAAATCTTTGAGGTGTTATTAAAGGGAAAAAAAATACTGAGGTGTTACTGGAAAAAAAGCATCAAAAGATGCTTTTGCTTGCTTACATTCTTGGCTCTAGAGGCAGAGCTCCTAAAATGTAGTGAAATGAACTACTCAGGAGTAAGCTATTATTTATCGCAGTCTTTTTAGCTATCGGAACAGTAAAATCAGAGTGGTACCAGAAGAAGTCCTTGCACACCCCATGGAGAGGTACACAGCTGCACATGCACAGATGCATGCTACTATTAAAAGTCTCAAGTTAGCTGGAAAAATTCATTCTTCAATCCTAAATTGCCCCTGAAATTTGGATACAGCAGATTTCAGATGAATATTTTATATTACATCTTAAAGGCTCTACACTACAAGAAGTAAAATAATTGTTATTAAATTCTCGGCAGATTACAAGGCATCTCCAGAACACACTGCAGAGGAGAGATTGGGCCTTTGTGATGCGTAACGTACTGAACACTGGGGAAGTGGATTTTTGCTTTTTGAAGGATATTTGCCTCCAGCATAATACCAGTAATGGAAATAATATCAGATCATATAAAGCTGAAGCTTTTATTCTCTATAGAACCGAGGAATGATGAGAGAAGTACTCCGGGAATTTTCCCCTTTAGATTAAATATTTGAGTCGCGAATGTCTGAGACAATCAGTTTCAGTTCTGAAATTACCTTGCCATCTCAGGCATAGGAAGAATAAAAGACACTCTCTGTATTACAATTAAGACATGGAAAATCTTATTTTCAACGAGATTTTATGCTTAACACAAGAGAAGAAATTTTTTTTTTTAAGTGGCACTTCATCTTGACGTCAGTCTTCCCAACACTATCTGGACTTCAGCCTGTGTGTGCAGCCATCTTCCCCCCCGCCTACTGCAGCCAGCTCAGTGGAGAAATGAGCCATTGGGTGGAATGCACTGGGGAGGCCTGCTCCAGCCTTTGCATTGCATGAACATCCCCTAACGTGGTGCTGACACACAGCTGCTTGCTGAGGCTACTGCCTGCAACTCAGGGAGAGCCAGCGTGGGCAGACTGGTGATGGTTCCTGCATCACATCCTCCATCCTCCCACATGTACACGTAGAGGTGCAGCGTAATGTGGTGTGATAATATGCTTGAGAAATGTATGGCACCGATGTATTTATGGACATGAGTGTTTGCATGGTAGATGTGGCACTGAGAGACAAGGTTAGTGGGCATGGTGGTGATGCACTGACGGTTGGACTGGATGATCTTAGTGGTCTTTTCCAACCTCAGTGATTCTATGATTCTAAGTTTTTAAGCGTTCCAGGTACCTGAAACTATACTGAAATTTTCCCAAGATAGTCCACTTATTGATAACAAGCATTTTGTCAGTACTTTCTTCTGGCATATGTTCAGAACATGATTTTTCTCTCTCTTTTTTTTTCCTCCTTAAGATTCTCTATGAACAACGAGTACATTCTGCAATGCAGCTGATACGTTGCATTTTTCAAGTTCTCTCTCATTCCATATGTATCAGAGTAAAACAACACTCTATTTCACGCTCTTCTGTACCAGCACCTTACTGGCTACAGTACAGACAGATTTGGGCTTCTACTTGGTTTGGCTACAAAAAAATGTCTCATCTTACATCACATCCTTCAGTGCAACATCTCCACGGTTCTTGAACACCTCCAGGGACTGTGACTCCACCACCTCCTGGGCAGCCTATGCCAATGCATTACCACTCTTTCAGAGAATAAATTTTTCCTAATATTCAACCTGAACCTCCTCCAGAGCAACTTGAGGCCATTATTTCTCATCCTATTGCCTTTACCTCACTACAACCTCCTTTCAGAGAGCTGTAGAGAGGGATAAGGTCCCTTCTGAGCATCCTCTTCTGCAGACTGAACAATCTCAGTTCCCTCAGCCACTCCTCATTCCAAACCCATCCTGGAGGAAAACGAATCACAGCTATTTTCCTGACATAGGAGGGGCTGGGAGGACCCTGCCTCAGCTCCAAAGACTTATTCACGCTCCTGGAAAGCATCAGGCTGGCCACTGGTGTCCTGAGCAGCAATCCGGGCCAGCAGGCACCCAGAGGATGTCTGGCCACCTGTGGTGCCTGGGGAGCAGCAGTAGTGACAAGCCAGTGTGCAGCAACTTTGATAGGGACATATGTTCTACCAGGTTGGAAGCTCAACTCTATTACTGAGTCATTCCTTTCTCTCTGAATTTGACTGCAGCCATTCAGGCTGCAGATGCCATAAGAAGTTCACTGAGGGTTTGTTAGCAGAAAATTAAACAAATAAGCACAAACCACACATTTTTCATCTTCATTCCAGAAGCATCACTTCTGTGAGACAGAATTTTCTCCACTCTGTAAATTTGATCTATAAAGCTTTTTTGAAGTTTCTGAAGAGTTTCCATTGCCTAAAACAAATGGATTACAGACATAGAAGTGATCATGGCAGAGGGATTACCAACGTTTGCAGAACTACAATAATTTATTCTCAGGGAGACTTTACGAAATAGAGAAAGACTAGTGTGTGCGTGCATGCGTGTTAAGAGGAGTATATCATATGTACCTGCTTTACTATAAAGAACACATCAGCTGTTAGTTCTAAAAAAAAAAAACACTGTTATATGTGGAAATAAATTTTTAGAAAAAGACTGGCATCTTGACTGAAAATAGAGAGGCAAGTGGGGATTTTGTCAGTTTGAGAGAAGAAGAGAACTCGATTAACATCTCTAGTTCATTGACTTCTGCCTTGGTAAATATGCTTATTCAACAGAGTGTGCAGGGCCCAGCACTGAAACAGCTGGATGAAGTCCTGTGACCTGTATTGCACAAGAGAATGGAATACATAATTCCAATGACACTTTCTGACCTTAAAAATCTTTGAGTCGATAAAATAAGCAGAAAAAGAAGTTTCACGCACTTTTGAAATGCTGAGCCCACGAACCTTGAAAGGATTAATTCCTTTTATTCCCTTTTTAAGCTTTTTTTAGTTGTTGAAATGTTAGATGGTCAGATACATAGGAGATTGAGTCTAGAATTTGACGTAATTATGTTTCCATCTAACTCACTGGAGTTAATATATAATATAATGAAAAACTTCAAAATTGCATGAATTATAAAAATGATGTAGCGGAAGACATTTTTTATGAAAAAACAGAAAAGTATATGAATTTTTTGGTATTGGAACTCATGCTAACACATGTAGCAACCCAAGCTGCTTTCTGCAGAGTGACAGGGAAAAATCCATGACTATGGAGAAACTACAGATAAATTAACAAGAATTTTATTTGTATAAATTATTATTCTTCAGAAGAATCAGTTTCCTCACACTGGAGGCATAGGTGGGCTTGACAGCAAAAGAGAAGAGTTTGCAAAATAGGAAGAGTGGAGAACTGCAGTCAATGAAGCAACAAAATAGAGGTGTGGATCTTTCTCCAACAACTGTGCAAGGGGGAAAGAAATACCACTCATACACTTCAGCCAACTCCAAGCGAGAGAACCCCAAATCCAGTGAAACCTGAGCAGACACTAATCAAAAGCGAAATGGAAGTAGCAGCCCCTTTAGTTTGTCCAATGCTTAGTTATATTACTAAATTGGATGAAAAACATGGAAATGATTCATGAATTTTTTTCTCAACTATTTCCCTTTCATTTTTAGCTCACTTCTCTAAGATCACAAGAACCGTGCTGATAACTTCCAGATGATTACACATTAATCAAAATTTGAGGTTAGTAATACTAGTGAAAGCTATGGGCATAGCCTCACTGGGGGGCAGTTCTTGCTTATCCAGGACTAAACATCAATTAGCTCTATGACAGTGGGAAGTGCTGCATTTAGCAGGCAAATGGAGCAAAGTATGTATGCATAATATATGAAGACTGGAAATTTCAAATCTCATTTTGCATATGAACAGCTTAACTCAAATGAAAAAAAACCAACAACATGAGCAATGCCTTTTAGAGATGATCTCCTATCTACCATTTGAAAAGAGACACTGTGGGCAAACACTATATAACACCATATAAAATTACCCCAAGACAGCCGTCAGCTCTCACACACAGGACCTTGCAGCTGTGCCAAGAGATCCACTTCTCTCTGAATAGCTATCAAGTTTTGGAGGCAAAGATCAAACAGCTCAAAGGCAAGCTCCATAAAATCATGTCAACCACTTTAGCAGCTCTTGATTTATCTAAATGGGGAAAGCGCTGTAGGATTAAAACACACAGTATGTTAACACATAATGATATCCGGGCCTGATATATGCATGTATGAAGGTTGTTTGAATATCTGCCTTTTTGTCAGTGTAGGGCTAATTGTAGCTTAATGTTGAGCCAATTATTCATGGAGACACCAGGGGACTCACATCAACAACTAGTCATCTTCCAGGTTTTCAAGTGAAAATGAAAGATGCATTTTAACTGTTTGTCTACAAATATTCAGCAATTATACGGATATGAAGACATTCAATAACACTCAGTAGCCATGGCAACCTACTCTCACTTTATTTGAAATGGATATTCGAAAAGCTATTTGACTAGAGTAAAGCATGTCATTTTTTATTCTTTATTGATTTAGCAGCAGGATTTTAAACTTTTGTCCTATGTTGTGAATGTGTCATTATGAAGATTATATCCCAGCTGTGCTGCTGCCTACTTTCTATTTTCATGTATCCTTCTATTTATAGAAATAATTTACATTTTTACTCACTTTCTCAGTTTTACTTCAGATTTGATGGACCCTTCTACCTGCTGCCCGCTGGCCTTCCCTCCACATACCCACACTTCCTCTCCTCTTTCCACACGTACAACGAATTGCATTAAACTTTTAGATGTAAAGAGAGCAGCAGCTGACAGCTCTGTGCTGCTCACTTGAAATTATGTTCTTGTTTTCAGCCATAACAAAATGCAGCTAATTTCAAGCTGCTTTATGTTGCTTTACATTTCAAAGCTGCAGACATTGTGGATGCAGTTCTGGGGCAGATAACGTCTCCTTGCAGCAGGGAGAAGGACCCAGCCACCACCATCTTCCATGCCAGCCCCTAAAGAAACTGTTTTAGTGTGAAACTATCATGCTACAAAGATGGAGTTAGGCCAATCCTGACTTCTCTGCATTCAAGAACTGAAAAAATTGTGAAGATGTAGTTGCATAAACCTGCAAGGCAATACGCCAGATAGATTTGCTAACAACATTTCCAGGCACTGCTCCATTCCCAGTGGAGGATTTTATTGATCAGTAGTTACTCTTGCTTGTAATCAAAAGCAGAGTTGAAAAAACCCCACCTCTCTTCAACAGAGCATCATCATAAAGTGTATCAAAACATAATCCTTCAAAGTTTATACAAACTACAAAGGATATTTTGATTGCACTGTATGTCCACATGCTATTATATTTTGTCTATTTGCCTTCTGTTTATTTTTTTTTTTTTACTTTTTCTTTATCAACCACTTGGAATCAGTAATGACTCTACCATGGCCAAACACCCAACCATGCTGGGTAGGGATCATCTCAGCCCCATGCTATCCCACTGAAGTCACTGCTGCTCCATGCAATGGGACCTCTGCCAGTGGCCACTGTTGTGGATGAGGGCTTGGACAAATGAATTTTCAGGTCTTGCGCTGAAATAAGCCGATGTATGACTCTGTCTTCTGACATGCTTGAAGCACACTGGGAGGTTGCACACTGTTAGTAAAACCAGAGGTACGGTCTATTTTGTAGGATACTCCACATCTTATGTTTTTATCCACAGAAAACAAAAAAAGCAGTGTTGGAGAGACAACTCAAATATTGCTGAATATTTAATTTAGCAGACTGCAAAGTGTTGAGGTTTTTAGATGTGTATGTTATGCTCATGTTTACAACCAAACCCACTGAACTCCAGCATCTGACTTATACATCTGCTCTCCACAGGTGCCATCTTCAAAAGAAGATGCAAAAGATAGCTCTTCTCAGATTTTTCACTCTCCTGTTCACATAAAGGTTAGATTTTTTATCTGTAGCTTCTTTGTTTTTGCTGTTTTCTATTGCAAGAAAGGTATTGTCTATGTGAAACAAATATGTGTTTGGCTTAAACCACCTTGAAAAGCAGATCTTTATGAATGCAGGTTACTATAGTTACACTGGTGTTGTGGGTAATTCTTTCATTATAAGTGCTGCATGTTTGTATATAAACAGCTGAGCTGTGTTTTTTGACTTTAATCTAAGAAGCCACAGGAAATGCTTCGATTTGAAATTTGCTGATCAAGCCTGCAACATTAAAAATGTGAAATCTGGGAGAAATCAGCATAATTCACTGCATTATTATTCGAGAACTTAAAGAAAACTGAAAAAATGTGGGAATTGACATACATGAGCGGGTCCAAAATCCATTATGATTAAACATGTGCTTAACTGTTTCACAGATTCAGATTTTAATGCCAAATGATAGGCTCCTGTTAAGTGGACCATGAATCTAAAGGTTTGCTGTACGGTAGTGCTTCTGATACATTCAGGTCTATTAGAAAGGCAATCCTTTTCTCAAATCCATCTTGAGCTGGTCGTTTTTTTTCCCCCACTGTGTGGCCAATCACCTCAATAAAATGCTCCATATTTACATATGGTCAAAAAAGAGCGAATAGTGAATGAGTGTTTTAAGATATTCTAAAAGAAATGGAGGACCAAACGTAGTTCTTCCACTTCTTTTGGTAAGAGCTCCTAACCACTACATATACTTACTACCAGAAGTCACCCTGATTCATGACAAAGTAACCCAAGGAATTTTTAAGAAGGAAAGCCCACAGTAACAACCTGCACCTCTGGACCTCAACCTGCAACCTTAGGAGAACCTCTGCTTTATTTCATCTACCACTGTAGCTGCAAAGCAGGGATGGAGCGGCTTTGGGCTCTCGGGAAGTCTGGCCAAGAAGATGAACAAGACCATGTGAAAGAGAAGAGACGAAGCATCGTTCTCTCCAGCAAACATATCACACAGCAAGATGTGGGGAGCAGGGGTGGAGGCCGAGAGGAAACCACAGCCTGGAATGGGGACAGCTCCAGGATCAGCTGGAGAAAAAGTGTGGAAATATGAACTCTGTGGGCACTCCTCTCTCAAGGACTCCTAACAAATCAGCAGGAAAGAGCAAAAATAAATAAATAAAAAACAACCAGAGACAATTGCTATAATCAATATTCCTTGCAGATTTTCAGGCAACAGATAAAGGTAATAGGTATCTTCCTATGAAGGCAGGCCAAGGAGTACTCTATCACCTGCACATCCATCTCAGAACAATATGATCTCTGATGACACAGTTTCCCCTTTCAAAAATCAGCACAAAGTGCAGTAGACAGTATGAAATCCGGAACTAGCTTTATTTCAGGAACAAGTGCTGTGTTTCAAGAAGCAGATCTGCTTAACAAGTCCAACACACTGCAAACATGGTTTACAACAGCCCTGTGTTTAAAACCAAGGGAGGATAGAGAGGGTCATAATATCTCTTGTAGCATTAGCTGTAATTGAACATACCAACTCCTATCAAAATGAAGTTCAGAAAATGGGGATGTGGTTCATTGCCCTTAAGCTCTTCCCTTTGAGTGAATTAAGAATTAAAGCGCTCTGGTTTTGTACCTGGGGTTCCTCAGTATTTGATACCACTGAATGGTACTGACCTATAATAGAGGAGAAGAGCCCCTCTCTGCTATCCATGCTTTATTTTACTGAATACATATACATACTGAATACAAACACATTCTTGTCTAAATCAGCCTGCCAGCCACTCAGGACCTGAGCAGAAACCCAAGATACTTCTACTAAAGCCACCAAAGTCACTGACAGCAAGTATCCAAAGACTCAAATGGGCATCCTCCAAACAAAGCAGAAGGGATTGGGATGAAAAATAGAGAAGGATTTTAGAGGGTTTCAATCCTGAACTTCCAGCAACAGATGTTGCAGCTATTTCTGTTCTCTGCAGCTTACACATGCACGAATTACAACTCACAACTCAAACAATCTCTATTTTTTGTTCTAATTTGGCAGTTTTACTCTCAGTTCTGTCTTTTGAATTTAATACCTCTGTCAGTATTCATTTCAGGTAGGATTGCTTATTTAAAATAACACATTTTTAATATGTGCATTAGTGCTGTTTTAGGAAGAGAATAGTCTCCACTTGGTCAGATTAGTGTATCTCTCATTTAATTACAGCGGGAAAGGTTAGAAAGTTTTATCATGCACACATATTCTCTGGGAATTATTTGACTCTAAAATATAATTAATCATCCTCTGTCATGCTTTTATTATACTCACTGCTCTCTGGAGTCATTCCTTTATTTCTTCTTCATTCATATTCCTCTGACCTTCCTCTTCACTCTGTTACCACAGACCTCAGGTGAATTTTAGCTGACTACTCCGAAACGAGTGGATATTGTTAAACCCATTTGTCAACCACATTATCAACTCACAAACATGAGATCTCTGCATATGTTTAGCATTTTCCACATATAGCAGTCCAAGTATTAGCATGGATGGCATCTGTCAATGTTGACTAAAATTAAATTTTGGAACTACTGTAAATAATAAAGCAGTCATATAAAGATTATTTCTCTGGAGCATAAGCTACCAGTAAACATGATTTGCATATTGTGCTTACAGCTGTTTCAACATGAACTGTTTGCTGTGGTTCATTAAAATGATTTGATTTGTCAGATTCTGGGATAGTTGTAAGTGTATGCATACCAGTGTGGCTGAATGTGGTGACAATTCAGGTTTTCAGAACTATGCACATGTGTACCGGATTAGTGAGCTGAATTGAATAATAAAGCTTAAAAAGAGATCATTAATCACATGTTTCTGACAAGAGAAATGAAAGAGGGAGTACCTCTGAGAGACGTTCCTAAGAAACAAAGAGTACAAATAGCAAAGCAACATCCCCTGTGAAAAGAAAGCATCGTTTATGGGTCTGCATCTCACTTTCATTGAGCACATCGCAATCTTTTCTATTGACTTAGTGGAAATCAAACTGGGACTTGGGCCTGAAATGATATTTCCATATAATACTCTTCATCTAGATAATAACATTCATATATCTAGGAAATGTTTGACTCCAAGTTATAGCAAATCTGCACAAATTGTTTTGTTTTTTTTTCCTCATGAACATTTTCTCTATTTCTTTGTCCCATAACATTGCAAAAGCCTAAATTTTCTCTCCTCTCACTTCTTCCCTACACACACAATTGCAGCAGAGCTGCAAAGAGCAGGCAGAAGTCTGATTTCATCTATGGAGCTCTCTCTTTCCCAAACAGAAAAATGGAAGACAGTGCTAAGACAGAATTAAAAGAAACCCTGTGCTGTGAAGGTATGTGTTCATGGCACTGAGTGACATGGGTAGTGGGCATGGTAGTGATGGGTTGATGGTTGGACTTGGTGATCTCAGAGCTCTTTTTCAACCTTAATGATTCAATGATTTTCTGAATGCGCACGTAAGACTCGCTGTAGAGCCACAGCGCTGTTCTGTGTGATTTGGACTGTATTTTAGAATTCAGCTGTTCTAGGCAAGAGGTACAGAAAGAGCATCACGGACATCACGTAGGGTTTGGGGGCAAACTCATCATTATACGCTCTGGGCTAGAGCAGGACTGGCTGTGAGCTCAATGCTGGACCCCAGTGACTGCACCACATCCCATGGACACTCAGGTCCTAGTCCTATGGGAAATGTAAGAGGCAAATATAGTGAGTACCCAAGACAACACCAGCTGCTGTCTTGGTTGTCTGTACTTCCTCTCTACCACCTCATCTCAGCACTCATAATAGGAGAACCATAAAAAGGATCCTAGATGTGTATGGATTTTTCTCTGTTTGCAGGGCATTCAAGTTACAGAGAGCAGACAAGAGAACAGGAGCTGCTTTGTTACAGATGAAGCAATAGATGTGTGACCCTCACTTCAACAGCTGTGTCCTGAGCAAAATATTCAATTTTTGTATTCTCTGCCTGTGCAACTCTTCACGCCCCTGAAGTGTTTTTCAACATTATTGAAAGAGATAAGGACACCAGAGTGAGAGATAAGGATACCAAAGTGCAGCACTAAACTTTATATCATTTGGACATCATTGAACACGTCAGTGCAGCTTTCAGAGGTGTATTTTCCAGCCTAACTGCTGCCTAACGGGGAAAAAAAAAAAAAAAAAAAAGGGATTGTGGTAACCCTGATTAACCAGTGCTAACTTGTGAGTTCATTGCTTAGCAAAGATCTATCATTTGACCCTAAATTCTTTGAGAAAGGCAGCAATGGATACATCTCCACTGCTGGCAGATTCCTATTACAGGAATCTAAAACCTAAGTTTTCCATAATAACCAAAGCTTAAACACAAATAAACGCAGAATAACTACACATTGAGTGCATGGCCAAGGAAAGTACCCCACAAAGTATTGTGGAGCGACACAGTCTGCCTCAGAAAGAGCACACATGCAAAACGTTATCTCGCTAGTCACAGAGAGATTTGCTTCCTGTCCTCTCTCAGAAAGTCTTCTAAGGAAAATGTAATGCTTCAAGGATGCCGGAACAAGGAGAAAGAGAGAAAAGAACAGCGTCTTCAGTTTCTCAGTCTGTTCTGAGATTGAGAAGGAAATTGGTTTAGGTGAAAAAACACATGGTTCTCATTATTAACAAAACCTCTCCCCATAGAATAGGGACAATATGAAACGCTTCATTTAATCTAAAATAAAGTATTTTATTGTGTTTTGATTTGTTTAACTCCTCAACAAAAGATTGTTTCCTTTCTTAGTTCCTAGATCTTCTTTTAAGCAAAAAAAAAAAAAAAAAAAGGTATTTGAAGCAAAAAGCTCAGGAGCTGGATCATTAAAGCACTGAAATGAAACATTCTGGTACTTCCCATGAAGAGGTTTTGAATTCTTTCTTGTTACTATATGTTTGGTCAGGAACTATTTATAGGATCTGACCCACATTCTTTTCTTCCCAGCTAGCTCCTATTTTTCAACTAATTTATTAGTTGTCCAGTAAAGTAGCGCCCAGATCTAAAGGTGGCATCAGTTGAGTTATCTAGAGGAAGCAGTGAAATAACTCTTAAAAACCTCAGAGAAAGGAGAATAACGGGAAGTCCTTACTGCACTTCTATTTTTCAAAAGATTTCCTAAGAAAGGACCCTCACAACAGACCTACTCTATCTTCAAAATGCAGCTTCTCTTATTTGATGATACATTCCTTATTCCATGCCTTCCTTCAGGGACAATTCTTATGCCCCTCACAGGTGCTGAAGCCCAAGTGTCTGTTATGAAATCACACCAGTGCTCTGCTGTCCTCCAGGATGATGCTGCAGGATCCCTGGACGCTGGTGTAGGGAATTGGAGCTGTGCATCCCCCTCTGCAATGCAGGCAACTACATTCCTAGCAATTTCTGGGTGTTTCAGTGGGGACATGTGCACTAGGTGAGAACTGGGTGGGAATGGCCGTGTTTCTGTACCCAATGACAAAAGGTTCGGGGTAGAGGAGCCACTGATCTTTCTCCCAGCAGATAGGTTAAATGAACCAGATCAAATATTCCAACCTGGACTGTTGAGCTGTGTTACAAGCCGCAGAGTACCTACTGAGCTATGCTTGCTTGGTTTTTTTCCCCTCTGTTTTCTACCCCTACTGTTTTTCAATACTCATGTTGCGTTCCAGTTTCCAATCTGAAGTGATTTATTGCAGCCAAATTGTAGTCCAGCTGCTGACATGAAACAGCACCCCAGAAGTCAGCAGAAAGACAATGTGAGAGTAATTGCTAAATGGGCAGCACTGAGTTATTTCATCTTTGCAGGAAGAAAGGTTTTGGTATACTTTAAATTTTATAACTGCGTTTTCTTCAAGAACGAGAAAGAGAGACATTATTGAAGTCAAAATCAAAACTTCCTTTAACTTTAAAGTGCCAGAAAGTGGGAAAAAAATCTCGAAATTTAAAAGGAAATCACAGGTGAGTCAGCCATCCCATTCATTTACCAGAGCTGTCTGAAGAGTTTGGTCTGAGAAGTGTTTTTTGAACAAACTTAATTTTTGGGGAAGAAAGAAGAAAAGAAATGATCAGCAAGGAGGGAAAATAAATGGATGACTATTCAAATTTTTTGGGGAAAAAGTGATTTTAGTTTATGGTGCAAGTTATGAAAAGTCATTGTAATTTGTACTGACTCAGTCCTTACCATTTCATTACTAAGGCCGCTGTCTATGTCAGATTACCACTGATGACTTTGTAATGGCTGCAGCACACCAAAACCCACCAAACATCCCTCTGAGATGGATTTTAGAGCCACACAATGCAGCCATCACCTTGTACCAGAACTGCAGATCTGATTAAATAACGCATGCTGCCTCCAGACTAATCAGTTTTTTAAATGGGATTGTTTATATGTTCAGGTAATCCATTTTATATGAAAATGTAAAAAGGAAAAAAGGGAAAAAAGAAAGAGCACTTGCAAATTCATACATAGACATTTACACGCTCGAAAAGGCCTATTATAGCAAGCAGGGAGAAGAAGGAACTGCATATTACCCTAGTGCAGGGCAGTATGTATAGGACTGTGACAGAGCACTAGATGCTGCAAACAGACAGCAACAAATACTAGGTGTCTAAAACTCCACCACAAATCAGCCTGCTACCAGCAGATGAGCAGCTTGCAACGACCTCGGCACCACCATGCCCCCTCTTATCTGCTAAATTGCTTTGCAGTAACCTCACCTCATGTCCTTCACCACACTTCGGAAGTATTTGTCTGTTGGTTTCCAGAGAGTTGACAGTCTTTCTTTGGGCTTCTGAATATCAGAGGGATGTTTTTAGAAGAACTGTTAACCAATCTTTTCTCGATTTTTTATATGTAAATGCAATCCATTTTTTCTTCTTACTATGGATACACAACCAAAGAGCTAAACCAACTCTGGTGTATGGTATTCATTTAATACATGAACAACTTCACTGTTAATTAGCCAGTGGATAGTAAGCCAATGAATCACATATGGAAGGGCATGAAATGGAACAATTTCAAAGGAAAGTGTAACAGTTTAAAGGGAAGGCCAGAATTACATTCAGCCTTTCTCAGTACCTCTTCTCTTTTCCCTACCAGTTTCTAGGATGGGAGGTACTGGTTGTGATACCTGTTAGTTTATTTTTCCCCGTTACTTTCTGTGTTCTACCTCCTGCCTTTTCTTTTTCAGAACAAAACTGAGATATCGTGCTGCTAGATACTTACTTCACCTATCCTTGTTTTACATCAGGGGACATACTTCATTATTTTTTGGTCCAAGCTCCAAGTCAGATTTGATTAGGGGCTAATCTGATTCCACATAATGAGAATATTATTTAGGACACATGTTTTAAATGTGCCTTTTAGTCTACAGTTTGTTAGGTTAATGAATTTAACAATTGAGATGATCTGTACATTTCGTGGGTGATTTGGCATGAAAGGCATTTTAAAATGTGCAAAACTGGCTAAAAATATGGCATCCCATGCAAAACAAGCAAATAGATGTGGCTAATGCTACCACTTGCATTTCTTCTTCATTGATATATATATATAGTTAATATAGGTCAGATGTTTTTGAAAGTGCAATTAGAAAGCATGGTCAGATAAATTACAGTAAGAATATTTTAATTGTCTGAGTAGATTAAGTGAAGGCTGTTGCAACATCTCTTTCTTTTAGAAAGCACCTTGAAGTGCCACTCAGAAAAGTCCTACTTCAAGCTCATTTCTTTGGGAAGGTCTCATCCAAGACCCTCTTTGAAAACATGCAGCCACGTCCTTTCTTTGAAAACACAGGCTCTGATCAGTCTTCTGGCTTTTAAATGTAGATGGAAGTGTTGGAGCTTTCCCTTTTATTGGAAAGCAGTTTTGTTGCTTGAGCATTCAGCCAGCAAAACAGATTCAGGTGTCCTCATCCTCCACCTCTACTGAGCACTTTGGTCCTAAATGACAGGCAGAGCAGCCCTGTGCTGCTGGTTAGGAGAGATAAGAGGAGAGCTGATCACTACCTCTGGGAAGGTAACAGCACTGGATGCTGGACCCCGCTTCCAGAAATACTGACATGTTTTATCCAATCACTCAAGGCATGCTGTTAAACCAAAGCGTTTAGGTATCCCCAGAAGCAGGTAGCCACCTGAGTCTTCACAGTTGCAATTTCAGACATAGGAACCTGAATTTTGCCCAAGCCTTACAGTGATGCTTAAATCCTTTATTGGATTTGTCTTGCTTGTTCCTATTCCAGGACCTCAGAGCCAATTGCTTGTCAGAGGCATTGAAGCAGAGTGGTGGGAGGGCAAAGAAACTCTAATAGCACTACAAATCAATAATGACTTTTCTTATATTACAAGTTTGTTTCAGCACAAAGCCCTGTAATTGGATGCTGCATGTATCATTGTTCTTTTTTTAAAATTTGAAGGCACAGGGAATCTACTGGCACATAGAGCACTGGGAGATTTGGTGCTCAACAGTCTGTTCTAGAGGAAAGAAAGTTACATCTCCCAGAGCACCACCAGTCCCTTCTAGAAAGCAAGAGCAACAAGGCCATCTAAATCCTGTCATTACAAAGAGAAAATGAAAAATAAAAAAAAATCAACTACCATGGTTACACTGTGTCTCAGCACTCACTTTGCTATATTTCCTTAGAGCTGTGCTGTAAAGATCCTCTTGCTGCTGGTATGTCACCATTTCCCATGCTCCCATGGTTGCTTCAGGGAACACAAAATTCACTCTCCCTCTCCTTGCTGAGTCAAAACCACAACCTACAGGGAGAAGTGTCAGCGCCTCCAGACAGAAAGGAAGACAAGTTCAAAGAAACCTGGAGGAGGGGGAACCTCCTGGCGAAGACACACCAATCGATGCCTGGCAGGAGCACAGGAGAAAATTCCTCCTCTGGTTCTCACTCCTAAGCACTCATGACATGGCGTGTGCCACCCGTGGCAACCTGTCTTCATTGGAATCCATTTGCCTTTACAGCGCTCTAAATATCATTTACAATTACCCAAGATGTTCTTTACAGCATTTTAAATATCATTTACAACTACACGAGATGTCAGGTCAACCCTCTAAGCCTTTGTGCAGCTCTCCGTGTCAGGCAGCCCTGCTCTGCATGGTGGAGAGATGCTGCCCGCTGGCCACCGTGTGCTCGCTGGGTCCATGTGGGTACACAGATACAGGATCTCAAAGGGTTTTCAGTTCTGTCGCACACAAGACACAAAAGCTCAGAATTTTACTGTTCTGAAACACTGTTGTGTCATCCTATTTAAAGGCAGAAGTATTCTCTCTCACTCTGTTCTCCTACTAAAGCAATATCTCTCTGTTAAGTGCACAGGGTATATCACAGGATTTGCCTTAGGGCAGAAACTGTAGTGACTACGTTTCCCAGTTAATGAGCGTCTGAGAAAAGGCTGTACAAGGAATAGAAAAAGGAGCAGAGAAATGCTTTTAGTTAAATATCAGCCGTTTGATCAATCTTATTCAAGCTCAATATGTGCATAAAGCTATTAAGGTCCACGCTGTAACTTACTGAGCTGAGAGTAGCAGACATGAGCTGGGGTGGATGATGCTTCTCCCACTGCTGGTCCAGGATCTGTCACTTCCAAATGCACAGCCCAACAACCTGTCAACCTGCTACACATTTTATAGACGGTACATTTATCACAGGGTGCCTCTAACTGATGCAGATTTACTCGGCTGATTTTCTCCAGCTGAGGATCTTGCCTTGGGATGATGACAGCAGATCAGATTGGAGGAATACAAGGAGAAATAAACAGGTGGAGGAAGTTCTGCTGCTGACTGGGAGCGCCTCAATTGAGTTTAATAGTGATTGTTTACAGCACAGAGTATGATGTCAGTTATGAAGTGGGAGAGCGAGTGAACAGATGACTGAAAGAGAAAGGAATATGCGTTTCCTTTTTTTTTTTTTCCCCAGAAGAAATAACAGAAACTAAGGTATTAATTCTCTAAACTTCTTGCCTTTCTGATACCTCCTTAGACTGATCTGTTGGTAGTAGGATGTTGTGCACCCCAGCATTTATAGCAATAAGCTGGTACGGCTATACTAATATTGGCATTTAGGAGTGTTTGTCTGGATGAGTTAGCTTTGGCCACATGTGCATTCTGTTGAGAAAGCACATGAAGGGACCTTCAGCAAGAAGTAATTGTTGCAATAAGCACAACACTGAAAGCAAATATCGCTGACTGCTGGACGCTGACCAATGCATTAGAAATCTGAACTCTGAGCTTTGTGTGGATATCTAAACGTATCTATTGCTTATAACTTCACAGTTTGCTTAACACTGACCTTCTGATTTCAGCTACTCATAATAACCAGGAGTAATTTGCAGAAGGTAACAATGGTAACAAGTAACAACTGTACTTAGGCTCAGCTCCCATATTTCCACAACAATATAACCGTATTAGCATCTGATGGCAGGGAAGATTTCAAGTCCCAGCACAGTGAGATAAATGTTACTAAATGTTAGACTACTGTGAAAGATTCAACAAAACATAATTACTATGATTATAGGATATAA
The DNA here is from genome assembly GCF_002078875.1 of Numida meleagris. Classification (NCBI taxonomy): domain Eukaryota; kingdom Metazoa; phylum Chordata; class Aves; order Galliformes; family Numididae; genus Numida; species Numida meleagris. The sequence continues at coordinate 15,063,241 of NC_034419.1, read as the reverse complement.
AAAGCAACATCAAAATAGAGCTCACTTAATACAAAGGCGAGGAGGAACAGAAAATAGATTTCTGCCTACAGATCCCTTTTACATGATTATAGCACATTTCAAAGCTGGCACAAAAGGCCAGGTGGATGTATCCAGAAAATCAAAGAGATTTGGGATTTTCTTTGAAGTAGTGGTATCTCCTCACTTGCCTTCCTCTACCTGGTTCTACAGTCTTTGTTCTGATAAAAGTTGTTTTGATGAACCATGACCCACTTGTCCCACCACAAAGGTATTCGGACAGTGCACCTTTCACATAAGGAGCTCCACGTGGCCTGTGGTGGCATGGAAAAGGAAAAGGTCATTGAAAGGGTCCCAAGGAAACACAGAGGTAGTGGGGAAACCAAATGGACACAAAGTTTGTGCTATAAACTACATAACATTCTTTCTTTTGGGAGATGCAGACCACTTTCATTAGATTTTCTGAAGTTAGGCCATCAGAATGGACCCATGCATACATCCCATACAGTACATCACACATAACAGCAACACGCATTTCTATATTCAGAGCCACTTTGGGATAATGCTCATCGTACAATATGTAGGATTGAGCATACACATTGAGTGAGCATCTACTCTTCCTCTCTGCAACATCATCTGTGCCACAACTGCACTGCACCTTCTGGCTGGCTCGTGAACCAACATTTGGGGCTTTTTGTGAATTGGCATGTGTGAATATTTACTCAAACCTCAGAATGCGCCAGCCATTCTTCTGCGAAATTGAGCTGATATTTTCCATTTTCAGAGGGAAGGTAAACATAGAAAGATATTCCTTTCTAGTAATGCAAATGCAACTAGTTCAGAATATTTTAATGACAAATATTACATGCAACCACAATGTTATTGTTGCTTTTTTTTTTTTTTTTTTTGTATCATCATGTGTTCTTCTAAATTACACTTTTCTTCACTGTGTCAATCATGAGTTGCAATCAGTTCAGACTCTGCTTTGGATCAAATTAAAAACATGACCCAGAAAGCCCTACAAGGGAAAAATGATTGCCAGAATAAAGTTTTTAATAATGATTCTCTGAAATAATTTGGAAATAGGTCACCATCTTCTTGTGGGTAAGCTGTTTGCTGTTTTTGTATTATGAGGAGGCATTTTTTGGCTAGATCAATAATTTCCTGCCCTGCCATTTTGAGAAACTGAAACACAAATAAAAGTTTTGAAAAATATTTTGAGCCTTTCTGTGTGCTTCAGAGATCTCTATGTGTCTCTAGATGTGCTGTAAGGGCATAGATCTGTTGGGCCGTTCACTGGCTGAGTATAAGAAGTTTGAATTCAGCAGTGATATACTAAAAAAATACATGCAAAGGATATAGTATTGTTGAAGGGAGAAGATTGAAATAAACACATTGAGTCTGTTTTCTTTATCATGAAAGGCAGAGGAGAAGGATGAAGTGGGTTTGAAGCCACAAAGGCACCCCAGTGCACAGCCAGGACACATGGGCTTATTTGAACCTCTGTTCTTGCTGGAGACTCCATGGGAGCAAGGCACTGAGTGATGCTCTCAGAACAGCTTGTCTGCATCTTCAGCTACTTAAATAATGTGGATAATCTTAGCCATAATCAAAACATCACACTGTATTTATTTGCACTGGAGACAGCATTTCTATTAAACTCATGCTAGGTATGGAACAAAAGAGAAAAGCATAAATGAAACTCATATTTACTATCATTCTGTATAGTACAGTCTCTGAGGAGTATTTACACAGCATGAGGAATGTCCCCAAACCATGCTCATTAGCGGTCTCCCACCTCCTCTGGCTGCAATTTAAGGAGAGGCTTCAATCATGACATGTTCACAATGTGCCAAAGAACACAGAGCCAGAAGTTGTTAAGAAACCCACGGCATATTCATTAGCAGCCCCGGGAGAGGTATGCATTTCTCCAGCAGCTTTTCAGGCAGATGCATGTATCGACCTCTGCAAGCTGCCTCCTTCAGGGAGGCCACAGGCACCCTGGTCACATCTTCTGGAAGTCCTCATCTCTCATGGAAATAACTACGCTCCTGTGAGCCGAACACCCTGGTTTTATCCTCTTCTACCTTCATACCTCTCTGGAATTTACTCTCCATGTATGCATTGACAATACGCTTTTAGCAGCTTCCATATCACCTTCCCACATGCACTTTCCAACTGGCAAACCACTTAGGTCCCTTTTTATTCCCCCTAAATTATAGCCACCAAGATCAAAAGCAAAGAGATGGGGATGGCTATCAGGTGAGGGCAGAAGGCATCGGTCAAGGGGTTTGGAGCAGCTGAGTTCAGCAGTGCAGTCACTCACCCCTCATTAGCAAACTGCTAATGAGCCCCCACTTAATCCCTCGGGGTTGTAGACTACAAATGAAGAGTCTTACAGCAGGCAGGACTCAGTTCAGGTGACACATTATGACTCTGCAACCTTTGTTTTAGGTTTATTTATTCATTATTTTGCAACTCAGCCATAAGTATTGGGACACGGTATGGTGGGAATTTCTTAAAGGTACGGAATGCATTTTATCTTCGGCATTGCTTAGGTCAGCAATGATGATCACTTATCATAACTAATGATCAAGTCAGAGGTAGAATTTCCTGGTGAAAGTAATAAAAGCCAATGAAAAAAAGACTTTACAGTCATTCTAATTATTTTCTAAATGTGGTTCATAGGTTATAAATTAATGCTTAAGTATACTGGGGGAATATGTGTCTTTTATTTAAACAGCAATATAGATATCAATTAAAGGACAAATTAGTTATACCTTTTGACTTATGTGCAAAGAAGAGAATTGCTACAGTATTAAAGAGTTTTTAACTAGTGGGTAGTCTGGTAATTAGGGAACTGTCAGAGCTTGTTATGTTATCTTGCAGCAGTTGGTGTTCAAAATACTTCTTGCCACTCATGATCTGAGTGGGATGTTGTTAATATGCAGCTACAGTCTACAAGAGTTCAAAGGGTAGAATTTAATTACGATACTGTAAATTCTTAATTTTCAATTACTATGACACTAGGGAACTGCCCTTGAGAAAGGGCAGATAAAAGACATTTTGGCACATACAAATGTATGAATAAATAGGGAGGCAAAAAGAAATAATATTTGTAGGATCATTATGCATGCAAGTTCTACAGTTTCCTTTTTAATTTACTTTTACCGTACTGGATTGCAAAACACAATTTTCCTCTATCACCAGTTATAAGGCATCATCTGCAAATATTATCTCACTCCAGACAGCAGTTTTGAGGCCATCAAAAATAATACAGTGATCTGTAGCGTAAGCACAGCTGATGGTCACAAGAATTACATACAGAAAGGAGCTACGTATTCAAGGAAAAAATCTGATTTCAAAACAAAGGAGCTCTTTGCTCGTTTAGGTTACTGTTGAATCAGCAAGATCATCTCTAAGCCAGTGACACCCAATTTTTGGGGAGCAGGCCTGTTTCTGCCCTATGGTTTTTTCACTGGTCATCAATTAACTCATCACCAAACTCAGCTGGGAGTAAGACAGAAAAGACCCAGCCTCACCCTGGCCACTTTCCTCCTGGGGACTGTGAACCACAACAGATACAGTGGATTCAGCATGGACCCTTCCATGCCGGTGCTCTGTTACTCGCTGCAGCTGACTGAATATACATCTGGTGGCACGCAAGAAGACTCTTGTTCTAAAGATCAGGTATTCATTAGATAGAGTACAAGGGATTCTTCTGAAGCCAGTGTTAATGGGAAAGGCAGAAAAGTAGAGGAAGAAAAATTGCCTGGATAAAATAATTAAGTTAAAAAAGCAAAGGGCTTCTGCCCTGTGAGCAGCACTTAGTGCTCTTTAGGAGGGGGAACACCGAGCCTTGTCCCTGTGCAGCCTCTCTCACCAAAGAGCTTTATCCTTGCACCACAGCTCTCAGGCACAGCTCTCAGCCTGTTACACACCCCTTACAAGCACAACCTACGCATTTTGTCAGCCTGGTTTTCTCCCCACCGTTTCCACAGGTGCCAACAGGAATGCTCATCCCAGAGCAGTGCAGCTCCATACAGAACCTTAAATATAAACCTCTCCCTCGTGCTGGCAGCGCAGTGAGGAGCAGAGCTGCTCGCCCTCATCCACATTCAGGGCCGCACTCCGTGAGGAGCTGACAGCGGTGGGGGGGGAGGCCTGGCTGGGGCTTGCTTGCCACTTTTGCCCGGAGCAGAAGTTTTTCAGCTTCCCTTGTCCTAGGAGTTATCATAGGCAGCTCTGAAACAATCCTTAGCAGAAGGATAACAAGCAAATCCCCCACATGAAAGCGAAATAGGAAACACTCCATGACCCCAGGACATTTCTTTTATCACCGAGGAGCACCAGTGGCTTGCATTTCAGACTCACAGTTGAGTTGCTGAAGCTTAACAAGTTCCAGCAGGCCCACGGAGCTGCACCAGCCTCCTCCTCACACTTCTTGCCCACAGCAACCTCCAGCCAGCACGGCTTCTCCTACACCTTAGGGAAATGGTGTTCAGGAGAAGTTGTGTTTGCCGCAGAGGCTGTAGGGAGTTACACTGGGTTTCTCTTCCAGTAGGAGAACGGCCCATTGCCTGCAGAACCTTCCAGAGCTGCTGCAGGATCACGCTCCCAGTGTTGGTGCAGCTCGGAGTACCAGGGTAGGAGCAAAAAACCGAAAACTCCAGGTTCATCTTGGACACAGCAGGTGCTTCTCTCTTACATTGGTCTTTATGTCGTCTTCCACAACAACCACAGTTGAGGGATTGCAGCAGAAATCAGATTTGTGGGAGTTTCCAGCAAACCCACAACGTTTTGTTTCCTACCTGCCTACAAAATGAAGATGAATGCTCCGAAGCCAAAGATCTGGAGAGTTCCTTTATTCGAGATGAATAAATAGCTATAATTGAGTCCTGTGAAACAGACTGTCCTTGGTGGGGGAAGGGACAAATAGCCATAATCGAAAGTTTACGTAGTGTGAGGCTCCACAGTAGGAAACTGTACTATTAAAGTATTTTTTCTGATGCATTTTTAAAACATTTATAATTTATATAAAAGCACCAGGCGGTACCTTTAAGGTTATTTAGCATGAAAGTCCAATAAAAAGGTCCTTAGCTTTTAACAGCGTGATACAATAGCTCACACAGTATGTATAGTTAGCCAAATCTTATATTCAGTAGCGTAGGGAACAAAAGCACAATTGTTAGTACCCTGCGTTGAATCAGAAGTCATCATTTTGCCTTTCAGAGTGATTTACATGCATGGTAAGTCAGTCAAAAATGCAGGTGCCTTCTCCAGTAAGAGAGGGGAAGCTCAGAAGGTCAGAGGCACCATCATGAGCACTAAATACAAAGCAGTTGCATTAGGCTCACACAGATACGAGACACTGAAGGAAATCCCAACTGAAGCATGCCCTTCAAGAAACACACATGTAGAAACATCCTCATTTGCTCAGCTATTCAGCACTGGAGTGCATGTCAGCTTGTTAATAAGGCAATCAGCGTGTGAGACACCAGCACAAAAGAAGCAGGAAAACAACCTGTTTTCAAGATGTAGGTGCACAGCAATAATTTACTTGGGGTCTTTAATTTCCAATTCTGAGCTCCAACTAGTTCCTTCTGCTTTTTTTTGCCTTTCTTTTTTCCTTTTCCCAGAATGAAAAGTAAAACTCAGGCAAACCCTCTAGCCTCAGGTACCTCTCTATAATCTCTCACTGCAAGTCAGTGGGAGTCTAGAGATACAGATTTCGCCTCTGTGCCTGTGATTAGCGATTTGAGGAGGCAAGAAGAGTAAAGAAAAGAAAAGCACAAACAGAACTTATTTTATGTAGGCCAGTTGCTTTTTTTCATGCTCTGTGCCACTCTATATAGTGGCTTTAACTTAGACACAGACCAGCTTTGAAACAGGCATGCAGCAGAAAGAAATCATGACTGCATCAGCACCCACACTAAAGCTGGGCTGGGGAGAAGAGGGGGCATTTTTCTCCCTCTGAACTCTGAGAGTCTTTTTTTTTTTTTTTCAACCGACTCCAATGTATGTAATTTAAGCATTTCAAGGTGGTCCTTCAATAACCTGAAGTATTAATAGATTGTTTAACAGACCCCCACACTAATCCAGATAAGCAGCCTTTGTAGACTGGGGGAAGTCTAAAAGCTGTCAATAAGAAACTGAAGCAATGCCATCAATTTGTTCAGCTCAGTTAATGGCCAGGGCTTGGAGGAGAGTGTAATGGTAGCTTTGTCTTGACAGGGAATTACCTTCCACTTTTTATACTTATTGTCAGAGACAAAATCAAAGACTAAACTTTTAAGCTGCCAGAACGCGACTTTGTTGTGATCCCAGGAGAAATAAATGTTGAAAAATGCTGTCTGCTCCCAGATCCCGAGGCTGTCTGGGGCTGGGTTGGCCCTCAATACAATAAAGCCACTTCAGTCATCTCTGAACATAAATTCCTGCCACAGTGCCTGCACCGGACTGAACACCAGCACAGAAGTGGCTGCCTGCAGGGACCTGGGCAAACCTGCTGGCCCTGTCCTGCCCTGGGATCTTCCCAGTGTTTCTGCACCCTCCTGCAGACAGTGCCTGCCCAGGGGGGCTCACAGCTCACCCATGTTAACAACCCTCCCGGCGCAAGGAAGCAAAGCAGAGCGTAAAAGTCAGGTAGGTGCACTGAACTGCTGTCAGATCAAAGGGAGTCTGCCAGGAATGCATTTCTAACATTTGCGCACTTATGCTGACTCAAAAGCTGTGAAAAGTGCTAGTAATAACTTTGTAAGCAAATGTGTTCAAAGAACAATGAGTTCCTTTTTTTATTCAATTTATTTTTATTTTTAATTTTACATCCCAGCATTGCAGACCTGCTTCATGTTAGAGGTAATACCAAGTGCTTTATACTGTAAATACACCAAAATGGAAATAACATATCTCTGTGATGGAATAACTCATCATCAAGGCCAAGTTCTCCATTGATTTACATTCCACGTAGCCTGAGGAATATTGCAAGGGCTGTAAATCAGTGTACAACAGCATCCTTTGAGTCTAAATCTCCCCAGTCATTCAGAAGTCATGTTAATATGTTGCTACAGATGTAGTATACACGAAGCAACTGCCGGTCAGGGCTGCTGCAATCAATGGTATTGAAAGAGAGAGCTGCAGTTAGCTACAGTATTGATCATGTTAGAGTGATAAACAGTTACAACTACCAGCCCAGTATCATTGCACAGGACACTAAATGAAAGATTCCCACGTCTTTAAGGTTGCTTTTTTTTTTTTTTTTTAAATAGTTGATTACATCTTTGTTCAAATTATTGAGTTTTATTTAATCTGGTTTTCAACTCTCACTAAATGATAAAAGCACCAGGCTCTGGAGAACAAACGCGTCCATTAAATCAATGCAAGGAAGCTGCATTCAAGGAAGTAGCTGAAAAAAAACATCTTGCTGCAAATTTTCTGCTTCTCAGTAATTTTCATCACCTTTGAGCCAGTAGCCAAGTTCATAGAATCATAGAAGGCTTAAGTTGGAAGAGACCTTTAAGTTCATCCGGTTCCAGCCCCCATGCCATGGACACAGTTGCCACCCACCAGATCAGACCACCCAGGGCCCCATCCAGCCTAGCCTTGGAATTGCTATTCCTTTAACCAAAGGCACTGTGGCTCCACATGGGGCAAGCCTAGTGATAGATGGGCAGAAACAGTGCCAGTCTTGGGAAACAGCAGGCTGAATTAAGGGGACAAAGTCAGCAACACCAGCTCACTTCCATGGAGACACAGTATGCAGGACTGCCAGAACAGAACACAGCTCTCCATTTTCTAAGTGAAATAGAAGGAATTTCAAGTATACAGGAAACAAAGCCATTAAAAAGATGTGCCCTGTTTTCTCACAGACATACTTTTGATGCTAATTAACACACTTTGAGAATGCAGGCATTTCTTCATCTTACCAAAGACAGATGAAAGCCAATTCAATATAAAGATGGAAAAATCAATGCTGAGATGTGCCATTATAGGCTATACAGTGACCAATATGAAGAAAGAGGAAAAGAATTTTCCTATTGTTTCCTTTAATCTGCACACCATACCATCATAGAATGGCTTGGGTTGGAAGGGACCTTCAAGATCATCTAGTTCCACCCACCTTGCTCTGGGCCGGGAAATGATAGCTCTGCAGATTTACCTTAGAGGGCCTATGTCACAAATCTCTTTTTAACATAAATTCCTGGGATCTCATCACGTTTTGTGCCACACTTGGGCCCACTGGGCCCCGACACTTTTAATTCTTAGCTTCAGGAATGAGACCAGCCAAAAGCACATTGTGAACTCCCCTCTGTGCAGACCTCCCATCACACCAAGAGCAAGATAAAGTAAACTCCAACCTGCAGTGACACCCTCAAAATTTTGAGATCTCTGTAAGTTCTCTTCTGCAAAAGCATCTCTGCATAAGCATTTTCAAGAGAAGTTTTTACAGCTGGCACTTCTACATCAGTAATTCCTCACGTGTGATTCACTGGAGCTACCGCTGCCAGAGTAGTGCTGGGGGGAATATCGGTGCTTTTGAAAATAGAAGATTTCTTTTTTCCATAGCAATAATAGCACTGCTGACTGAATAAAGAAATAGGAATTAGGCCTCTTAGGCTCCCACATTTAAAAAGTGGCCATGCAGCATGCATATTTGCCCATCAGGTGGTAAGCATGGTGTGGGAGCCTTGTGCACAAATCTTATTAAATAACCTGTGGGATGCATGACAAAAGCCAGTGCACCTCTTTAAATAAACGTAGCATGAGCATTTATTTACCATGTTCATTTTCTGTGTCAATCATCTTTCTGAAAAGAAACAAAACCAACAACAAAAATTTGAATTGTTGGTCTCCATAATGCCTCTGAGCTACTAGATTACTGTCTCTAGCATTTTTTCTATACAACTTTTGATAAATTTGGTCATCCAGTCTAGTTCTATAGTGTTGAGGGTTTATCCACACATGAATCAAATGCAAAGGTTGTTCCAAAAAAATAAAAATAAATCAAAAAAGTCCCTTCATGTTGCAGAGTAGGAAAAAACAAACAGAAGAAGTCACCAACCCAAACGTAAGCAACCCCTCAAACATATTGGAATGCAGACTGATTTTTGTAAACTCATTAAAACAATTCCCAATTAGGCATAAAATAGAAGAGTCAAGATTCATTTTGTGAAGAAAGAAACAGTGTCTCCATCCTCACGGCTGATTTATGTTGTGATTTGCCTGAACTTTAAAAATAAAACTCCTCACCATCCTCCCTCCCTTGCCCCCATTTTAAAATATTGCTTTCCAAAGCAATCAAGAATACCTCCTGGAAGAGCCAAATCAAACTATATCTTGTCCTTGAGGATATTAGCTGAGAAACGATTTTTGCAAGCTACACTGGAAGGCAAACATTGATCTGATGACAGCTTTTGAATCTTTAGCTAGGGGTGAACTTTGGCCTTCTTTCTCATAATGCTAGCACTCCTGTCTCTGTGAAAGTCCTCAGAGTCACCAGTTTTTTTGGCCAGAGAAATAAATCTATGAATAATTCTTTTGCCATTTCATTTTGCTATTCCCATTTCTCATGTACGTTTGAGAGTCTGCTCCTGATTTTTTTTCCTGCCTTGCAATGCACCAGCATATGACTTTAAAGAAAGATAAAAGTAATTGCCTTTTTCTTTTATTATTACTTTTTTTTTTTAATTTTATGACTTTTTTTTTTTAAGGGAAATGTATTTTTTTTTTCCTTTTTCTTTTCTTACGTTTTCTTATTTTAGGACAGTTGTCAGCATTTTCCTCATGCTTCAGTTCAGGCATACAGACTGATCCAAAACTGCATGCAGAAACAAAGAATAAATTGAGAATGTAATGTCTAATGAATGGTTATTTAACTCACAGGGTAACAAAGCCTGGGATACTTTGCAGAAGAGGGAAACAGGTATCATTTAAGAATCGAACAAGATAGCTGCATGTCCTTTAGACACTCAGGAGAACAAGGTCTGCTGTGAGCAGCCCAGCTTGCCACTTCCATAGAGTTTATGTCCTGGAAGGGAGAGTTTCTCCATAGCTCCCTTACGGCTCCCAGCAGCTTCCACGTGCTGGGGTTTTAGTATTCAGTGAAATCTAACAAGGTCTTAAAACGAATAATTCACTACTAGAAAAACAGTTTGATGGCAGCAAAGAAGACAAGATAGAATAACTCTTAAATATGGAGGTAATTCCCTAGAAGTAAAAAACTGCCGCACTCATCCCCTGCATCAAAGGCTGCTGGTGTCAATTAGACTACTCCGCTTTGGCAGAGATCTGTAACTTAGTATGCGGTGAAGTCTCAAGGCAAATGGTGGTGGTGGCTAAAAACCTGCTTTTTTCTCCCATTGCATGCCACCTCTGTATTCACATACCAAAAATCAAAAAGACCTCTGCTAAGAAGCTAAAAAATGCAGCCCGAAAGAAGGTATCTTCTCATCCTTGCACCTCTCAGGCAGATTCCATAGTATGTTACAGGTGACATTCAGGGTATGCTTGGAGTCCACAAAGCATTGAACTGTTTAAGCAAAAGAATATCTATGGCACAATTTCTCTTAAACACATCTCAGGTCTGTCAAATGTGCGCTGCAATCAATACCGCAGCTGCAAGTTGCTGAAGAAATACAGCAGCTATCTTTTAAACTGGTATCAGCTAGATATGATTGGATATTGGAATTAACGTTAGCTCAGTCAAGCATGACAGTTTGGTGTAGTGACTTAAGTGTCAGCTACTTTGGAAGTTTACATCTCTTTTAATTACTACGATTGCCCAACTGACTGTTTTTCTGCTCCCTTTCCTCCTGGAGGCTACAAGCAAACAACAAGGCATCGGACATCAGCAAAGTTTTGCACAAAACTGTAAGGATCAGATGCTGATCCTTATCAGATTGCTGTCCCCCGCTAAGAGAAACGTTGCAGAAAGCCTTACCACTGCTTGGTATGGGCAGACAAATCCTGTTTTTGTCCTTTTGCTCAATATTAAAGCTTTTTTAGGCAGCGATACTAGTGGAAACCTGACAGATCAAGGGGCTTTTTTACTGCAAGGCCTCTCCTGTATCCCACCAAGTTCAGGGGTGTTGAGAGCCTGCTTATTTTTCTCCAAATTAAGGTTTCCCTCTTTGTCTCCAGGCTAATGCAGTTCTTTAAACCAAGTCCTGTGGGTTACATACTACTCACAAGGATTGCTTTTTCTCCTGTGAGCACGGAGAGGCTGGAAACACAAGCCTAACTCTTAACGAGTTCTGATTTCAGCTGTGACATCTTTCACTCTATCATCTCAGAACTACAAAAAGCCACAGTTCCATGTGAGGGAGTGCTGGGTGAGCATGCCTGGACACAACACTGTTGAATTTGGTCAATCCTTATGTACCAGACAAACAGGGGCGCTGGCACCCACGGAGTGCTGTCTCCAGAGCTGGTGGAAACCTCTGGTTTGTGACCACACTCTTAGACACACAGCCTTGCTGACAGAGAGTGTTCTGCAGCAGGATCCGCTGCCAGGCTGGGACATCTCTTCACCATCGCTCTTGTCTATCTGTACTTTGGCTTTCTTAGTGTCGATCCCTCTTCTGTGAATTGACTCCCAGGTGTACTCCTCCTTCACACAATTTTGAAACAAGTATCACAAGAGCTACGAGGAGATGTTTTCCTAATGAGGGTAATTATCATTGCATTTTAATGTACTGTAATACAGAGGCATGCTTCAGTAGCTTTACTTTAGAGATACTGTTACAATGGAGAGCTTTAGATCTATCATGAAACACATCTGTAACTAACCTTTGGTGCCGCATGCCAGGATTTTCTCATCCTAAACACTAATGAGGTGTGCTCTGGCCTGCCTGCCACAAGTGGCTGAGGCTCTTCTAATGAGTCTACAGCTACAAAAAAAGAAATAACTATCAAGTCACTTTGGCCTCTTTTTATATACAGTACCATCTAATAACTCTAATTGTGACAGAACATTGCCTCCTAGAGATTGATATCGCTACATTCAAAAAAATCAAATCAGAGTGCAGCAAAGGACAGTGGAGCTCAGAGAAAAACAAGATTAGCCGTAGATATGGCCAACTATCAGAACCATAATAGTGTTATAAATCCAATTACTTTCAATATACCTGACACAGTATACACAGATAGCAAGTCGCAGTAAAACACCACGTACAGGTTCATTATTTTCCTTGGCACACAGTACTTGTTGTAAAGCTCTGTGAGAAGAGAAGGAAAAGAGGAGGCTTAGGGGTTGGTGAAGGAGCCCCAGAGATGGGCAGCTCACCCATTTTTTATCAATGAGAAAAATCCCCATTTTGGACACACGCAAGGAACCTCTCACAGGAGAAGCGCAAGCCATCCTCAGGTATCCCCAGCAGCTGCTCCAAAAGCACAAGAAGCCTTGAAAATCCTTCTCCAGCCTGTGAACGCTTGGGAAAGGCAACTGAGCCTTGTTAGCAAATCGGCCAGGCAGAATAGGTAAACTTCAGTTATCCCAAAAGCCAATTAAGAGGACTTACAGGGAAAATCTGGTTGGTCAGCAATAGAACAGAGACTGGCAGCCTTGGCTGGAGAGGAAGGAGGCAAGGTAGCCAGGATAATTACCAGGGCTGTGCGAGTGCATGATGCTCACTGGGTCTCAGCGAGGAGCAGGCAGGCAAACAAAGTGCAGCGCAGCAGGAGATGTGGGGTGGAAGCGTTGTTAATCTGAGGCTGCAGACAAATTCAAGGCTGAGCAGAGCTCCCCTCTGCATTGCCTGGGCTCTGTGTGAAGTGTGTTGTTTCTGCTGTGCTGGCTTGACCCTTCCAGCAGTCCTCTGTTAGACAGCAGAAACATTAGACCTGTCACTGTGTCTCCTGCCCAGATACGTACTTTTGCTGAGAAGCAGCTTTTGTGCATAAATAAGTGTGGGGAATCTGGGATGGGAGCCTCCAAGAGCGAGATGAAACTTTAAAACAGCTGTGAAAAACCCAAACTGGAAGCAGTTTAACTACTGGCACCAGGGCTGGGGGAGGCAGCTGATGGATCGAGGGAGAGAAAAGACCAGGATGCATAAATTGCGAGGCCTGGGGTCAGTTGGAGGAGAATGGGAAAGAAATCTCCTTTATTCCCTATTGTGACTTCCCCTGCAGGAAGTAAGAGCTCTCCAAGTGAAGAAGTCGTCAATGCAAGCTGAATTTTATGTCGACTACAAAACTCCTCTCCTATTAACCCTTCCTCTGAGAGTCACCATCGGGCTCTTCCTGCACAACACAACATCCCTCTTGTTCCAGAAAATCTCTTCCTTCATAAAAGCTGTGCTGTTGTTCAGTTGCATTTTCCATGGCATGAGCCAGGTAGCTTCAATCACTTCCTGCGGGAGCCCTATCTCACCCCAATCAATCACTCCCTTCAGAAAGCCTTCCTATTTCTCCATCTCTCAAGGTAGCCAGAGCAAACTGCAATAAAGAAGGTACAACAAATCTATAAAGTGAGGGGCTAGGTAACTCAGAAATGTTAAGCATTCCTAATGTATTACAGAGCTAATGTGGCAACTGCTCTTGCAGTTAAAATCTTCAGAATCGAATCTCACCTTCCACTTAATTCCTAGCATCTACACAGAAAATCTGAGATTACTGCCTTGGCCATAGAAAGGAAAATGCTTTTCCACTGTGATTTTACCCACAACTTCCAGCACTGCTGTATTAAAATAACTTGCCCCTGACTTTCACAGTATTCTGAAGGTGACAACATTTTAAGATGCGACATCTTCCAACAGAGAGCACAGTTAGAGGAGTCTTCTAATGGCTCTTGTGGAGTAATAGCTCTGCAACTAGAAAAAATAAATATGAAAAAACTGCTTTTATTAAGATCCTTGTTTTCATTAATATCTATATATTGGGCCTGGATATCATCCTATGGATATTGATGGTAGAGAACTGGGTAGTGCAGCACTCAAAGTATCTCCTCCTGGTGATTTATTTTTCTGTAAATACCATTCATTCAGTTTATGTAAGAAAGAAAAAAAAAAAAGAGGAAAAGAACATTTTGGTGTAGGTTGTTTTCTTAAAGCTCAGATGTAAGGTGTCTCTGGCAAGGATATTCTGTCAGTATTTAGAGAACAAACTCCAAGCAACACCTAGATGTTTCTGCTTCAGTCTGCTGGGGAAATCTACTAAGAGCCACTTGGTAGCTCTATCCAATAGAAGACTGCTGGAGATCAGAATGAGCCATTTGCTTGGAAGTTTCCATACCAGCAGAGCTGCTCATTGTACAGACTTTGCAGGGACCCACTGCTGCTGACACCCTCCCCAGTGGCCTTCCAGCACCTTCCTCGAGCATTCCCATGATGACTTCATGTTGTTAAACTAGAGCAAAGTTCTGAACCCCTGAACAAGTCATAAAAACATGAAAACCCAACAAAAGCGTGCAGCAGCCATCTCCAAAATTCTCGCATCTCTAAAATTTTCTTTTTAAATAGCCCGGCAGAATAATTTAAAGGAAATTCTGGATCAATTCCCTATAACCTTAGGCTTGTCCTTGACTCTTACAGCAGGAAAATTTTCTTTTAGTAATTTTACAGTTTCATAATTTAGTCTGAGAACTGCTCAAGTACAACACCACTTCTGGCAAGAATCCTTTGTAGACAAGTTTAAATGTCTCAAATGTCAGCGAGTGTGCTACAAAAGGGCACCCTGCAACCACTTGATTTCAGTTAATCAAGGACGACAGATTCTCTCTCTTTTTCTTAAAGTTAATATGATATTTGCAGATCCTGACCGTATTTAAAACTGAATAATTTTTATGAGCATTCATTCAAGTATCTTCCCCCAGTCTCAGGATTGGTATCTGTCTCCCCAGTGCTGCAGACCAAATATTATTTTATTTTGGCAAAAACAGTTATGTCTTAACTTATGTTTTTGACAGAATTATACCAAGAAGATCAACACATCAAAGATCTGAACGAATTCAGTCGGGCTATGTCGCTACCTCTGCTTTTTATGAAAGACAATTTCTTGAGAAGCATATCCCAAGGGAACTTCTGTGGATTGTGACTAAATATTCATACCCTTCCTAATTACTTTGTTTCAAGCATGGAGGTCTGGTGAGAACAATATCCCCTCACAGAGGATGTAGGAGAATAGCAGGCATTACTGGCAGAAGATGGTTAAAATGGCAAAGTCATATTATGCAGAGTCCACATTTTCTCCCCACTCATCCCAACCAATAAGAGCACATCTGGGCGTAGTATGGCCCCAGCTGGGGACACATTCAGCTGTCACTGACCCAGTCACAATTATTACAATGATTAAAAATCTCCCTTTTCTCAGTTCCCAGCTAGCTGAGCATCTCTGAGGCCACAGAACAACTGGGGGCAACTTGGAGCCACCCCTTCAGATGCTCTAATTGAAATCAAGGCTGGAGCAGATGGGCTTTGCAAGTCTGAGGCCCGTAATCGGCTCCCTGGAACCTCTCCACTGCAGCAAGCAAGTCTTGAGTCTGGGCCAATATACACTGCACTAGGAAGGGTGCTTGAAGTAGCTTAATTAGGGAGATGCATCGCAAAAGCTGCTCTCATTCAAAATAATAATTTACAAGCATAAAGTATAGAAACAATTCAATTGGTTTGAATGTTTCCGTGTCCAATGCACTCTGTAAATCTAAGCAGCACTCTTACAGCTTCTTGAAAAAGAAAAGCAACAATGGAAATGATGAAAACAGAGCACGAGACACCAAAAATCAAGCAATTAAAAGTGCCTAATATCATATTCATGCTTTCACATATCAGATGCTCCCAAACTGTTCTTGCCGCATGTCTGCCTTCATCACAATGTGCAAAGCTGTGAATGATAGTCATGCTCTTAAGTTAAATTATCCACATCAAAAATCCGTCTCTGCACTTCCACCTCAATCTTGTCATGCTGGTTGGCTCCAAAGCTGGTCACTTCCCATAATAAAATCTGTATCTTTAATACTTCTCTACTTTCCCTGTCCCTGAACTTAAAGAATGCATTGTACTGCAAAACGTGGCGAGGGATTTTAGAAAGAAGGAAAAATCCCTGCTGTGGCAATCTCATATCCATACACCAGTTTAGAAACCCAAGGCACCAACAATCTCCCAGGTAGCCTTTCCCTCCCATAGGTTTTACATTTACCTCCCCAGAGGCGACACTTCTTAGATGCCACCTATCTGACACCAGCACACCAACTGCTCTTGTACGGCATTGTGATTAGTGTCAGAATCAAAGAGGAGCATGGAGCCAACTGCACAGCAGAGTACAGTGCCAAAGAGTGCGTTCAGAAGTGACCCAGGACCTCTCATTTCAGCTGATGGAAATGGGAAGCACCAGGATTCCCCTCAGATGCTCCAGAAATGCCAAATGCAGAAAGGGAGCAAGTCTAAGTTAATTACTAGAAGAGTAGGATGAGTAAATGAATCTTAGCAACAGAAATCTAAGCAAATGATGGTTGTCCTCTTCATCACATTAAAACCTGGCATTTCCTTTGGGAAAAAAATCTAAAACATTTTCCTTCTTTTACCATTAATAAAAACCTCATCAGAAACACCCATACAGGTTTACAGAAATGTGACAGTTTTACATGTGTGGGGTTTTATTTTTGGAAAGCTATCCAAGCAATCCAAGTATGCTAAATAATCTTTCATCAACTGAATGCTTCACACTTGATTTTTTGTGTGAATTGTTTTTAGATAAGAGAGACTTTTACAACTACGTTTATGTTAATCCCAGCCCTAAGATATCTCTTTAAAGTTCAGAGCTCTGGCTATGCATTCAAGTACTTCATTACTGAGGAATGTACATCAGCTGGAAAATCAAAATGTTATCATCTTGACGTACAGACGTTATTGGGAAATGAAGATCAAGTTTCCTACGTGTACAATAAATATTAGGAGGTGTTAGTATTTTAAATGAACTGGAATGTTAAATCGCATTAACACAGTGGAGAAAGAACTAATTCTTAACGTGCCAAGAAAGAATAGTTGGAATTTCAAGGCCTGGGGTGGCAGATGCTGTTGACATCTTCCTCACTGAAGTCAATGGCAGACTTCAAGAGGAGCAAACAGATCAAGAAGATTGCTTTGAAAAGCAGTGGATTTCCTGCCTTGAAACTCAGAAATTCCAAGGAATTATTTTTTTTCAGTGGAAATGCTTGAAATTAGATAATCCTAGAAATGCAGCACTGTGCTTTTTCCTGGACTTGTAAGAAATCTGTGTCACTAAAACCAAAAGACTGTTCCTGCGCTGCAATTAAGTTAATTGAGACTTCCCAATGTTCCTGGAGGAAAGATGAGCTTTGCAGTTGTAGAGATGACTTTGAGATGTTGGCCCTCTGCAGACATATTTTAAGTGCTTTACTCAGGCACGTCCATGATTTGGGAGCTTTCCTTTAGTGGAAAGAAACTGGCAGTTCCTGCGGGTGGTTCTGCTCATCAGTGACCAGTTTTGTCTCTTTGTTCACTCCAAGTTTAGGGAAAGAAGGCTCCTAGTTCAGGAGCCTAATTGAGAGCACTGGAACCAGGTACCTCAAGTTTCACATTGGAGTTTCTCTTCCATAAGGCATTTCACTGCACTAACAAGGTGTGTTGACGTCTACTGAAATAAACAGTTTTCATCAAGGACAAATAGTGCCCCAATAAGGATTTTAACACACTTTCAGGAAAAGAATGAGCTGAGAGTAGGCATCATATACAGAATGGATCAAAAGACTCTGCTGTCCATCTAACCGTTCATCTATATATGACAAATCTCTGCTTGAATAAAAAAAAAGTAAAGTTTTCCAGTAGAACTGTAGTAAGCCATTAAACCTTGCAGCCTGCAAAGGTTTGAAATGTAGCTAATGCGGAGCATCAGGGGTATTTTAGGTCTCCCTCCATGTCACATCAAGCCATCATTTTTTTATTGATGTGCTACATTCCTGGGGCTGAGATGGCAGAAGCTGCAGGGAGGTCTCCGAGGTGCAGGTCTGGGTAAAACAGAGCTTCGTGTCATGAGATATTTATCAAGTGCGATAATGTGAGCAACCAAAAAACAGATGAGGTGGGGACAAAGGCTTCTCCATATGGGAAGTTACTGAGCAGTTGGAGCCTAGGAACAGATAGCTTAGTGGCAGCTGGCTGCCCCTGGCTCCCTGAAAAATTAATCATTGCAGATAAATGCATAAAAAAGACAACACCTTGGGCTCGATCTGTTTCCCACTGATGCTGGTGGCAAAACTCCCATGTCTTATTTCCACCCACCATACAGTCTGTGCCCTGAGACTCAGATGTGCTCACAGCAATCTTGGTGTCGGGTTAGAACAAGTGTGCCAGCACCATGGATTTGCCCAGCAGTGCCTGTGGGGAAATTCCACAGGACCCAGGCGCTACCACTGTGTGCTCATGCCTTGGTTGCTTTACATTGTGCAGAATGAGCTCCCAGCATCTGAGCCCTTGCAAAGTCAAGCCTGCAGGTACTAATGGGTGTGAACACAGGCAGCTCACACCGAGGAATTTACTTTTATTCTTTCTGTTACAAAATGAGACTTACAGGACAAGCCCACAAGGAAATGGAGATGTGATGGTACCGAGGAACCTCACTATCAGCCTTTCCTGGCATTCAACAAATTATACTTGCAACACTAGAACTCAGTTAATACAGGAGGAAAATCACTTATCTGAGCTGTTACTGTTTTCAGCAGGCATTTAAAAAACAACTCCTTACCAACAATGCAAGAGTTTTCTTTCAATACAAGCACGAATGAGCACCAGGAGTAGCCCTTGCAAACATGCCATGGCTTTGACATTGTCATTCTATGAATATTTGTATTGATACAAGCATCTTACAGAAATGTTCATAGAAAATTAACACAAGTGGAACACAGAATGGCCAAAGGAAATTAATTTACAAGTATGATGGAATGAGTATTCCCAGGAAACACTGAGCAATTGAATCGACTCCAGTTATCATAGCTCTTTCAGTGTTTTCAATATCAGCGTTACACTTGGAAGAAAAATTCTTCCACATCAGAATGGCACATGCACACAGGGCTGATAATAAAGCCCAGCTAGATGTCTTTCTACACTGATAAATGTAGGTCTTACAATTGCGGCATAAATAAGCGTTCTGTGTGAAACTAGCAAATTCCCACTTCATGCCATATGTTCACATCACAAAGTTGATATAAGTATCTTTGCAGTCTATATAGGACAATGACTTCTTTTTTTAATGAAAAAGAGAGCGTTTAGCAACATGCAGTTCTGTAGTTACAGACTGCTGTCAGCTGACATAACTGGTGTGCTGACATTTCCATGGTGTATGCTTCACATTCATTGTTCCAGATTTTTAGTATTTAAAAAAAAAAAAAACCCAACACAGCAACGCTGTGGTTGCAAAGACAGCACCTGTCAACAGCATGGACATCTCAAAACAGCCCTGGGGAAGAGCAGGATGGGGTGATCCAGCTGACAAGGCTATGCCGGAGGTGCTCCCACCTCTTGCTCCCCTGTAGCTTGCCCTGTCCTCTCCACAACCTCATCACTTCCCTTCCTCCCAGCTCTGCTATATCAGAACAACCACATTCAGCAGCAAGAAGGCTTTCTGGAACTGCAGCCACACTGCAGGGGATAGAGCCACGCAATATACTCTCTGGAGATATAACTTATGTGAATTTTTTTTTTTCAAGGAGCAATATAATTAAGGAGCTGAATGCTATTTTTCATGCTAATAGAAGGGAAATGAGTGTCAAATTAGGTAAGCTTAAAAATAGCCACTATATTTGATTATCAGATAAAACGTGGTTTCAGGAGGAACAATTTTCCCTTGTACACACAGCAGTAATACCCAGCACCTCCTGAAGTCAGGGAGCCTTTGCCACTGAATCAGTAGGTCGGGGATTCCCTCTGTGTATACAGCAGATCATAAACATTTCATAAATGACTGCAATCAAATCCAAATAAATATATTTAATAGACCAATCTTCTCAAGATTGATTCTGAAGAAGCTCTATAAAGAGATACGTGCTTGTACATATAAAAGAAAGTAGAAAACCGGGCTTTCTTCCTTCATGTTTTAAATTACTGAATTCTCCAGACTGGTGCCTTTGATTTAATCTAAGAGGCTGAATTTGCAGATTGCCTAAAGATAAACGAATATTTGTCATCTGTTCCAGTAACATTTTTCTAACGTATTGCTTCTTTTGGCAAAGATGTTAAGATTTGTGTATAGTTTTTATCTCCCGTTGTAAAACCAAATTTGTTTTGAATGACAAGTAATTCATTACAGAATACTTTTTTTTTTTTTTTTTTTACCTTTCCATGCCCGAGCCATCTCTTCAGTGGTTTCAGAGCATTACTCTAGCCAAAGCATCAAATCCACTCTCCTATTTATTGCACCATGCAGTTTTGTGTTTTGCTCTGGCAAGCTTCCCGCTGAATTAATTTGACATTCACTGATCAATCAAACTGTCTCATTACTACCTTCTGCCTGCCTTGTCATCATGGTCCACTGTTGACAAGAGTAGGAAATGAACATCCTCAAGGTCACCTTCAGAAAATCTTTTATTTAATTGTAGCAGACCTACCGCTAAGCCCTGGGGCTATCTGCAATTTTCCTGTATGTATCTCCCTCTCTTTTACATGGGCAGTGAATTATTTTATGTAGGTTCACGCAGTTCACAGATGGAGTGACTCCAGCAGAGTTTTCTAAGCAGTGGCCTTAGTAATTACACCGAGCGTTTGCATAAGGAGGATTGTTATATTTCAAAAGCCACAAGAATGGCAGGCCAAGAGGATTGTTCAGAGGAAACTATTCAGAAAGGGGTGCTGGGGAAAAATGACAAAATCCTCATGGGGTATTACTTGTATTCATTATGAATTGGTTCACAAGAAAGCCACTTTCCATTTTACATAGCAAATTATTCTAATTAATTACCATTTATGCAGAGTGCTAATCAATGTGGTGAAATTTGCCATACAGACAGTGGCATTACTCATCACTGCTCACCTCCTCCCAGAGGATTTCCAATTTCTATTTGCCTGAAGTAAACTCACATCTGTAGCAATTGTTATGAAATCCTTAGGAAAATGAAACCTGTATGTCCTGCACAAGAACTGGAGTATTTCAGTGGTGCTGTCTGCTCTTCTGACTGTTTCTGAGTTGTCTTAAATTTTCCATAGGACGTACTGAATTTGTATTTAGACTCTCTAGGATACTTTGTGATAGGGCCATTCTGGTTCACATTTTACACAAACTGTTAGTGCTCCCTAGAAATACACATTACTGGAAATGTAACTGAAGTCCTTCGTATTCTCCTGAGACAAATACAGCAAAGTTTGGTTATCTTTAGTTACACATATTCACTGATTGTGGCTTAGGAATATCCTAACATTTACTGCCACCTGGGATCACATCTGACATTTGTCCTTATACACCATCAAGTTCCAAGGAAGCACAATTAAATCTGACCAATTTTGTCAGAAAAAAAAAAGATGAAAAACAGCTTATAGTAAGATTCGGGCTTCTGTAGAAAAGAAACAAGTCTGATGTAATAGAAATCATTTCTTTTAGAACATTGCCCCCTATGTTGAACAGCTTATCTTGTCTCCCATTTCTTAGAATTTTTAGACAAGAAAATTTAACACTTAAGCCAAGCAGTAATTTCTATATTGCATATAATATCTTCTCCATTAACAAATCATATGTCTGTGTTAGTGTGTACACCATGATTGGAGCTCTGCCTATGTACATACGGCAGCAACCACATCACGACATCGCAGATGTGCAGATGATTAATCAATAATGACATAACCGCTGGCGCAACATGGAAACTCTGTCACTGCCACAAAGTGGGTAAAGAACTTTTTCCAAGAGAGAAGCTGTACAACGAAAGGGGTGGATGTTTCAACAAGTCAAAGTCATAAGATGCCATGGGACCAGTTTATTAGGTACTTAAAAACCAAAGGGTGTCATTATCTTTAAGAGGAGAGCTCACTTTGCAATAAAACACGAGCCATCAAACTGGAGATGGGAGAGTTAAAGGAGTTATTAAAAGGATAGGAAGTAGGCTGGCAGCAAGCATTGCAGTGTATTTCCTGAATGCAAAGGGGAATTAAAGCATTGCTACTCCGGTCTCAGAGGAGATGCTGCTGGCTTTAAAGGAATTTGTAGCAACATACAGTTAGGCTTCTGCAAGGTATATCTGAAGCAGAATTAATATTAGCCCAGTGCTAAGCTGAAAAAACAGGAACAATCAATGGGAAAAAAAAAAGATTTTAAACATTAATGAGCACATAATTAATTATAAACAGAAAAAAGGTGCTGGGGGGGCGGCATGTCTTTTGTTGTATGCAGGAGGGAAAAATATATACTTTGCCATTTGGTTTAGTGCATATTGCAGCACACATTTTCTGCATTGAAATAAGCTGATGAATTCTTCATACCACAGAGTCCACAGGCTAAATCTATCAAAACCAACACTAATGTTGGGCACCCACTCTCACACCGTCCCGTAGGCCTCTACTGCCAAACTATGGTGTGCCACTGCTGGATAACAGGGACACTTCCCAGAGACAGAACTAACATAAAGAAGAAGAAAAACAAATCCCTGTACCCGGTACTGCATTTTCATGTGCCATTTTTAGTAACAATTTAGAGTTCACTCAAATGTGGAGGCTTGCAGCTTTTCTGCACACAGGCAGATTCCTCTTGCCTAACTGATCGGAAAAGTCTTTGAGGTCATCAGTCCCAGAGGAAATGGAATAAACTTTGTTAATCATTTACTAAAAATGAAAGAAAAAGGGTCATGGAATACTTAAAATAGGCTTATACCTGAAAGAAAATTGGGCTTGAACATCTCAAAGTGTTGCAGTATTCTCAAAATACCTTGCTTGTGATTTTAAACTGCTAATAGTTTAGATGAGCCCGGTTGCCTAGAGAATGGCCTCAAGTTGTGCCAGGAGAGGTTCAGGTGGGATATTAGGAAAAATTTCTTCTCTGAATGAGTGGCCAGGTGCTAGAATGAGCTGCTCAGGGAGGTGGTTGAGTCACCGTCCCTGGAGGTGTTCAAAAAATATTTAGATGTTGTAGTAAAGGACATGGTTTTGTGGGGATATATTGGTGGTAGGTGGATGGTTGGACTAGATGGTCTTGGAGGCCTTTCCTACTTTGGTGATTCAATGATTCTATGATTTTTTAATTTTGAGCAGTTGAGAGAGATATCTATATTGGCACAATGGAGAAAGGAGAGAGAGGCAGAGGTTACTTCAAAATGTGATGCAGGACATTGCTCTCACTCAGCCCACAGCTCCGTAGAAAAGTGCAGAAAACTTCTAGCTTTCATACCCAGGAAAGACATCTCTAAATGAGATGTTGTGGTCTTTACATTGCTCAAGAGAAATTACTGATTTGTTCCCAAGAAGTTTTAATTGATGGTACAGAGTGCTATTAATAGCACCACGGCGAGCATCTATGCCATGTTGCAATTTGCATTCCCCCCTTCCTCAGTTTTGTAGTTAATTCTCCAGACTGACAGCTACTCTGGTTAGGAGCTGCTGTGTGGTCTGCCAAAGGCATTTCAAAGGTTTGTTCACCCTGGGTGAAGGAAAGCCTCTCCAGCCCTGGATTACAGGTTACAAGCCCCTGGCTCCCAACCCTACACCCCAAGCATTAAGCTCAAACTCATTAATTCAAGCAGAAGTGCAAGAGTACAATCATGTTTTCACTGGGTGCCAAGAGAGATATTTGTTGACATCAAGGGAATGCTCGAATTTTGTTTCCTACAGTTAAAGCTATAATAAACTGAGAATCCTCTTATTTCCCTTCTTATTTACAGTACTGAGCTGCAAGACAGATGGTAAGAACTATACACTCAAAAGAAAAGGGTAGTTTTAATTGGCATTTCTGTTAAAAGGATTACTGTTTGATAAAGGCTTGTATTTTTTCCTGCTGAAGGGAGGAAATTAGATCTTTGATGGAAGTTTAGGATTATGACTGAAGAAAGTATATATTTCATCCTTCGGATGGATGGTGTATTTCCAGCTGGCTGTGTAGCATTAGTTCAACAATTACCTCTCAAAAAGTGATTTACCTACGTGGAGGAAAAAGCACAACAACACTGTTTTTATTGTCTCTAATGATTAGTTTTCACAGTTCTTGTTATTTCCAGCTGCAATAAAATAGTTCTAGTGACGTACGTTTCAATGTGTCGAGGAAGGTTTTATTGCTGTCAGCATAGACAGTACACATCTTCTCTCCATATTTTGTTTTGTGTGAGATTCCCTTTAGAGTATTATATATTAATAAGAGAAATTTTTTATTTTTTAATTCCCCAACAGATTAATCTATGTACCTTTACAAAGGTATATATTTACATTAAAAACAAAACAAGCAAGAAACTGACAAGACCATTAAATTCAACTGCCAAAACCACTGAATTAATCTATCTGAAATTAAAGACAGTCTTTCATCCATGGTCTGGACAGGAAAAAATCTGCAATACATTGGCGTGAAGTCAAGTGTCAGTAACATTTCTGAGAGTGTGACCATTTCAGTAACTTCTGAAGTGCATTGCTTTCTATCTGGGAATGATTTCTTACAATCTTCCCTATTTTTTCCCTCTTTGGCTACATACTGTTCAAGCGTTGATAAATTAAGTCCTTGATATGGCAAAGGTTGTAAGCATGTGATTAACATTAAAATGGCCTGTCAGCAGTCTCAAAGTGGATTTCATCATGGGGCTACCAAGGTGCTTAATGTTCAGCGGGAATTAAGTGTTCTGCCAGTTAGAAGGCTTGTGCTCCATGTTGTGCCTATATTACTGCTGTAAGTTAAATTACCACAGTCTATAAAGCACCTTGTAGTCCATTTCTTCTGCATGAAAGGATCTATGCAGAATAAATTGCAGTTTCTGAAACATAAACAGCTGCCCCAAAGCAATTCTGGAAAAAAATGCAGGAAAATCGTTGTAGATGGATTTCCACTCCACTTCAGTATCTCAATATTCCAAGTATTCTGTTTGTATCAGATGATTCTAGCTTGCTAATTTTCAGGACTCACCAGTGACAATTACCAGCAAAATGTCAAAATAAAAGGAAGTTAAAGCAGCAGGGGAATCATTTATCTATCAATAGTTAAATCTAAATACAAGTCAGATATTACATCAAAAATCTACGTAAGAAATCTTTCAAATGAGCATATTCTTCCCCTGTGAGCAACCTCCTTCAGATTGAGCTTGGAACGTGTTAGAAGAAAGAGATGGAACAAATATGTGTATGCTATACGGTCTCCAAAACCACATTTCAGGGAGCACAAAAGCATGTCAAATTCTTCCATATTTTTGACTAGCCTACAAGGAAATCGCATTAGTAAGTGGCATAAAATTCGAGCAGGAACCTGACCCCTTGTTTTCAGTTGTGTCAGAATGGAGAGCTCAAAAGGACAATGGAAAAAGATGGCACTCTAGAGACAGGTAGATCACATATTCTATCAATCAAATGGTCTTTCTTTGTACTCAGGCGGTCTGAACTCCAGAGTGTGGCTTGAATTAGAATCACTGTCATAAATTTACCTTCAGAATGTGATAAGTGAACTACATTTTCATGCAAGAATTAGGAGTTTTTCCCTGATTGAACACACTGTTCCTTGGATCATCCAAAATGCCTTAGAATTAAGCAAAAAATTTTGACTTAGACCACACAGAATGGCTATTGATGTGTTCTAGGATATTGTAAGGCGGCAGTGACAATCATAAAGCATATAGTAACTTTCCTAAGAAACATGTAAACACAGGTGAAGACTTACCCGTGTACTATGAACCAGGGCAGCGCAGACTGATGTGTCAGTTAGCACCACCCATACGGTTCTCTGAAGAAGTAAAGGGTAAAATGCTTTGTAGCTATGTTTGCTCTATTTGGCATCAGACAAGGTTTTAAGATAAATGTTTGGCTGATGCAATGATGCAATCAATTCAACTTACATGTGCATCAGTTTTGAAAGAAAGTTTAGAAATAACTTGGGAAAAAAATTATTTGCTCTTTATAATTAAAGACAACAAAGGGAATTGGCTGAAATCAGTTTTCTTCAGACATAATTAAAGAAAGCACCCAAATAATTGCAAAAACCATCTGTGGCTCAAAACTTGCAGTCATGCTGAAAGGACCTACAGTGTTGACCTTCCCTATGACCCAAAGCTGAGGTTAATGGGATTACAATTATGTCACAGGGACTCCTTTCTTGGTGTCTGCACTCCTTCCCTTGGGTGCTCCCTGTGCAGGCACCCACACATGTACCCCAACGTCTTGGGGGGGCAACTTGAATCCCAAAATGCAAACAGCAAAATCAACACTTAAAATGTGGCTGCAGGTGGCAAAAGAAATTAAGGGTCATGTACAAGGGGAAGAAGATATTTATAGATAATGCTTGAAAATAGATGGAGAGCTCCAGGAGTAGATACATATATGGGCTCTTCCAGATGGCCAGGGCCATAGAGAGGAGGAAATTCAAACACCAGCGTCTGTGGGATTTGTAAGGGAATTCAGATGAAGTTTCTGGTAAAATCAGGCCATGAGTCCATGAGAGAGGTATTCAAACCTTTATCTGCTGGAAAATTTCATTGACAACTATCTGACATTCAGACTTTTTCGCTATAAAGTCGGATCCATTTCTCTAAGCATGAAACTGAAAAGAGATAAAATGATATGGTATTTAGGCAGTAACATTCCCGATGATGGGTAGGTGGGAAATTGCCATTAATTTTTCCTTTCGGTTATGCATTATCAGGAATATATATACGTATCGTATAGATAGATAGATACATAAGAATCTTTGCACCTGGTCCGTGGGAGCATTGCAAACTTGTAAATATCATTTAGTGATATTTAATAAACCAGCCAGAGTTAGACAAAAATAAACAGCGCCAGTGTGAAAGAAAGCAAGCATTTTCGTTAAACAACATCTCTGAAATCAGTTCCTTAAATAGGCAAAACCCCCAGTACCTTGGCACACAAACTGGTATTTTGCTTGGCACACTATCTGGATTGCATCTCCTGGGCAAGGAAGAAAACTTTGGTTCTTCGTTTAAGAAGTATATGAGACTTAGCATCAATCGATTATTTTTACACATGTAATAGATCTGCAAATATATGTATCTGTGAATACATATATTTAAAGGCTTCAAAAATACTGATATACACATTTCAAATGAGCACACATATATACACACATATATGTATAAGCTTGACTTTCAAGCCTGTTCCCTAGCTACCATAGGAAGGGAACGCTGCTACATTTTCAAAGCTGGGCCTCTCATCATAGGCTTCTTCCCTTTGAAGCTTATAAAAAGACAGAAAAGCAATTTTGAAGCAGTGGGACTGGATTTTCAGGATGGGAAAAATCACCATAGCTCTATATTCACCATAATATAAAAAGTCATGGATAGTTTGGTCAATGTATTTATTTAAAGCCTAAAAAAACCCTAAGTTTACTATAAACCAATTTGGGATCACAAGACTACGTGGCTACTGACCTGCATGGGGCTTTGATGTTGCTCACTATTGCTTCTGCTGCACTACTCTTGCCTTGGCTCATGATATAATAATGTATACAATCTACATGCTGTAAAATTACTTCTGAATATCCGCAAAGTATTAAACAAATATAGGATAGTTGCTGAGTTGAGGCCTGCCTGCCAGAAACATGAAGTAAAACAGAGACAAAAGACAAAGCCACCTTAATCCAGGTTAATTCAGACAGTAACAAGGGAAAGTAACCAGATATGAAGCCGCTCTCTGTTTCCTCTTTGTGAATTATTTGCAAGGAGATTATCTTTTAACCAAATATATTTGATGTGCACTGTCATTTACCTGTAAATTGTTTGTGGTATTTAGTTCTGTAAATTCTGTAAATTGTTTGTGGTATTTAGTTTATTACTAAAGGACAAGCTGCAAGTTTAGAGTACCAGAAGACAGAGAGGGTGAAGTTAGTATGCGTTCAGCATGGGCTAGGCAATCTTCCTATCACTGTTATGCTCATTTTTCCAAATTAAATTATTTTCTCAGAGTTCTAGCACTCCCCAACACACTTTACCATTCCCACAAATGCTGTTTCTTTGTAGGGACTGCAAAGGGTTACAGCTTTTGCTGCTTCCCCACTCAGCCCTCATCTCTGACCCTGGGCAAGTCTGCCAGGAATCACTTGCATATTTCGGTTTTTAAATACATTTAAAGACTCCAACCTCATGGCAAGTCTATATCACAGATAATATCCAACATGCTGATCCCCCAGCTGAGGTCAAGCAGCAGAATTAACCCCGCTCCCAGCGCCTGCTGGCATGGCCACGCTCCTGCTGGGACCCAGCCAGCTCCCTGTGCTGCACACAGGGGTACAGATAGATCCCATTGCCCCAGCCATCCCCACCAGGCAGAGCAGGGACAGGAGTTCCTTCTGCATTATGGAGCAGGGTAGGCTGAGGCTCCAATTGAATGGAAATCAAAACATCAGAAATTTTGCTACTTTCTGTTATTTACAATGTTGTAATTCCATTATGTTGTTCCAGTTGCTATTATTAATTTAGATGACCATAAAGATACACATGCATAAATCTATAAAGAAAAACAGTATTTCACTATAAAAGAGACCACTTATACAAAACAAACAAACAAACAAAAAACCCAAATAACCAAACACCTCAATTAACACATTAAAACATTCATCTACCGGTGCACCCTGGTCTAGGTAGCCTGCTTTAGCAGAGGGGTTGGACTCAATGATCTCTAGAGGTCCCTTCCAGCCCCTACAGTTCTATGATTCTGTGATCTAAATTTCACCTTTTATTCTTAAACAGACCAGAATCTCAGCTAACCAAGACAAATATACTGCTGCTGCAGCCAGTGCAGGAATACTGAGTTACTCTGGTTCAAATTCTTCCTAATAATTTGGAGCTGTCGAACATGACACTTGCACGATCTGATTGACAAAAGCTCTGATCCAGAAAAGCTGTTGAGGACAAAAAGCAGAAAGGACCCATAGCCATGCTGGGGTTCTGCCAAAGCAAGTACCAGTGGTGTGCAGCCAGGAAGGCCAAGCTTAGAAGACATCAGACTTTCTAAGAAATTCACAGTGTAAAATTAATTTAAATACATGTGTTCCAAGGATGCCACATAAAGTTAATAGCACGGCCTCAGATATAAAATCTAAAATGAACTAGAAGAAAAACATGACACGATTTATTTTTTCTCCCCTAAAATGACAAGACCAGTTCACTTGTCACTTCAGCTATTTACAAGACCTGTCTTTTCTGCTATATTATAAGTGAGCAGCTAACCAAATAAACATGCTAAAAGAGTGTTTTTGCATTTCCTATTTAACAAAAGCTTACACAGCAATTTAACCATAGGAAGTCATCCAAACTCCGTCAGTCCTCTGTTCTTGAGAGAGATGCCAAGGTCATTAGATGCCAAAAGATACATTTACAGGAATGGCTACAGAGGCTGTGCTCCTAGGGAATTGGATGCCCAGCTTAATTACTGGTCTTGAAAATTGCTATCTCTATCTTAAGATGTTTTTATAACCTTGAAAATTTGGCCTCAAACTACTCCTGAAAATGGGATTTAGAAACATAATATACTGTTGGCATTTAATCTAGGATCTCAGTACAGAAGAATAGGCACCTATTATTGAGTAATTAAGAAAAAGGCATGAATTATTCAGGGCAGCTCTGTTTTCCTTTCCAAAGGAAGCATTTACATCCCAAATCTGAGGCTGCAGACAAACAGGCTTGTGTCCTGCTGAGTTAGAGCCACCCAAAGCTGCAGGAGAGCTACTGCTGTCACCACCTCCCTCCTGGCATCCTTGGAAACATTCCTGGAGGCAGCTGCTCCCAGGAGGAAGCTCAGGGGCTTGTTTTAAGAGAGGGAGTTTCTCCAGTTGAGTCCTCTCTTCTAAACTGCCTGTTTGATGGTTCTATTTCTCCTCACAATCCAGAGAGTCTATATAGACTTAAAATCTTCTACCTGGAGAGAAGACTGCCCTATAACCACCAAACCACTGTTGGGAAGCCTACCAACCTTACTCTACTTCTGTGTTAGATGGTTAAAGGAAACTCTGTCACTGAGATAGAATCTAACATCCATTCCAGCCACAGCGGTCCTGCCCTGATATACATTTGGTTTCTAAAGCCTAGATTCAGCTGACCAGCAGGTAAGCTTGGGCATGGACATCATCCACCCTGAGGTGACAGGAGCCCCACAAACTCCTGTGTGACGGGCCATGGAGGAGAGTCCCCAGTCATGCCCTGCTGCTGCTCACCTCGCACCCATGTGAGCTTCCCCAGATCTTGCTTTAACAGTGATAGAAAGCACTTTCCTCACTCCTCTCCTCTGGCAAAGACAAACAAAAAGGTCCTAGGGCAGGTCTTAAAATAGAAGCTTTTTCCTCTCCTCACGTACTGCCTTGATGACTTGTGCCGATATCTAATTAATTAATTAAGGTTAGTTGATGTCGGGGCCTGGAATCTAAGCAATTAAACTGTTTGCTCTCCTGCTAAAACAAACCACGTGTGTAAGGCGAGCTGCCAAGTTGGGTATTCGTGACATTTGAGAATTTCTGCAGTTGCCATGCCCCTACCCCTCACTGCGCACCTCTGAGGGTTGGCTCCATCCACGGGGCTGTGCTGGATGGCATGGAAGATAAAAAAAGAAATCCTGCTAACTTTGGCTTTACGGATGACTTTTCATGTCCTTACTGTGAACTTCACTATCTGGTATTTTAATTTTAAAGTCCAGCTCTTGAAGTCAAGTGATTAGATGCAATATCTTGCCTTTGACAAGAGAGCTTTCGTGGGTTCAAAGATGAACTTGAAAATGAAAGCAGATTAAAGCCTGAAGGGTCACAGCCAAGGATGGAAATAAAAGTTACTTGACACAGACTTCTTTTTAAAGATCACACACATTTAAACCAGTTGCATAAGTTTGGCTCACATAATTCAGTGGAGCAGGAGCAGAACTTATAGTTTGTGGAGGGACAAAGGTGGTGTGGGCTGTTTGAGGCATGGGGAGAAGGGCTCTGCCCGAGGACCTCAGTGGTGGCAGAGCCTGGTGGGGAAAGCTGCCCACATTAGTCAGTACCTGGCCTGTTTTAAATACAGATAAATAATTCCTGCTGTAAATAGCATAGAGCTATCAGCTGTGCAGACTGTCCTCAGCAGTTTAAAAGTTAATAGCATTTTACTGAGAGCTTTTTAATGAGAAACCTTTTCATACTCTTCAGGAAAACGAAGATGAGCTGGAGGACATCCTAAATACTGCTGTAAATGGAAGATCAGAATGCAGCTCATGGACATCGTATGGTCACAGCTTGATAAATCCCTTAGCACACAGATGTGGATGGATCATGCTAATTATTGCTCGGATCATTCCCAGGGATTTCTGTATTTTGCTCTTCTTGAGAATGAATCTAGATTTATTGTTAAATGATCCAGAAAGTTTTTAGAAATCAAACATAAAAATATCTCAGAAGGAACTCCAAAGCACTGAAGAATTCCTAGATGTAATCCAGGCAGTGGCTAGAAATGTTATAACCACAACATTTCATTACTACTAGTTGCATTTTAGACTTTCTAAGAGATAATAGATTATAGTCTATTTAAATAATTATGCTGGATGTGAAATTAAGATAGCCTTGACAGTGTATCCCCAGACACACAATTTTAAGTAATTTTTTTTCAAATCACAGAGTTATTGCCTGTAAAAGATTTATGTGACCCACTAACCTCTGCAGTGTCATGCATTTTATCCAATTAACTCAGTGTCAGTCAGCCTGCTGGATGGCTTATTTACCAATAAATTCTCTTTATCGACCAGAAAAGCAAAAGGAGATGTGAAAAAGAAAAAGAAAAGCCAATAATTTTCTAAATAAAGCAGTTATTTCAAAAGCAGTTTTAACTGATTTACAATAAGAACATTCAGAACCTCAGTGACCCTGGAGCACAGAGGCCCACCATGGGAGCCAACCTTCCGGGCCCAACCACGACTTGGAAAACATTTCCAGAAACAGAGTTGCCACCTCAATTTTAAGGGCCTTGCCCAGCTCTGACCTGTGACCACTAGGCAAGCAGCCTAGCCATGCCTTCTGCAGATCAACTGCTTGCACCAGGAGGAAGGGAAGTGGGACAGAACAAACATTCTCCTGGACGCAGCATTTCTGCAGGCCAGCTTCATTTCTAGCTTGCCTGCCGTTCCCCAGCTGTGGATGCACTAGGTATAACACGGAGATGGAATGTGGCCATGAGCAGGTCTCCGACAAAGCACTGCTGCTGAGCTGCCTCCATGGCTCATTCAGGGAGTTCACCGTGCATCAGCAGGAGGCTGCGGATGCAAAACCTGCTGATTGCTTTTCCTCTAGGTGGGAAGACTGCTTTAAGTCACAATAAGAAGCCTGGGTAGAAATGCCATTCAACAACATCACATACAAAGTTCACATCTGCAGTCGAGCCGGCTCAGTATTTACCCCATGCGTATTTTGTGATCATTACGCCCACAGAAAAATTTACAGGAGAGCTTGAATGCTTTTTACCCTACAGTGCCTCGTGGGTCTAGAGTAGCAGGAACTAATGTCCCTAATTCTTTCTTCGCTCCTCCTTGGCACACGAAAGAGGCCTTGATGCAGGAAAGCACTTGAGAGGCTGCTTGATTTACTTATGCACATGCCTGCAATCCTGAGTGAATGGCTGAGCAGAGCTAGACTTAAGAATATATTTAAATATGGGAGCAGGGTGTGTAAGAATGTAGCTGTAGCAAAAAACAGTCAAGCATTTTAAACATATATGTTGGCAAAATGGTAAACCAGGAGGGTCTATCTGTCATCTATAGGGATAGCCTTCCTCAGGAAGAACTTTGCTTTATGCTAACACACAAAAAATTAAAACACCTTGCTAAGAATACTCTGGTTTACAGGGCAAGCTGCTCTAGAGAGGAATATAAATGTGTTGGCTGCTTCATTGACAGTCTATACCGCAGATTTATTTTTTTTAAATATGAGGTTTGAAGCCATATTTCCCTAGAGATAAAAATCCCGATAGTAATCCTGACAAAATCCTAAAGGGATAAAAAGCAATGAAGAGGATTTCTAACGGTAAGTTATAAATCCTTTTAGAGAATATCTTGCTATAAAATGATTCAGGGAAAAATAAAACCTCTGGAAATGAGGTAGTGCTACTTAAAAATCCTTCAGCGAGATCAAGGACGCTTTGCAGAGCTGCTGCTTCCTGAGGATGACGCTGAGCTGCAGATTTGCTGGTCACTGGGCCAGTGAGCCACCAGGTAGCTGAGGCCGTGATGAGAAAAGAAGAGATCATTTGTTCAGCGCTGTCTGTAATCCCATCTTCTAGAGAAAATATCGAGTTCTCCCCCATTAGGTCAATAAGAAGATAAGTCAAGATCATGAGAAAAAGTGATGTGTGCAGCTGCAGTAAATGGGGTCTTCAGAGCAAACAGTGATTTTGAAATGGAAGCAAATAGCAGAGTGCAGCACATTTGGCCGATTTCTTCCATAACACAGACAGGGCTTCCTTAAACCAATTTTTCTTGTACCACAAATGATTTCCACTTACCGCTCTGCGCAAGGTTCAAGACCCGATCCTGAGGCTCTTTGTTTCACAGGGTATTTGTGCCACGTGAACATATGATTTATAATTTCAATAATTGTTTTAGAACTCTTGCTGTTTTGATCCGTAATTTGGAGGTGAAGGAGTGCATGTTTACATCCAAACACAACATGCACTTGTGGAATTCAATAGCTTCTGCTGAAAAATGGACATGTATGTTTAAAAAACTAATACCACAAAACTGAAATGACTTCATTAAGTTTCAGGCACTGCAAATATACAGTTCACTCTACCAACACAACAGGCAAAGAACATACCTAAGATTATTCTTCTGCTAGATTTGGAATGAATTTGGAGTGGAAACTCATTGAATGAAATAGGGGGTGGAGGGAAGTAATTGGGGTCTTTGCACCTCGAGTCACCAGAGGAAGAACAAGAGACGTGATTAATAATTCATTATGTTCAATCACTAATTTATCAAAGAAGCTACCTTCTGTAGTCACCTGGGTTTTAACAGGGATGAAATGAAACGGATTCCACAGGAATCGATAAACCCACTACATTTAAATAAATAATTATACATCTTCTGGAGAGTTTTAAGCCCATTTATAGCCTCATAGAGCAGAAGTGTAGCTCTCATTAAATTCTGCAGGCTGCAAAGAAATGATTACCAGTCTTTATCAGCGGCAGCAGTACTGCTTTTTACACAGTGAGTAATTAGAAAAGAGAGCCACTTCTGAAACGTGCCCATGACAAGAGGTTGGAAGAGGCAGGAAGGTCTCCTGGGGACAGGCTTAGAAAAATGATCTTGATAAACTGGGGAAACAGCCTGAAATCAAGAAAAGGAAATTCAGAGAAGTGCAAATTGCTACGGTGTGGAAGGGCAAACCAGGTGTGCCACAGAAACCAGTACACAGCTGGCTCTGGAGGCACAGTGTGATGCAAAAGGAAGCGAGGGAAGAAATTTTCCTCATGTGCGGGTAGCCCAAGCCTCTGATTGGATTTACCCTGAAATATTTTATTCATCAAATTTGATTTTAACTTCTCAGTGAGGCATTATGGGCTAGCTCCAACCTGTGTGTGTGTGAATAGCTTCATCCCTGAAATAATTTCCCTGACCCTAAATCTAATCTTTACCTGCAGAGTTCACCGCACAGGTTGTGGAGACCTTCCAAAGTGGAAAGGCACAGGAGAGATGTGTACAGCCATGCCAGATGCATGGGAAAGGGCTGGGTAAGAGAACACCTCAGAGTGACCACACCATGGGATTCAGCCTGAGGAATTAAATGCATGCGGGAGGGGCTGCTGCAGTACCTCCATGGGCCAATACCTAAATAACATGGCCCTGCTCTAATCTACAGATGGGGAAAGGTATTTAAAGAAGTGATTTTTATCTAAGAGCAAAGCTCCATTTATCCTCATCTTAACAGCAGCATCTCCTTTTCAGGACATTCTTTATACAGCAACCCATGGCTCAATTTTGTTTTAGAAGTCATTCTCAGTTACATCTTTAATACAAAATGAGAATGTAATGGTATGGTAATACTGTTTTTCTGCTGTGTCACATAAAACTTGTTCTGTGTTCAAATATTAGCTCACTTCTGATCGGATAAAATATTAAGGACACTGAAAAGTCATTTGTTTCAGAAGTACTGCAAACATTAAACCTTACAATAACTACCTGGACTACTAAAACATACAGCAACACTCATAAAAATCTTGTTTGGGGCACTGCAATCAGTTGCTGAATAGATTGCATATTAAATAGATATAACGCCTGGTGAAATAAAAATGCTTTGTGATGAAGTGGAAAAGCTTCCTAACTGCTTATGAGTAAAACATATTGCAGAAATCTAATTAATCAAGTCAGTCACCTACTTAAAAAGTGATTCAGGAATCATATCTCAGAAGACATCTTAAGCAGGCAAAATCATTTGTGTGTGTCAACCTTCTCCACCTCATCCACGGAAGCTTGCTCTGCCAGGAGCTCAACCCATGAGCAGTCACTCTGCCCGGAAGAAAACAAGGACTGCAGGGGATGGAAAAACACTCATGAGGTATCTCTGTCATATCACATGGATCATGAAACGATCCAGACAGCCTCTCTCTTCACCTTTAGTTGACTGCTATCTAAAGATAAGTTTAAAGAGTTATTAATGCCTGAAGATAAAGTCAGATCTGAACACGCACCAGTGAGAAGAAAAATTACTGTTTTGTTAACACTACCCTTAAATTATTATTAATTGTATTTTAGGAAGGCCATTTTCAGTAGCTATAGTATAACTATCAATATTACTTAGTTTTAATATTTAGAACTTCAGTGCTTGAATGGTCTCATATCTCACCAATATTTTAAAAATTACATTGGCCCAATTGACGCCATTCTCCAACTATGTACATTCACTGGAGGTAACGGATAAAATTATTTCACCATTGAGCTTTGCTTATGGGTGTGGGTAAAGCCAGTATTTCACCCAAGGCTTTTACTTTGATGACTGAAGCAATACTGAGGAGGTAAAGCAAACAAGAGTGGCAGGATAACAGATAATTGCCTTGCTTCTCTGAAGAATTTTGGAGGACTTGGAAAAAGCAGAACAGGTTTTCACAAGTGCTCAGGCAACACTTCCAAAAGGTTTGTGCTAAACAGTAATACTGAGGGTTTAAATGTGCAAGCATAAACACAAAACAGACATGGCTCCCAAAGCTGAGCCTGAGTTTGGAGACTTGAACATGCAAAACAGGACCTATTTCCAAAGTAAAAATGTGCACATCCAGTTGTTTGCTGTTGTTACTCACTTAACCATCCTGCAATACTGCAACATAAGTTGTTCACAAAGAACGTTGCCAAACCATACTTCAGGCACAATGGAAATCCATCTCCAATCTCCCTGCTCCCAGCATCCTTATCTGCGATGAAGAGCAAAATCTATGGTTCAGATTCTGGACTGATATCTGTAGGAGCTATTGAAATTGTTCTTATAACACGGTAGAAACATATATGTATTCGTAACATGGATACATATGTATGACCCAGCCAGACCCCATACTCTTATGCAGCTATGATATGTAACCAGAAAAAGGGATTGCTTCCACGTGTATTTGAAATGTGACCTTAAATTGAATGGCTTGGTAATCAGAATTTTACTAGAGTATCCCTGCAGCACATTGCTCTTTGCGGTATATGAAAATACCATGCAGGCAGCAAGAAATCTTCTCACAAGGAGTTTGTGTTGGAGGATGAGGGGGCTTGTGGTTGTTAGTTAATAAAGACTCGGGGGGAAATCATTCATAAATACACAGCTTATTTCTAACCATCACAAAATGAAGAGTCTGAGATATTTTAGCAAACCTTCAAACTACGTTATAAACTCCCAAATTATGAAACAAATTGCTCCACATTGAGTCACTACTGAGAGGAAACTACCTTTAATGTTAGCAGAAATACAAGCGTATTGCAGAAATTTCTCACAACTGCAAAGTACCTTACTTAAATGATAATTATCTCCTATAAAGTGCTTTTACTTTTAGTCAGTATTTGCTTTATCTATTCTGAGTCATATTAAGCTTAGCATCTCAGCTACGGAAAATTTCTTAACACCATTCGTTAAAGCATCTTTAATAGGCCAATTTCAGCATCTGTCTACTGTATCTTACTAAATGGCTTTTATTTGATAGATGGTACAGTTCAGATGAAACACACACTTCAACAAAACATGTGCCTGCACTACTACAGATGTCATAGTAACAGCCAGGGTAGTTTTCTCCAGATCAATGTGCCTACCAGTGAGGTGAGAATCAGTGAGTTCAATTTTGAATTCCTATTGCTTGAATCTAGAACTTAAATTTGACCTCAGAATGCAATTTAGCAGGTTTTACTCAGAAGAAACCGAAGTATTTCCTTGATGTATTCATTTGTAAACTCTAATCTACACACATAGATTAAAAGCTCAAATAAATACTTCAAGGACCTACTTGGCTATTCAGTTTCAGCCGTGGATTCTGCTATAATACTTTGTATGGGAGAGAAACACTGCAATAAAGAAAATAATTTGGTGTTTGTACAACAGAAAGTATATAAGAGTACAGCAAGTCTTGCTGGTTACCTGCTCGAATTTTCAATGGCTCTCTCCAGTTGGTTTTCTGTAATCAAGCCATCTGCATTTCCAGAATTGCTTACAATAAGTGGCCTTGTAGAAAAACTATCAAGTCTGATTTGTACTAGAAGATTTTATTAATGTGTATTGTTACGTTGCTTAGCTAGTTATAGGTAAAAGTCCAAGTTTCAACTATGTCTTAAAGTATTACTTCAAATTTGTATCCAAATTTGTATCCAAATTTGTTGGGCAGGCTCTAACCTCACATGAACCTATCATTTTTTAACATTTTCTTGGTCTTGTAGTGTTTTTCGTTCCTACACCCATCTTCCTTTTTCTTCATGGCCTCTCTAAACACCCGATACTTTAACGCAACTTGGTCCAAAAATTCATGCTTTTTTCAGTCTCTACTAGGAAAAGGAAAGAGAAATACCACTTCAGCTGGCACTGCTGAGGGGATGCTATCGGTCTGTTAATGCCCAGGGAAGGCATCCTCACTGTGGTCTGCCAACAAGCAAAGACACCTTGAACTCAACAGCAACTTTCAGGCACTAACCGTTGATAATTTGTCCACCTTAGTTATTTACAATTTGATTCTCAAATTTGACAATATCCATCCCATCTATCCAAACATCTCTGTTTCTGCATACAAGGCACAGGAGCAAAGTAGGAAAGATATGGGTGTGTGAGCGGGTGAAAGCTCCTCGCACCTTTGATGTGTGTGCCTTCTAGACATCCCAGACATAGTCCTACATCCTGATCACCACAATACAGCTCTCAGAAGTTACCAACAGTCAATATTCAAGTACAGAGAAATTAATAGATTTCCCCTGAAAACTGGTTAAAAACTGGAAGAGGATTATCATCTAAATTTAGTTGGCTTACCACTTTCTTTAATAACGTTTGCTCTAGGTGAAAGACAACATTTGCAAAAGAAGTCAAGAAAGGTATACTGCTGCTAAGACTTGCTGTAGTCCCCACCTGAAGAACCCTATGAGCAGAGGCTCAGATCGAGCACCCCCAGTGCCCCTTTCCACAACTCTGAGGGTGAAGCCAGTAGACCCCAAAGAGACATTTAAAGAGTACTGACAGGCAGTCACTGAAAGAAGCAGCTGGAAGGGCAGGAACAAGATGCAAACCTGTAGCAGAGAAGTCTGCTGGCAGAGATGGAAATTCTATAGGTTTGCAGCTAATGCAAAAGGAAAAGTTGCTGCTCCCTGATAATTATCCACCCTGGATTATCCATCAGAAAAGCCAACTCAAGTGAACACTGTACAAGGTTACAGCACCTTGATTTTAGGCAAGCCTGTAGAATAACCTCACAGGGCGAGGTCAGCAGCAGCTAACAATGACAGTTCTGGGGAGCAACAGCCAAAGCAGCAGGTGAGCTTGGGAGCAGATACCTGCAATTAACTCCCCAATGGACTTTGCCTTTGTGAGGTTTACTCATTCCCAATTAATTAATTCCCTTGGGTAGTTAAAAGGACTGTTAACTGTGTGCCCAGTTTTAAGTAGTCAGCAAAAGTTTCATTTTTTTTTCCTAATGTTTCAGAGCATCACAGTATGTTTTGTAGTTAGCCAAAGATTGACAGTTGCTTTTCATGAAGCACAATAATTTACTGACTTTTGATGCAGAGCAAAATTGTTAGCCCTAGCTATATCTTTGTACTGTTTTCTTGAGCATGCATTTTCTCTTTAATTAAGTTGTTGGAGGTCATTGCACATTGTTAAAATCTCTGCAGGGAAAACATTCTCTCTCTGTTTTGGTGCAGTTTGGGTTTCTGACTCCTTTCTTCTTCTCAGTGAAGTTAATGTTTCCTTTAAGGACAGAACTATGAAATGGGAGTTAATTTGCAAATGAGTGCAGATTTTGCCAGGTATCTTTGCAAAAACCGCTTACCTGCTTTATCGTTCAACACAGCCAAGCACTTAAGTACATGCTTATCTTTAATAGCTCCATTGAAATCAATGAAACAACTTGCATGACAACAAGATACTGATCAGGGGTTTACTGCAGTAGATGCTTTATGTCTTATGATTAAAAATAATTCCTACTTTGAGGCTGGGAAAGCATTTATTCAAGCCTGCTGTTTGCTGGTTTCTTCCATGAATGTCCTCTTGATTAGAGCTGCATAAGCACCGCAATCTCCGTATGACATATTTGGAAGATACACATTTTCTATGTATCCAAGCAGTGCTTTTCTTTTGTATTGGATGTGAATGCCAAGGCAACTTTATGCTCCTTTTATACTCAAACGCTCTGCTGCCACATGCCTGCAATGTTCTCTGGCAGGTCTCGGGAGTGCCAGCAGTACAAAGTACACCTGCTGCGGCCATCTCCGTGTTTTCTTTTCAGTTTTTGTTGTGGCTTGAACACATTCTTCTGATTATTTCCTAGCATCATTCAATGAATTTTATCTTATTGAGCTGATCTGCTGGATTTTTACCTGCGTCTAACTCTTCTGCCAACAGCATAATCTCAGCAACTTTTATTGTTCTCTTTATTTAGCTCCATCTCTTTAACGCACACGCTCCTTGCATTGTTATGCCTGTTTTTCAGGCAATAAGCTGAAAAAAGCCCAATCAACCAACAAACAAATCTAAAAAGTATAACTCTTTTTTTGTGTGTACATTCAAAGGAAAAGGTCTCTGTTCTCAAGAGCCCAGGAGTCTGCTCAAGAGTGCCCACTGCCCACAGCAACCTCTGCAGTCTCTGTTACTTCATGCAGGTGGCAGAGCCAGGTATGGCTGGGTTCATTCAAAGCACCAGGTCAAGCCCAACCTGTGCCAGTCCTTCAGCAGAGCTCCTCCCTGCCTGGCTATGTGATAGATGATCCCACCATGAACTTTACCACATGCTTTCTCCATGGTCTACCATATTGAAGTGATTCACTTTAACTATGCATTTTCATACTTCTGGCTAATTTTATGGAATGTTTTTTTTTTTTGACAACTTTGTCTCTGAATTTCTTGGACAAGTTTTAGCCACCTCCAGGCTGCAAAACTGAAGCAGGGCTAGAAAATGACAATGAGAAAATTCATATATGCAGACTGACTCCACAATAAGGATTTTTCATGTCATTTTGCTGCTTCAGAATGAGACAATCTGCATAACTCCTCCCATAATCAAAAAGAAGATTTGCTTCTGTTGAAGAGAAAATGCAAATTTTGATTCTGTTCTGAGAGTAGGAGCCCAGCTTGGATTTGGTGTGAATACAGTTAGATCGGCTTTAGGACATTGTAATATGCAACTCAAAAGAACTCATCAAGTTGATCTAATCTAAGCTTCTCCACAGAAAACTCAAATAAGCTTGAATTCTTGGATTAGTCAATGTTTGCAGCTACTTGAATTACATTTCATATATACATAAATTGAACATATGAATCTCAGCAGTTAAGTACTCTGCTGTCAATTTCCTTTTTTTTTTTTCATTAAGAAAAGAGTAGAACATATTTAAACTCATCTCTCCAAGAAGTAGTATCTGGCTGTGATCAGATACAATCAACTCAAAGAAAAGGAATAGCCATATTTGCATCCATAATCTTTTTTATCTTGACACTGAAGGCTAATTGTCATATCAGTAAATGTGGAATGAAATATAGTATATGTGCCTGAAGGTTCCATATTTGCTAAATTGCTTAACAGCAGCTACTGCTTGCTGTTTTGACATAGATATACACTTGCTGTCTGATAGCACATTTCTGTAGGAGATAATTTTGAGTAGTCTCTGTCAAATAAAGTTAGATTTAATGCAGCTACAATGCTAGTAATAAAGGAAAAGCATTGACGTTTTCTTCTTTATAATTAGATGCTGCCACTGATATTCAGACTGAAGACACTGTTGTCCTGAATAGTGATTGTTGCTGGAATGCTCACTGTGTTTCCTGGAAACTGTTTTGTCCCTGTGGGTATGGAGCATGCGTGTGTGACTCTTGTACTTGTAACTGAACTGTCAGAAATCTATTGAAATGTGGAAGAATACCACCAGAAGAACCCTACCTGTTCATCCCTCACTGCCACTGGTTATTTGTATTTATTTCACATTTTAAAGAGAATAGTAATGTGTTATGCTCTAGGGAAATGTCTTTTAACAGTCTAAAAACGATTAGGGGTTCAGATCTGCTTTCAAAGACCATTTATATCTCTATGCTTTCTCCTTTGTTTTCAAAGAAAATTTCTTTTTGGAGGAATGGAGGGAATACATGGTGATGCATTTGGTGGTAACAGAAATCCTATTGCTTGCCATCCCCAAACATCCTATCACATCAAATACCACAGAGGCTGAAGGGATCTGGCCCCCCTGCAGCCCAGCTCCTAGGAGACGTGGGCTCATCCATGGAGACAAAGTCTACTTGGTCATGGCTGGGTCCAAAGAGTCCCCCCAGTGGTTATTTAGCCCTGGGGGATGTTCTTCTTGACTGGAAATAATAAAGATAGATACATGATATACGCACTGGTTTGTGGAGTGAAATAACGTAGCTGTTCCTAAGGCAGACTCCCTACTGTTCGGTTGCTCGGAGCAATTTGCAGCGCTACGTTCAGCTTACGTGTATGCTATGTAAATACAGAGAACGAGAGGGATGGAAACAAGGAAACGGAAATGGAGAATGTAAAATGCAACTATAAATATTGTAAATCCTGCAGCAAGCAGGCAGCCTCATTTCATCCTGGAAGCTAGAGAGATGGAACTGATTAGTTCTTGCTGAGGAAAGGATATTGATGTTTAATACCCTTTTGAGGCTGTTGGA
Organism: Numida meleagris; assembly: GCF_002078875.1. NCBI lineage: Eukaryota > Metazoa > Chordata > Aves > Galliformes > Numididae > Numida > Numida meleagris. The sequence continues at coordinate 15,020,830 of NC_034419.1, read as the reverse complement.
TTCAGTTATTGGATTCAAAGCAGGACACCTGATGGTATAGACAGTAGTGTATAATGAGGTTTCCTTTCATAACAACTGAAAGTCCTCAAGAAAATTACCATTTCCAGCTTAGAAATGGAGGTGCTCCTTTGCTGACTGAGAATCGTTTATTTATAAAAACAACTTCAAATTAGTTGCCATTTACAACATCAGGGGAAAATCAGCACATTTCTTATGTAAGCCAGACTAAAGTTCTCTCTCTCTCTGCAGTGAAATTCAGAGTTGCCCTACTGCTTTTCATCTTGTGGATTAAATTTGTTTTGTTTTTAAAAAATGACTTCCCATATTGTTAAGAAAGATTTAGCCAAAATAGATAATGTTAGGAGAGATGATGGTTGGGTTTCGCCCAACAAGGAAATAGACCTGAAGGTGAAAAGAAAAAATTCATCAAAAATGAATTACCTAAAAATTGAAAAAATGGAAAAGTGACTAGTTTACACAAGGAAAACTGCATTCGTAAGGCGTAGTCCGTAAAGAATTTTGGCCAAAAGAATGGAATATTCATTTGGAAAGGACCTTCAAAGATCATGAAGTCCAACCGCCCAACCACCTCAAGGCTAACCAAAAGTTAAAGCAGACTACTGAAGGCATTATCCAAATGCCTCTTAAACACCGACAGGTGTGGGGCAGCAGCCACTTCTCTGGGAAGCCTGTTCCAGTGCCTGGCTCTGTGCCATCCCCGTACGTCCTGTCTGGGATCCCAGGGAGCAGACACTGGCACTAATAACAAAAAGAAAAGAAAGCAAACAAACAAACAAAAAGAACAAAACAGCTCAGCTGGCAAACAGATCTATCAGTTATTTATGCAGCTCTATGAAGATCCCTACCACAGCTTTTATTCACAAAGTATGTTTTCTAGATACCAGACCTCACACCTGGCTCCTGTTTTAAATCAGACGACAAACCAATTGTATGAATGACAACTGTAAAATAATTGGCGAAATGAGCCTGTTGCAGATTATAGAAATTTGGGAAACAAGTACACATATATACAGCGGCACTTGCAATGTACCCAAAATATTATTGTTTCCTTATATTTTGATCTTACAGTGCTCTGCTAACTTCACCAATATCTTCCATGCTTCAGTTGCTAAACATTAGCCTAAAAGCAGACTTTCTGACGTATGAAACAAAGTACAGTTATTTTCTACTCATGGCCTGCAACCCTCCAAATGGAAACTGAAAAGAATATAGCCTAATTCCATCTCTGAGTGAAACAGTTTTATTACTTAATGAACTGCTTTAATTCTTTGCACTCAAATAAGACCTGAAAATTAATATGTGGTGAATGTACACCATACAATCTGGGAGATATTGAGCGAAGGATTTTTTTCAGCTTAACTTACTCTACCTGAGGTGAAGGGATACAATTTCCATTCAAATATCACAGACAAAAAACAACAGCCTCCAGTAATAATAGAAGTTATATAGCACTGGCCTTGCCTTACAACATAATTCATTCAATCAAAATTCATCAAGTAAAAATGTGTTTCAAATAATTTTCAGATCTGAAATCTGACGGCATTAATACGCACCAAGCTTTATACCTCACTGGAGACAATGCAGAGAGCCATATCGAGTCATGAAGTGCTACAGTGCATGATAATGCATGGCATGCAGTTCATTACATCCTAATGTTATGACATTGTTATTCAATATTTGGGTATAATTAGGGAGTCAAGGTGCTATATTAACACATAATGAAGTCCAATTAAGAATCATTAACTTATGACCTTCTTCAGACACTTGATGGACAGCGAGCATCTTGGGGAAAAAAGTTAAAAGGTGATCTTGAATGAGTTCAGATCAATGGATGACATTTTGAGGAGTTAAAGATACCTCAGACGATAATTTACAGCTGATGCACAGGGGCACGTTGACATATTGATGGATAAATGGAAACGTTATATGAGATGGTCATGCTGGTTGAGCATTTAGAATGATTTATGCAGAAACATTTGCTTTTTATATGTGTACCATCATTACATGGTTATTTTATGTTAAAAATAAAGTGCTGTAAATGTTACATTAGTAATAAAATATGCACTAGATATGTGCTTTATTGGTTTTATTTGTGTATGCATAAATAACACCACATCCATGCAAAAATGATACGGCAATAATATACCTAGACTCGGCACAGTGACAACCTGTAGCTGTCTGATGGTGAAATTAATGCTGAAATCCACATATAGAAGTCAGTGCAAACCAAGATTCATTCAACTAATATATGCCAGTGCTTAGACATAGTTTAGACTTTTGATGTCCCTTTGAGATGAATAAAACCATCTCTGCATATTATATGCACCTACACATGCAGAATTGCTCCGCTGTGATATGAGACACAGTGACTAAGCAATTACAGAGATGTTAGCAAACTCTCAAGTATAATGACGCATTTATAGAGAACTGCCAAGCAGAAGTAATTTTCCTTTGTGATTATCCACTTTTTCCCCCAGTCAGTCACACACCTCTTTTTTCTCCCCAGCAATTTCATAACCTCCGGGTGATCGGTCCATTTTCAGACTTGTCTGGTCTCCCTTTAGGAAGACCCACTCTGAAAAAGGGACCAGCATGGGGATACACCACACCACGGAGCCATGAGCCACGTGCTCCAATAAAGCCCAAGCTCTTCTGGAACATCAGAGTTAGTTTGACATTCATAAAACTGTAAGGGTTGGAAAAGACCACTAAGATCACCAAGTCCTGCCATGAACCCACCCCCACCATGACCCCTGACCATGACCCTCAGTGCCACATCTGCACTGTTCTTGAACACCTCCAGGGACGGTGACCCCACCACCTTCCCAGGCAGCCTGTGCCAATGCATCAGCACTTTTCGGAGAAGAAATTTTTCCTAATATCCAACCTGACCTCACCTGGTACAACTTAAAGTCCCTCACGTCCTGTTGCTGTTATCTGGGAGAAGAGGCCAACCTGCACCTTGTCACAACCTCCTTTCAGGGAGTTGTAGAGATCTATAAGGATTCCCCTGAGCAAGAGGGTTTCTGCGTTCCTGCAGTGACCCTGACCTTGACATCCAGGAATTCTGCAAATAAAGTCTATTCTGTATATGAAAAACATTACATATACAGGGCAATTTTCACTTAGAAAAAAATGATAGCACTGCAAAGGAACACAAGTACAGAAAACCCCAGACATATGGCACCTTCAAGTTTGACTCAGTGTATATATATATTTATGAGATAGGGTAGGAAGTAACATTTGGAATTTGACAGTATCAGCAGTTCTGAGTTAGCAGCAAGGGGCTGTGACTTCTTGCAAGAGCCCTTGCTCTGAGTGCTTTTACCTCATAAAGATCAGTTAGCTCAGGCTAACTGCAATTAATGCAAGTCATTTTTATTCTGCGTAAGTAAGGAACTGGGACTTGTGGAATAAAAAGAGCAGTGCAGGAAGGGAATCGCTGTGCCATTACTGCAGAACGCTAGGCTCTTAATTCAGAGAGCAAAGATCCAGCTCTCTTGCAGCCTGTCAATAAAGTGTATATTATCACAGCATCAAACATCTGGGAAGACACTGTGCTGCCCTGACATTCGGCTGGCTTTCTCCAGGATAATAGAGCCCTGACACTGTAGGGAACCCCTATTTTGTTGGCAAAATCACCACCCTTGAGGGGACAGAGGTGACACAGATCCTGTCCCGGCGCACAGCAGAGCAGCACTTTCATGTCAGTGGGTTTCCTAAGACTCTGGCCACCTGTCAGCACAGCCCTCACCACTACTCCCACGTGCAAATTTCTGTTACAGAAGGCAGCAGAGACCTCGTGTAGCTTTAATAATCAAATATCTCAATAACTACAGAACGTTCTGTAAAAGCCACTTCTTCAGTTCAGCAAGGGCTAAATGGCAATAACGGAGAGGATGAAACTGGGAAAACGGCAATTAAAAGCGGAAGGGATTAAAAATATCCTCATATGCCTCTTTTCATAGAAACTGAGCCTGGACACAAAATGGTAGCATCCAGGCAGTATTTCTTTGATATCCGCATCATAGAGCAGTGATGTAAGTCCAGGGGGGAAGGGGGATCACACACCACTTAGCAGATAACAATTACCCCACATAAACACAGGCACAAGCACATTTATCTCAGACACACACAAACAAGACTGCTGGCACCTATAATGCTCTCCACAAACCCAATTTGTTTTCACTTCATTATTTTTGAATATGTAGGGAGAGTTCTGGGAATGCATGATGCTGCTGTGCCAAATTCTCCAGAAGTACAAGTTCTTTTGGTGCTAACAGGAGCCTTTATACTATTTTCATTCTAATTTTCCACTACAGCAATGCCAAACATCATTTAGCTTTGCTCAGAAAGTTGAAGCTTTTGTCAGCAAAGCCCCAGAATCACTTTTTTTTTTCTTTATTCCTGTGAGCAGCCACATAAATCCCAGATGTTTTCTATTCTGCATGAAGTAAATATTGAAATTGTGCTAGGAGATATTCAAATAGAGCTGACAGAGATGTGAGCCCAAGATCCCAACAGCACTGCACTTGAAACAGTTCTATCAGCAATTGCCCACTCTGACAGCACCACATATCCACTGTCTGCAATCAGTATGGGGTGCCATAGATCTTCCTAATCACCTTTCTTTCCAGTGACAAATATGAGCAAGTTAAAGCTAAGGTCAAATGAAAGTACTAAACACCTTCAATACATCAGGAAAGTTACCTTCCCTCAAAATACAAAGCTCAGTATCTGGCAAGCTTGAGTGATGCAAAGCATGTTGGGTAGGAGGTTTGTCAAAATAAGCGTGAAAAGAAAAAACAAAAAACGTAAGGATGCAAAATGCCTTGGAGTTTGCTCGGAGCTGGAGAAGACTGCTCTTTCCACTGAAGTATTGTCTGTGAGCACAGCTATCCACATGTCAGACTCAGCCACGGTGGAAGAGTTGGCGCACACCCAGTGGAGATCAGCACCGAGAGACCCTTCTTCGAGCCAGCAGGGTGCCGTGGGGCTGGGCCACCAAAGCTTCACCAGCTGCAATGATGGTCTGAAGGACAATGTTTCACCTCGGGGTAGCTGCCAGGACTTGGAGGCTCTCAGGAATGAGTGACCTGTAAATGTCCCCCCGCTTCATCCACTCATCCCCACCCTCAAAGCATGGGCTGGAAGTCATCTCCCAGCTCACCAGCTTCTGCGAAGGCTTCCTCACCCAGCTCAGCGGGAATGCAGCCAGCTTGACTGTTTACACATTAGATTTGCATTTTCTGGGACCGATAACTGCTGATGAGGCACTGCGGGAAGGTCAGATAAATATGCACAAGTACTGCAGCTCTCCACACCTTTACCCAAGGCTGCCCCTATGGCATCCTAGAATCACAGAATGGCTTGGGCTGGGAGGGACCTTTAAGCCCAACCAGTTCCAACCCCCTGCTGTAGGCTGGCTGCCACTACCAGATCAAGCTGTCCAGGGACTCATCCAACCTGGCCTTGAATACCTCAAGGGATGGGGCGTCCACAGCTCTCTGGGTATGGTCATGCAGAGCAGATGGTTCCACAGGGAGCAGCTTTCCTGTGCAAGGTAGTTACAAACCTACTTGGTGCTACCTCTTAAGAACAAAGTTTGGGCTGGTGAAACACTGCCCCTCTGCTACAGTACACTTTTCCCTTAACTGCTACTAATTTCCATGTGAATGTCCTTGAAGCCATCCCCCTTCCTTCGATGCACCAACAAACACTGTACAGAGGTGCTTCCAGATCAGGCCAGCACAGATCAAATCTGATTTAACTTGAGGCTTCGCAGGAGGGAACTGCAAAAATGTATCAGCGTTCAGTTGTTTTAGTGCAGTCAGAGCTGGACTGAGACAAAAGATATCCCCCATCCAGAAACATGGGATCCAGCCAGGCAGAAGGGGCTGTGATTCATGGTCCTCCATTTGGCTGGGCTGGGACGTTCCCAAGTCCCGAGGGCAGTTGTTTAAGGTGGCTGTAGGGCAAACCAAAGCCTTTTAGTTGCAGTTCACAGTGGAGCACAAGGGAGTTACATACTCCGATGGCAATGATCTGGAGTTAGATTGCCATCTTCCTTCTTTCTTTTGGAACGAAAAGGTATCAGAAACTTTCCTCAGGAAAAGGAGGAAAAAAAGAAAAAAAATCCCAAATTAATTCCCAGTCTGAGCACCTCAGCCAGATGACAGAATCACTTTAACTTGGAACGAACGGGGTAGATGTAAAAAATGCAACTTTTACCACGTACAGTGAGCACGAACAGGCACAGAGGTACCTGAATGAAAGTTCAAACCCGAACTTTGTGCTAGGCAGCGCGAGCAGTCAGTAATTATTTATAGCTACAGGCCAGTGCCTTCTGAGCATATGAGAAGAACTAAGCAAGCTACCTTTCACCATGAAAGAAGCCCTGGGAATATTTCAGGAGGTTATGGGAGGAGTATCTGCTGAGGGGTCAGGGCGCAGGGCAGGAGGCTGCCTGGTACAGTAGGAATTACATTATTTTCTTCTGCAACCCCAGAACGTTCTATTTCATCGATCACAGTGGCTGTCAGTCAATCCCTTAAGTAGAGCCTGTATCTAAATCTATTTGTGTTATTATGCAAAAGAGAAATGACTTTTCCTCTTCTCAAATGAACCCCTGAACTTACTGAATGCTCAACCCAGATTCTAAATCCTCGCAACGCAACAGAAAAGGGGGAAAGGCGTTAGGGAGCAGCTCAGGCTGTGGGCTGCTCAGGGAGCTGGGAAGGATGTGGGTCTTGCTGTTCCCCCAGACCCACACTCATTGCTTCATTTGGCTCTGTCGATGAATCGTCCCCTTCTCCAGTTGTCGCATCCTGTTGCATTACAGGGTAACATAAATGTTGGTTTTGGACTTCAGTGCTTCAGTGCTCGTTTTCCAATTATATAAGGCTCAATTGTTCATACGAGAATTCCTTGTTGACTAATTGGCAAAAACATATACGCAGTTAAGTAGCACACTGTGTCCTACTTTGATTAAATGTGCTACTGTTCCATCCTAATTAGAAATACTCGTTCTCTCTTTTAATTGCATACCTTTGCATATTTACAGCAATTAATACGTTGTAAAAGTGGAACATACTAAGTCGGTCTAATATTTGCATTTCTGCTGGTTAAGTCTGTTAAGGCATCTCTTCTACATTAGGCTTTAATTACGTGAGGAATGCAAAACACCTGATGGCATGCTGGAACACAAAATCATTTTCTTTGGACTCCTCCACCTGGTCACTGACCAAAGCAGTGTTTTCTCCATAAAAATTAGCTCAAGATTTACTTCCCGAGGAATTAATGCTCTAATTACATGCATTTTTCTAAATGGGTATTATGCCCTTGAAACACTGATACAATCTTAATTATAGAAGTATGAACAATACCATTGTCATGAACTGCTTTCTATTTTATGCCAATTATACAAGTAATAAGCCGCATTCAGTAAAACAACACCTTTTAGCAGCATTCAAGTCTTTTCTATACTGTTAGCACGTTTGGGAGCTATTTATTTTTGCTGTCTGCAAGTATCCTGCCCCACAAAAGATTTTAAGAGTAACATGGATTAATAGCTTATTGCTGAAACTTGTTGACTGAGCGGACTGAATTCTTGGCCCCCTCTTGGTGTCAGTGAGACTACACCACATTGCACCAGCTGGGAGTCTGGCTCACAGTACAGTGTTATATTCAGTCATCAGATTGAGCAGGATCCTTTTTCTCCATACTAACCAACAACCAGAGGTCATTCACAGATTTTAAAGGGTTTGGTGTCCAAATGCATTTACATACATGCATATGCAGTTGTGAAATATGCCCCAACTGAGAAGCCCTCTCCTTGCTACTTTTATCCTTCCTGCACTCAGCATCAGGCCTTAATAAGCAGAAGCAGTTCATAGGGATTTTGGATGCTGCTCATTAGCTTAGGAAAATAAAAGGGATGGCAGGGAAAAAGGGAAAATACAACACTACAGGCAGCACGTTACCGAAATAATGTTTCATGCAGTTTCCTCCAGGTCACGGGTCATTATTGATCAACGGCAGTGGTGGGGATGGCAGGACAGATGACTAAGGGGAATCTGCTTACTGCTTTTCTAAGCATTTTTCACAGGAAATTTGTGCTGGAGGAGCCTCCACCATGAGTAGAGACAAATCAGGACAGCATGGTGGGAGCGGGCCGTGGTCTGGGCAGGGCTGGGAATGGTGAGAGAGATGATGTGCAGACCAGCCCAGCTGTTCTTAATACACAAGCTGCTGCCTGCTCGGTGAGTGGCTTCAGAGGTTGCATTTATGTTCATCTTCTACTTATTTCCTGGTAGAAAGCCAAGCCAAAGTTTGCCATAGCTTAAACTAAAACCACTGTCATTCACTAAAAGCTATTTCTCACCCACTTTTCTCACTTCTCAACATTTCATGCAGACAAACATTTCAGTCATGGCATCAGTACTTTGGAAGAGAGCAGGATTTGATTAGCAAACTCATCAACTGTCGTGTTTTGCAGATAACATCCAAAATATCAGGCAGGGCAGAAGAGAACGCTGCACTGTTCCCCCACCCACAGAGTGCCAGCTCCACTTCTGCCTATTGCGATGCCTTTATGGCACCATGTTTAAGCATGCAGCTATATTTGCATGCATTCATTCATTCATTCAAAACCAAGCCTGACATTTGTAAAAACACATACAGCTGGTGAAGGAAAGATCTGTCTTAGACTTTATAAGTAGAAATTCCAGATTTTAATGTCACAAGATAAAAACAGTCTTTTTATTTATTTTTTTTCTTTCAGTGGGGAGGGGGGAGCGTACACCCTCAAACTAAACAAGCAAACTGTGTCTGCAACTTTCTTCCTTAGCAATTTCAGATGTTTCCAGAGAAAAAGGGGAGGAGAAGGCAATGTGAAGATGAAGGGGAAATTTGTACCCAATGGTAAGCTTTCAAAAAAGCCTGAGAGTACAAAGCCAATCTGATCAAAAACTTGTTACCAGAAACCGGAATGTCTGTGTGTGTCAGGGGCTGGGGCGTAGAAGTGCAATACTCAAAAGCAAAGAAAGTATGAGTACAATAGGAAGTGCTTCTGGAGGTCCTCTGGGAGATGGAATGATTTCCTCAGAGCTCGGGGGAAATTATTCTACGAATATCTATGAGAATGGTGGGACATCTCCTGTTGAAACCATGTGGGCATTCACTGAGTTACCTTCAGATAAGGGTAGGGTTTAGTGGGTAAACAAATATCAGCAAATTAAGTGGCAATCTGCTGCCAGGGACACCATTTGAAAACAGACACAAAGCCCGCTGACATGACTGCACAGATATCTCTATGCATTTTTTTGATGTGAAATAGCTTGGAAGCATAAGACCCACTGACAAGCAAAATTTAATTTAAAATGATGCCCTACAGGAAAGAAGATATTAAACATTTGATTCTCTTGCTGTATCATAAATTACTAAAAATATTTTTTTAAAATTAGTACTTTTATTCTCCAACAGTGACATGAAAGGATATAGGCTCTCAGCTGCCAGTATTTTTAAGCAAGCCCATTATGATTAGAAGTGTATAGCCAGAAGGGCAGGGCCAGACATGGCCTTACAGCCTGCAGAAGGACTGCTCAGCACCAGCATGAACAGATAATGGGACTCACAAGAAACCAGATCGATTTCTGCAAGTTTGCATCCTCAGCCATAGGCAGGCAGTGAGCAAACAAGTCCTGAGATGATCTGTACACCTGCACAAATACAGAGGGAGAGGGTGCACAAAATGCCTTGGACAGAAGGCAGCAGAGGTGTGCAAATGACAGTACTTGTCTGCTGCAGATGGGAGGTCTCTCCTTACATGGGATACGTAAGAACTTGGCTGCAATGAGAATAGTTAAGAAAATTATAACATTCCCTTTAAGAGCGATGAAAAAAATACATAAAAATAAACACATTACTGACATCATTTTGCAAGTTTGGTGAGAATGGCTCTTGGATAATCTGTAATTTCCTACTGATAACTCTGACTCTATAATTTCCTAGCATAACTCTGACACTGAACAACAGGGCTGTGATTGACTGTCTGCACAGAAACGAGTTATAATGGGATTTTGCACCTCTGAGGTGGGAGGACATGGGGAGGCCAGCAATTGTTTGCATTTCTGGAGGAGTTATCCAACTTCAGAAGCATTCAGCAGCGTTTCAATCAACAGCGGGAGAGTACAGCTATCTCCACTCTGAAGAAGTTTAATCTATGGCTGGGATCCAGACAGACCAAGCGTCCTCTGAATTCAAAGGCAGCCAATCTTCATAGACTTGAGAAGAGATTATCTAGAGATTATGCTGGTAATTAACTGAGGAAATGGAAAGTTGGTCTAAACCCTGTGGATCTGTCTCAAAGTCACATTGCTGTTTTCATTCCATAAAGGTTGTGCATTGGAGGCTGTGGGCAGACTTTAAAGGGAAGCACGGTGCAACTCAGGTAAGGCAGCCAGGGGAGCTTGAATGCAGGCATCTATCTTAGCTTTTTCTTCACACTGTACTGGACAAGTGGCTGACAATAGGTAATTTCTTCTGTGAAATTCAAATTAAAGCTAGCAATTACCCAGCAATACCCACCAATTATCCTGTTAGCATTAACACGAGTGTTACTGTCATTAATAGCATTTATTCCAACTCCTCTGTATTATATCACTAGTTTACTGCAATTATTCTCAATCAGACAGATTGTAAGCACTGGCTTATGTACCTAGTGGAGCCCATCACAATGCAGATGAGCAGAAGGACTGCTCTGCTGCAACCCTGTTAAATGGTGAAGCCTCACTTCATATTTCTCCAGAGAGCTTCTCCAAGAAAGACCACAAACTCAACAATTAATTCTTATAGCATTACTTCTCCTCTTATTTGCGTGGCAATGCTTTACAGTTTTCCGATATCTTTGATTACATGGTAACTATTTTTCTTCCCTCATCTGGTAGCAGCATGGAGCATCACAGAGGAGCGCTTCCTAGCTGCAGACAAGCAGCAGACCTGCTGTTTAGCATTTAGATAATGCAGCTGAACCAGGACCAGTGCACCAGCGAGGGGAGGGGAAGTGGACATGAGCAGCGACAGTTGGCTGGACAGAATGCCCCTTCTCATTTCTCTCACTGTGTCCCTTGCCAAAAACATTATGCCATTGCAGGCAGGCAGAGGAAACGTGCCTGCTGTCCACAGGTCAGCTCTAATCACCGCATCCCACTCTGCGGATATCTCAGACTTCCACTCATCGCTGTTTTGCAGAGTGAAGAACAGCTTGAGACAGCTGCAACAAGGCAAAAGGGCCCCGTGCACCGGGCAAATCTCCTGTTGAAAATTGAGTGTGTAGAATAGACATGAACACTGACATCCCACAATTCATCTTCCCACAGCTCTGAATGATTACCAAGTCCCTGGTTCCCCCAGCACAAGCTTAGCCCCTTCACCCAGAATATCCATGGATGTCTGGGAAGTTGTGGAATCAGTGCTCCATTTTAAACGATCCTTTCACTCTTTCCCACATGAATTATTGTTATTTGCATTAGCAAACATGCTCTATGCCAAATTTCCCACAGGTCTCTTTTCAAATTAGCCATCTGCAGCCTCGTGAAGCTTTACGTGCGTATAAAATATGTGAATGGATACCCAAAATACTATCAAATCACATAGGTACTTATCCATCTCTTAACATACTGCATACGCACATTGGCCATTTCAGGTAGAAGCAGTGAGATTATTAATGGTGGAATAACACTGAACAATCCACACACACGATCATGCTGCTGGCCATCGCTCTTTACCACCAGCTTCAATGCAGCAAACGTCACACAGCAGGAGAGAGCTCCCTACTTGAAGCGTCCTTCACTCTTTAACAAGGTGGTGGTGTTTTTCCATTATTTGCTCCTTAACAACAAAACATTTAAAGGTCTTTACAGCCTACTGCAGAGTGTTAATTTTTAATGGGAGAAGCTACATGCTGCCTGATTCCTTTAGTGCACAAAGCAGCCAACCAATCGTGAATCACCTATTACTCCAGAACAGCAGTTTCAGCAAGGAGCCTTTACAGCTCAGAGCATCCTTGAGGGCTAAAGATGTCAAGCAGTTTAAATGCCAATGAAATCAAGACGACACCAGGCTCAGATGTGTTAGGTAAAAAGGACAGGAAAATGGAGACCTCTACTGAGAGCATAAAACTCTGCTCTGCATTAAGAAATAAGAACCCACTTAAGATGACTATAAAGGACTTGCCTAGTGAAATGGGGAAAGGGATAAGCAGAACCAATGACAAAGTATATAAAGAAAGTTATGGTGAAAAATGAGTAAAAAATTGCCTGAAGGATGTGAGAGAGTCCATCCTTCCCTCTGCCCATTACTGACACATGCCTTGCCTGTCCTGTTTGAAGTCTGATGATGGAAATCCAATGCAGCCCTACAGAAACTGTTCCAAGATGTAACACCTAGAAAGATTGTTTCTTGTCTCCAGTTAAGTCTAAAGAGCACTGAAACTCTGCAATTTTGCCCATTGCCAAGTCATATAATCATAAATGTTGAAAAAGTCCACTAAGATCATGAAGTCCAACTGTCAATCCATCCCCACCGTGCCCACTAAGCATGTCCCTCAGTGACACATCTCCACGCTTCTTCAACACCTCCAGGGATGGTGACTCAACCACCTCCCTGGGCAGCCTGCTCCAGTGCCTCACCACTCTTTTTGAGAAGAAATTTTTCCTAATATCTAACCTGAACTTCCCCTGGTACCGCATGAGGCCATTACCTCAAAACCAACCATTGCTGTTTCTCCCACTGCACTGCACCCTCTTTGGAGAGTCCCAGGCATTTGAGTAACATAGGATTTCTTACATCTCAAAGCTAAAACTCTCTTGCAAAATAGTTATTTCTTAGTGCTTTCAGGACTGCCTAGGCTTGGAGATCCTCCCTGTCTATCTCACCCTTCCTTCTTGGGACCTCCTAAGTAGGAGCACGTGGCTCCAGCTCCTGCTAGAAGTACCATACAGAGCTATCTGTGCATCTCAGCAGCTTGCACAAACTGGAGCTCAAATCATACCACACATTAAATAGACAAAGTAGCAAATATTTCTGTGGATAATCTAAGCATACTATTTTTTTTAGCTTACAGTAGTGCTTTTTCAAAACTTTCCAGTATGCTGTGCACATGACTGAAAGTTATTATCCATTTAAGCCATTGCCAGAATAGGAATACTTTTGCTTTTGTGTCTTAAAAGATCTCTTCTAAAATGAAAGCATGAGTGCCAAGTTTCAAGGCTGAGTGAATTCTTACTGCAAAATTAGAAATCCCTGAAAATTGAGGATAAAATGGATAGTGTTTAATAAGCCTTAACAAACACTTCTATCAGTTGCCTCCTCTAATAGTTTTCATAGAAATGCTTGTTCCCTAAGAGTATCCCGCCTGCAAATAGAGCATTCAGCAGTGGCATCATTCTGCTTCAGGTCAGTATTTAAAAGTTCAGTGTTCGAAATGCACTGGAGAGAGCACATGACCTACACATAGCACAGCGGCAGGCAGCAAGATAACAAACCACAAACAGGGCCAGCAGGTTTTCCTGTAGCCCACCTCCATTTCACCATGGCTGGGATGCTCCAGGCCCGGGTGCTCCAATTTCAGGAGTTAATCCATGAGCAGCACAGTGAGAGGAAGGGAGTTTATCCTTAGCACGTATAGTGTGATCATTAAACAATTCTCTTTTTTGTTAGCGCCAATTGGGATGCACTGATCTGAAATCACGAAGCATGTTTCATAATTGCACATGCTGACTTCAGGAGTATTTATGGATGGCTTCAGCCCACTTTCTCCCCAGAACATAGTGAGGTGAGTTGGTTTTGTAATGACACTGTCATGCTGGTGCGCTCATGCATTCCTGCACTTCAGAGATAAGCCAGAGACAAAATGCATCTTGATGATGAGAAGTGATGGGAAGGACAGCAACACAGGTACCAATAAAGGTCTGCAGCCCTTGGATCAAGCACTGATTTAGTGCTTAAATAATGACAGCATATACAGTTGCTCTTGTCATGTGGCTCTTTGCTATTACCACACTTACAGTTACTTGAAGAACAACACAGTGGTTGTTCTTCAAGATCAGGTGGTTTTTCTGCCTTCCCTTTTCCTCAAGCCATATTCAGATCAATCCTTCCCAACTCTAGGGAGAAGATGCACCTATTTGTAAAAACCATCTACCCTTTTTGGTCTGTCCCATTTTTAGCTTCAGACCGTGAGCAAATACAGACAGCAGTACAATATGCAAAGATAGAAGAGCTTCAGCCAGCATTCCTTAATAGAAGTGACAGCTGCTATTGATTTCCTAAACACAGAGGTTGTGACCTTCTCCTCTATGACAAATTGGTTAGTAAAGACTCAGGACTCAAGGGAAACCCCGTGGTATGTTGAACTTGAACTTGTGGTTTACTGTTAATACAATATAGTCTACAACTTCTTCTATGGTGAAGTTTGGGAAAACATAGGAGGAGCCTGCAGGTGGCTAATAAATATATTTACTAGAAAAAGATACCACTGACTGAAATAGAATTGAATGTATCAGTCAAAGGAATCAGCAGGTACATAAGAACAACAGGAAACCGTGGCTGGCATTTGAATTATCATTAAATTTCTAATCAAAATGAAAAAAAAAAGTAAATCAGATTAGCTCTTGTTGGAATATAAAACATACAGTGATAAAGCAACATAACTTATCTTCTGATAACAGTAAAGTGCACTTAATGTAATTAAAATCAGCGTTAGAACTCAGTTTGACAATGAGAAACATCCTTATCATTAACAGCTGTCATGATAGAAAAGACAAAAAATATTTTTCTAAACAATAAAACGAGGTTAAGAAGCTCCTTACTATTTGGTAATGCATTTTATGTTCTGAATATGAGGAACATCCTACTTAGTGGCAAAGCAAGTTGTCCCTGCAGCACTGTTCCTTAATATCCAATGCTCTACCAAGCAGTACTGGGCTGGGGAACACAGGAATGGCAGGAGATGTTTGTGGCCCCTCTTCTCTCACTACTAACAATAAAAGCAGAGTAAATAAAACCACTCACTGACCCGGCTATAGCAGCAGAAAGATCAGATGGACAGCTTTGATGAATAACACTGAAAATAGAACTGCTTATTTTGTTCTTGAAACAAAAGCAACTTCCTTACACCCTTTAAGTTAATAACGCTTTATTTTGTCTCCAGCTGTTAAGTTTATAGAAATTAAAAGTCATGACTATTTGTCTTTTGCCAGCATGAATTTAAAAGTGCCTTTAAAATAATCTCATTATCATTGTGCTTTATTTCTCTCAAGCAGATTCAATACAAAACAGATTACATCCTGCCTGCACTAGTAAAGTGCACATAAATTTTTCACAAACCAATTTATCCTAAAAATTTGTCTTTCCTCGTTTTGATTCTGGACACAGTGCAAAGAAAAAGGCACTTCAAGTATTTTTTAGATAACACGGTTATGGAGATGGTGATGCATTAGTGTTTCCGGGGTCTTACTGTTCTATAACATTATTTCCAGACCATGGGAAGGCACTTTAATGAAGTGGGATCATCTAAGATGGAACAACTGCATTAATGTGAGATGTTAGTCTAATGTTGTCGTGGTTTTATGATTTTTGGTTATTGGTACTCCACATCATAACATCATGTAGTGGATATACCTGGTTCTCAGAAGAGAAGGACTACTACATTCCCCACGGCACTTTGCTCCTCTGTTACCATTTCCAGCTGGAGGGAAAAGAAAAAAGCTCGCAGTATAAAAACTTGCAGATCACGAGACCTTGTCCCTTTTTCCGCCGTCTCTCATCTTGGCAGCACCTCGCTCTCCAGCCGTCCTATCGTCGGTAGTAGAGTAAGGCCTACCTTGACTTTGGGACATTCTCTCTCTCTGTGTTGGATTTATCAGCTTAAATTGTAATTATATTGTATTATAGTGTGTTGTTTTGCATTCCGATATTTTATTTAGTAAATTAGTTTGTTTCTCCTCAGATTGTTGCCGCTGTTCTTTGCTCTCAGGGCCATGTCCTTACCCTTCTCCCCTTTTCCCCTTTTCCCAGGGTGTGGGCCCGTGGGTCCCCCGTCCCCTTTGTCACGGAGCCGGGCCCAACACCCGTAAACCGTTGACAAATGTTCAACCTGAATTTTAAGATTAAAGCTAGAGGACTCACTCAGAGGTAACAGGAGTAAGGAAATCTGGAAGTACTCAGCAAATAATCACCAAAAGGGATGCATGGATTCACTGAAGAATCATTTGGGCGATCTGCTGTCCTGACTCGGCTGTGGGACAACAACCAGTTCCCCATAACAACACCAGCAGCCAACAGTGTAGTCACTGGATCAATGATCAGATCATTTCCAAGGTGCAAGATAACCTTTCTGAGACTCTATTGCATGGATGCAATCATGGTTCTCACCAAGAGTCTTTAAAAGTAATGGGAAGAGAGGCCAAATTCCCAGCCCCATGGGGAAGTATTGCTCTGGAAAACAGCCCTCCCTCTGGCAGGCAGCAGAGATGTTACTAAACGATGCACGGGGAAGAGTCTACCAACTGAGAAGAGACATTTATAGCTAGGTTTGTTTGAATGGCCATAATGGCTGAGGTACTACCTTTAATCTACTACAACGCTCCTAAGAAAATCAAGGCAAGGACACTTGTGGAGCAGAAAAACTTCCTCTGCCACTTTTCATGCAGTATTTCTCTCTCTGGCACTGATGACAGCCTTTTCACAAGTACCACAGCTGCTTTACTGAGAGAAAAAGACATGAGAAATGTTGCGCACAAAAGACAGGAATAAAAGGTACCTTGTGTGGTTTTGAGACACTTACTGTTAAAACATGTCAAAATTAGCAATTTCTCCTATTCTGTCATTTGCTTTCCTGCCTAAGGAAGGTTTTTGTGTACACTTTCAGCTAATCAATTGTTGACTAGTTACAGATTCACCAGTAATAATGTTCTTGTCCCCCTTGTGTGAGACAAAGTTCGACTGTCCAGGAACTTTTAGTGAGCAACTGGGCTAGGCAGAGGAGAAACCAGATGTTTCTTGGATATTTGGGTGAGTTTTCTGTGCACCACATTATTCCTGTATGTTTGCTCATGTTGGAGCAGAAGTGGTCCAGCAGAAGAGTATGTCTTTACCTTTTGCAAGAATCTCAGAAATAGTTTGTCTCTAGAATAAACACTAATCCACAAGCAACACACAATAGAAACATTTCTTCAACCGCAGCAGACTTGTGCAGTGTTGCATACACTACAACCTCAACATTTCTCTTCTTTACAAATTTCAAATAATTTACCAGAAAATTCCTGCTATCCGAACTATTTCAGATTCTTCCTCTATCTTTAGTAGCACTGTCTTCTGAAATGCATTTATGAGAAGAGCACACCTCTGCAGGCAGATGATCTTTACTATGATTATGTTCCTATGCTTTATAACAGGCACTTCCAGAAAACAATTGGAAAGACCAGCATCGGGATTCCAAACCATTCTCTACCACTGACGGCTTGATGGGAGACCGGTTCAGTAGGAACCCAGAAGGCAAATCAGTTCCTGATACTTTCTTCTCAAATAAACCCCTTCCAATGAGCATTGACTCTTCCGCACTACTGCACACTAAACCAAGAGTGAGCAGCCCATGATGAGCAGCAGGAAACCACCTGACTCAGAGATGCATCTCTGAATCACAGTCACCTACTCCCGTGGGAGAGAAAGTGTAGCTAGCAATTTACCACTGGCCTATAACAGGACTGGGTTTTTACCTCCCTTTATGTGGGTGCTGGCTTGATTATTTTGACCCAGGGAGTGGGAGGGCTGAGCCAAAGTGTTACCCAGCCCCTGAAGCTGCCTACCATCTCCCAGTCCTCTCTCTGGGACTGGAGGTTTAAGCAATCTGCAGAACGGAGGATGGTTCATATACCCTCGTCTTACCTTATTTAGATAGATGAAGTCACAAAGCAATTAAACAACAAACTATCCCACACTTATTTTCAAGTTAAAGCTGTGTTTAATGTACAGCTACTTTGTGCTTCATACTGTGAGTTCTGCTCTGAGATCCTTTCAGAAAGCATCAGTGGACAGCAGGAAGCTGAGCGTTACAAAGGTTACATCTTGCAGCATCCTGAAATCATCAGTATTGTTGAAAAAGAGAAAATGATTCTATTTTTCTGGCACTTGGACTTCTATTGATGTAAAAAATTATAGTTTTGTCTTAATTCAGGACAAACTGAATTTAAGGTAACTATCCTTGACACGTGTTGCAGCAGGAAACCAAACACTGAATTA
This sequence comes from Numida meleagris, assembly GCF_002078875.1. NCBI lineage: Eukaryota > Metazoa > Chordata > Aves > Galliformes > Numididae > Numida > Numida meleagris. The sequence continues at coordinate 15,002,509 of NC_034419.1, read as the reverse complement.
CCCAGACTGTGTATTGAATAATTCTGTGGCCTGGATAAGCCTGCATCACTGAAGTATTTGAGTGGAGATCAGCAATAAAAGATCTAAGAGTAAATGTTCAATGCAGCAAGAACCATTTATACAAACAAACATTAAGATTTTAAACTAAAGTTCATTAGTTCAGTGTACTTAGAAATCAACAGCAAAAAGCAAATGGCAGCGCTATGTGGCTATGGCAATTGTGAGCATAAACAGAAGAGCTTTAAATTCTAGCAAGTGCCAGCAATAAGATCCTTTTCCTGAGCCAAGAAAACTCAGTTTCCACTTGGCATAAGAGAATCAGTTAGATGTGGTCAGCTGAGAGCTGGATGCACCTCTCCTCTCTTCTAACACTGCAGACTGTAAACAAACCAATGACCAGAGTAAACACAATCACACAAGTCTGTAAGTTTGTCATAAAGCCATTAATTTCTGAAGTTTGTTGCTGTGTGTGGAACTTCCTCATAAAAATAAGAGATAGGTGCTGTCATAAGTAGTGTCCATTGCTTGGCAGAGGGGGAAAGGCGGAGGAAATCAATAGGTTTTCAAACTCAAAACTAATTGAGTTATTCTCCAACACTGCATGATTTGCAGCAAAAACAAGGAACCATTTAGTGATTGAGGTAGTTCAATCTAGGTGGCTTGGAAGCGTGTCTCATATAAAGGCAACTTCAAATGAAGTTAATAACCAGAGATAAGGGCTAAACCTTTTTCCTTCACCCAGTGAAATGGATGAGATGTCAGTAGTGTAAAGACTTTATCCAAAGACCAATGAAGGAAGGCCAAGCTTTGGAGGAAACTATATGAGCAGGTAAATGACCCTAACTGCAATTGGCTTAAGTTCAAGGGCCTGAGAGATGAACCAACCTGTGGGATTTGGTCACCTCATCATATCTACAAATTCTGATCTTACGTAGAAAGAAGACTCTAAAATAATCCAGCGGAGACAATAACTTATTGGAACTGTGCTTCATCTATCCTATACTTCTCTGGAAAGAACAGCCTGAAAAAAAAGATTTGAAAATGTAGCCTACTGCTAACATTTTTCTGTACTTCATTTGTTCTTTAATACCTCATTTTAATACAGTCAGTAGAACAGAATCATGAAACAGCCAGGATCCCATATTAACTCAGATGTCTGGGCAGTGTTCCCCTAAGGAATGGTACTATCCCTAATCTGATGTACAATAAACTCCCATCCAACTTTCCTCATTTCCCAGTCCTCTCTACAACAATGGATATTTCTTGTTCTTTTTACTTTAATTTCTCCTTCATTTGTCTCCATGTTCTTAATGAGCATGAGAAAACAAACAAACAGAAAAGAAAACCAGGAGATAAATGCTATTATTTCTTCTATCTGTTTTTAGACTCTTGGATATCAAGAACATGAGTACTTTTACTGCCCCCATGCAGATGTTCCACCAATGGACACTCCAGTATTTTCACAAGATGTCGGAACAGAAATAATCAGATTATTCATTCCAGCATCTCCTGCATTTTTTGGAATTTATTTACAACCTGAATTCTTAGTTTCTTCCAATTGAAGGCACCTGTCCCAGGATCTGCCTCTTTCACCTCAAGTCCCTGTGTCCTCTTACGTAAGCCTTGCTGCTCTGATTCCAATTCATCTCCTTGCCTGACACTTTCCTAGCTGGAAATTGTACCTGCCAAGCACCAGATGAAATGGAGGTGCGATGCTTGGTAGTACTTAACATCCTAGATAGGCTAAAGAATATTTAGCTTACACTTACAATAAACACCCCTGCACAGTTAGGTGGTGCCAAGCCACAAAGTCCATTACCTGAGTAATGGGGTAAGTCTGTTTTGTGACAAATATTACAACCACAAAAGCACCTACCTCAGAATCTCATTGTAAGGCCAGAAAACATCTTTTCTTATGTCCTCGTACTCTCTTAGAACACAGAAACTTCTGAAACACTGACTTAACCCTCCTTCCCCCTCCTCCCCTCCAAAACCTGTGACAAACATTTTACACATCTCTGAACATGTCAAGATGTATGGAAAGGATTCAATCTATTTTTGCCCCAGGGCCCACATTACGAGGCAGAAGACCAACTTTATTTGAGGCAGAAAGCGTATTCTATTAGCTAGAGCTGTAAGAACATTCCTGAAAAAAAATATTACAGCGAACATGGAATACGCAGCAAGTTTCTAGCAAAGACTGTCAAGCAACCAACAGTTTCTTTTCAAGAAAAAGAGACTTTTTCAAGAAATACAGTACCTATGTATTTAAATTATGGTAAGTGACTCTACTTCTTTCCCAGACTCAATCATTTTATTTTGTTTAGCTTCTGTGCAATTTACATTCAGTGGTGTGGCTTTTTTCATATATATAACAGAGTGAATGAGGACAATCCTTTGAGGTCGAGTTGAAGGAAAGATGAAGACTGATGCTCTGCCCAAGGAGACAGAAATGACAAGAAGAATGTACCTGAGTATCACACCTGGTCAGAGACAAGAGGCAGCTCATACAGAGAGCAGAAACAGGCAGACACTAACACTGAGAGGAGATCAGAGTGTTTCTGCTGTGCTGATGGAAAGGTTTGAGCTTCACCTAAGCAGCTTGCAGCTAATGGGCTCATCACTCTTTGCCTGGTGCTCCCATACAGACAGCAGCCACAGAGCAATGTTCCCTGGGACACAGACAGGAACAGAAGCTCTCTGTGTCACCTTCTTTTCCATCTTTATGCTATGCAATAACATTATGACAGTTCCCTGTGGAGCCAAAGTTTACCCCAGACCTGCTGAGACTGTAAGACCAGATTTTATCCCCATAATAACAGGCCAAATGAGACATGCTGAAAAATAATAGGAAAAAAGAAACCCAAGATGTTATTTGTATGATCTGAGTCTCAGTGCTCTACCTATATTTTCTGCAAAACGCACTGAACCCAAGACTGGTCATAGGGATAATAAAGCTATCTGCTTTTTTCGTTTCTATGTTTTTAAACCAAAATGATAGGAATATCTAGAAGCAGAGGAGGGACAGGTTGTGCATATTGAATGTGTTTCTGCACAGCATAACAAATCTATTTTAAAAGTACGTTCCCAATAACTTCCACTAACTGGATTCAACACTGAAGGGTAAAGGTACTGTGCTTGTGCAGGGCTGAACAGCATCCATCATTGGTCAACCATGGAAATAGAGAGCAAGGGCCTGACTAGCTCACATCCTTGAAATCAGTTATCTACTGATTCATCTTTGCCAACAGTTGCAAAAATCAATTCTACAGCTTTACCACCTTGCAAAGTCTTGGGCTTTGCATGGAAAGGCAATTATTTAAATTAATTATTTAAGCAAGTACTTTCAGAAACTTAAAATATAGCAGTTAACTATGTTCTCTGTTTATCTCATGATTTTTTTAATCAGCAACTCAGATGCACAGATGTGATTAAATGCAAACACTTGTAAGAAAAGTCAATATAAATAGTAGACAATGAAATACAGCTCTTCACTTCATTAATATCCGTATCTTAGGTGACTGCAGGTGCACCTTAATGAATTACACGACTAGTAAAATACAATTAAATGCAGCTGCATGTTTACAAAACTGCAGAACCAAATTACAGGTATCGGTAGCACCCATAATTCATCCATAATTGACAATTTTCATATTACCGGAATAAGGAATCAACTCATGCAGATGATTACTACGTTTGCCTTTGAGCACTAGAGACCTAGGTTCATTTCCTATGCAGCACCACAAATGAAATAAATTACATGCTTTCAGGTTAAGATAGACCAGAAAGCAAAAGCACCCTTGAATGACAGCCAAAACTCAAGTCATTCAGGTTCTACTTGACTGTCAATAAAAGTTCATAAATGGTTGACAGTTGACATAACTTAAACATATTGCTAATGAAGTATTCTTCACGCAAGACTCATCAAGCCCCTGTTGCAGTACCTAGCCCTGACCCAAGCTAGTCAGACGGATTTCCTGGCTTCAAGGACATGACAAGGATGTAATGGAGAAGACAACTTGTGCCGCAGATTTTGGTTTTCTTGTCTTTCTTTTTACATGCAGTATAGCAATGATCTTTTTTTTGGTAGCACCTTTCCTACTGCAGAAGCGCATGGCTGCATTTCATTTTAGATTGGCCAGCAGACCTCACTGAGGCTTCACACAGCATGGGTTATTCAGACTTTGACTGGAGTTTCTCGTGAGAAGCCTGCCCTTCCTGCCCTGCTGTGAGCAGTATGTTAGACTGGATGATGCTCAGAGGTGTCTCCCCACTGACAAGAACCCATGGCTGTCCGAGTACAGTCCCTTATAACATCCCCTTCAGCAATATTTTGTCAGGGCCAAGTGTTGTCCAGTCAGCAGCATATCAGACAAGCACAGACACTGAAGAACCTCTCTTAAGACAGGATTTCAGATGACAACATCAAGAAAGTGCTTAAGAACCTGGGGTCCTTCATGGAAAGACTCCCCACAAGCACAGACCAAGAATTCTGACTTGACTTACTTACACGTGTGTTCCTAGAGCTTCAAGGCATTGCAAAGACACCACGAATCTCCCTCTCCTAACACAAGGCCAGCAGGGCAGAAAGTTGGCAAGCAACAACTTAAAAGCATTGAACACTGGAAAATAAGCACACCTGATAAACATGAAATCCCGCAAAATGAATAAATGTTGCTCAGTTTAGTTTAATGCTACCCTGCATGTACATACAACAAACCTTCCTGACAATCACCTGATAAAGAAAAAATCCAGTTCAAGAGACACCACTGATCTCAAAGTAAAACCAATCACCATTTCTTCTCTCTTTTAATAATACATATCCATTGTATGCAATACTTATTATATGTATAAAAAAGTAATAAAATGGAGCACCCTTTTTTGCTGGATTCATTTTGCTTTAAAATAGCTGATAGCCAGTTTACATTTTTAAAGGCAAAAAATAGCAATTTCTGGAAATCAGAGACAGAAAGGAAACAATATCAAATATTTCTCTTTTGCTCACCGGCAGATCTTATTTTATTTATACTAAGCAGCTTTGTTAAGTCCTCTGAAGCATTTCAGCACTATATCCCACCAGAATTAGGTACCCAGGGAACCACTGCTATGATTTTCCTCTGTAAAGATATTGTGGGTGAGGTATAGCAAGCCCAATCTCCCAAAGATGAAAATCATTTTCCTGAGATTATCTGTTTGAAAGTCTCTTTGCTGGATCTAAATATAAGTTATTGATAGGATCTTATTTTTTAAAAAAGGAAGGACAATTTTGCAAATTTATACTGACAAGTAGGTGTTTGTTATAACTTAGATTTGCTAAAACAACATAGTTTTATTTTTGGTGGTTTTATGGGTTCTATTATTGAAAGAAATCAAGGCCACTTCCCTACATGATGAAAAAAAGGTGGTCTCTGTTTTGGAAGTGGGGAGCCTGAGATTGTGAGATGCCAACTCCCATAAAGGTGCTCAACACTGTTAGCTGTCATTACTTGCTAGAAATTGAAATAGAGAATGAGCTGACAGCATTATGGGGCAAAAAGCCCATAATTCTCAGCACAAAACACTTTGAGAGCTGTCACGCTTAAATTCAATGGTGCTTGTTTGGTACCTGAGTATTCTGGACATATGTAGAAGGACATCACAATGTTTTCAGAAGCAAAAAATTGTTTCACAGTCTAAGAACACATTTCTTTAATGCTTATGGAGACATGAAAAAGATGTATTCTTCCAGTTGAACATAGCTCCACATACCTTCAACTGGACAGTCACAAACGCGAAGACTGAACGTTTCCATTCCCTGCATCTGCAAAGCTTTGGGCAGCATTTTTCCAAAACAAGTGCCACATTTCACTGCACAGAAATGTTGTGAGACATTATATGACATTCATACCCTTTTCTTGAACAGTCATGGCTGAGAAACTGCCCCTGGTGTGGTCAGCTTTGCATGTGTGGTGGAGCAGTTTCAGTCCTAGCAGCGCTCAGCTGTTGCGCGTGGTCAGGACTTGCTAACAATAGTGCTCAAAGCTTAACTGCCCTGCTCCAGAAAATCTCAGAACACCTATTAAGAATACTTTGAAGATTAGCAGAAGAAATCATGACAAAAATTGGGCAGGAGGAACCTAACATTACCCCCAGATGCTACCATCTTTAAGACAATGTAAGTTTGAGGAAACATTCCCCTCTCTGCAGATTCATTCCTCTACACAAGCACGGGCCACGCTAGAGCCTGGTATGTACCACCTAGCATAGACTTCCTTGGAAGTCAGTGCCCCCCTGGTTTCTCCATGACCTCTGCAGGTGAGTCAGGCTTACCAGCAGCTCACAGGAACATGACTGAGCCAGAGCTCTCGCTGTGGGGACAGCAAGAAAGGAGCTTTGTAGGGACGCTGCCCCAGCAGCTCTGCACCAGCATTTCAAGACTCAGTGAAGGCACGACTGAAAGCTATTGTGGGTCCCTATCCACACAGCCCTCCCACTCCTCTGCCCCCTGAAGAAAGAAAGAATCGGAATACATCGCAGCCTTAACAGAAGCTACTTATATCCTGTAGTAGGAGGCTCTACCAGCTTCGCTTAGTTTTTAAGTGATATAACACAAATCTGTCACCACAGATGGTTTAGCTGATAGCATCTGTGGCTGAAGTGCCGAGAAAGGAAGCCATACTTCTTACCACTGTGTATAAAAAGAAAACTCTCCTGCAGTAATATTTCACCACTGACAGCCTAGCATTTTGGTTAAAAAAAGAAACGCTCATGTATCCTAATATTCTGCCTTCCTAAATAATAAAATCAATCTCTACGTTTCCAGCCTGTCTAGTCAATATTTCCCCTATAAAGCTAACTTATATTCCATTTCTATGTCAGAATAACATTTAATGGAAGGATAATCAACACATTATAGAGTCAGAATTTTGTGTGTTACAAAGATTCCTCTATCTTTGTTAAATAAAAAGGAGTTGGCTTGCAGAACGATTATTCAAGTCCAACCTCACAGCATACACTATTCCTTTTGCTATTATTTTGCAAAGGCTTAGCTTACATGAGCAGTTACATGCAGAATTCACCTCATGGATTTCTCCTCTGTATCTATAATCACAGCCATATAATTTATATTACATCCAAAACTACATTGTCTGCCTGCTAATTTATTTCTCTGTGATTTATTTCAACATATCAGGCATTTCCATCCTCAGCAGGCTCAAACGGTCATTTTTAGGAAGAAAAAAGAGTCCCTGAAGTCATCAAAACATGTTTTTCTCGTTTTCATTAAATGTAGAATGCTTCTTCACCAATTAATCTTATCAAAGCCAAAGAAGTGCCTGGGCATAGCTCTTGGCCATGAAAAGCTTTTCTAGAAGTACAAACGTCGTAGTGCAAGAGTCCATTATCTCACATTCCTTCAAAGATAGAAGCAAAGGCTCTTTCCTCAGAAAAGACTGCACAAATGTAAATTCAGCGTGACCTGAAAATCCAGCTCAGCAAGTCAAATTTCTTTAGTAGATATTCCATATGCATTTAGATTTCAAAAGCATGAGTCTGCAAGATAAATGTCACTACTTCTATTGCATTCTAATAGACATTTGAAAAGTAGGATCACTTTTAATTGCTTAATAAATGGCAAAATTTCACTTGTGTGCTACCTAAATCTGGGCATGGGATACAAACATAACAAAGCATATGCAGACAGCAGATCCTGCAGTTACATTGTGATGGAGATTAAACAAACATGCCTTGAGAAAAACATGAAACTGTAATCTACTCATGTACTTTCACAGTCAGAAATGTTATTTGACAGGAGCATGTGTTAGGCTTCCTGCATTTAACTGGTATTTTTAAGTTTACAGGTTATTAACACATACAAACCCCTGCTTTCGCTTTAATATTTTTCTTTAAGTCTCAATATTGCAAGCTGGACTGCTGATAAATTAGTTTTTTTTCCATCAAGTCTGGTGTCCCCATGTCATTAATTTGTATTAGCAGCCAAGATGCTCTGAACTGAGGAGATAACCAATACCTGGTTCACCACATGTTGATTGTGACAACAAGATGGCATGCTATGCTACAAAAGGACTTTAGCCACCTTGTTTACAATATCTCTTGCCATCTCTTGACTATCATTTGGATAGCCACATTGTGCAGTCATCAGCTGAATTTGGGAAGTATAATACCCATAATACAACGGGGCACAAGATCTAGTATAAGTGGAAAAGGCCTAGACTACAAGGAATTTTCTCAGCAAAGCTGTTGGAAGATCTCTAAAGAAAGTTCCTTCCTAAACAATAATCACAAAGTGACTGAGAAGAATGATCAACTTGCAAAGTCAAGTTCTCAAAAAGAAGGATACAATCTAGTGTTGGTTCTAATCCTCCAACATTAATCCTGCGCATTACAGCAGGGATTGCGCATAACTCCCTGCTCCTCAGGACCCTGCCCAAATCAGTATGTAGTTCAGCTGGCAATGCAGACTGTGCAACATTTATTTTTCCCTTCAGCATTCAATGTGCAGTCCCACTGCTTCAGCCTTTGCTCAAAATCCAGATCCAGCAATAAACGAAACAATAAACTTGCTGAATTCCTCACCAAAGAATACTTCATTCACTATCCTACTTATACAAGCAAGGAGATGGGCGTCCTGAGGAAAATACAAAGACTGAAGGAGCTGAGCCTCAGGGAGAAGAACAAGCTCGGGAGACCCATGGAAAAGATGTCACTTTGTTTAAAATCTGCATGGTACGGACGAACGGGATAAATGGATGTTTTAAGACTTAGCTATAATAAAAAACAACAGCATCAATCATTTTATTGCTACTGCAAAAAAGTATTTCTCTTTGCCACATGGGGAAACTGGTGCTGATTGAAATGTATTGCCCGTGGAAATTCTGCATTCTCAGCAAAGGCTGTTCACAGAACGCATCATGGATCCCATGTGCTGCCCCAGCTCTATCTGGTTGCCCACAAGACACCAGTAAGCAACTCACAATGGCCCATGGAGACACATTAAGCCATGAAATGCTTTATTTTTTTTTAATTATTATTAAAAGCTTAGCAATAAGGCTAACAAAGCAGAGTCCTCTACAGTTTTTTAGTTTGTTTTCTAAAGGACCTGTACAAGCACTGATGAGTAGTACCAAATCACACCCATTTTAACCATTAGATATATATATATATTCTATTCAGAGAGTACTTTGAGAATTTGGATACTACTCAATTAAACAGAAGAATCCATATTTCTGTGATAAAAATTAACTATTGTTTATCTTTTATTCTCCCTGTGGAGTCATCTCTGTCATTTTCAGCAGGAATCCTGGGCTATTTGTTTTTCAAGATAGCTCTTTGGAATTAATTAATGTTAGGCTAAGTGACAGAATAGGTAGTGCAGAAGAAAGGATAACAAGAAGTTTTGTCTCACAGCTTTCTAGAGTCAAATTATTCTCCCACTATGGCTGACAATATTCTGTTTCATCACTATTTTTGCCAAGATATATTTTAAAAAATCCTAGATTTTCACTCCTCCTTGTATTTATTTCACTTTATAAACTGCTGATTTCTTAATGCCAAAAGACAATTAAATTGGTGTTTTAACTGTTCAATACATACACATGTAACAAAAACTTAATAGATGCATCTTGTTTAAAATTCAGATAAAGTTTCTTCTGTTGAATGGCACTGTATCAAACACAACAGCTGCTCTTCAGAGCCTGTTGTCCATCCCACCTGAGGCACTGCTGCTACATCTGGTGAGTTTGCGTTGTTTTCATGATCATCAGAACTGGTACAAAGTTAAACTCCCCATTACAATGTTAATTGTTAGGTTGTTTCCCAAAATATCAGAGCTAAAATGGCATTTGCAAAGAGGCTGTCAATATTTGAACTGAAAAATACTAGTTTACCTTTATTAACCACTCTCTCTGCTTTGACCGCTGCAAAACAGCAACAGGCCCTGCTTTATAGTGCACCAGCAAACTTGTGTTGACCCTTTGTTGACATCTTAGTTTTTGCATGTGAAGCTCTTTATTGGGTCATAACATAGACTGGATTTCCAAAAGTTATGTGCAATGGAGAGAGGGTGAGAGCAGCACAGAGTCATTAAGGTTGGAAAAGACCTCTAGGCTCATCAAGTCCAACTCCAACCCACTCCCACCATGCCCACTGACCACGTCCCTCAGTGCCACATCTCCATGGTTCTTGAACACTTCCAGGAACGGTGACTCCACCACCTCCCTGGCAGCCTGTGCCAATGCCTCACCACTCTATACCTAGAGAGTTGAGCAGATAGAGAAGGCAAGACGGGGCCAGCATCAGTCATTCTGGATTTGCTAAAAGTCAGCTAAAAATCAGCATTCAATGGTTCTCACAAAGAAGAGTGATGATTTTAAAATTAGACATAACCTGCAAAAACTTCCAGAAGCAACCTTAAAAGTGACAAAAGAGCTCTCACATTGCACGTAGCCTTGCTGAAACCTATTAGATAATGACTTTTGTATGTCACACTACGTGGGTTTTCAGGTGAAACAGATGTAATGTGACTTTATGTATCGGCTTCAAAAAGCCATGGGTGAAAACCTGCCAGCAAAACTGTCAGAGAGCAGCATTTCAAATTCATGTCACCAGGACAGGTGAACTTATCCACCAGTTTGCATATTCATGTGTTCAGCAGAAAGGAGGGGGCCCCCATTTTACCCCATTAGCCTTTATAATGTGGCACAGCATCAGGAATTGAACACAAAATAGCATATCCAGCATACAACAATAACCCTGCATTTGGAAATGAATCAAGGAAAAAGACCTTCCAAAAGAATGCATTATTCCCAAAGATAGCGGTCTCCAACAATAGAAAACCATAAAGAGAAGCTGATTTCTAATGAAACCCTTGCTCTTGGATTTCTGTTGGAAACCACACTTGCCTTACTAAAACGAAAAGAGAAAATTAAGTCTAAAATAATTGGATTTTTTTGGTGACTATTGTATAGCTGACAATGGATGTGTTTTCTGGTCCTTGGCAAAAAAGTAGACAGTCCCCCTTTTTAGGAGCAGAACAGCATGTGGAGGCATCACTGATAACCAGTGAGATGAGTCCAATATGAGAGAGAGTAATCCAGTCACAAAATATATTCCTCCCTTTAGTTTATGGGATGAAGGTGCAAAACAAAGCAGCCAGCAAGGCCTGACCTTCAGCTGATGAGAAGGCGGTTCTGAGAACAGAAGTAGGCCAATTAATTGCCAGACAGAAAGCAGACTGTGGCTGAAAAAGTGGGGAGAAGAAACTTGGTGTTAAGGAAACGTCGGGGTGGATGTGGGATGATTGATCAAATCAGTGTTATGATGTCTGAGAGGCTCAGGAAGGGGACGTGGAAAGACAAGGTAGTCAATTTATTTTTAACTATATATATATTTTTTTTCCTCCTAGGACAGATAAAAGTGGGGATGGAATGGAGGAAAGGGCATCTTTGGCCAAATCCCCCTATACACTTCTGCTTCTGTCTGATCCTTCCCATCCCTCCATTTCTAGGGTGAAAAAAAATTTAAACATACATCCTAATATGCCCTTTTTTAAAAATAGGTGAAGACACAAGACTTATTTGAAGCAGTTGCCATGGAGAAATTTTTCCACTGAAGAATAATTACTAGGGCAAAAATCACATACAATATGGGGATTGATCCTTCAGCTTTTACCCATGCAAAACTCCCACTGAAGTCAACTTGTTATCACACATTTTTTGCAAGCCAGGAAAAGAAAAAGAGCTCATACTGAACTCCTACTAAAAGAAAAAAAAATTGTTTGCGTAACACAGCAGAAAAGATAGGCTTTTTCAGCAAAATTCTCTTTTTTTTCCTGGAGAAGACACTGCAAGTCACCTTATAGCACAGGTGAGATGTTCTCGCTCTGAGGATCAAAGAATCTAATTAATGAGCAGTAATTATTATTTATTTTTAAGTGCATAGTGTGCTCTTTTCCACAGTACCAGAAATACTGCAGAATGTGTGCTTAAAACAAAATGAGATCCCTCCTTTTAATTTAATCAAAAATAATAATTGCGAATCTAAAGAGAAACTTTTTTAGGCTGGTTCCAGCTGGCTACTAATGCTGACTGGCAGAAAGAAGCAATGTTTCTTTGTCCTGAACAGAAATAACTCCAAAATTAGTTCAGTTTGCTCAAGTAACAGTGGTTATGCAAATAAGATTCCTAATGCTTTTAACTGGAGCTTGCACAGAAACTTCAGTAAATTAACTCCCCATTCACCTGCACTGCACCTCAGCTTACCCCAGGAGCAAAGCCCTGAGGCTGGGAATGTTCTCCCCCCAGCCCTGAAGGGAATACTTGCTTACATTTCTCTAAAGCAATGCTTTGGATGTTTAATAATACACTATCGTACCATCTTGCTGAATGTGCACGTCACTCCACCCCTTTTCACAATCCGTGGTACCAAAAGAGATGCGTTCCTGCTAGATAGCTGCTTTCTATTCTACAGAATAGCAGCTTGGGTACGGAAAATAATCCTCCCCCCGGGGTGTGCAGTGCAGCTCTCTTCATTTTACGGTAGTGCTGGGACATCATTCATCAAGGCCACAGGTTGGGGAGATGATGGGATGTCCGTCTGTGGAGGGCTTGGCATAGTGAGAGCTCCAGCTCCCTGGTAAGGGCAAGTCACGCCTGCCAAAGTACGTTCTCTTTTGCACAAAGCACGTCACGACAGAAACACAATGAGCTAGAAGTCACCCTCATTCTGGAAGACACAGGGTATTTACGTCGGTACATTTATAGCTATATAATTGCACCGATGTAATTACGGCAGTAAATTTCCCCACGTGGAAAAGCCCTTAAGCCCCCTGGCTATGAGCGCTGCCAAATATCCTCAGACACTCAATGGTCTGTTCCCAAAGCAGTGATTACCATTTATGAAATTTCTCTGGGAAATAAGGACAATGCTTAGAGAGCTGATGATCTTAAAACCACTCATACGGATCCTTCTGCTGTGTTTTCTTCTATTAAACAGACTACACAGGGATTGGATTGTGGTACATACCCTGTGATCCTAAGACCCAATGGGCCTATTTCTCTTCTCCACTATTCATTTCAGAGGAATGATAAAATCATTAAAAATTGGGATCAGGCTTAAATGACCCGTGGCTTTCATTCTGTGATCTAATCCTAAAAGAAGCACTAGTTCCCAGCAGTGGAATGAAATCCATCATTACCAACTGCAGGGCTGTTGAGAAGTCAGACCCTGCTCCAGCAGCCATGTCACTGTTTGCCCAGGACTCACAGCATCTTTCCCACATTGTATGCGGCAGATGCTTTCCCACAATCTCATGTGCTTTAATATCATGGGTGTCATATTGAGGGAAACTTAAAATGAACAAAATCCACAACCTAGTGACAAGAATAATATTTTTTTCTTGAAGTACCCAAATTACCTCATGCAGCAAAGAGAGTACACAATTAAAAAACTTAATTAAATAAAGCTGAAGGTAATGATTCTTATTTTAAGATCCTTAGAGCAGTTAAATTAGTGAAGCAGTAAATGCTTAGCTCTGAAGAAAGCATCAAACCCATTTGCTTGGCTCTGCAAATGGACAGAGGCTGGGGGAACCCATCCCTCTGCAAAGGAGCAAACGTCACAGAAGTCTTTTCTATATTCCTCAGAGTTAACCAAAGCTATGGACAAAACTGTTGCTCTCTACATCACACTGAGGGATGCAAGAAAAAAACCCAACCCTGGCTGCAGCCAGGCAAGGCAAAGCTGAGGCTGGGGATACAAATGAGGAAGTTGGATTCTGTTAAGAGCAATAAAAATCAGGTAAATCAGAGTGATTTACATGATCGCAGCATATTAAAGCATGGCTGCTGCCAAAGAGGAGACCTCAGTAGTACCCAGAAACTCAGAAAGACGCTGTTAGAGCTGAAGTGACCAGTAAGATTAAAGAAAACCAGCAGTAAGATGTGTCTGAGGAGGGCAATGAAGCTAAAATCCACAGTGTAATTCCTCTGCTGACACCAGGCTCTTGCTAAAAGAAGGAAATCATGAGGAAACCAACCAGAAAACCCATTATAATATTACAAGTTCTGACCGCTATGAGGGGGGAGGCCCAGATGGTGCAAACTCTTCATCAAAGTAGAAGGGAAGGAGCACGCTCACGCCAGGCAGATGGCTGGGTGGAAGGGATGTGCCTCGCTCAATGGAAGCAAAGCAGTGAAAGCAGCAGCAGACAAAGGGGCGGTGAACACAAGCACAGTCCTCACAGCCTGCCCACATGCTCCCACATCTGGCCAACCAAGGTCCACTGGGGAGCAGCCAGCAAAACACCTCCAGGGCTCCCTCAGCATTAAAGAAAGGTTCGTTTCTGTGCTGTTTCCACCACAGCATAGTGTAAATGCAATCCTGGTGTAAACCAAAATAAACTGCTCTGAACAGAAATAAGAAAACCAGAGCGGGTGAAACGCTGCCTGTAAGAGGAGTGAGGTGCGGGAACATGGGAAAGGAGAAGGATGATATCCTCTCCCCAACCCTTTAAAAAAAAAAATCCCAAATCTGTATAAAAATGCAAGAAATAGACAAGGAGCAGCAGGCTGCATCTTAATTTTTGGAAGTGGCTGTACTAAATATTCTTATTGGCGGAAATAAGAGTCCAGAGACATAACATTACAATGCTAGCAAGACTGCATTTAGGAAAACATTTTTCTATTGATATATATTTTTTTCAGTGAATAACCACAACAAAAATAAAATGCATACACTCATTCACTGTTGTAGAAATAAGAGAGAGTATCATGAAATACGCATGGAAATGAATTGACAAGTTATACCCAATTAAAGATTTCTTGATTTGTGTTCTCCCATGATTTTCTGCTGACAAGTCTATAAAACCAATAGACAGAAACAAACTTGAAATACTGCCGACAAATTCCCAAAGCTTGAATAGCACATCTCAAAGCTGATATCTAGCTAATGGAGAGAAAGGCAATTACATTAAAAAAATACAAGCAAACTCATTCTTCAAATGACTTATTTCTCATTTAAAAGAGTATTTTCTCTCTGCCTCTGCTGCCCTCTAATAGTTCCTTCATGCCCACATCATTTTAGGTCAATAAAGGATAACAGGCCCTAGTTCTTTTCAAGATGAATTCTTGCCCATTTTCCCATACACGGAACATGGCCTTGCCTTTTGCTGTTAGGAGCTAACTCCTCCAACCTGAACTTTAATTTCCCCTCCCTCCCCTTCCTCAGGGACTATCTTTGACATCTTTCATCAAGAATTCCTCTCAAAGAGCGCTCAGTGATGCTCCTGCACATCAGCCATGCCATTAGAGTACAGAACTCTCACAGACTGATTTTCAGGGGGATACTTTTTTTGGGGGGAGATCCAAGGAACTCAAGGCCTGGCAGTAGGCTTCCTTCCAGCCAAAAATATGACTGCCGTATTACTGGGTCTAATGCTCACAGCATCATTTGGTTTTGGGCTTACGCCTCCCTCAGGAACTTTAGCTTTTAGAGATAATTAACTTATGGATCTTTTGACATTATTTGAAGCAGAAATATGTTTTAGATGCCACGTAGACCCTGCAAGCATATTAAGTGAGACAATTCATTCTTGGAGCCATCTATCCCACATTAATTTCTGAGGTCTTTGCTTTAGATCCTGCTTGGAAAGATGAAAGTCCCACTGTTAGTGGATAAAGGAATATTACATTGTTCCTAAAAACACTGGTCACTTCATCTGGAAATCTGGAAACAGGGGGAGCCAGGTACCAAGAATTCTATGCGGAAGTACATTCCTGGAAGGATGAAATACCAGAACAGAATGTAAGTGTTCACATTTAGGCAAGCCACTTCCTTTGTTTCTGGAGTTCTCTTACATTCTAATTATAGGGCAGAGAGGAAAATGTTGTAAAATGCTGATCTTGCTGTTCTACCTGATAACACTAGGAAAAATAACAATTCCAATGTCAATCCTTGCTATTTCTCTTTCTTGTTTCAGGGCAATGAATTACTAAGATCTGGCATAAGCAAACAATTTACTGCTTCATAAGTACTTAAGAGAATTAGGGCCCTAATGACTACAACTGAATCACTCAACAGCCCCCTAAAAATCAATGAAGGCACAGGAACAAATTGAGAAAGAAACTAAATTATGTGTTTCAAAACTCTTCCTCTCTCTTTTCTTTTAATTTGGGTTTAAAAGCTTTGTTACGTTGACTAGTTGTATACCCATGTATTTGAAAAACCAAATCTGGCCATGCCCTTGGCTTTCTACCAAGCATGGAATTTCTTCTTATTATTTTTTAAATAGACAATACAATGAATTTTCTAACAGATTTACTTTATGTTTTAATAGCTTTGCAGCACCAAATAACTGGCCCTGACATATCAACCTGTGAGTGTCGGAACGTTGTTACAGGGCTACTTGCTGCAGCCAAGGAAACGTAGCACTCTGCAGTTACGTACCAATCTTTGTATTTCTCAGATTGTATTAGGATCTGCCAAAAGCTGCACCTTCACAAGTACAAGTAGGTTGGGTTTTTCATGGTTTCTCATTGTTTTTTTTTTTTTTTAATAGAGTTTATGAAATTAACATTAATGCTGTCAATATGTATTTCACAAAACAATTGAAATTATCCTTTTTATGGAAATCCCTTCCCTACCCCTACTTAGTATTCAACCAATTTATGCAATGCATCATAAAGTTAGAGACTTAATCCCGAACAATCTTTAAAGACACAGTACTATAGCCCACAGCACTGCTATTAGAATTAGGCATATTTATAATGTCAATTTAATACACAGTTTCCATGTCAATCTAGCGCTGTAAAAAATGCACAAATATGATTATCATGAGTAGGAGAAGGTTTTTTATATCCCTTTTTTTGCTTGAAAAATAATGTCCTAAAGCTCACATGTCTGTAAATTTCCTTCAGGAATATTTTGTCCTCATTTTCCTCAAGATTTTATTGAGTCATGTTGCAGTGGACATCAAGGAGAATTCTTCAGTTTTCCCTAGCTACAGCCAAGTCCAACTTCAGCTACTGGATCCATGCAACACGGCCCGAGGCCGCTTGGAGCTACAAGCAGTACACGCAAAACCATCCTGCTAATGTGACATGATTGAAATAATGGAAGATACAAAACCACATGGCATTCTTCTAGCTTAGAAACAAACAAACCAATTAATTACTTAATAAATACATGCTGATTACGTGAAACAAATGAAACTAGAGTAAGGTTTCCCAGAGGTGTCTGCTATTTCTTTGTCCCAGGGAATTTTGAGGAGTGGGAGCAGAGCAACAACCATTCCCTGGACCCCAGGTCCCTAAAGAGATGAAGCCTGCAGCACCAGGTGCAGAAATGCAGCACATCGCCTGTCAGCATTTTAAATACTAAGAATAAATATCTGAGAAAACCTGAGGAGTGCTGAAGCCAGAGGA
Source organism: Numida meleagris (assembly GCF_002078875.1). NCBI lineage: Eukaryota > Metazoa > Chordata > Aves > Galliformes > Numididae > Numida > Numida meleagris. Next base: position 14,985,092 of record NC_034419.1, on the reverse strand, counting down.
TGCTGAGATTATAGAGGTGATTTCTGGTTCTCATCTCTCTCTTGAAATAATCTGAGACTTGCTTGAACACGGATATATGAAAATGCCCATTTTTGTCAGAAAGGAAGGGAGGATGGAGGATGGTAAGAAGCTGCCATGAGTTCCCAGAGCACCAGGCGAGGATTCAAAGGCAGCAGTATCTAGCACTTGCTGCTCTAAGTTTTGATGCTAAAGGGCAAAAAGTTGCTTGAACGTTGTGTGCTTACAGATACCTCCCAAATTTTAGAGCAAAACAGTGTTAAGCTTTCAGCCCCAGAAAGCATGCTCCTTTGCACCTTAAGGAGAAAAAGCTCCTCGTGTTTTCAAAAGAAAATAAAAAATTAAAACAAACTTCCTAAATAGAAATGCAAGATCCACCATGCAGTTGCAGTGTCAGGAAGGCTGATGTCAAACATTCCAAAGATCCAAATGCTGCTCAAATTAAATCTATGACCAGACTCTCACAGCTGTCAAAAGATGCTTATTAAATAAACAAAAGCTGATTAATAAGACACTTGGTGTTAAATGGTTAGCCTTCTGCTTGCTCTGCAGTGTGCATCCTACAACAATAAATGAAAAATCATCATGTCGAAGCATGTCTGGGCTATAAAGATTCTTAATATATTCTTGCAGCTATGCAGACCAAACAAAGAATCACTGACACGAAAAAATGATACAGCATACACTAATGGAAAATTTGAAGCGCTGTTGCAATTAACATGAGGTCTATTCAAATCTCTGTGAGGAAATAACGAAATTTGTTAGAAGTTTTCTTTTGTGGCTGAGCTGAAATAGGATTCAAGGTTCTTACTGTCTAGAGAAGAGTTTCACAGTGGTTTTAAGACTGAAGAAGCCCAAGGCTATGAAGCATTCACGCACACAGAAGTTGCCCCCTGTCCCCTGCAGCTGAGGACTCTGGTTCCAGCCTGCTCTGACTCAGGCAAATCCACACTGCAGAGTGCTGCACAGAAGGAGATGGCCAGTGAACTCCTAGGGAGGACAGAAAGCTGCAACTGTCCCTGCAGCTCACAGGAACTGCAAGTCAATCAGGTTACTCTTCAGTTTTCTACATTAATAACCTCAGAAAGATTGAAAGCCCTTCTTGCACAGCCTGAATCCCACTTGCCACCTACAACATCAGCGTGTGGAGTCATGATACCCAGCACCCACCCAACTGATCTTGGTCCATAAGTGAAATACCTCCATCGACATTAAAAGGTAGTTCTCTGGATAGCCAGGCTAAGCGATTTTGATAGAGTGCATCTCTACCAAACTCTGAATCTAAATGATGTGAGAGGATTGAAAACTGTGCTTCAGGATGTCTTTGTGTGGGATAAATAATGCTACAATGAGGATTAAGATCACGTGTGCAAGATGGTGAGCTTTCCCAATTTGAAATAGAAACTAAAGGCCTCCAACCTCTTGTTTTCAAGAACAGTCTCTTGAGTTGAGCAAACTCAGAGAAATGTGCGTGTTGCATAAACCAAACAAAAACAGGCACACTGCAGCCCACAGTTCTCTTCCCAAGGAGCAGGGGAGAAGAAAAATACATACCAGATGTTAACAGTATTACATAACATACAGTGAAAGGTTTCCAGGTGCAGTGTGTATGTGTACCTACACAACTCTATAGAGAATATGAAGAGTAACACTGAATGCAGTTGGTGCTGAATCTTCCTCTTCCTTAAGATCAGGTCTTTGCTTTTTGGGTAGTCAAAAATTTTTCAGATCTTTTGCTCAAAAATAATTGTTTTAGGTCTTGTCAACACAGTAAAATTGCTGAGAAGCAAATTATAAATGTAGGCTGCCCTCACAACTCTAAAAGAAATCTATGAGGACAGCTAGGATACAGTAAGCATAGGGCAGAATATTAAACTCATATATTGCAAAAACAAATAGAGAATATTATCTGTAATGAGAGTTCCCAGACAGAATAGCAGCAATGGGCAGAAAGAGCACTGAGATTTCTGAAAGCAAAACACTTCTCTTAACATTAAATAATGAAGTTGTGGTAGATAAATAACTAAGTAATTAAAACAAAAAGTTAGTTAAATAGCCAGGTAGTTGTTGTTGATGATTTCCGAATAAAGAAGTAACTACAGGACAGAGGCTACACGTTATTTGTTCATCCCAAAAGTAGGGCTCTGCAATTCAAATTGATGCTTGTTGTGATCCATGAAAAAGAAGGGTTCCTAAATACTGCGTTTGTGTCAGTCATTATTCAATTGATTAGTAATAAGGAGAAAGAGGACATTTAACAGTACAACGAGACTTCTAAGAAAGTAACAATTAACCACGTGGTATTTGACAAAGCTTACGAGTTGACTACAAGTGGTAGATGGAAGGAGAGGCTCACCTGCCCACCAGTGCAGTACAGAGTGGATGGCAGCTTTTATCCTGCCATGAAAGAAAAGGTAAAACAGCATCATCTACTTTAAGCCACCAAACAGGAAAGCTGCATGGGACTAAAATAATGAACACAGTGAGCTGGTGCCAGGACCTCCACAATTACTGACAAGGGAGATAACAAACTACGTAGGCTGTGTGTTGGAGCTCGTGTACTACAAATTTGGGTCTCATTAAACAGGAAAAAAACTGAGGGCCAGTCATCCATTCTTGCCATGCACTGAACAGAAGAAATTTGTGGGAAGCCCACTCTTTCCTGAGGGTAAATATTGCAAAACACTTCTGTCCTGAGGTGGAGGTTGTGTGTATGGAGTGCTAAGATCAGCACTGATCTTCGTACACTCAGGACTGAGCCTGCTGCATGCTCAGCTTCAGCTCTGAAACCAGCAATCAGGAAATGGGTCCAATGTGTCCACTTGATTACAACAGCTTTTCCTGGGGTATACTAATGCTAATTATATGCTGTTTGGTGAGGGTAGTTTAAAAAAAAAAACAAAACAAAAAAAACCCACAAACCACTCCAAACCAAACCAGAACAACAATTTCAAAGCTGTTGTATCTTATTTTTCCTTTGAATCCTCATGGCTCAGGGATAACCTTGGCTGACAGCCTCGGGTTACAAAGACACACAGGTTGGAATCGCCCTGTCTGCAGACAGCAGGCATTAGGCTTGTGCATGGCTTTCTCAGGGCTGATACAGCACTGCAGGTTTAGCTTTCATCTCCTGGAAGCAGAGAGGAGACGCAGAAACATGACCCAGCTTTACTCCAACAGAGACCAGTCCAGCTCATCCCGTATTGCGTTCCTTGCAGTGGTGACTCACGTTGGAAGAGTTTGCAAACATCATTTGTAAACAGCTCACAAACGTCTGGGAAGCTAACACAGACCTCACAAGGCCTGGGGTTTGCTCAGCAGGAGAAGGTCTCTCACATGTTTTTAAAACCTGGCTCTGATTCAGCCATCATGAGGGCCTGGGCTGGAAGAGCTCTTGCAACCCAAGAGGCTTCCTCACACTATCTGGAAAGGGAAAGGATTTGCTTCTTAAGGGTTTGTGCCAATTGCCTAAAGGCTAATGCCCATTAGTTGCCATTATTTTCCATATTTTCTTGAATTCCTAAGAAATTTCAGTGCTCTGCCAGAGTCCTGGGGGTTTTATTTAAAGCACTGAAAAAAATCAAACTGGGCAGACTGTGGGAGTTCAGCACTGTAGGGAAACTTCTCTCATCTCATTGCCAATATTTTCTAAACCAGAGCCAAACACAGAGCACTTAATATGCATCTATCAAATATCATTGTTTCCCCAAATTTCAGCGTTTCATACTCTACTTATCACTAAAACCAGATTTGGACTTCCCTATTCTGACACAATGGCTGTAGTCAGATGAGCAGCTGGAATGGATCTGGGCTTTCCTCTCACCCAGCAGTGTGCTCAGCCAGATAGAACGTACCTCTTCCAAGTATTCACCTCCTGAACAGCCATGCAAAATGCACCATAGCATTTATATACTGCACAAACTGTGATCTACTTCTAAGAAATGGCGAGATGAAAAAGACGAGTCAATTGAACACCAAAATACACGCATAAACTCACAGCTCAGAATCTATAGCATTTTTTCCTACATTTGATCTGAAGGTTCAAGAGGCAGATAGAGGAGGAACGCAGGGAACAATGCAAAAAGTAAATCTTTCTTAAATAAGGGACACGTACACGCACTGTTTTGACAGAGGTCTCTTTAAATTTAGTTTGTCTTTATTATGTATATTGATTTTGTAATTCCCCTACAACTCCCCATCTGAAGGTAGACGGCAAAAGTTACTTCCTAGGAGAGGTTTAAATGAATTAACAGAGTTGCTGGGGGGAACACAGGTACTGTGCAGCTCGAGCATTTAAGAGCAAGGACAGGCTGGCATAGCTCAGCAGCTTTCACCGTGACATAAAATAAGGAGCACAGATATGCCTGCTTTGAGCAGAACTAAACTGCCCCCTCCCCCCAGAATGACTCCAGACTCCCAGGGGAACAAGACATAACCGCACCAAGCAGTTTAAGTGCCTGTTTGTGTAAAAGGATGACATCCTAGCGTTGCATAAATCCTGTTCACCTGCCTTCTGCTCATTTACCAAGTGATTTACCGTAGCAAGCAGCAGTGTGACTGCCTGTTCCCTATTCGGCAATGGGTGGTTGATACCCCTGCATGGGGCTTCATCACCTGCACCAGGGCCAATAAAGGTGCATCCCACTCCTCCCAGAGGTGCCAGTTTCACTATGTGAAGGACTCATACACCACAAGCCAATTACTCTGCCGCATATCTGCCTCTCCATGTCCCTCTGAAACATCCCAATCATAAAGGGGACAGAGACATTCCAAGGCACTGGCAAATTAAAGTCTCATTCAGGGCTTCCACACTGTGAGCCGGTGGCTCCTAGGTATGAACAAGGTGAGAAACCTCCCATATTCAAACCCCACAAATGGGACTTCTGGGCTGAAAGGCATCCTGAGTGCTTGGCTTCTCTCACTGCTCTAGCATTAAATTGGCTGCCCTTCCTAAAACCCCTGCAATCCTGCCTGCTTCCGGTGCACCCAGTTGAAGTGATTGGACTGGGAGAATCATTAGTGCCTCATTCCTGATGGATGCACAGAAAAGCTGTGTCTGACTCTCAGCTTTGTGAGCTCCTTCAGCAGAGGTGACCCAGGGCACAGCCCGGGAGCAGAGCTTCTGACTCAAAGACTCATCACTTTTCCACAGCAATCTCTCCAAGAACTACTCTCAGTGAAAGAAAACTTGCAGAAGCTGTGACTGTAGATGTCCACTGCTTGAGGCTTTTAAACAAAGTATTCTGAAGCTCTGTAAGTGAAAGATTTAGCGAGCTGCTACTTTTAAAAGAACAGATTACTTAAGAAGCCCCACTGTTAACATGCATACACCTAAGTGGAAGGTATTTCTTTGGTCTCACCTCTGTGTAGGCAGAAAAGGATGGGGCCTCTGTATCTGCAGCTTACTAGGTTGGATGTGATCCCTCTATCGACCAGAAAAAATGGCAAAAAAATGGCCAAAAAAATCTTGAACCTGATCAGTGCTTAGAAAATAAGCAAACTGAAACCATTCATTCTGAATGTAGTTTACACAGTAGTAGTATGATGAATGAACACTTAAAAGTACATTTTAATTTTTGCTACTTGTCAAGTTCATTCATCATTTATTTTGCTTACATCTCAAAATTTTCAATGTGCAGAATAAGCCCCTTTAAAATGAAGTGAAGCAAGTCCTACAATGGGAATGTACTTTGTATTCAACACACCAATGCCAGTTATCATGGCTTCATCTGAAGTTTGTTGGAGAATTGGGGTGTTTAGTTTTGACAACTCATATTTCAAAGAGAAGTAGTATTTTATTAAGCTGTACCCTTTAAGCACAGGAATCACTACAACTTAAAAGAAACATCATTTCCACTATGAGCACTGGACTGTAAATTGCATTTAAATCTGAATCCAAAGTGAGAGGAAACTCTGTAAGGATAAATCACTTTCTAGTTTTATATGAAACTCCTCCATCTTGCATTATTTCTATTTTAGTGTAATGTTGCTGCTACCTAACTTCATGTCCTACACTGACATAATCTGTGAATGAACGTTCTCTGTTTACCTTCAATTAGCAGCTACCTTCATTAAGCCAGCAATCTTATAAGGTCTTCTGAATGGCAGCTCTCTTCCTTTGCAAAGGTATTTGGCCGCATTCTCGTGCAAGTTTGTGCAATAGACTGCTGCTCTCAGCTGGGGCTTCTGGGCCCAATTATTTAAAACAACAATATGACCACATGAATACATAGTGCTCACAATTAAAAATTTAGCATTTCTCCCACAGTTAGAGTTATTTGAGACACCATTTGTTTGTGTATATGCCTGAATTAGCAAATAACTGTGGTGAAAATGCAGCATCTGTAAACAAATTCTGAAATGTTAATGGTGGCCACTATATATATGCAAAAATATGGTCTGGTATAAATATTTAATTGGCACTCATCAGGAACGTCTCCAATGTAGACAGCAAAGTCCCAAGGAACTTATGAAGGTCATCCTAAAGAAATGTTTGTGAACTCCTGAGAGTCCCTTAATCCATGCTGCTACGTGCAATATACCTGAACATTAAAAAAAAAAAATTAGAGCATTTAAAGTTAATTGCAGTAATTTTCCCTTTTCTCTCAGCTAGTAATTTAGTTCCAGGGGTACATTTACACCCACCTGAAAAACTTCTGAAAATGACTTTGCACTAAACTTTCCATACAAGAATTGTTTATTTCCAGGAGGTAACACTGAACTCCTTGATGCCATGACTTCCCATTTCAGGAGCCCATTCCCTCTGCTAATCCTGTGTGACCACTGTGTGTTCCACCTCAGCCCTACAACAGATCCAGGATCAAATCTGGAACCAACAAATATCGCACAATGCATCAGATCCAACTCCACCTGTGTTCCATATGGACAGTTTCCGGAGAGTTCTACCTTGCTTGAAATGTGATAGGAGAGGCTGAGACTGTTGTGAGCAGACAGTAGGGAAGGTGACCAGAGATGTACATTATAATACCAGACCTTAGTTAGTTTTGCAAAGTATGCAGGACTATCACTTCCGTATGCAACTAATTCCCACAGAAATATTTATGCATCAGATTAAAGAGAGAGAGATGTCTATTAAATTTACATCTACATTAATTTTGATTTAGATCCATACCCAGGTATCATATTATCAACATATTACTACAGTTGAAACAAAGATTAGAATCACTACCTAACAGAAGTGAAAATAGGTCTTTAGACAAATGCTTTGGGAGGGCTCTGGCAATCTTTGCATTTCCATTCTAATGACTTTGAAGTTGAACAACTGTGGTTCTGTTCCTAACAGGCACGGAGGGGATGGTTACTAAAATTCTAGCACGTGGAAGGAAGTACAAAGGCACAAAATGAACGCAATTTTAGAGCATGTAAAAGCTTTCACAAGATTTAAATTGCAGATTAAAAGACATTAAGAACCGACATCATCAACTATTTACCTGTAGTAAAGGTCTCTTCAACCCTGAATAAGCACATGGCACTGACAGCTGTACACATCTATCAAACAAGAAGTCTGTCAATCTTTTAGTGTACCAGAGAAATTAACATCCCAAGATGCACCTCCCCCCCATCTTGCATCTCACTGACCACATGGCTCGAAGCAGCAGGCTGGTCAGTTTGACATGTTCTTCCTCATGGAGTAGACCTAAGCATACAGAATATGGCAGCTAAGAGATCTTTAGTGTTCTCACAAAACACGTAAAAGTAAGCATTCACCTCTCTCCTGATTCAACAAATCCAGACAAAAGCAGAATCCCTCTGGAAATGGACAGAATTTGGAATTTCTTTCAGCCTCAAAATGAAGGATCAGCTTCTTTCAACAAAATGGAATTGTTTTCAGGGGTCCTTTTGCATCCTGCAATTCAGACTTGGCGTAATTCTAATTCAAGCCTTGTACCACAGCAGGTATCCAATAGTAACTAAGCAGTGCCGTTTGCAAAATACATAAATATTTCATATGGTTCTTAAAGCCACAAATGCCAAACTGGAAAACATGCAAACATCAGAGAATTCCACCCCCAAAAAGAGAACTCAGCCTTGGGATTTGGGTGGTATCTTGTCAAGGAGACTCCTTTTCATTCTGCAGGCTGCAGATAAAATTCATGACAACCTTACAAGTGGGATAGTGTTCAATCATTAAATTTTAACCTCCTGTGCCTGATTGGAAAGCAAAGCTGTTGTTTCTGTGTCATTTAAAGGAGGCTCTAAAGGGCAGCAGAGGTGTTTGCTGTACCAACTGTTAATGCCTCTGCTGTACTCTTTTCTTCTGGAGGTGACAGAATTGCACAGCTTTTGGATTAGTTCCTCCTATTTTGGAATTGACCTGAGAGATGAAAATAATATAGGAATCTCAGACGCACACTAAGATTTCCGGGGACTTGAGTGAAAGCTGCCACTGCCACCATCGACTCTCTGAAGAGCAACATAATAGCATCATTTCTGTCATTCTTACAGCTCCAAAGGACAAAAATTAATGGCATCCGTTCAAAAACATCTAATAGGAAAGGTGGAAATCAGGCTAAAATAATCAATATAAATTGAGCTGAAAAGATTGGCTTGTATACATAGCAAATGTTGATAAACATATTTCTGTATTTGTTTAGGAATAAGTTTAACACATTATACATGCATTGGCCTGACAGTATTACACCCTAAAATGCTGCATACTGTGCACAAGCTTGGACACGGGATACTAAGAGGACTAAGCAGAAGATGAATATTTCATATTGGACAATCTGAGACGAATCTACTCTGGAAACAAATTAAGCAAGTTGCAAACTAGTCTCAAAAGTATTTGTCCATATCTTCGAGATTTCATTCAGTTCTTCAAAAGCAGCAATCTGCCTCCAGGTGATGACCGGAGCTGAGTCTGTGTTGCTGTTAGCAGGTGTGAAAATGAGAAGAGTTAGAAAAGTGGGATAAGGTTTTCTCATACAAACTATCATTACAGAGGCACATTCATCAATAAGGGGAAACAGCCAAAGCATCCTTTCTCAGCTCAAATTCATATATCTTCTGCCTGACCAGAATGTATGAGAAAAAGCAGGAAAACTAAAAAAAAAAAAATAATAATAAAAATAAAAATTGAAGACTTTTTAGAAAGGGCATACTACCAAAAGTTGTGCCCTGGGGGTTGTTGCCCCCTCTCCCACAGAAGCAGTAAGGTGCTGTTTGATGGGAGCGTGTGAGCCGTGACTGCATCCTGCCATCCCATCCCACTGTGCTTCCCCAGCACCTCCAGCCCTGCACTGAAGAAGTTCAAGGAGCTTAAATGTTTTTAAAATCTGTTTCTTTCTGGTTCATTGGGTGCCTCTAACTTTGAAAGGTTTGGCGAGCAGCTGCTCATCTGCCATTTGATAACCTGTAGCCATGTGCCTCTCAGCCTTCTCCCCTCCAAACTGAGGGCCCCAGCCCAGACCCTTGATTTAGTGCTGTGTCTGGGAGCATGCTACTTATGAAAATAGAGTTGTCTTCTTCAACCGATTATTGTCAATCTAGAAAATAGGTACATTAATAATTCATCTAACCTATTTAGGTTGGTATCTACCAGTCAGTTCTGTGGTACATAAAGACTTGATTGTGTCTGAGATTTCAGACCATCAGAAAAGGGCTTACTGAAAGAATAACTCTTCCTTTCCCTCTCTCCCACAATAGAGGCTGATTGAGAAAGAGCTCCCAAGCATTAAAAGGGTGTTTAGCACCAATCTACTGGAGATTCTGGCAAGGACTACGGTGTCATGAAGGGCCTTTCTCCTTCCTCCCCTCCATCCCCTCCATCATATATTGTTTGTAGGGTCTCGTATCCAAGTGCCAGTCTTTGTCAAAATTGATATTGTTCTGCAGATTCTGTTGACTTCAGTAAAAACCTTCAACAAAGATATTGTGGAATATAAGACATTCCAATAAGTTACTTTTCAAAATGAAAATTTAGAGACATATTTAGATGCTGTGGACTGAAATACATTTGACGTATTTCACATCTTGCAACACAATGATAGTAACATCCTGCACTACATTTCTATTGACATGCCTTAATGTATGATGTTTGTACAAGTGTCAGACTTACCCTTCATTGCATCTCAAAGCAGACACTTCGCTCTAAATACAGGGAACTGCGATTTGATCAATGCAAACCAATATCGACTTTCAAAAGAACATGAAAGGAGATACAACATGAAAGGGAAGCTGAAATATTGAACTACTATTCAACTCATAAAAACACATAGAAGAAATAATAAATAGAATACAAAAAAAATGGGAGAACAAAAGAAATTTCACATGAAAAAAAAAAAGGAAGTTCCACATTCCAGCCTTGCCCAAAACCTGACGTCCTGTTGGGAAAGAGTGCCAGAGAGTGGTCACGCACCATCAGTAGGGGGCAGGAGGTCACAGTCAGCTGGGACAATGCTCCAGCTGGAGCCACAACTCCTCCCAGCCAGAGCATCTCCCTTGGCTGCCATTCCCTGGATGGATGTTCCCCAAAGCAACATCGAGCTCCTCACGCTGACGTATTGGTCAGCATAAGCCTCATCTCATCCCTGTTGCTCACAATGCTCAGTACAACCAATTTCAGCTACCAAGGATAGAAAGAAAATTAACAATGCAGCACATTCCAAATGCACCTTTAGCAGCCTTAAAGGAAATTTTGCCAGCCCCTTCCCTCTACAGCTATAACAACTCATCCCCTTGCAACCAACTCCTGAGAAGGAATGGCAGGACCTCGTCGGACTGGAACTGCTTACACGCCTTGCAAATGAAAAAACAGCAAACACATTGTAACAGCAAAAAAACTGAGCAAGGAGTTTCACTTGGTGATGAGGTAAAACTGGAGCCATTTGTCTAGTGCTTGCAATGTGACTTGTATTTTGCTGGCAGGAATAAAAGGGATCCTGAACTGGAAAATAAAACTGAACGCTCATTCCCCTTCTCTTCCCTCTAGCCAAATGTTGTAGAAAATGAAGAAAAACTGTAAGGAGGGAGAATAAATTTAAAGAGATGCTATGTGTTCTGTAGGAAACATAATATCAATAATCATTGAGCTATTGATAAACAGAAGGCAATCCAGTGATGAAAAATTAGACAAAGCTATGCATGCTGTACACATTTTGTCAAATAGGATAACTCTGACTCTGAAGGCACTGAGGGAATAGGGAGCGACAGGATAATTGTGATTGTGCCCCATGTGCCTTACACCCATGCTGCTGCTGAAAGGTGGAAGGCAGCAGCACTCCCAAGGCTCTGGGGAAGGCACAGCTGGTGTTTGCTCCTCTTCTGCTAGTAAGGAGCAGGGATACAGCAGTGAAGTCATCCAGGGCATTCAGCAGCAAAACACAGCCAGGAAATAGCACTGGGGCTGATTATATATTTATAGGGTTCCACACCCCATAGTCTGATCAGCATTTGTGGCTTAAAACTATTACAAAATCATTTGCTGGCCTATAAACATCCTATCGGTTAAGATTATTAAAAGATGACTGCCGCCAGAGAACCAATAACATCTCTTAGTGAGCTGTGCAACACTAAATTAAATCAAAACCAAAAAACACAGCAGAAAGGCACTCGGAAGTGAACTGGACTCTCCTGTTTCCATAAGGATGACCTTCAGGTTCCCTAATGTATTTAGTACATCCACAGAGACACTACAGCGTACTTACATTGCCCATTCACAGCCCACAGCACTGCAGCATCATTCTTTTCCCATGCGCCCCAAACCACTTTGTAAATTATGGTCATCCCTGCTCTCTGTAACCAAAATTAATTATCTGATAAATAGAGTTAATACACATGGCCGTTCTGCAACAATCTGCTGGATGGGTTTGTGTTTGGGGGCACTGCAGCAGTATATTCAGGTTATGCAACCAGAGGACCTGCTGCAAAGCAATCCTCCATGGTCATTACAGCCCAAGGGGCTCTTCGATGCTCACATAGTTCCTGTAGATGGACAACCTCATCTCCAAGCAGAGAAGCAGACATTTCGGTTTTAAATGTAAATACCGGCCCCGGTGGCCAAAACATTGCCTTCCAGCATCAATACAGCCAGACAAGTCAGAAAGTGTGCAACGTGTGCATCAGTGCACAGCCACTTTCATTTGGCAACAGCCTAGAATGCAGGCAGATGCTCCATGTGCCCCAGATGCTTTGGATGAGAGAGGACAGAAAAGAGCTAGTTGACATCCATCCAGAAAAAGGACACTTCCCCCACAGCTAAATTAGTTCATGAGGAAAAATTAACATCAATAAGTGAGGCAGTAGCCCAAACTAGAATATCACAACCATCATGGGTTTCTTCAGCATCTCAAATTAGTGACAAGAATTAATGCTGGAAATATGCTCTGGTGTGCCCTTCCCCTTTCAAAAGCAAAACAAGAAGTAAAAATACAAATTGACTTAGAGTAATAGATAGCCCAGTGCTGGAGACAGACCAAATTCAGGTAGCATGACCTCTATTCTCAGCAAGAAAATCCTATCCCGTAATGAATTCACTTTGAAATCACCAAAACAGACACTTTTTCCTCTCTCTCAGTCTAACTCTCTCTGACTGCAATGGTCTGTGACCGGAGATATTCAGAACAAAGCACGAGCTTAAGCAGAGAAAACAAAACAAAAAAGTTTGCACATCCAGACCCAGAGTAGAAGCACTGCACCTGTTACAAGCTGAAGCCATTCTTTAGGAAGCTGAGAATGCAAAACACACCCCAAAACAGCAAACTCAAGTAGAAGAATAAATAAGAACACTGAACAAAAAGTGTGCTGCTCTCTGCCCAGCCCAGCAACAGCAGCATCAATGACACCTGACAGTTGGACAGATCCCTTATCTGGGAGGAGGAAATGAGCAGTGCCCTCAATAACCAGAGGTATCTCCTTCAGCAGATGACAGTGACAATTTAGCACTTTGTTACAGCAAATCTAGCAGCATTTAACTGTATTTAGACAGCCAGATTGGAAGGGTAGTTCATTCCTTACTGCACTGACTGGTGCTTCTTAAAGACAATTGTTACTGACTTGCTGTTTGTTTGGAAGTATTTTTTGCTTCAAAGAATTGGAAAGAAGAAAAGCCTTTCCTGAAGCAGCTGTGTGTTTACCTGCAGACCTAAAGGACCTAAGATATAATGAAAGATTCCCACTTAACAAGCAAAAGAAATAAAATAATGTCAAACGCATAGGTCCCCAAACTCTACAACACCAAAGCTAGGCAGCCTATTTAGAGCATTTTTTCTGTTTATGTGATTATTGTGAATCAAGAGCTGATGGCTCAAGATCCATTTCAGTCTGCAGCCCAAGCTGCTGTTGCCCTTCAGAAGTTCAAAGTGAAAACTTTAGAAATAGATACAAGCATGTGAGCTCTACATTTGGAGGATGTAGGACCACCAGAGATAAGAACTTGCTGTCACTGTACAGCAAGCAGGAGCCTGACTGACATATCTGCCATCCACAGATCCACTGGTGGTATGCAATGCCTCCTGCATCTCAAGCTTTACCTTTTGTCATAGATCAAAGACGTTCAAGATGGTTTCCTTTATATTCCCAACACTTCAACGAAGAGAGCCACTGACTTTCAGCATTACTCACTTGCATGAATCAGACTGTTTCAGTTACACAATGCAACAGAAGCCTGGATAAACATGGATTTACCCAAAATGCAACTTCTAAATAGGGAACATTACTGGCCTATGGGACATCAACAATACCTACTGTGCCTTGCTTACAGGACAGTCTAGAGATCAGAGGGATGAGCCAACCCAGATGTATCCAGCCATGGGTGCTGCTCCTTCCTGGAAAGGCACTGAAACATCAATTCAACCTGAAAATCACGAAGATTCAGAGACTGTTGCAGATTCAAGATCCCAAGAAATCCTTGATTTTAATCAAGCAAATTAATCAAAGTTTCTCTGAAGAAAGAGCAGCATATCTGTAGTTTCAGAGTTGACCCAGAGATTCTCCAAACTCAAAAGAATCAGATTATGAATTAGTTGAAGAAAACATACAACTTGTGCTTAATACAAAATATAGTGCCAAGTCATATACTAGAAACCTTTTAGTGTTAGCCATCAAATGCAGAAAATTATGCACTTTGGGGTTTTGGAAGCACTGAAAGGCCACCTACAGCTGAAGTGATTGACATGAAATTCTACGTTATTACTTTCTCCTCCAGCTGTATGGTAGAGGGCAAATGCCATGATGCCACCTGCATAATGCAGACACAAGTAACCTGTCACAGTGAATCAAAAGCCTTAAAGGAAGTCTTCTTCAGGGTCAAATGTGTTTGAGTATCTAATGCAGAACAGAAAAACATAAACAGGAACCGACTGCTAGATTTCTGACAAGCTTTTCATTCAGCTCTCTTACATTGTGGGTATCAGTGCCAGAACACAGAACAGAACAAAGGAAAAATAGTTAAACAAGAATGAGAGCTTCAAAGGGATGATATGTTTCAGGCTCTGTTGTAAAATATATATTACTGCTGGCAGATCAATATTACCAATCTCTGTCTGCACTTCCATCTCTGGATGAAGGAAATTCTTCTAACAGTTACCCTTAGAAAAATGATTTCAAAGATATGGCTCTACTAACTCCCAGAACATTATGATATTAAAGCCATAATGGTTAATTACGCAACAGGTTATAGCTAGTACTCACCAAGGTTTGTCCCAAAGAAGCAATGGCAGAATGACTGCATAAGGATTGTCAGCAGTGCAGTACTGATTTGTTAAGCAAACTGTGCTACACAACGCCATCATTCAGACAGACATCCAGTCATCCTCCTCCTGCCCAGAAACTCCCATAATCTTACACCGTGTTTTGCAATTTGTTGGGAGAAACAAACAATTTCAACTCCTTGTGGTTGTAGATCTAAGAAATTCACTCTTAAGTTGGGGCTGCTATAAAATGATATCCACAAGGTCAAACCTTGGACAGTGACCTTGCACACTGGAGACCAGCTGGCTGAGGAATACCTATGAAACAGTTTTCAGATGGGTTTCTGCCTTGTGCTAGCATCTGAGCATAGTGAAAAGCAGCCATGGGCAACAAAACTGAGTGGGGAGCTCCTTCCAAGAAGGGCATGCACAGCAAGAGCAGAAAAGCAAATACGAAATGTTGGAGTTCAGATGGTCCTTGATAAACATCAGGCCTTTGTCCATGACCCATGTGTCTGCTGTGCCCCTCATTTGAGAGCTCACAGGAAAATACCAGGTGTCAAGCAGGATTTATTACAGACCCTCTATATATGATTAAGTTCCTTCTCAGCTTCAGGCAAGGCTAAATTAATTTGACTTTAAAACTAAGCAAATGTTAGTCTAATGTGCGCATGTGTTTCTGCTCTTCCCTGAGAGAGCAGGTCCTGCTTTTTCAAGCAGCTGAGATTCCTTTCTGAAGCCAATAAGCATTTTGATTGATTAATCACTAAGGATTTATTGCCTAGTGAACAAATGATGTATTATCTAAAAGAAATCGAGCAAGTGGTGTCTGTAGGGATGTATCTGATGATCAGACACTGAAGATGAGACTTACGTTCCTGCAAAAGCATATCTATCATTTTAACTGGTATTATTTGCAGAGGAATACGCGAGGAAGGAAACAACCTGGTTCCATTTAACTTTTTTTTTTAAAGGGTAATCAAGCTTAGTATTTTAGCCCAAGGAGACACATTCTTATTCATATAAGGAGTAGGCAGTGCTTAGAAGTAGAAATGCTTGACAAAGCATGGTAAGAACGGCCAGTACTTAATCACATTGAACTCAAGGAACTAGCTCATTGGGTTTTTGTGCTGCATTGATCATGTAATCCCAATTACAACCCTGATGTAAAACTTCAGTTTCTTGGGTATATGAGTGAGCAGCTAATTATTATGTGTTAATTATGCTTAGCCTATACAAATTTCTGAAGTCTTTGGGCTCTTTTCTTTATATCCACAGGAAAAGGAAATAATTGTTCTGGAGAGTGTGCTCCCCCTGTTTTAGTCATAATATCTACTTTGTCACCCATTTAAGATGAGAAACTCTTCAAGCAGGAGTTCCGAGTCCTGTATCCTGCAGAGAGCCACCCCACCTCCACAGAAAGGTGAGGAGAAGGAGCTGGGTCCCACTGGGGTGATGGAAGCCTGGCCCCACTGCAGCAGCAATGGCCATAAGGATGTTTTGAGGCATTAGAAAGGGAAAAACAAAACGAAGCAGCAAATACAGGAACAGCCAAGGAGCCAAGCTGGTATCTCTGTGTGCCATTGCTCTGTGCTCTGTACTGATATTGGATTGCTTGGAGCTAACCTTCAGGTCTGCTCATAACACTGCATTGCACACAATGGATACTATGCTTTATCACATTACAAATAAACCAAAACTGAAATACAGCACACATGGGTTTTGCACTTGTTTCAATCTGTTTGAAGCTGACTGTTTGAAGTCCAGTGGGGTACTACAGCAGAATCCTAGCTACCCCAAATCCTAATTAACCCAGGTGATCGTGTCAGGGCATGCACTTCTTTTTTAATAGACCTGAGAAGAATTTATGATGAAACACCTGCAGTTGTCCTTATCACACCTATTTTCCTAATAACAAATATTATGTAATAGTCTTAACTATAAGAAAACACTTTTCAGGTATAAAACTGTAAGGAAATGAAATGTTCTCTGCAACATTAATGGGCTCTCTTGGACAAGTTATGTTTCAATGAAATATTAATTTCTGATCATTTGTCATGTGTTAATTAGCAGAATAAGCTGTAGGAAGTCTAGATTACCATGCAAATGTTAATTAGGTCATAATTTATGTTAAGCATTTCTAAGTATAGGAGCAACAGAATCTCATTTAGCAGCAGTTGAACTTTAGAAATAATTTGCATTTGCAACAGCTATTTTTCTATTTAAATTTGACAGTTACTATGTTTTAATAAATACTAGAGAATCCATGTTTAAATAATGAAAAAGGTTTGAAGTTGTCCAAAGTCTTTTCTTACCCTTCTGCCCGAAGACACACCTCTGCTAGAAGTCATTGGCCAGGGATGGGGAAGCTGGGAGCAGATGGCGAGGTCTCTTTCCAGCATGAAAACTCACGGGTGCCACAGGGGCCTGGGGACGAACTAATGGCTTTAATTTATATCAGAGCCAAAACAGACAGCCCTACAAGGGCAGAAATGCCAGTTGTCAGGGTGGTGTTGGAGGTCACCCTCCATACAGTCAATAGCCGAAACAATGACCTGAGGAGTTCACCTTATATTTATTTATTTATTTTTTTTAAGGGAAGTGGCTGCCAGTGGCACTTGAGAATGAGAAGATGGCTGAGGAAGAGGAGAATCCTTTTCAGCATTTCTCACATGACCCCATCAGGAATGAGACGAAGAGATGTAAAAGGAAAAACAACAACAAAAACAAGGGATGCTCCTGCCCAAATTTATGAGTCGAGAACATCCTCTCACCTCAAGCTCCTTTGCAGGTGGCTTCACATTTTGTGCTGTTTACAGGAAGTGGCTTTTTGTCAACTGATTAAGCAGGGATTGCATCCAGCCCAAGCCACATGTGGCCTTACAGACAGCTTTTGGGGCTGTTGTTTCTTATTGGCCCATTACCTGCCAGTCTGAGGCAGGGGAGAATCTGGCTCTGTGTCGGTATTTTATATGGAGCAACTATTGAAATAAACAGCTGCAATGACACATTGCAGTGGGATGAAGATAAATTTATTTTTCTATTTCCACACTCCCACAACTTTTACACCTCCCCACACAAATCTGCCCAAGCTGCTTCCACTTGGTTGGTATTATCAAAGGAAGAAAAACAGCACTGGGGCTCTGAGGGAATACTGGCATCGACTCCCCTTTCCTCACTTTGAAAGTCAACATTAATTGTTATTTTAATTTGCTGAACGGCTCTTCAATTGACTTTTTTCAGTTTTTATTGTTGTTTTGTTTTTAAGAAGGAAAAAAATCATTAAATTAAACGAGAGTTAACAAAATTGATGCAATCCCATTTCAAGCCGCTGTGGTCAGCTCTATCTTCTCCAATATACTTCTAAAGCACGTAACATCAGGTTGGAAAACCATAGTTCAGCCATAATGTCATACGATTTGGGAGACAGAAAAATAATACCTTGGAAAAAAATTTAGTACAGAGGAAATAAATTTTAAAAGTACAACATTTAGGATCCTCACCCTGAAAAAGGTGAAGCAGGAAGAACAGGATAGAGAGCTGTAAGAGGACCAAGAATCAAGGGCAATGAACAAAGATTTAAACGCTTCATTTCCAGCAGGTACAAACAAAGGGGATGGACACAGGATAGCATAAAAAATAGCTAATGACATGGAAGGACCAAACAGAGAGATATTTACCATTCTCCACAGTGAAAAACTAGTGAAGAGCACTAAAGCCACACACCAAATTGATTTAATAATCATGGCACTTTATTGCATACCTATATGGCACACACACCAGTATTTTACTCCAGCAAGCCTATGCACTTTTATGCATGGTAATTACTTAGTTCTAGGTCACTACACAAACTTGAGCTATACTAGCAAGGGGAACAGAAAGCTAGAGAGGGGGAAGCAGGCCCCTGTATCTCACTGCTGCAAGGGAAATCATTTTCATGTGGCCACTGAATCCAACACCAGCTCACTGAGCCATAGCACCAGAAACCCTCGGCAAATAAGGGATGCTCTATGAGCACGCTGCACATGTACATAGATTAGTCGCTGATGCACCACGGATATTAAAAATGTGAGTTTTTCCTTTTCAGAGAGTTGTCTTTAATCAGTATTACTGATAGTATTATGTATACTATTGATTGGAGCAATATAAGCCTCCCAACTCTGAGGGAATTCCCTGCTCCCCATTTTAATTAGTATTATTTTTAAACAGAACATAGTTATTAGTAACATATTTCAGTAGAGATGAGCTACAGTGTCTTGCCCTCTTTTTGGAACATCACTTAAATCACTTTTTATACTACAGCAGTGTTGATCTCACAGCATCTCAAGCCAAAATAGCTTTCTTTCACACTGCCTATACATTTTTCAGGGCAGAGATACAATCGATACAAGCAAAGGAGTCTGAGGAACCCAAGAGGAACAAGAATAGTTTTTGTGGAATTGATGTCGCCATGCATCCATTAGCCCTGCTCAGTAATTAGGAAATTAAGTGTCTGATTGCTCCCCTCCACTGAAGGTCACCCTTAAGGCCCTAACATGGGGCTTAGATGCTAATTAAGTGCTTGCTGGCTGCTGCCAGAGCATGGGCTACAAACTCCAGCAGTCATCTTGTCCTAAGTGTGACTATTATTATAAACAAATACACATATGCACTTCTCTATAGAGAATATTTCTGAGAGCTCCAAAGCCTCAGGTTTACTACCGCAGTTCATAAGCCAATAGCCCAACCATACACATATACTTCACTTTAATAACATCTTCCTTCTTGCAGAGCAGCATAGTTTGGCTCACATTAATACAGTGGGGCCAGTCTACATTATGCATACTCATAAGTTAAAACTTAATATTGGTTAATTTAATATTATCTACACGTTTTAATAGCTTTTTTTAATAATTATTTATCAAAGTCTGAGAACCACACAACGCATGTGTAATTTTAAGATAATCTTTGATTAAATTTTACTTATTAAAAGGAGTATTCAAAGCAAGCACAGCATCTTAAAAGCAGTCCACACTAAACAACAGAACACAAAATGTAGAATTGCAAAGAACCCAGATGTGATGCTGGAGCAATACACGTAGCAGTTCAGCTAGGGCAGCAGGACACCAAACAAACACAGCAATCAAATCAAGCTAGTATCTCCTGCTGCAACTATCTTGGCTCTGGAGCCAGTACAGGCTCCAACAAGGACATCTTGGTCTTCTTCAGCAATGCGTGTATACGCCCAGAATAATCTTTTTATGAGAGGAATATTCCGAGGACTAAGACCCACTGAAATAAAAGCCCTATGCAACTGATCTTTTACATTAGATGCCTATTCACAGTAGGTGCCTAAGTACTCATAAAAATCTAAACCAGTGTCCCAGGAGGTGTCCTTATAGATCAGACATGGTCTCTTGAGTTCAAGAAAAATGTCTCTTGTCCAAACTACAGATATTTGCAGATAGCTTCTATAGAAATCCTTCTGTATGCAATCAGAGAAACTATTCTAGCATACCAAACCAATTGTTACATCTAATCCAGTATCTCAACAGCAGCTAACACTGAAGTGGCTTGGTACTTTAAAAGGGTACACAAAGCACTATGTGAATGAACTGCATGAAAGCCTGAACAATGAGATACACATGAAAACATGTACAACACAATAAGCAGGGAATAAATCTGCTGGGGACAGATCAAAAAGGCTATTAAAATGAAAACGAGGTTATGTTTGACATAACAGAGAAGAGAATACAAGAAAAGCAGGAAGAAAAGATACAGAGTAAGGAGAGACTTGGTTTCATCTTTACAGATGGACATCGAGACAGAATAAAAACATGAAGCGCAGACATGTAAAGGAAGAAATAATCAGGGCTCAAGACAAGAGCCTGGATGATTGCACCTTACACAGCTCATGCAGCATGATTGAGAGGTGGTCTGGGTGACACAGCTGAAAGTGACACTACTGTTATAGGCAGGATGGAGCTGTTCAGGGCATGATACTGAAAAGCGAGATTTGGCACAATGAGTTCTGCTGCAGTCATGGTAAAATACGGTGCTCTAGATACAGCAATCAGTGTCAAAAGCCGAAAGATACGGACATCACAGAGATGGGAGCAGATTTTGGTGCAGACATGACTAGAATTTGCATTAGGGACAAAATGAAGTGGTGAACAGAAAAATTATATTGTTAAAACAAAGACTGTAAACAGAAAATAACAAATCTGCAGATGTTTTCATTAGTCATTTAAGCCTCTATTCTGTTGAATCCTAGACTGTGGTTGATCTGTGGTTAGAATAGTGCATTGTGAGGTGGTTCTGCAGTTTTGGCCTCCTTTATTAAAGAAAATTGCTGCCTCTTTCTTCCCTACTTGAGTAGCCAGACACCTCTTTGCTGCCTGCAGACCTAGTGATGTATTACCCGCTCTTGTAGCACTGAACAACCGTTGTCCTGATACAGATTTTCTGCCTCAGTGGAAGAGGTTAATTTTGCAGTGGTTAAGATCAAGAGTCTCTATTAAGTATTCACTCCTTTTTGTGACGGATCACTTAGCTCATATGAAACCTTTCATAAGAGTGACCAGTAAAACTCACTTTGTGAGAAGGTCTACGGGTGTTTATATATATAATCCCAGAAAACAGATCTCTGCTGCCCCCAAGACTTTTGGCAAGGTTTGTAAAATGCCACTGAATCCATGCAGTCTTACTTAGTGCCCATGTTTGCTGATGGAGTAACACTATGATGAAAACTCAACTGGGTGCCAAGTGCCTGTTTTGGAAGGAATTCTGCCTTCTCTACAAGAGAAGCAATTTCTTCCATCACCTTCTCCTTGCCAGTTTTGGAGTCTGAGCTCCAAAGTTTGCACCACCTCATCATTTAGCAGCTTTCAGAAGCACTGCCACCCTCACAGTGTCAGCTGTTCTCCCCCACCATCCCCTGCAGTCCATCTTGGCTCCTGGAATCAGTCTCCTTCTGCCACAGCAGGAGAGCCTGGAACCGCTTCTCACAAGCACCGTTCATCTGGCACCACTCTAGCACATCCACCCTGCTGTCCTGAGGTGCACTGTATTGTCACACTGCAGGTAAAGGCCCCATGCTCACACTTTAGGAAGAAGAAATTCATGTCATCAGGTTTTAGCAATCAAAAAAAGATTAGTACAATGATATTCATGACCTCTACCCATAAAAAGCAGTCAAGAGAACTTCTCTCCCTTCAGAAAATGAACAATGCATGGGAGTCTCAGGAATGGTAATTAGTATCAATTTAGCTGATTGTACACTTGGATAAGTTGTACATAAAATGGTTTCAGACGTTAGGGGAAACAACCAGCTACATGCACCAATTATGAAATTTTTAAAAGACCTGGAGATAAGTATTTAATTAGAACGGTGCAGGCAATGAAGGGATTCTGGCTCGAGGAGCTGATGGCTGTGCAGCAATTGCAAAGACGACGTGGGACAGCAGGAGGAAAGAGCCCTCTCCTCTGTGATGCTGGGGTCACCAGCACCATGAGCAGAGGGGATCAGCTCATCTTAATTGAGTTAAGCACGGTGACTAACGCTAATTGAGATTTTTTTATTATGATTATTTTTGAGGTAACAATATTTGAAACCTAATAGCGGTAAAGCTATTTGGCAGTAATTTTAATAGGAAGGAGTTGCTGAGGGTCAGGGCAGCTCTCGGCCTAAGGCACAGACTAATGAGAGCAGCCTTGGCAGGGCACTGCCCTGGACCACACATAGCAGATGAGCACTTGGCCACACAGCTCATGTCAGGACCTAACTCTGCCTTTCCCATGCTCTGCTCTTCTGCACCATTACCTCCAACCCACAGCCCATTCTGCAACAATTCATGGGTCTTTAATTTGTTTCACTCTCCATCAAAACTCTGGCAGACTTTTCATTACACTTTAAAGCCGCTATTTTTAATTGTTTCCCAGCCAAGTCTAATTGTGAAGTCTAACTGCTGCAGCTTGAAAAAAATCACTGTGAACTGTTACATAGATGGGAAGTGACTAAGTCGGAGTGTGAGTTGCAAGGATAAGCAAGCAAAGAAGTTTTGAGAAAAGCCTCCTAATATCCATGAATCTGTAACTCCCACATTTTCACAACACGTGTCCATGCTCACGATGAAATTGCTCTGTGCTTACCAGTCAAAACCAGTTTTGCTTTCTCTCCGAATGGCCAAAGATCTGTCTGGGCTGCAATTATGAACCAGTGTCATGATGACATGAAAATGTAATGTTACAGTTGTAACAAAAGCAAATCTAAAGGATCTCAGGGTTTTAATATTTCAATAAGGTTAAAGCAGGAGTGTTAAATTATTTAAGTTCTGGAATAAGATATAAGCACTAGAGCAATATCGCATCCATACTCATAAATCTGTTCATGTGCAGAGGTGATATCTACGTGATAAATTGAAGGAGTGTGAGGTAAATTAATTTACTATGCACTTTGATCACAATACCCTCTCCTGGCCTACTAATCCCCTTCCCAGCAGACTTGCTCTAACATCCCAAATCACTGAACATTTTCATTGCTGCCATTAAAAACAATGTTTTATAGTCCACCTCATTTTCTCCTCACAGGTGTGGAAGTTTCCTTCCTTGAGAAAAATAATAAATGTAAATTAAGCTACAGAAACACATACTGATGGAACCTTTATATCCTCCACTCCCCCACATTATATATCTATGTAAGAGACTTAAAATGAGAACACATCTTCAAATGCTGACAGCTGGGTGAGACGCTGCGATGTCTGCATGTGTCTTGGTGGCAGGGGAAAAATGAATCAAGAGCAGATGTATAGCTCTCCAACTACAATGATTTAATATTATTATTCATTTATTGGCAGTACACATCTATATATAATTCCTGGAAAAGCACTAATAGTTTAATCTACAAACGTGCTCACAGTTTGACATTTTCAGGCTATAGACAACGACATGAGAAAAAATGCTAATTAATACATCCATCACTGCCAAAAGAAGTGTGATGAAACCAAAATGTTTGGCAAGCTTGCTGTAAAGAAAACCTGCTACTACCTCAAATCCCCACTCACAGCTGAATAGCACATCTTTGCACTGCACCCAAAACGCAGCACTATGCAGGGCAGATGCGTAGTGCTGGGAGCCTCGAGCATCCCCTCGAGGCACACAGGGCTGCCAGCTGGGCAGCTGCACCCTCCTGGGTGTCACTGAGCAGCAGATCACCAGAGGAGTTGATTGTACAGTTTTGAGACTTCTGGATCTTACCATATATATAGAAATGTATAGCTCCCCAAAACCCTACAAGAAAAATCTAGGTGATAGCAGAGAGCAGGAAATGAGTTGGCTTATGGTGAAAGTATGGATATGTATGTACACAAGAACACCTCATCTACCTTCCACCAATATACCAAGGCTTTGTTTACAGCGTGAAGTGCACTTACCCAAATATCAAATAGTGATAGAAACAGCCATTGCACACTTTAGGCATTTTCTCCACTTGTGTTGATATATATTTTACAAGTTCTTACAGGAACCATAACTCAAAATGTAATAAGAAAAATATTTATAGAGAAGTAAGAAGAAAAGCAAGACAACTCATATTGCTCTGTGCTTCCTACATTTATCCTTTATGATTTTAAGTGCTTCATTTAGAAAACACAGCCCTTGAGAGCACTGACGTCTAACTGGTCAGTTGAGCTTAAAGGTAAAGAAATTAAAAATAAAAAAAGTTTGGAATAGCCCTGAATAAGGAGGCTTTGCAACAGAACAAATTTAGACTTCCTTTCTTACAGCATCTTTCCAGAAGCTCCAGTTAAAAAAGGAAGAGACACTTCAGAGAGAAGAGGGTATCCAAAACTGGGTCAGTTGTTTACTGAGAAATAGTTATTTTACAGATGTCAAAGTATTCAGAGCACCAGAGCAAAATGGAATTTTTTTCATCTTTTTCCTGTTACAAGATGTGTATTTTTGTTCTTTTGACATTTACATGCCATAGTAAAAGCAACATGAAAAGAAATGCGTACAATCCAGCGTAAAGACTCACACTTTTATGTCATAAATGCTAAGAAGACATGGAAAATCTGCACCTTTGCATCATGGCTTACTGTTCTGTAAGCAGTAAGCAGGGTTTTAATAGGATGGCACCATTACCTTCTGCAGACACAATTCACGGGATATTTTGCAAAACTGAATTGCAAACGAAGTATTTGCTCATTCACAACATCCACTATCCACTATAATTTATAGGTATCATCCTACATAAATCACGGGAGAAAAAAAAAAGATGGACAGATTTCAAGGGCTGTTTGTTGCTTAATCTCAATTTGTCATGATACGAGATCAGCGTCAAAATACAAGTCAAGACATTCATAATGATTAAAAAAACTCACCAAACCAACACTCAGACATTCTTAGTTTTCTAACAAACATAAATAATCAACCCTGTCACCTATGAAACCCATCTACATTTTCTATTTGATGTGACAAAGGGCCTTGGGAAAAAAAAAAAATCATTTTACACCACTAAGAAATTTCTGATGGCAGAAATTTGGGGCTCTACTACAGGCTGTCCAATGAGCTGGGTAGCAGCACAAAAACACATTGCACACAACAGGCAGGTATCATACCAAAGCCATATGGCTGCAGAAATATTGCCCTTGGTGCTGCTGCCCAGCCATGCTGCTGGCTCCTTGTGTGCTGAACAGGCAGGTTTTCTTCTCAGGAAAGGGAAAACACAAAGTCCACAGTCCAGTGGAAAACAGATTCCAGCCCTTCATTTGAATCAGCTTCCAGAGATGTGTCCAAACATTAATGATTATATTCTCGACAAAGAGGTTGAGAGATCTTTTCATTTTCTCAAAATTTGTGTCCTGATGAAACTGAAATTATTTTTCCCTGACAAAATCAGGAATTCCACTGAAGGTGGCACATGGTCCCTAACTAAATGACTGCAGAGGTTCTTATCTAAAATCCACTATAGTCACTTATGTCCCCCACAACTCTCCCCTCCACCCACTCCCCAAGAAATATTCGTGAAAATTGCCTAAGTAGACACAGTTTAAATAACTGCTGTATTCAATGATTAATACTATAGTGCAGACAACATCAGTGCTGATAGATAATCACATTTTCTTTGGGAAAGAAAAACAGTGGTGCTTTGCAAAGCAAAGTTGAGTTTACATAAAAATGTAGATGCTGTCACTTAGAGAAAGACATTTCTAATATCAAGCCTCAGCTAAACATAAACAAAAGCTCCAGAAGCACCACCTCTTAAATAAAGTGAGCTTCTAGTCCATATTTCTTCAAGGACACCAGATAAGTGCAGCAGCCTTGTATTTGGTAAAGAAAGAGCATTTGTCTCAGACATGGATTACTATGTCGTTCTGACAAGTGAAATTGGCTCATTAAATTAGCAAAGATCTGGAGATGACAGAAGTCAGCTAAACACTGCAATAGCACCACAGACATCAGCTTGCCCAAGCTGTGCCTTTGCTCCCTGCTGGCTCCTGCTTCTGTTCTGAGTGGAAGAGCAGAGGCCAGCAGTAGGGCCCTGAGGTGCAGCTCTTGTTTCCTTCAAAACAGGTGGAGAAAAATCACAGAATGGAATCACTGAGGCTGGAAAAGACCCTTAAGGTCATCAAGTCCAACAATCAGCCTCACACAAAAGTCTAACTAAACCACATCCCCAAGCACCACATCCACACATCTCCTAAATACCTGCAGACGGCCATTCCACCGTCACCCTGAACAGCCTGTTTTGATACTGGACCACACTTTCTGTTAAGAACTCCTTCCTGATATCCAATCTAAACACCCCCTCTGTTTCCACAGCCCAGACCCTGATGTCCCAGTGCAGCAGCAGAACAGCTGAAACTCTGCCCAGCTCACACGGAGTTGGTATCGTAACGCCACAGTGCTCCTTTTGGGGAGAAAGAAGAAGAGCAGGAATCCAATTAAAATAAGAGCATCTCAAATTGGATACAATACAAAAGACAATTTAAGGAAAGAAGCAGTACCTTCTGCTCTAGACTTTTTTTTCCCTTAGAAAAATAATAATTTAATCTGGCTGTTCCTTGCTTTTCTTTCAGTGTTCAGAAATCGGACAAATTATTTCAGGTTTTGTTTTCTTTTTCTTTTCCAGTTAGCAAGGAAAACAATTAAATTGCTCTAAACTAATTTCAAACGTAAATACTGTGCCAAATCAACATTTGATATCTTGTTTTGGCTGTCACATAAAAAAAATTCAATTATTTACACTGCTTTAGTCACACAAAGGAAATATTGCTTTGCAAAATGCAGTGTTACCCCGTGTATTCCTCTAGCCTAGGAAAATAAACAATTGTCACAATAGAAATGAAAGTCTGCTACAATTCCTTATGCACATAGAAGCTCATAAACACAAGATGTTAAAAATAATTATTTTAATGTTAATGCAGCAGTACAGATGAAATCAAGTCCCAGTTTGATCCCCAAGGCATAACAGGAGCTTCCGGATACCTTCTGCAAGCCAGGTAGTGGCCATCGGCTGGAGCTTGGCTGCCTTTACACTGCATGAGAGGAAAAGGTGGAACCCAGCGCAACCCAACATGAGATGGGACATGGGATTCCTACTATGCCTCTATGACAGCATGAAACCCTTCCAGGAAACATAACACTGGTAAAAAGGCACACAGCACCAGTCCCCACCACATCTCCAGCCTTTATGAGTGACGTTCCTGGTAGGAGTCTCCACAGCACCATTCCCTTGGGGAGGATCTTCCAGGGCTCAACTCAGAGCAATCCATGTCTTTAGAAGCAACCAAGAGAGCAAAGCTCATTTGTAGCAAGTGAAGTAGACTGATTCTTACCCCCCTTATTAAAAAAAGATATGATTTATCTTGCCACAGGTTTTTATGCTGCTGTAGCCAGCCTGCAAGCATTTTGAGATAACAGCATGCAGTTAACAAGATTTGCAAGTCAGACGTGTTATAAAAATACACTCTAAGTTATGCAGAATTGGTGTTACACTGCCTGCAAGAGATTGGAAGCATTGCACTCTGGTAGGATGCACAGCCATGGAGAGATAAACACACTTAAAACTGAAATCTTTTTTGTCCAAAGACAAGCCCAGCCTTCTCTTCTCCTGAAGGAAGCAATTAAGCAAGACGTGGAGAGTTGCACATTGAAGCCAACAGAACACTGCCCATCTGCACGTGCTGAGCCTCTTTTTCAGCTGAGAACAGGAACACAGGGGAAAAAAAAATCCACTGCATTTTACAACTTGTTTGTCAATTGAGCTACAGTAAGTGAACGTGAAGGCTCTTTACACCTCACAGCTGGGGCAGTCAGATAGATTATAGCTTAACCACCATGAAAGTTTAAGCTGCTGTGAAGTTGGCTTACACTAAAGCTCCTGATTTCATGAAAAGAAAAGCAAAAAGCCTCCATGATCCCCACTCAGCTCGCAGCAGAGCTTGCACTTGCTCACCAAGCCATGCCAATGATGCCTAGGGACAGTGTGCCTGCCATGGGTACCAGTTGGGGAAGTGGGGAGGACGGACTCTCTGGCAGCCACCAGACACTACCAGAAGCTCACTTAAGAAACAGAATAACAGTGCCTCCACTACCCTAAATACGTCCATGGTGGAGATTTCTCAGTATCCTCAAGCAATCCAGTGCTAAATGCTACGGAAGTACTACACATGGGGATCAGCCGTCCCATGGTTGGGCAAGAAAGGAAAGAAACACCTCAAACAGAAAAGCAGGTGCTGCTTTGAGTGCTCTCTTCACAGCACTGATGTTCTGGAGATCTGCATGTGCTGTCAGCATGTGGATATTCTTCCAACAACGGTATATAAGAATTCTGTTTATATACTAGGTTCTAGCCCTTCTTTAAGAGCAGAGAAGATACAGCTTACAGGAGGACCTCCAAAACTTTCATTAAAGTGGGCTATGTAGTAAGTACCTAAACAGAGAAAACGATTTTGTTCTATTTACATTTGAAAACAGGATTTCATTTTAAACTCTGTGTGATTTTCCCAAACAGACTTTGATTCATAGATTCTGCCAGGACGAAGGGATTATCCCTTCTCACCTGTTAAAGTGCACAGCCCCTCAGAAGCAGAGAGCAGCACTCTAAAGACATAATCCTTATCAGAACTGCAGCATAAGTGCGATACTACTTTGTAGTTTGTTTCCATCTCTAGACACTATAGATTCTCCTATTCCTCTGAAAGATTAGAAAACAAAACAAGAACATAAGCAAATAATTCAATTTACATAAGAACTTGGTTCAAGGGGGACTTACACAGCCTGATCCTCAGAAGAAGAGCACGACTGATACAAAAGAAACCACTTGATACCCTACTGCATGTACAAAGCACATCATCATGAAACACTGAGCAGCTCAAAGCCAATTCAAATCCAATCTAAGAAGTCAAGGAACTCTTTTACCAGGGGAAACCATCAAATGACTCACATTGAAAGCAGAAATCCCTTTTCCTTTAATTTGTGCCTATTTTTATCCCCAGCATTTGTTGATTTCCAGAGCCTGCTTCACCCAACCTGACCAGCATACTTATTTCTATGGCAATATCATGGCCTCAGTGAGGTGCCTCAACTTTACTACAACATCAAAACAGTGGAAAAAAATGGGGATGTAAAGGATGAAAGTCTGATTCCTGCACTAATACACAAATCCAAGCATAGAGGGGAAAATACCAACAAAAGCCGTAAACCGCTACAATAGTAAATTTCCTTTGTATACAGTCTGCTGTAGGAACAGGAACAAAATGCATAACTTTTCTCACTGGAAAATTCTTATTCACAGAAATAGTCTTCCCTGTGGGTGAAAAAAGTTATAGATCATATTTGCCTGACTGTTAGAAATTTTTTTTAACAAAATCTGGTGTCAATATCAGAAAATGAAAACATATCTTTCATGTCAAATTGTTTTTTTCCAAATAGAAATGGTTGAAACTATTTGATAAATATGTATGTTGTTCTAATTGGAATGAATTCAAGTGTTTTTCTATTTCTCATACCTCACATCCAGGTGCATCAACTATGAAGAGTTTTACAGAACCTTTTAGGAAAGTGACCTCCTTAAGAGCATCATATAATAAACTGATTCAAATGGAGATGCTTAGAAACAAAATAAATTCAGGGGTTGGGTGGAGAAGGAATGCTGTTAAAAACTTATAGAGAGCAGCAGCCAGTCTGGCTACACTGAGGACCTTCCACTAAGTTACAGCCTCTGTGCCTGGTGCTCTCCTAAGGGTGATAACACCATGTGCCTGCTGTCCACAGCCTGCTCCCAATCAGGGCATCTTCAAATTCCCTTTTCAACAGCTGCATTCCCTAACACTTCCTCATACCATTCTTTAAGCAGAAACTTTAGCAAAGCCCATATTTATCCTTTAGCACTCTACAGAGTATAAGTAGGCTTGTAATGAAATTGGAGTAACAAACACAAGCAGGAGATAAAGATCTAATGGCTGTCAACCCATTTAATTCTGTAAGTTATCAATGGGAGACTAGCATTAAACAATTACTTCATTCTCAGGGATAAAGGAAATGCAGATTTTCTGGCCAAGACAACAAGGAAGAGGTATACCACCTCCGGAGTCACTGGAGCACCTTATTTGGCTGCTCATCTGCACTCAACATGCTGTGACAAACAGAGATATGCATGGTGGAGCATCACTGAGGCCATCTTTGTGTCTACTTCACCATGAGTCCCATACCTCTTTTCTGCTGCGGGTACAGATGGATGTTACTTGGCCAAAAACATTCTGCCATTGTGTAGCCTTGGGAAAACCAGGAGGTCCCATGGGATACCTTTCCAGCTGGTAGGGAACACCAAACATCTTAAAGTTTCCTTACAGATTGTTTCTTTCTTTTTTTTTTTTTTCAAGTGTTGCCTTACGATTAGGTATTGAATCAACTCATTTAGGGACTGTTATCTGTGGTGTTAGGGCCTCATTAATTTTCTCTTCCAAAGTTCGCATTCAGACACTCTCAGGCTTTTGTCTATTGCTGTCATCGAGGCATTTGCATGCACTAATCCATGACAAATGGTTTCATTTGATGCACACTGGATTTTCTTGCATGCCAGCTAGAAAGATAATAGAAATACCAAGAGAAGCTAAATTAAAACTAAAAGAGTTGCATATTTTTGGAGAAACTCAAAACAAAGTTAAGATAAACACCACCTGGGCAGCTGAATTTGCAGAGAAAAGGTTGAGGTTTCAGCCATGGAAAGCCATTTCTACAATGCAGCTTTCTCCTCCAGGTCATTAAAGCCTCACAAAAATACAATATTATTACAGAAATAATTATACTACAGATGTGGGAGCTGCCTTGGATGCAATCATTCTATGTCAAATCATGCACTGGCACACTGAAACCAATTACAAACTCATTCGTAGACCTCTGTTATCTTCAACTCATCTCTTCAGTTTTCATTTTCATGCACAATGGTGCCTTTTGGCTGACTGACCACTCCAATTTAAAAGCATCCCATGGAAGTAGCCAAAAAGTTCTTCATGAGTTAATGACACTCACAGCGAAGAGCATTAGCATAGACCTACTCGTTTATGGATTTAAGCAAGATTCTAGTTAAGACAAATAATTTCTATTGCAACAGCAGACTGAGAAAGTTGATTTTAGGGGAGGGGAAAAAAAAAAGACCAACTTCTGGCAACAAAAGTCCTCCTTTAAGTTCAGTGACTCTGCATACTAATACAAGAGTGGTATCATCTGGAACACATGAGAACTAATTTGGAGTTTGCTTTGGCATTGAATCTGTCTAAAGTCATAGCTGTTATTGATGATTTCTCTTCAGCATTTAGGGGAAAAGGTGCTAAACAATAAGTTCCCTTCATTTATTTGTGTCCTATTAAAAAATAAACATACTAATCAATGAAACTGATTTTCCAAATAAACCATTCTTGCGTGCTCCCAAACACTTAATTAAACACAATTAACTCTCGTTTGTTTTGGCAGCCAATTAATGTCGTGATCAAATAAATAGACTCCACGAGAAAAGATTATAATTAATAAATCCCTAACAATACAGTGAAATTACACTTGAAGCTTTGCTTGACAAAAATACTTAATGGGATTTTTAATAGCATTACTAAGGACACTAAAAAAAAATATATGAATCATTATCAAATGTGCAGTTTAGGTCCTGAGACCCTTACCTGACCTATACAGCCTGCTGGCTGCTGACACTGTTTGCATCAGCACTTGAAATGCCCAGCTACCCACTTTCCAGTAAAGCAGCAGGTATGATCAGAGGTGATTCCCAGTCAAGTTCTCCATCTGTATGACTTTCACTCACTTGCAAGTTAAATACAAAAGAGATTTTAACTCACTGTATCTGGTAGATTTACAGTGAAAGCTCTTGATTTGTACCCTACAGAATCTAAACTATTGATCTAACAGGAGCGCCGGATCGCGTATAAAGACAGATTAAATATATTTTTTTACTGGAACCAGCAGCTCTCCTAAAAACAAAGAAACAAGTCTTACCATTTAACCTGTGCTTTAACTGCCTATTGCATGACATACAACCCCATACAATGCCTACAGCTTGTGGGAAAAATATTAAGACTCAATTTTATAAAAAGTTCAGCCCACATGACTTTCAGTAGGAACTGCTGGTGTAGATCAGCCTTCTCCCAGGCTGAAAGTCAAGACACTACAATGAGAGAATAACTGAAGAAATTCAGCCATCTCAGACAACAGATTGGCCTTGTGTCCTGATTCACTTAATGAGTCTGAAGGGGTAAGTGAGCTCCAGGCCTTGGAAGAAGAGCACTGCTCCTTGGGCAGTGCAGAACCTACCCAGTACCTTTATGGATTAAGCTATAAGAGTGCACTGAACTCCAGAAATGCTCAGGAGCAGATGGTTGTCTACCACTGGAGTGTAAGGTGTTGGGATCACACCAAGCGTTTAGGAGCTGATTCTTAAAATCCTGATTTGCTCACATCAACTAAAAACTAGCAAGGTCCTTCCTTTGTGCCACAAATTCACTTCCCAAGCACATCTCTTTTTTTTTTTTTTTTTTTGGTCTTTCTTGGGGTTTTTTTTGTTTGTTTGTTTGTTTTTCCACCCTATTGAAGGAAAATAAGGATTACTATGGAATACTATGAACAATTAACATCAAATAATAGCCACAGTGATCCTGTCACTGGAGAAGTGACCTTCCAAGGACAGCAAAACTGGTTTCTTCGCTGAATGCAAAGGAAAAGGGGAAGACTGCTGCTCTGAAAGGAATACAGAAGGCGAGAGAGAGATGTCAGATAATCTTCTAAATAGAGCACAGAAATATGAGTCACAAATACATACATGGGGCTTTGTAACTTCATTCAGCTTAATTTACACCCCCAAATCCCCATTGTGCATCATTGACTGAGTCTAATAAATTTAGAGTCCAACTGTGCTGCAGTCGTAGCAGTGCCTGCCTAGAGCACAATGAAAAGAAGTCTCCAGCACTGCTACCATGCAAAAAAATAAGTCTAGCTGGAGAGAGCTGTTCTATACAGAGCATCTGGAGATGGCAAAAATGCTGAATCCCATCAGGAAAATAAATCTTACTCACAGCAAAGGTTGATTTCACAGCAGCGCAGAAAAGAAAACATTCAAAGAAATCCAAAGATTGTAAGAGGGATAGGATAAAACAATATGAAATTTAATGGGAGAAAAGATGCCTATCTTATGAGGAAATGCACTTGGATATTGCCTTTTAAAATATAAATGAGTCTTGGATTTAAGTAGGCTAATCATTAAAGGCAGGCTTCTGATGTTATCAGCAGAAATACTTCTGTACAGAGCAAACTGTATTGCCTTTGGGGGTTATATTTGTAGGTGCCAACTTTTCCTTAGAGCTCAAACACCACAGTATGAATTCTCAGGGTCTTTAAAACCGTGACAGCGAGCTCCAAATAGCACAGAGCATCAAGAGGTCCCCTCCGTGACTCATGGAGCCCGGGGGCAGCTCCAGGAGGGGGAGGCACTGCATTCAGAGGGGCTTTTGTGTCCCTACTCTCCCACAGCAGTTCCAGCCCTGCAGAGGGACGTCCCGTGCTCCTGCCCGCATGACTGCCCATAGAGAAGTTTGAGGTGGACTTGAGGTGGCACGGGCAGCGAGTGCCAAACCTGAGCACAGAGAAATTGCAACAATTGCACCCGTAGGAGACACAGCTCTCCTCTTACAATACCACTGTCAGCACCCTGGGCTCCTGCTGTCACACAGCGGGACAACAATGCTCACAGCAGCTCGTGGAGTCACGCTGTGCACAGCAGGTATCTGGTGCCCATCATGCGCCTTGGCCACGCTGTTCTTCACAGCCCATCGAGCTGCAACACCTGCTCCCCACAGCCCGTGTTGCCTCCCTGGATCAGAAGTAACAAGGCAGTTCAGCAGCGTGACCAGTGACAGCTTTCCTCCACCTGCAAACGAGCCATGCACCCATCTCAGGTGAAGGAGAGGGGCATTCTCCTGCCATCCACCTTCCACCAGGCACCATATGCTCCTCAGCAGAGCTGCAGACCCTTTCCTCTCTACCTGAGAGAGAGAACACCATTAAAGTGTTCTTGCTCACCTAGAAAAACACAGCCAAGTCTCTGGATACAAACACACCCTATAGCCATGTTTCTCTTATTTGGATGTTTGATTCCTCAAAAATCACAGGCTGCTACACCTCTAATAAAGCCTGCTGCTGTCAACAAGTGCATTCCACAAGATCTGCACGCAACTCGCCATTATCATGCTGGCAGCAGCTCTACCTCAGCCTGAGGCACTGGCTTCATTACATCAGTTCTCTGCCTACACGAAACGCGAGTGTGTTCATCCACGTATATCCAAATATATTGTGTGGGACCAGGAAACACAGTAAGTACCTCTAGGCTGGATTGCTTTACACTGCAGTAGGTAATTTCACATGTTCAAGAACAGACTGTGAAGGCCAGAGGTGTACAACAGAAAGGTATTGGGAGAGAAAGGAATTCAGCAAGCACCTATGGGATACCAAGATGGGTACTCAGGATTTTCAGATTCTGAACCAACTGAGATGTATATATACATGGTGTTTCAAGTGCATTTACTGGATTAAATGAAAACTGAGTCAGGTGTTACAGCTATCAGTTTGTTTCTTTCAATTAACACAGCATGAAGCACCAGTTGCCAAATTTCACGTCCATGAGCTGATCTACTGCACACAGGTGGAGTCATTGTGTGCCATAATGGACACTGCATAATACAATTTGCTACAATTTGCATTTCCACCATATGATTAATGGAATACAATTCTCAAAGAAGTCATCCACTTTTATGCATTAACTACCTAGTCCTAGATCTGCTTCTATCAACACCAAGAGCAAAAACCCCGTTAAATTCATCTTCCAAATCTCATTTGGCAAGTAGAAAACATTATATTTACACTTTACTAGGGAATGGGATTCAGACCAACATTCTTCCCAGGCTGCTTTGAACTGAATAGCCACATATTTAGAGCATATGAAAATAGTAGTCTTTAGAAATGGGAAAATATGCAGTTTCCTCCCAAGGCTATAGAAAACAGTCGGAAGGCCAAGATCAGAACGAAGACTTTTTGCTCACAGTCACAGACTCAAGTTTCTGCAAAATGCTGTCTACTAAGAAAGATGCTCAGAACACTTAGGGTGATGTTGGTTGTTAACTTGTGCAGAATTGCTTTGATACAGATTTTCCTCCTCACAGTATGCGGTATAGAGATTTCTTGAGATTGTTAATGGGCACATCATTAACAACTACCACAATAAAAGACACTCTTATATTTAGTGGACTTAGATTCTAGCCATCCTTCATTCAGTCTGTGGCTTCTTCCTCTGAATAAACTTATTTTTAATTAACATACTTGCAAATGTCAGCATTGCTATAGTAAGTACATGTTTCTGCCTGTGTCTGCCTCACATCTTTATGCTGTATGCAAGAGTAACCCAGCATCCTTAATATGTAGCTAATCATCTTGCGTGAACTTACAGGCTCCAGTGTGCTTTCCTGTGTTTTCAAGCAACACATGGCCAGTACTGCCCACTGTGATTCAGTGCTAGCTAACGGTCCTCACTGGGTGCAAGACATCATTCTACGGAAGAAAGCTAGAAAATTTGCTAAGAGCTACACATTATATGGGTTTTTTAATTATTATTTTTAATTTAGGAAAAAAACCTGAGACCCTGTGCTTTTTTAATATCTCATTTTCCTGTCAAATGCCAGCATCTACTCTCTGCCTCTGGGGCAGAGTCAATACTGTCAATCAGATGATCAATGGACTATCACAGGCACTCGGCTAACTCTGCAAATCACAACCTGTCCACTCTAATCCTCAGGCCAATTCAACAGCTCTACAACCGTCTGCATCTTACAGCCTAAAACGGCCAATGTGGAATTCTTCTCATTACTGCCGGATCTTATTAAATCACACAGAAATGACATGCTTCTAAAAAAAATGAAGATTTTTTTTTTCCCCCCGCAAAGTTATTTCCTGTGAATGCTTTCATACAGCTTTGGTCTAAGAGTTTTCATGAAAAAGAAAAATATTCATTAAAACGCTGTAGACAACTATGTGCATTACCCAAGGGGAATCATGCTGCAAAGGGGGTTCAGCTAGCTTACTTTAAGTAAGATCTTCGGATTCTACTGGAAAAACCCAAAAACCCAACCTGCCCCCTCACTTGTCTCAACTAAAAGGGAACACACACCGTCACTTGAAGGTACTTAACAGCAGCATTGCAACTTTTTATTGTGTTAATGAGACAAGAAGGAATTCATGGACGGGTACGGGCAACCCAGAATAATCCATTTTAAAATCAAGCAATATTTACTATCCTCTTACTATCTGTGCCCTCCTGCCAACATTTCACAGAAAATACAGCTCCAGTCAATTACAAACACTGTCACGTAAAATGGTTTATCACATTTGTTTTCAGGTTTGTACCTTCTGCCAAGTCATCTAACCGAATAAAGGCTTGAATTATAAAACTGCATACTAGACTGAAAGGAAGCTTTAAACTTCTGTGATTGCACATTGTGTGTAGAAATCTACTTCAATCCATTCAGATGCTTGCTTAAGAAAGTTTCAGGAAGGAAACAGAAAAGAATAAGGTCAGAAATATCTGATTATAAACTATATCGTCCTTGATTTCCAGTGTTTCAAAATGGGATTAACCGCAGTACTACGGATAGGTATAGTCATTGCATTAATCCACTGAGTTCAGTTCAAGTTTATTATGCTAAATCCACTCCATGAGGATTTTATCTTTTAACTGCACCTTCTTGTGCTCAGTGAGACTTCTATTCATCAAGTATGAGAAGCACACGACTGGGTGGAGTCTACCTTTTTCATCATCTTGTACCAAAGTAACCCCATGATGGAGCTGAACAGCTCTGAATTGTTCTTATTTTAGAGCTTCTCATTGTCTATGGAAGATCACAAACTGAAGGGAGAGGTATGCTGAGCATGCTATTGATTACAGCTATATTTGCCGTGATTCAATAAGTTGAAATTTCATGTACAAAATATTAAATTACTGAAATTATGTATTGGTTCATCTGCATCCATTTTTTAATTCCCTTTTATTTAGCTGAACATTTTAATCTTACTTACACAGTGACTAACTAAAAGTAAATGACGCATTCCTAATATTATAAATATGAAAAATAGGGTGTGCTCAGGGACTGCAGTTGAATACATTAAAATCACTCAGTTTGCTAATCAACATATTTTCATCCCTTTTATATACAACCTTTTGCATTCAGTTGGCGGACTGCAAATTCACTGTCTTATAAAAAAACACTGTCTTGATTTTTCTGTTGTGACAGCGGAAATTGCCCGAAATCTGGAACTGTTTCCCTAAGGGACGGCCACTTGCTGGTACTTCCCAGGTGCCACACAATCTGAATCAGAGGTGAACATCGTGTCAAATTCCACTCATCTGTCAGCGTAGTGGATTATTTCTTGAGAGACTGAAATTGGCTGCCTGGGATCAGAACGCCATCAATCTTGTTCACGTAGGGTGCGGAGATGCTGCCTGAGAAAGGCTCGCAAGAGGGAAAGCTGGGCAGTTTCTGAGTAGGTGATGAGGCAGCTGTAAAACCTTCACTCTATATGTATCACACCTCTGAGTGAAAGATTTTGTCATATTTCACATTTCCCCAACACTTGGTATGCACTCAGTGTCTCGCTGTTCTTGCCTCATAAAGGAGGCGATTTTTCAAGCTTAGGCAAATGTTGCAGAGTTCTGAATCTGTCCAGCTCATTTTTTCTCATAATGTCACTTTGTTTCAACCAATTTTGCAAAACAAGATTACATTTTCCTTTTACCTATCTGTTTAGCTGCGCTCTTTTTTCTTTTTTCCTTCACTGGAGGACAGATTCAAATAACCAGGAGTAGTTCTC
Source organism: Numida meleagris (assembly GCF_002078875.1). Taxonomy (NCBI): domain Eukaryota; kingdom Metazoa; phylum Chordata; class Aves; order Galliformes; family Numididae; genus Numida; species Numida meleagris. Next base: position 14,947,032 of record NC_034419.1, on the reverse strand, counting down.
ACAATTGTGTCGTAACAAATATTTTATCATTTCTCTGCAAGTGCCAAGAACATTGCCACTCAGACTTCAAAGACTCAGACTTCCAGTGGCAGCTGGTAAAGATGATATTAGATTAACTAGTAGTTACTCAGAATGGATCTATCAAAGACTTAGGTCTATTCTTCTGTACTATACGTGTTTTATTACTAGGAAACTAGACTGTGCCAAGAAGGAAGAGCTATGACTTCTAGACAAGGGAAATAGATAGGAAAACTTTGGGTTGCTCAAAATCTGCATTTCAAGACAGGCTCTCTTTGAAGGCAGGTCATTAGATTAAGAAAGATACTTTAAAAAAAAAAATCAAAGTGTTCTTTATTAAATGACGCATCATTGCAAGTTAACGTTTGCCATCTTCAGTTCCTAAAGCTCTTAAGACCTCTCCCTTCTTTCTGTGGATCTAGATTTGTAATATACCACTCTAAGCCCATCTAAATTTAAGCAGATGAGAAAACTGCTCTAGAATATGCCAGCTTCTCAATTTTTAAACATGGCTCATTTTCTTCAAAGCATAACTAACAGTCGAAAAATTAATGATCGATTTCTATCAATAAAAAACAGAAGTGCAATAAAACTAACGTGCAGTCTCTATGGATCACAGTGGTAAACGTGACTGAGTTCTTCACCGCAGACCTTTGGGACCAGTTCCGACCTTACATGTGTTTAACTGCATTGGAAGACAGGCCCAAACTCTCCTCTGAGCTGCATGTCCACGCCCCAACAATTTTGAGCAGTAAATTTGAGAATCTTGGAAAAGCTCTATTCTCATTTACACTGAGGCAAAATCCTGACCTCTGATGAACAACAAAGTCTGAGGAGATGTGATATCAGCATCCCAAACAGCAAAACCTTGTCCAGTTTGGGTTTGATACTGCAAACAAAGTTACCCAAAAGAGCTGTCACAATGTCTTTCTGCATTGTACACCCACTCTAGAACTGCATGAGAAAGGGAGAATAGGAGATAGAAAGAAGGATAGAGACTAAACAGTTACCCAAAGTGAGATTCCCATGCTGGGAAGTTGTTAGAAAACAGTGTATAAAATAAACATACTAACATCAGATTGGCAAAGTGCAACACACGTTTGACCAAAAAAACCATGCTCTGCAACATAAAGGCAGACAACTTTGAAAAGTTAAACAATAAAATGGATTGTCATGATTATTCAGTCATTCATCAAGACAGATGTGAGCATGGCAGAAAGCCTGTAATCTTAGATCAGCTGTGTGATGCCGTCAGTCCTACCTGGTCTGTGCAGGTGATGCTGCTGGAAAGTGTGATGGAGGGATCCCTGACAGAGCAGCATTGCACAGGCACTTATCCACAAATACAGGACCCAGGACATTGCAGAGACCACTGCCATTCTCTAAACAAAATATTAGACAGACATTATTATCCATTGCCTTGCAGCACACAGAATAGTCAGCTTCCATTACAACAGTATTGTTATTTTTCTACTTCTTTTGTTAAAAATCTTTTGTCTCCTGCCTATTCCCCCCCCTGCAGGACGCAACTGTCATACAACAAAGGTCATGTCCAAAAAAGGACAGTTAATGTAACAGTATGTCAGTGCAGGAGCCAGGATAACTTTAATAATTCAGTGACAAAAATGAAACTGTAATGATCTGAGGATTAGGGAAAAACAGAAAACAACAAGGCTGGGCAATTTTCCCCACACTGATCCAGTGTCTAATTTACAACTGGGGGGAAATCACAAGGCCAGCTAAAGAGACTGATGTCCAGACAGTACCAAACTAATTTAAATGCCTTATAGATAGGCGTGTAATGTTATCAGGCATCAAGACATATTTCAAAAACGTTCCACCCTGAATACTGGGAGGTTCATTCTGCCCCAAAAGGTAACAGATGATTGTTTTTGACTTTTGGGAGCATTAATTTTTAGTTATGATGCTGTCTGCTACAGAAAGTAATCGTTTCTCAGAATTATCCTCCAGTCCCAAAGTACAACCAGCTTCCTTTTGTTTGACCTGTGTGTGCACGGGGACCAGCCTGGCTGTATTCCGGCTTTCATGCATTCTCCGTAAAAGGTTTGCTCTTTTTCACAAGGGAGGTTGTGTCAAAATTTTACAGAAACTCTTACAGCAGAGGCAAAGAGCACTTTGTTTCTGTCTCCCAGCACTGGCATACTTGGGCATCCAGAACAGGCAATCGAGCATTTCCATACTCGGATTCACTGTTGTACCAGCTGCCTAAATTCTCCTCTGACTTTTCAACTTCAGCAGCTCTTTCCGAATGCCTGCAAGGATCTGGAGGTTTGCAAGGCTCAGCTACGCTACACATCGTCCGGATCCCTTAACAACACCTTCTGCTGCATTTCATATTGCTAAATTAATCAAACTTGAGGCACTCTCCTTGTTCAGCCAATGACGTGATGCCATTTTCTATCTAATAATCCAATCGGCTGAACGTTGTTTTCACAGAGGAAGAAAGACTTAGAGATTAAATCTCTTGCATAGAAAAATCGTGCCTTTACACAAAAACGTGAAAGTAAGAATTCTATGTGGTCTGTCGGGGGGTTCTGCAGTAGAAAATCAGCAGCATTAGAAGAGAGGAACTCAGTATCAATAAAATATATGCAAGGAAAAATATATTCCCCCAAATTTTAATGGAGCAGACGTAGCCTCTGGGAAGCTTTAGGACTAACTGGCAGGAGAGAGCCACATAAACTGACAAGTCTAATTAACAGCAAACAGCAAAACATTGTTTTGATCAGCATGAGGCTCTTCCTTCCCCCGTTTGGAGTATCTGAAGCACTACTCAGCATATAATTGGTTCCATTTCTGACTGCTTACTTCCCAATATACAGTGCACTCCTGCTCCTCTCCTCAGACCTAGTTCCCTTGTCATACAGATTCTGTCCCCTCAGCTCAGGGAGCTCCCAGCGAGGCTTCCCGTGCCTGCAGGAATTAATGCCTTTCTGTTGTGTTTGGTGCTCTCATGCTTTTTACACGAGGGAGAGGTGACTCTTGCACGCGGAGATGTTTCAGGCATTCAGGTTATTTAAACCAAACTTCTAAAATCCTGGACAAAGAGCAAAGCAAAGCCAAACTTCCACAGTCTGCTAAATGCTCATGCCAGTCTTCAGGAATCACGTTCCAAACCACATGGACAGCAGACTTCCTTAACCCACTCTATTTTTTTTATTGCTCTCTATTTCTACATTTTTCAAACCTTTCTCAGACCGTTCTAATCTAAACTACCTTTGCTCAAGCCCCAGCATTTCCTACAAACATTACTTCTCACGCTCCTTTGTCAGCACTTATCACACACACGGTTCTATGCACAGATCATCTCCTTGTTATTAAGAAACACAGCAGTGAGTATTCCTCCCGTTATTATCTGATGAGTTCCAGATCTGCTTTCTGAATCCTAAATCCTAAAGAAGCTCCTTACCTGAGTAATCCAGCCAAGAGCAGAGCACTCTATTAGTGTTCATTGGAAAGGTCTAACACTTTTTAAAATCCATCTGTACCACAATAAGGGATTTTTAATAGCTTCCCAATAATCTTCTTTATCAGGATTACGAGGAAAAAAAAAAAAAATCTCGTTACAAATCCTGTTCCCAGAGTAAAGACGACATCTGAGCTCTCAGGCACTGCCGTCAGAAAAGTGGCCGAGGTTTGAGGGGTGGAAACCTTCTCATTTTCACCTTTAAATCATCTCCTAGCATCACCTTCTGCTTGATGAGACTTCCGAAGCGATCTTGAGGCAATTTGCAGCTTCCAGGCTACTTAAGGACGAGGAGCGGTTTGTGTTTAAAGACGGAGCAGCCTCACTCCAGCGCGGGCAGTGCAGAGCCGGGCAGCTGTACGCACACTGCTATAGGATGCTGGAAGTACCGGAGCCTATTTCAGTGCATCCCTGCTCGGGAAAGTATCACATGCCTTAAAGCGACACGGCTCCGGATCGCACAGCGCGGCGCTGGGGCTGTGCTGTCCCCAGGCGTCCCCCCGCACTTGTTGGTGACAGCGTCGCAGCCCTGAGGCAGCCACTCCCCTGCCACACGCGTGTGAGCTCCGCACGCTCGCAGGGCTTTGCTACACCTCGCTGTAAGTGGGGGGAAGCTTTCCTTCCAGCACCTCGCGGACAATAGGAAGGAGCCTTGCTTTGCTGAAGCTGTTTTTGTGACAATTATTGGTTACTCTTCTTTATTTATTGATCGCATCTTAAGTGGCCATTTACAGGAATGGCGTGGTTTCCTCTCCTTCTTGTACCATGTGTAATTATTTCTTAAAGAGCCACTGTATGTACTCAATGCCATTCACTCAGCTTTACGAGCTCTCAAGTCTGCCTACAAAAGGAGGAAGGCAAGGAGAAGGAACAAACTTCCATTTTAAGAGCTCTACGTGCACACTGTAATACAACGCTGCTTTTTTTCTCCAACTTAACCTATTATAGAAGAGCGTACTGCCTTCACTGCTTACCTGCTCCTGACACCAACAATGCGAGTAACAGCGATAAGTGCCTTTCCTCTCAAGCATCTCGCTCTCGGCACCAAGGACAGATGTCTCTGTGGAGACGCTCACCGAGAGGTGTGACACGTTTACCTGGCAATCTGTGCACTCCCCTGGGGCCCCTATGTCATTAGGTAACCAGCATTGAGAGCCTGGCCCCACAAGCACTGCTTTACACAGGACTCAGGCACGGTGCTCAGAGCAGCTCTTCATCACATCTTCACACCACAATAAAGCAATGGGGATGTGGGATGAAGTGTCACAGGGGAGGGACGCGCCCCAAGCCACCGTTGCCACACAGCTCCTGGTAGGTCACTTAGGGCAAGCCCCGTGGTGGCCAGAGGTGCTTTCAAGAGGTCAGTGTTTCTTTTTGGTGCTTTGTGTGGAAGCATACGACACTAGCTTGGTTCAGCACACAATATTCTCTTCAATAAAGGTTTTCTCATTTTCCCCAACAATTTCCTTAGATACTGGAATAAGGCCAAGAGCTGGAGCAGTTGTTACTTTCTGGCTTCAGAAGGGTCCAGAAATTTCCAAAAGCTGCTGCTAAGACAGGCAACCAAAGCACATTGAGTGCTGATGCCCGAGGAACCAACTTGGGCCAGCCCACAGCAGGAGGTGATGGGCAGAGGGCTGGTGGTTGCAGCAGCTCTGGTTTGCTGCCAAAGCCTCAGGGAGGCTCAAGACCTTCCCAACTTCTGTGGCAATGTGGAAGCTTTCTGCAGTACCTGAGGGGTAGGTGATGGGAGTATATTTTAAAATAGCACCTGTTTAACAAGGTGCATTCCCTCTAGGAAAGGTGATGAAGGGTACAGAATGGGGAGGTGTGAGGCAAGAGGCGGGAGTGGGGCTTCATGAAGATCTAAAGATTTTCTAGGAAAGCAAAAAGCCTTCTGGACAGCAGGAGGAATCAGACAAATTGTGACCACACACCTTGGCAGAGGAGACAGAGACAGATTTATGCAAGATACAGATTTACGTTAGGTACAGCAGAACTGTCACTCTGCCAGGCACTGCTAACTCCCAGCACCATGAGGCTAATGCCACCGTAACCCCTGACAGATGCTGCTATTGCTCAGGACAAGCTCTGCAGAAACATGGGACATGTTGCTTTTGTGGGGTAGGAGGGAGATCAGAGGAACAGAAGAGAATATTAAAAAGGCTGCACAGTCTCTTCCCTACCCTGGCTTCCAGCATTAGCTGGGAACAGAGGAGGCCTTGGCAAATCTTGCAGTAGCATTCTCACACCTGTTTTGATGTCCTTGCTGCCAGTTTTATCTTTCAGTGGACCAGTAAGACATGAGAAAGCTTCTAATATTCTGTCTTCAGCTGGGCACAGTGTCTTCTTCACCTGACACTTTGGGGCTTTACTTTTGCCTCCTCGCTTCAGGAGTCACTGACTTTGACAGGAAGAGGACGCATCTTTACACGCACCCATGGGATCGTGTATTGAATTTGGAGATGCTAACACTGACAAGGCCAGAAACAGAAAATATGAAGGAAAATAAGATAGGAATAAGCAGTCTGCACATTTCAAAATCCTTTGTCATGACAAAGGAAGGCTGAAAGAAAGTAATATCTTCCTAGAAGGAAAAGGAGGTGAAAGTCTGTGTCATCCATCCAGTGCAATGGCAGCTCCGTCCAGCACTGGGATAGGACAGTCCCAGGACCTGCAGTGAGGAGACCAGCCCCTGGGTTGCATGGTACTTGCCTGGGAGAGGAAGTAGCAAAAGAAAAGACAGGCCAGGGAGAGCTGTGGTTTGCTCACCCAGAGGCATCAATCTATGAACAAGATACTGTTTGTCCAAGAGGGTCTCATAAGTGGGAGTACAGGGAAGCAGTCCTTGTTCTAAACGCAGCCTTGCCCCTTGCCTCCTTCCAAACATTTGGCAGCAGCCATAGCAGAGAGAAGCTTATCAACTCCTCATCTCAGAATGAAGTGAGGCTTCTAGGTACGGAAAAGGCCAGGGACAGTGAAGGTGAGGGTGCAGTTATCAGCTTATGCTATTTACAGTTGAATGCTCTTCTCACATTGGCCTGGTCTTATCTGTCCTCCTCCCTACTTGGCCCATCCACCTCCACTATGACACCTGATGGCAAACAGAAAAAAGAACAGAGACCAGGAGTTTTGAGCTACCCTGAACAAAGAGCAATGGAAAACTGCCTATCCACAGCTTTGATTGAAAAACTCCATGGGGTTGCCAGCGGGGCTGCCAAAAGCAGACCATTGCACTTAAGCGATATTTCCAAGGTGAAAGTAGGTTGCAAAGGGTCAGCAGGCATCAAACTGCCTTTGAGACAAGCTGCCTTACACAAACAATGATTTTATTCACAAGAAGAATAGCCTCTTCCTCCTGGTTCCACCATTCATCTAAAGATGCCAAGCGGACGACAAAAATAGGCAAATAAAAATAAATGCTCTTCACTCCCCGAGACTCTATTTATCACAAGTTTCCGTGCAGACAGAAAAGGAGAGCATATGCAACTCAGGCAGACTCATGCAGACAGCAGATTGGTACTTGCACCCAAATAGGGGCCTCTGGCCTCTACTTTCTCATGCTGCCATCTCTGCTCCTCTCCTCCCCCACATACACCTTTTCCCCATGTAGAGATTTAACACAACAAATCCCAGGAGTGTATTTTACAGGGTTTGAAGAAAGCTCACCACCTTTGAAATGCAAAGCTCATTAGTTCTTATGCTCCCGGGACAATGAAGCTTTGGTTTTCACAGACTGTGTTCTCCATCCCTCCCAGCTGCTTCCACCCACCCTACAAAGCTCTTTCCCATACACCCAAACTCAGTGTTGGCTGCTGCCTGGGCAACAGGCAGTGATCAGTGCAGCTCATGAGTGCCTACATGTTCCTACTCCAGGTGAGCCAAGGCAAGTCTAGCAGTACATTTTACCTTATCTTCACTGGAAGGAAAATTACAGACTATTTTCTCATGTCCACAACACTTATAGCAGTTATCTTTAAAATCCAACAGACCAGAAGTCTTCCTCTCGCACTGCATCACCACAGTGGCTTCCCCTGAAAGCTAGCCCACCTGGAAAACCAGCAACTGGGCACATAAAGATCAGTATGCATCTACATAATAGCCTGAATGGCAGCCATGAGCTCTGAGTAAAAACAGCTAAGAAGCAACCCTAATTCAGGGCATTTCTGGCTCTTGGCTTCTTCCCACTGGGGAACAGGGAGCAACAAACACTAAAGCAGGATTCTTTCAGGGAGAGCATGAGACCCAGGGGCTTCCCAAAACTAATCTGTGGATGCAGCTTTGCCCAGGAAAAATGTTCGTAAGCTCTGTTCCACGCATATAAGTGTCTGCAGCAATGTTTGATATTACATGCACATCCTCCGTGGTCAGCCAGATGCTCACAGTGGTGCGTCGTTTCCTTTCCAGCACTTTTTACATGTTCCCAAGAAAGCCCTCCCCACTTTGCCCAGGAACTTTCCTTTTTGAGTCCCCACCATTTTTGTTCCTTTCTTTTGAGGGGCCTCCTCTAACCTCAGTGATTGAACTGAACACATTTCCTTCTCTTCTTATGTCTTCTGCAACAGTATTAAATTATTTAGTCTGTATTGACAGGTTTTCTTCTCCTCTAGCTTTTCCAGTGGAAAGAAGATGCAATGATTTTGCTCATGCGTATCCATGCTGAGCATGAAAATCTCAGCTAGAAAGCTACACAATTTTTCATGAAGGAAGAACATCAAAGAAAGATTTGGTGATTTGTCCAGTTGTGACCACAGCCTCTACTAGCCAAACAAAGAGACTGCACACACCCAAAGCCAGCAGAAGCAGAGCTGAACCAGCAGCTCATACAGGGAAACCATTTCTCACATGAGCTCAGGAACTAGCTGACATGGTTATCATACTGCATCATGCACAGCATGCCAGGAAGCCTGCCCTGTTCCCAATGAACCTGTCTAGGCACAGGGGTCTTCTCAAGTATACAGTAAGATCAGGGCACAGCACTCAATGGAGAAGCTCTGCTAAGCATAGGAAAACCTGGTGGCTCCTTCCCATCATCCTGTCTGTACCACTTCCTTGTATCACCTCTTCTTGTTCCTCAGCCACAGCAACCTTGCTTAGTAGAAACACTATTTTTCAGCCTCTCCCAAACACAAAGGAAAGATTCAATCAACAAGATGACACAGCCAGAGCCATTAGAAGGCAAATATCAGAGCACTGTAAGACACTTTCACTGAAGAGCAACAAAGAATTAAAAATCCAGTCCAAATATTGATGGAAGGGGAAGAAGAACTGAGAGCAGAGCACAAAAGAAAAACTTTCATAGCTATTTTTCTCAGCCTACCTTGAAGACGCCACTTTTCCTTGTTAACAGGAGGGCTCATCTTCCCAGTTCCTCTGCTTGGAAGGCGAAGATTCTGCTTTTTACATATTGTTCCTGGCTAAGACAAAAAAAAAAAAAAAAAAAAGGAAAAGAAATAAACCTATATTTGTCAAGGAAATTTCTTGATAGTTTATATCCCAGTTATTTTTAAAGTACATAGGACAACACACAAAAATCTAAACCCTTATCTATAACTTGCCTTTAGCCAACAAGATCAGTATTTGCTAAGGAGTAACAAGAGGAATTAACTATGCAGTATATTATCAATGAGCAACAACATTTCAGTAGCACATAGTACATTATAAACATAACCACAAAACACAATCGGGCTGATCTCACTATGGCAGGTGAGCCTAATTGCCTTGCAATGAGAGAAGTTGTTTATTTTGTTTCAGTTTAGAGAGCTCCAAGAAAGCAAACAAGAAAAAAAAATAATCTAAGTTAAATCAGACCTAGAGAAATGCTGGTCATGGTGAACTTCTCAAGTAACAATATTTTTATCCTTAATCAGCTACACAGCAGCTGGAGAGATCACGTTGACCTGGAAAATTCAGAATCTCTTCTTCTCATCGATTCTCAACTTCTTCATGGTATAAAGTCAAGAGCCTTCAGGCAATGCATTCTTATATTATCCAGATAAGTCCATTAAATGAAATAGTATCAAAATATTCCAATTTTCAGGAAGGAACACCTTCTAGCATTAGCCTGCAGGTTCCCTTCCAGACCAACTAGAACTACATTCCATGAAGATCCAGCTACAGCAGCCAAATCAGAGGTCATGGTGCATGAACTGAAGATTAGTGCATTTGAAGTCAGAGAAGACAGTTGGTATTGGGTTAAAAAGCTTCACGGGATCAAACATCAGTCCCCAGGCATAGGCTCAGTGTTTACTTTTGCTGCTCAAAAGTCAAGTTTTACATGAAGGTGCAAGTACTTTCAAAATCCGCATCATAAATAAAAGCAATTCAATCAGAAGAAAGCAATTGCAAGACGCTGGCAGGCAAAGAGTGCAGATAGTTCAGCCACGGTCACTGGGGTGCCTTTGTTCCCTTCAGCCTCGCTATGGTCGTAGCTTTAAATAAAGCTTAACAAACAGTAGGTCACCACTGCCACAGGCCCAGCTGCACCACAACAGACTGCTGAGCCCAGGGAGGGCAGCAGGAACCACACCGACCACAGCTAAAAAACGCATCGGCTCTTCCCTGGTCACCCCCAGTCCCTCCTAGACTATCACTGGGGTAAAAAAGAGCTTCCCCAACTCACCACAAAATCTGAAAGCACACATGGTCAACACAGCCCAGAACTTGTTCCTCCAGCCCCAGAAGCCTAGATCCTCAGCACCAACCTCAGAATACATAAGCCCGAGCTCTCTAGCAGGCTTAGGTGTTGTTTCTGACTCCTAACTCAGAAATTCCTTTCTATAAGGTATTTCTTACCTTGGTCCTGGAGCAAACTCTTCAACTCAGCCCTCACACCTTGCAGCAATCCCACAGCTGGGGCAAGGGAGCCTTGTAAGTCCAAACACCAGAGCTGCTAAAGGACCACAGCCTGGCACCCGGCCCATGTGCTCTAACAGCCCCAAAAAACACCTCCACACAAAATTTCTTCAGATAGAATAAATCCCAGTGATAAGACGTGACCAGAGTGATTTGGGAAGTGTGCTAGGGTGGCTGTGTTGTGTTACAGGGAACACCAAATGGAGCCACGCTATCTATGAGCTCAATGCCCTTTCCTGCTCACAGATAACTCCAGGCCCCATCTCTGTGTGCTCCAGTGTACACGGAATGCTCATCTTTGCCCAAGCCAGCACCCATCTTCAGAAAGAGTTTATTTCAAAAACAAAGCTGTGCTTGGTACACATGCAAAAGAGAAATGCAAGGAGTTCTGCTCTTCAGTCTATCACTTCCGAGCTTCGTAACTCCAGGTGCTACTCTGAAAATAGCACTTAAAAGTAGATTTACTCTGCATTAGTCCCAGCTGCAGAGGGAATATCAGCTCTTGCGCTGCACCAGGGCATTTAACCAAACAGATAGTTAGCAAACTTGTGTATTTCTTCCACTTCACCACAAAAAAAAAAAAAAAAGGAAGAAAATCGTTAGCAAATTGAGAGACTTCCTTGCTTCCTGTGCCCTGTAACACACCTCTTATAATGGATTCACAGTGTGATCTTAAGATATGTTTCACTTTATTTCTTATAAAATGTCCAGGGTTTTGCAGGTGTGGCTTCTACACACCTATTGTAGCATGCTTTAAGGACCATGGATTGGAGGTGTACCATAAGGCAATTCTGATTTTAATTAAATAAACTGGTGTGCGATACAGTAGCCTAGAGTTTGTAGGAAAATCCTTGAAAAGATAAAGCAGTCAGGGAGGGAGAGGAGGGAGAGAAAAGGATAAAGAAACAGTGAAACTGAGGAAAAAAAATTGACATTGGAAAGTAACACAAAAGTCTTCCTTACAGAGGTGGAAACAAGAAGTTGGGGAAAATTATCCCACTGGAACAAAAAAAAGGTAGTGAGAATCAACATGATGATGTGATATACAAGTGCCAACAGATCCCTGATGCCGTCGCTTGGAAGAACACAATACCTTAAGATTTAGCTCCCTGTCACTGCTACCAGCTTTGTCATTATTTAAGAAAAATGCTCCAGGCACTCCCTACCACACCTCGTCCGCTTGTTTGCAGGGCTGGGCAGAGTGCTGCAGCCAGAGCCCTGTGTGCTGAACTGCTGCTGGAAATGAAGAGCTGCAGGGTAAGAAATTAGCGCATGAAATGAACATGGAAAAAATCATATACTGTTCTGCTTTTGCTTCAAAACAGGTTGGTTGATTGACAGCCAACCCTATATAATAATTCCTTCCAGGCAGATGGCAAGATCACGATTTGCTCTTCAGTTGCAATTTTCTGCTGCCTCGCACAAACAACCTAGCTACATGATCTGCCAATAGAAAGGGCCTGGGCTGCTTTGTATGAGTTTTACAATACTCAAAACATATGGATTAATATTGTGACTAGTTATTGTATTCCATTCTGCAAAAATTTGCCTCGAATTTGCCTCCAACATTTCCTAGCTGATTGTATGTAGATAATAGCTTCAGAAATCCACACAAAAGCAACTTGTAAATTGCTCCACCACCCCTGACAGACAATACTCTTTTGAACGTTTGCGTAGGTGTTGAAAATCTTGCCATACATCTCAAGCTCTCTCAGCACATATTGTTTTTAGGCTGCCATCTGCTAATGCGCAGTTCCACCCTAAGAGAGATGCAGGAGTGCTCCAGCCTCCAGTCTGTTCTGTTTTCAGATTTACTCTTTTATTTCTTCCAATTCCCAACACTCAGACTGTGCCATTCGTAACCCCAGCTGTACTAATGAAGTTCAAGAGACACATTCACATCACTGCTAATTTTCAGTGATAAAGAACATTTATTGAGCGGGTATCCAGGCAGTTGTTTTAATGAACCAAAGAAATGTTTCATGCAGTTGTGTCCCTGGAAGCAAATTCATTTGTCTCCATGTCATTGGGTATGCACGTGGAGAGGTGTGGGGCTGGTCAGGAAGCTTTGAAGCACTCGTTTTCAGTGCATGTATATACTAAAAAGCATGTATGGAGTTGGTGGCAAAGGAAGACAACTATGCCCAAAGAATTAATGTTTGTAACATCATGAACAAAGCAAGCCCTGCACATCACTGTGCAGAATGCTGGGATCGAATTATCATAGTAAATAAGGAATTATTAACATTACACTTCACTGATTTTGTTCTTCACTCAAGAACAATAGTACTCTTCATCTGACAGCTGATTTTGCTTCACTCCCGAGCTCAACTGTAAAACATATAAGATGATATTTAATTCTATTTTTTTGTTTGGAAACAAATTTACAAGGGATAATTTTGGTTAAGTTTGCTATGCGGGATCCATCACTAAAATATATTGGAAGCTACAAATTTAACTCTAGGAAACTGAGGAGTATGTTATCACTTGCTTGCTGAAATTTATCTGCTTTGATCCTTTTTTATATTCCTCTTCTCCCACACATCCCTTTTACTACCTCACCTTCTTCTCGGATTCTCAAAGATTTTGTTGTCATTTGCTTCTGAATAAAATGCTACATTTTGTTGGCATTGTAAGCTCTGTACATCAAATTGTTGTTCATGTCATACTGAATTCTGTGTGGCAAGTAGAGAAGTCAGAACAAGTGAGCATACATAATGGCACAGAAATCTTTCCATATTGCTTGCAAAACATGAACATGAATAAAGAGGGTCAAGGTAAGAAAACAGAGATTGGAAAACATGAAAATATAAACAGATATGTGTTTAAAGGAAGCTTATTTAATAGTTCTGTTTTTTTCCCCCATTGTTTGCAGTGATTCTCCTTCATTTCCTTCATCGTACAAAAAATAGTATGGCAGACTTAGGTTATATGTTTCCCTTGGTTCCAGTCATCAGAGTAAATCAGAAAAATCTTTTCGCCCCCCCCCAAATTCATTTTACATCTAACCAACAGTGGTAGTTTTTGTTTCTTCTATCTATACTCCAGCAAAAGACTGCAACCCTTTTTTTTACAAGCTTTTGGCTGCTAGAGACATAAACTCTCTCTCCAAAGTATGACGGATGAATTCTCACACCATGAAGTATGATACCTTTCAGAGAGCCTGAAAGCGACTAATAGATTTTCAGAAAAACATTGAAAATTAGCTTAATGTTGCATAAATAAATATATTTATGAAACCTGGAATGAAATTCCACCATGAGTAGAAAGCTAGGCCCAACTTACAGTACCAAAACTGCCTTCTGGCAGTTTACGTTGCCTTGATGGACCTGGAGTCATTTGCTGGCCTTCTGAATCTCACCTGATAGAATCACCATAGCAAAATTTTAAATATGAATCATTTCCCAGGCAGTGTAATATCCATTTGGCTCCTCCTTCCACTTCCCACAGGAGGCTGAAAAATGTTAAACTGTTCTCCTCACAATTAAATTCATGAAACACTTAAATTCTATGGCAGCCAGACACCAAGGAACAGGAAAATCATTTCATCTCATAATGTTTTAGAGCCCCTAGGCAAATGTAAACACTGTATGCTGTGATAGTCAAAGGATTTATTGCTCCTGCTGAACAGAGAATCTGCTGATTTGTTTCTAATTCCAGTAGATTTTTGAGGGTAATTTAAAATTATTCATTACAAAATTTTGGTGGAGACATTGTTTAGGAAGTTGGAACATACCAAACTCATTTGTGTGGAAATACATTTTAAACAAAAAGGAACAGAACCCAAATCAATCTGTATTGAACGGGCCTGTAACAGTGAATCATTACTGTACTCTCTTTCCTGCCAGAGCATAAAGGAGGTTAGAGCTGTCTCACATATCACAGCTCCTGGAGTCTGAGCAGCATTTTATGGGCCACCACTGGAGGTGCTGCTCTAGAGAGCTCAAACTGAGGCAGAGAATGGCCTAACTCACAATTATGTTCTTGCAAGTGTTCTACTCAAGACCAATTTCATTGGTTTTGCTGAGAATATCATCACTAAAGTGTGTGACACCCAAGTGCTTTTCCAACCGCTCACTGATACAGGACTAAGAGCAGCAAAGGTTACCATTTGGAGTAAGTGCATCACTGTTAATATATCAACTTGATGGAAACATCAGTGTAAATATGACTTTATGTTTTGCCACTTACTTTCATTGTGGCACTTAGCTTCCTGGAGCGCACTCATGTGCTGCAGCTGTACTTAGCAGCCTGGGGAACCATTTGGAAAGCGGAAGGAGAGTAATTTCACTTCCATGGCAGAGATTGAACCACAAGACTCCAACATGGGTTAACAGTGGATGGACGCTTGTGGGAGCAGCCATAAGGCTGATGGATATTCAGGCTTCAGCAGTGCACTGCCATCTTGTGCTCTCTTGGCTTTTGGTCCTCACCAGACTGGCTCCTGTTGCAGTCTGTGGGTGAGTGCTTTGGGCAGAAGGCACTTGCTTTCTGTCTATGTGTATGAGACCTAACACAAGAAGGCTGACCTGTGTCAGATCCTGCAGTCACTCCACAGCGCAGCTAAAGAAAACCATTAGGAATTACAATCTGTTCATCAACCATATTTGCCAACTCATCACCTCTATTTCCACTGAAAGGTGCCTGCACGTTACACAAGTAATTCAAAATCCTTCTTGGTCTGTCTTTACCTTCCGTGCTTATTTAGTAGTGCCAACAGTAAACAAGAAACTCCTTTAAAAAATGCACAATTTCTGAATTTCTCATCAAAGATGCCACCAAAACAACTCCAGACTGTCTGCCTAGCTGGCATTCCACTGAGACTGTTTTAGCTCTGCTCTGGCTAACCTGAAGCAAGAACTTGAACCGCAACTCAAATAAATGCTGTAGAGAATCAATTTTCAATTTCCTGCTGCACTTCAGATATATATTTAAATACTCACTACTTTTGGCACCTGGAAAGAAACCAACAATGAAATCAAATGATCAAACTATTCACCTGATAAGAGAAAAATCTGTAATAAATCAAGCAAAAGGAGACTCAGATATGGGCCTGAAGGCTACATTTTGTCAGCACTGATATAAAAGCAGTGCCGTGATCTTACTGTCTTCTTTACAAAAAAAATACCTAGCTATTCTACAGAGGTTTTGCCTAAACCAGAATACTTCTGTAGAATTCATAGACAATCTTAAAGAAATCATTCTTTAGGGGGAGAGAAAAAGTGGATAAAGTTCTAAGTGAGGCTGAAATCAGAGAAAGAGTTGATAAAGAATTAATTGGAAAAAAGACTCAGACAAAAAGAAAAGCGAACTTCTGCTTTTATAAGAGAGCCACTGGAGGAAATGCTGATGTCCTGGAGACCGTGAGTTTGGTCATTGCTCATGGGCAGACTTTTATCCTCAGACAGATCCTGCATCTCACTGTACGTTGCTATTAGGCTGAGAGCCTCTCAGCAGCCTGCAGGTTTGCCTGCTTGACTTTATTCTTCTCCATCTGCAGTGTCCTTGATAACAAACAAATAAGTAAATAAAAAGCCACTGAAGAAAATTCACACCTAAAACAAGGACATTGGAAAGGTTCATGTGAAAAGACTCATATTGGTTTTGACTGACGTGTTATTTGAACAAAATTGTAACAAATAGATCAGCGTTCCCTGAGAACATTAAAATGTTACCAAGTGAGAAGCAGTGCGTCCTGGCTCAGCCTCTCAACAGACCAACAAATGCCTCTTGCCGCATTCAGAAGGCAAAATATTAATTATGCCTGTGGAAAATCACAGTTGTGAGGACATGCGTATTAAACTGGAATAGACAAGCTAGGGAGGACGATAGTAAAAAAAAATGTGGCACCTATAATTGTCCTCCAGTCTTGCAAGATGTCGCTGCTTTAAGGGACTCAGAGGGGTAAAACGCCTCCCCTTTACCAACTGTTGTCAGGCTGTTCCTGAGAGTAGCTGAAGGGAACAAATACTTTTCTCTACAACGCTCTGAATGTAAGATCTCATAAAACACTCCTTTGATGTCAGAGTGATTGCAAGCCAAAGAGTGAAAGCCATGCAAACAGTATTAAGCCTGTGTCTCGGGGAGGTTTTATTCCTGCTAACCTGCTCCTGCAGCTTGTCCAGACAGCTGCTGTGCCGGGAGCCTTCTCCGATCTGCAACGAGCCATCAGCGTCTTGCAAAGAGGAAACAAAGAGAAATGACAACAAGGCATCAGATATAAGCTCATCTTGATGCAACTGCTCAGGAGGGAAAGGTCTGTGCTGCAAATAAAATAATAGGCAGGCTGGTGACAACTTCTGGATTCTTTTGTTTTCAGAGTTGTGAGACTACAACTGGAAAAATTAATTGGGTTCCAATTTTACCCTTGCTCTGTGAAAAATGAGTGAGCAGCTATGGCCAAAATGCCAATAATAGTCATTGTAATAATAAATATGACAGGAACCGACTGAAAAAAAAATAATAATTGTAAATTTAGAGCTTTTCGAGACTCCTACCCGAAGGACATTTGGAGGCTGCTTCTTGCAGAGTGACAGGACATCCTTGTTAGTGGAGTTAAGCAGGAATTAGACATATATCTTTCTGTGTGGTACCCTGTAAGGGACCGTAGCACAGCTCAGTATTTCTGTGGGTCTGAGGGAAAGGATGGGCACCCATGGAAAACTGCTGCCATGCTGTAAGGCCTTCCCCTCCAATCTCCATGCTCCCTACCCACAGCTTTCCCTGTGTTTGCAGGTTCCGTTACTAAATGGGCAAAGGCAAGAAAAGGAGTGCTTCTTCATGGCCAAAAGAGGGGTAAAAGGAAGGAGGCTCATCAGGCTCCAGCTAGGCTTTGCTTATCCACATTAGGTCATTCGTATTGTTTAAAATATGTTCTGCAATTTTTTGCACAGAACTGGTGTGGAAGGGTGTTTTTTAATTCCACTCTCATGTAAATCAATAGCAAAGATCCCACCACTTGAGAAGAGCTAGATCTGTATCAGTGCTCTGAAAGTCCCGCCCTTCACCAGCCTTGAAAACAGTGTCATGTGGGTAATTTGAAAATGTCGCACTTCAGAAAGGGTGACAGCAGTGACACAGGACACTCTTCAGCAGCCACCAGGTGAGTGGCCATAGGGGCAGAGTGGGCCAGCCCTTCACCCAAAGGAGCGTGTACTCTGCAAGCAGGTAGATTCACTTTAGCCTGGACACGGGTGCGGAATACGACTCCAGCAGAAAAAGAATATTTTGGTGTCTCACTGATATCAGTGGCATATGGGGCACTAGTGTAGTTAAGGAAGAAATCTAATTCAAAGTCATTTAGCTGTATGGATAATTTCACCATCCTGGTATTACTGAGCGGCTATGTATATTTGAAAAAGAGAAAGCAAACACCCAAAGGCGTTCTGTTTACAACGTTGCAATTTCAAGAAGTTGCTATATGGTGGAATGGGGTGCTGATAACAGGGGAGATAATCCAGTGTGATAGTGCTATCAGCACCTGAGGAGCAGTAACTGATCTACTTCGTATTTACCAAATGTACCCAGCGCTCCCTATTATGTTTACCCAATGATTAAAAGGAACAGTAAATGGAATGACTTCCTTTAATCAGGATGTCAGCTTGAGCAATGTAATGAAATTAGTCAGGGGTGAATAAAGGCTTCTGAGCCAAGAGGGGCATTTCATTGTTACTTACTTCTAAAATCAGTAACTTTGCTGTTTCTATGGCATTGCATTGCGTGATGCTGGGGCCTGTGTTAAAATAGAGTATATGAAAATTAAAACAAATGACCTGTTTTTGCATTTTGTTGTATCTGCTCTCCCAGCTTGCAAGTTCACGAAAGTCTCAACCGAGGATTCCTTTTCTTTAGGACACATTTATTAATCATCTGTTCATGTCTACCTAGTTACACATGGATGATATCTGACAGTTTATCCCAGTTATCATTAATAACTATTAATGGCCTTGTTGTTACAATCGAGCTGCATCAATTCACAACTTCACTTGGGTTCCTCTAATTTTTCACTTAATTATGAAATCCAGAATGCAGCTGTCACAGGCAGGCTTGTTTACTTAAGGGGCAGAGATTTGTCCATTTGATTGCTTTGAGAAAGGTGGTGGGTTACGCTATCAGTGACTTCGATTAGATGTGGAAAATATGTGTTTTCTTAATCCTCAAATTTATGTATTTTATGGGAGTGTTATTGTCACTCCCATGAAAGTTAGAGCATATGAAAGCTTTAGCTGCAAACAGATCCAAATTAAAAGAAGTCGTATTTTCTCAGTGCTGGGAAGGTTTAACAAATTTATGTGGACGCTAATGAGTATTAGTAGGCTTATGTAGGGTCATGGAAAATTAGAGCGGCTTTTTATGCCATTTAATACAGATTTCTTCATTGCTACATGCTAAGCTCTTTACTGTTAGCATAGCTTGCTTTGTCTTTTAGCAAGTGGGCAATGTTTGAAGCTTGGTGACATGGCTCTCTTTTTGTATTGTCGGTTTCTTTGGAAACCACATACTTTGCACAGCTTTAATGGAAAGATTTCATTTCTAACTTTAACTCATTGTCCTTTTCCAGAAATCTGCTTTGTATCTGTTCTGAAGAAAATTGTAATGCAATGTAGAGAGCTTATTTACCTCATTTCTAATCAGAACTTGATGAACCAACGGATGTCAGTGCTGCAGCAAGAACACCTACTATAAGAAAAATATGAGTTTCCTAAAGATACAGTGCTGAGCTCTGTCTTGATTATGTACCACTGGAGTCAGCAGTGTTCAGAGTGTAAACAGGAGTACAATTTGAAAGCATGCATATAGGGCTAGCATACATAATGCATGTCCTTCATTCATAAAGCATACTATCCTATGTTTCAGTGGAGCTGACACATTTCACCCAGTGCAGCTTCCCGACATTAGAGGGCTCCATAATCCACAGAGTATGGCAAGAGGGCGTTTCCTTTTGAGATCAGTGGAGATGACACTGGGACAGGATTATAGACTCCTCTTGGAGCTGTGGTTTGACAATGGTACTGTAAATGCAGCCTCTGAAATCCTAGTATTAAGTCACAGCTACAAAATGTAAAGAGTTGGCCTAGTATAAAATCATTCTACTGACTCATACTTGCTTTAGAAAGGCTGAGCAGGGCTTGATTTTGCCTAGAGTAGACCATAAGTCCCTCTCTCTCATAGCATGCTGCATTGCTTGTCATTCTGGCATTATCTGTCCTCCCAGGGCTCAAAAAAAACCTCGCACAAGCTCTATTAAGGCATTCTGTCAATGAGACATAAATGCAATGAGTGTCCATGCCTAATGCAGATCAAATCTGCATCTAAACATGGCTGAAACACTCCTAGAGAAACAGCTGGGTGCCATGCTTGTTGTCTATCACTATCAAAGCTCTGAAGGAGCTGTCACACAGCAGCATGGCAGCAGGCAATGGAGCAGGATCAGGCAGTCAGAAAGCCGAGGAGTGTTGCACTTTCAGAAGGAAAATGTAGAAAAGCTTCTGAGGCAATAAAGAAAAAAATAAAAACAAACAATAAACCCACTTATAAAATAATGTAAATGATCAAATTTCAAAAGGAGTTTTTACATACAATATCGTGGTCTTTAGAAAGCGCAACTTGTCTTTGCTGCTCATCAAAGAGTCTAATCCTAAAGTTATCTTCCTAAGGAGTAAATATGCTCATAAGTTGAACAAACCCCATTTTATGTCAGATAAAAGAGTTTTTCTGATGGGTGCTTGCACAACTCCAAACCTGTGAAGGTCAGCTGGCTCTCTGTTGAGGCATTCATTGGCAGAGGAGTTTCATTCAAGCCATTCTCCCACAAGTAAGTTGTACCCCATCAAGCTCTTCCTGCACCACCTGTATTCTGAGTAAGCGGCCATTTTGGACCCAGGCAGGTTGATTTAATTCCCAGAGACTGCAAAAGAAATCAGTGCCTTGGAGAGAATTAAATTTTCCCTTTTTTCTGTACTCGAACACGGTTTTCTCTAATTAAAGATTGATACATTGGTCTAGCTTTCCTGGCAAACATTGAAAGAGGGTTGGATTATTTTGGCAGGGAGGGCCAGATTGTTAAAATTACTATAATTTCCTAAAAGAAAATCAAGTACATCTCACGCTGTGCACTTTTTTGCCTCATCCTGACACATGGAACATGTTTTTCTCGTTGTGCTGTGAGCACAATTCAATCACATATTTCTAGAAAATGTCTGCACAAATAATGATTTTACTGGTCAATGACAAGGACAGGAAAAAGGAGGAGAAAACTGCTTCTCTGAGTATGGACACCAGCAACGCATGGAAATAAGCAAAGCATCTTTTTCAAAGTTATAGAGGTGGACACTTCAACTTCATCACTTGCAAAATGTGTAAGCCCAAGATACCAGGAAAATTCCCACCGTGAAAGGCAGCGGCTGCTTTTGTAGCAACGTGTGAAATTTACACACCAGCTGAAGATCCGGTGCTTGTTGTTGAATTTATTGAGCTTGAACCAAATCCCACTGTAACCAATGGGAAAAAAAATACAGAAAGAAACCTTCATTTCAGTTCCTTGCAGAGCAGGCTCGCCGTTTGTGGACCCCTTTGGGCCAAGTGACACGGATATCAGCGGCCTTGAAACCATGACCATCTGATTAATACAAGGACACTGACTCATTCTTGGCTTACTGAAAAATCTAAGTAATATGGAACGTACACTTGGTCACAAAATTGCTATGAAATGCTTACAGATTTATGTACCTGAAACCAAATCCTCTCTGAAAATACTGGGGGCAAGAGGGAGAAAATTGTCTCTTTCACATCCACATCTGTGTCTACAGTGCATTGAGTCCGGTACCCAAATCACAGACCAATAATACTCTGGCTAGATGATTCCCTGTTGTGCTTCATTTTGAGATAAATTCATGCAACATAGACAGTCAGACATGGGAGGAGAGAAAATAATATCTCAGTTTTTCCTTATGGCAGTTGAATTTTTTGCTGAGCTTCTAATTTTGTGTCTGCATTCAAACGGTCACTGATTTAAATAAATCAAAGACATAAATCACAAAAACTGTGATTGAGAAAGTATTTATTTGCTTTATGTTGATGAAGTTTGTTTATTTCACAGTGTTTTATGGCCTCTGCTGTTACTATACTAAGACAGCTTCTTCCTTGGGATTTCTCTCAGCCTGGTTCCCAAAAACATAAACTACCCAATTCAGCAGATTATGGGATCCCTGCTTGGACCTAGCCAGCCTTTCTGTCCAAATCCCTCCATACAGCAATATCCTCAAAATGCCTCCGGCCAGCAAGAAATGTGCTTTCTCTGGTGGTTCAGACATCCCAGAATTTGCATTATTGATCCAGTTTTGGCAATCAGTCTATTGTATGGGCTTTACCAGAGCACAGCTGGCACAGTAACCAGAGTTGTGCAGCAGTCAGCGGTGCTGTGGTATGATATCAAGCTTTAAAAAAGACCTGAGATAAATGCAGTCATAGTTAAGGTTCTCAGAGACAATCCATGGTTGAAAGAGTGAGTGTTCTCATTGGCCTCCACGAAGCCAGTGAGGTACCTGCAGTGCCAGGAGGTGGCAATGGGTGTTGACTGCTCGTGCAGCTCCGAGCTTGCTACAGCTTTCCAGATCCATGCACAGCCTCAGCCAGTTTGTGCCAGACCTAACAGCTCATGGAGTGCCAGACTGGGTGAAAAAGGTGCAGAATTAGCTATTCTAAAAATGCAGATGTGACTGGCATCCTCTGGCTTGCCATAGAGCCCAGGAAAGGAAGCAAGCTCTCAATGACACATCTGCCCACACTTCTCCATTTATTAAATTTGAAACAAAATTTGACAGCGATAACACAGAATGAGTAGATGTGTGTTTGTATTAAAACATCACTTGGATAAGCAATAACCAATTGATTGGTGTAAAAGAACATCTGTGACATTATCCTGCTATTTTTGTCTGAGTCATGGCACACTGAGAAAGGCAAAAAGAAGAAAGAAAAAAAAAGAGAGATGAAATGATCACATGAAATGGTTCAAATTTAGCTTTGTTAAAGTCACACTCCTTTCTATTATCCAGTGTAATTCCCACAGAGTTAAGATAAAGACATCTGTCTTCTCTGTGGAATGAAATAAACACTCTGGTATTTTGGCTTGACTATGAATCATGCTCCTAAAACACTTTTGGTGATTAATTTTTAATTCCAAATTGATAAATTCCTGCTCACACAATAATGTTAACATTGATATGCAAGGCTTTGTGAGCCCTTAATCTGACTCTGTCTTGTTGGTACAAATGGGGTTTATTTTGTCTACTAGAAAATAATGAACGACAGAAGAAAACAAGCCTGAGATGAAAAGAACAATAGGAGAGATATGATTTTTTAAAGCTAAAGCATGCTAGACTTTTGTTAGGCAATAACAAAGCTACTTTGGTATTGGTTATTGGTACCCACCGTAAAAAATCAGAGGAAATTTACTGTAGCCGCAGCAAAATCACTTCCACAGTAGCATAAAAGCAAATATTTGGTTTGCGTGTGCAAGGGTAGTAGGGGTGGTTAAAAGCATCTGTAGGACATAAAGCTCAAAATAGTTTACATCAGGCAAGAAAGTGATAAAAGAGGTTGATTTTATCAATAATTTATAGAGGAGCAATATTTATAGCCTGCTCAGTGTGTGGCAAATTGAAGGTCCGCAGTAATAAACAACTCATTAGAAACACTAAGCTTTAGAGCTGTTCACAACTGCATGCAAGCCATTAAACCCCTATGAAGGAATGAATGTGCATTTATACAGGCATCCCCTCCTGGGAAGAGCACCCATCTCCCTTGCATCTCTGTGGGACCCATTCTTCCCATCACCGAAGGGTGCTTGCAGGCAGCAGTGGTTGTCGCTGGGGATTGGCAGGAGGCTGCCTGCTGGGTGATCTGAAAGTCACTTGTGCCTGACCCCAGCAGTTCACTACCGAGATGTTGCTTTGGGTGTTTGTATTGAAAAAATCAATTCTTTATGATTAACCTGAGAAAGGGCTTGTTTCCCACTTCTAGCTGAGGCTCACAAGGATAGGTATTGGGTCTAGAGCACTGATCTTTGTTCCTCGGTTAAAAAACATACAGCATTTCTTTTTAAAATGAAAACTTAAATAGTAGCAATATTCCTCAGCATTCAAAATCTGGCTGGTGAAAGAAAAAAAAAAAAAACATATCTCAGATATAGACCCAACTTTTGTTTTGAGCATCGCTAATTGCTTCTTCCCACTGCCCATTTGACTGATGCTTCTGTAACATGCTATCAGTTTTTCCTGTCAAATGTTTTGGGCAGATCTTTTTCACTGCTTTCTCTGGGGACATTAGAGGTATTAAATCACTATTACTGGAGCTGGAAACTGGGGCCAGGATCTAGTTCAGTCTCCAACTTCCAGCGGAAAATTGTTTACTCCACTTACTTTACTTCCTTCCCCAGCAAAATTTCTTAGCTGACAGTGATGTATGAAGATAACGTTTCCTACATGACGGAGCTCCGTAAAGACCAGATATTGAAATGATGTCAAAGCTACCAAAATTGTAAGCTGAAACAATTAATTTAATGCCTAATGCTGTAATGCTCACATTGATCGGACTTCTACCAGTGCTTACATTAAACCGCTCCTTGATTATGTGCATAGGTGATTATTATTAAAAGACCGCCTTTAAAAGACCCTCTCTGTACACTTCAGATCAATAACCTGTCCAAGAAGCAGGGAGCTGTGGAAATGAGTTATAGAGGAAGATAAGTTATATTGAATAATTAAATAAAAAAGCATTTTGTATGATTGATGGGGAGAAGGCATTTTTGTGAATACCTGGTCAACATTCTAATGACTTTTTTTTTTATTTTTAAAAGATGCTGAAAAGTTCAAACGAGGCCTTTCTGTTACTGCAGGCTTTGTGCGGCTCTTAATTAGATCTAGTCTCAAGGGAAGACTTATTTATGATTCTATACAGTATGTAGGGTGACACATAGAGAAGACCAGAATAACCAAAGATGTGAGAAAGACGCCGCTACATTGATTGCACTCTCCAGGTTCAAAAGGAGCAGAAAAGAAGGACCAATAACTTATAAAGCAGCTGTAGGAGATGGCACAGCCTGGAGAGGAAGGAGAGTTGGTTAGGAGCTGAAAAGAGAAGGCTGGAGCCCAGCATTCCCAGTGGCCACAAGACTGAGCCCATCATCCTGTGCAGGGAGCCTGACCTCACCCTGATGTCCAGATCTGGAAACCTGAATGACCCCATGTGACAGCTTGCCAGGGTACTGATTTCATGAGAAGTGGAACAAGTACACATTTTAAAATGTCACACTATCCTGTGAATTAGAAATGCCAACCGTCAGCTATCAGTGCCTTTTACAAGAGACTTCAGAATATTAAAGAAGTAGAAGTTTATTTTGCTACTTAATGGCCTAGAACTCAGAACTCAGTGCATGTCTGAGTTTACTTTCCTGAGACGGCAATTGACAATATAAGTTAACATGGTAAATGCTTTTCGTTCATTTATGGGGAGTCCAAAGTGATGAAACCACATGGTTTGCGTTTCATAGGCACAATAGTCATATTTTTTTAATGCACCCTATTAACGACAGATTTTTAAATCACACGAGTGCCATCACATTACGATACAAGAAATTGGTCAGATTGTTTCCTGCTCCCAACTTCTGTACCAGGGAATAAAATGCTGTGTTAAAGATGTGTAGTGTGAATAGCACATGCGGTCATTCATACTTCCTATTAGTTGTATAGTATAAATGAATTTACTATAAAGCAATTGAAAATGAAAGATTTTAATACGTTCTGTATTTAAATGTAAGTTTTCTTGTAGTGTATGTGTCTGCAAAATATGTTTGTACAAGTGTATCCAGTACTTTAATGGGTTTATTAATCTTGGAATTACTGTGATAGTAAAAGCATTCTTTCTTTAGCCTTCATTGTTTAATAGAAATGACAAAGTAGATCAGACATTTGAAGATGAATGAAGCACTGCTGAGAACTGTTCCCTCGGAAAAAAAACTCAATAAACATATGCAGTTGTAAATCTCACCACTTCTCTTGGCAAAACAACATTAAAGAACTGTTACAGAACTATAAAATGTTGTAAAGTGGCCTTTTCAGGATTGAACAAGAATTTTGAGCTGTTCTGCTCAAGAAAGATGGTTGATCACAAATCAGTTTTTCCATCTTAATTTGTAGGAATGACATACATGTAACACTGACTACTTCTACCTCTGAACGTAAATTTTATCATAAATCACATGATGTTTTATCCAGAGTCTGATAAATCTAGTAAGTATCAGCAGCAGTAGTGTAAGATCCCGTGCTTAGCAGTGCAGTTGGGATCACTCACTGGGGATAAAGCTGAGCAGAAAGGTATTGTAGGCTTGTATTAGGGGGTGTATTATTTCCAGAAGATAAGATGCACTATCCATGCTCCTAATATAGTCTTCCATCAATGCCCGGTCTGCTAAAACACTGAATGGAAGTGACTGATCTACAATTTGCATTCTCTTTTCAGTCCATCAGCACAACATTATTAAAACCATTGAGCCAAAACCCATTAGAACAGCACTCACGTATGAAACAATGCATGGGTCTGCTTGTTCCCATTTTTATGCACTGCTATAGGACTATAAATATTCATCGTAATGTAACTGAAAATTATTGAAGTGAGAAAAAAGAGAAACAGGGAAGCCATTTGCTTCAATTCATAAACAGCATCTGTTGGGAAGTTATTCATAGATTGCTTCAGGGCCTGCTGAGCAGTAAGCCCATGGAAAAGAATGCCATTGCAAGCAAATTGGCCAAAACTGCAATGGAGATGCTATTAAACATGATTCACTGACAGCCAGGGAGAATGATCAGGCACCAGCTTGTTTTATGTCTTCTTTTATCACTGGGACACAGAAGTAGCCTCCAGCCAAAGTCTCACACAGTTCAAATTAGAAGAGCAACCTTCTAAGCGTATTAAGGCCTAACTAGTGGCAAGAGAAAGTTGCACGGAGTGATATTATGGTGAACACAGTTGTTTATTTGTCCCTACCCGAGGCACATGTAAAATCCCCTTGCAAAACAAAGTGGCCATAAACTTTCTTACTGTATAAACTTCCCTACTATATATGTTTGGTCAAAAGATGTGTAAAGATCTTCTTGCAAAAAGGTAAAATATGCGGCCTAAAGGATGAGTGAAAAGAAATTAATAACCCGCTAAGCATATTTTAGCTTCTCATTACGTTTTAAAATACATTATTGCTGAAAAGTGACATGATGCCAAAGAAGGGCGAATGGAGTAACAGGATACAGGAATCCACAGGGAAGAGCAAGCACAAACGTTTTCACGTACAGCTTATTACTGAGAGCAAAATACTCAGCTTTCAAATTCTGCTTGCAGATTTGCAGAGCAGAGCTACTGGTGTAGCAAAGCTGTTCCGCCCTACAGAACTCAGTGCAAATGTAGCTGACTTTTCAGCTAATGATCTGGCCTGATTTTTTTTATGGCATTTGAGATTCACCACATCACGAGGAATTTGAAAAATACACTTGCAATCAATACGCGGACAAATAATTTTCTCTCTTGTTGCAAATTATTTTTGCTTGTAATTAACATCAGCAATTCATAGCTTGTAAGTAACTAAACCCACAATCCCCTTTGCAAACTCCTGGAGGTTGTGCCCCACCACCTCCTTGCATTACAGCCAGGATCCTCCATGGGCCACAGTTCACAAGATTAAGCATTTCATATATATTTGCTCTATTTTAATGTGCTGCAACTAAAACAAACAGCAGGAAATACAGAGCTATTCAAATGACTTTTATTTTGTCTATACCTGGTACTTTTTCCTATTTTTCAATATTCACATACATTGCTTTCTATTTTCACAAAAATCTGGGGAAAAAGCACCTTCTCAGCTGCTTGACCTGTGTAAGGTCTTTCATATAAGTGGTAGGCTTTAAACCAGGCCCATAAAAATACCTAAATTTGCAAGCAAATATAGACATTTTCTCCTAAGCAAATATTAATCATTTGTTATTTGCTTTGTTGATGTTGTCAAAGCACAAACTCACCCATGACTCATGAAAGTGAAGGCCTTTTGCACAAAGCATGCAATTTGGTTTGCATGCACTTTTTTGAAGGATACTTTTGACTAGCGAGTGCATTTCCACAAATAAAGACTGTTTCATGCAAGGGAAAAGAAAATGATAATTTATTCACCACGTACCCTGGAATGTGATAAGTAGTGGGCATCAGTTGCATTTATACTTTGAACTGGTTCTCAGGAAAGTTAAATTAGCTTTAAATTATTCATTTAAAGGTTGACATGCTCTCCGGGAACAGTAAGAGATATGAGGGTGTGATACACTGAAGGACTAACAAATACTCAAGCACAGAGAAGCCTCCGCTCAGCTTTGAAAGGGAAGAGAAACACAAACCCCAAAGTTATTTGCATTACTTTTGGCCACAGTATGCCCCTTCGCAATTTGTTCTCATCAAACTGTAGGAACAATTGAAAATAGAGTGCTGCCTGCAGCTGCAGTCCTGGAGCGGGTCGCTGGGTGATGCAGCAGGAGGAGGCCAGGCCAGGAGCAGGCAGCTGTTGGGATTTGCTGATGGGATGCAGAGGGTTGGCAGTGGGGCAGCACTCATTGCCCCATCCCTCCCAGGTCTGGAATGCAACTGGTGTGAGAAGAGCAAGGACAACGCTCATCAGAAGAGAATAAAGATGGGGCTGAACAATCCTGCACCCAAAGGAGGCTTGGAAAGCCTATTGCCTTGGCTGCCACCATGGTCAATGCATCAGCAATCAAGCTAAATGGGAAACAGGGCAGTGGATCTGTGTGAGACTGCTGGAGCACCTCTCCTACAAAGAAAGGCTGAGGGAGCTGGGGTTGTTCAGCCTGGAGAAGGCTCTGGGGAGACCTCATTGCTTTCCAGTACTTAAAGGGAGCTTACGAATAGGAGAGAGATTGACTTTTTACATGTTCTGACAGTGATAGGAAAAGGAGGGATGACTTTAGCTGATAGGAGAAAGTTCTTTACTCACAGGGCAGTGAGGCCTTGGCACAGGCTGCCCAGAGGGCTGTAGGTGCCCCATTTCTGGAGGTATTCAAGGCCATGGATGGGGCCCTGGGCAGCCTGAGCTGGTGGGGGCCAACCAGCCCACAGCAGGGGTTTGGAACCAGATGATGTTTAAGGTCCCTTCCAATATAAGCCATTCTATGGTTCTATAAATAAGAAACATTTCTGAGGAAATACTTATGGACAATAAACGACATACATGTCTAAACACCTACAAGATGTGATGCACAACTTTAACACTGTCCTATTGAAGAAAAACTGTCACACAATTAACTGCATAAAATTAAACAACATACCCTGAAAGTTTCAAATCGGGCACAACTATTGGAATGTGTGTGATAATATCAAGTACTAGTAAGCCTAAATGAGAAAATCAATGTTTGACAAGCAAAATCAAATCTTAACTCCATGGATTAATTATTCATTGTGTGTAACTTACTTGTCCTTTCATCTCTCCACACCCACGTTGTGTAATCCTGTTAATTCCTTAGAGAACCCAATTTTAAGCATGTGAGATCTGGAATCTGAGTGTGGGTTTTCTAGCTCAGGAGCACCCTAGCTAGGGAATCAGTTTAGAGATCATAGGCAAACTCCAGCACTACCTTCAGCCCGGTTCCACCATGTGGAGTAGATCCTGTCACTCTCCCTCCTTTGCCAAGCCCAGTAATAAAATTGAGAGCTCAAGGTGGAAATTTAGGTCCCCCACTCTCTAATGAACTGCATTTTGGAGTGTATTTGTGCCTATCTTCTTGCACATCCAGCACACAACAGCAGAAAGCATTTGAACAAAACACTTGTACAAATCTCTATTTCCATAACATCCCTACTCCTCAAGTGCTTTGGTGACTATTCAACTGGAATTGGCACAGATCTAGACAAATTAAAGTAATTTTAACCATGATCAAAACATAACATTATTGTTTAAGGAGGAAGATAATTTCCAAAAATGATACTGCATATATTAGAACAGTTAGGAACAGCTCTCATTTGCGCTCAGACCATTTAAGGAGATTTCCATTCCTTTATTTATTCTTTTATTAAATGAAGAAGATGCCATAGCAACCCTTGTAACACACTTCTATTCGCTTATTGATTCTGCATTATTCAATCCATGTAGGTTTTATTGTGTCCATTGTCTCACATTATGCTGCAGACTCTCCAAAGATGAGCCCAAATCAAAACCATTCATTCTGATCCTCCTGCATTAGGGGCCCTGAACAACCTGAGGCAGAAACACAATCAACTTCATGAGCTGGCTGGGGTCTGAGGCAACCTTGCCTATGAAGACTTTGACCACATCCTCTCTACTCCCATTTTGCACCATCTCCACCTAAAATACCAAACAGCCCAAAGCCCAGTCCATCCATTCAAATAAATCAAATTTATACAGAGAGGGAAGTCAAAATCAGCAAATTAGCTCCGATTTGGACATGCCTTAGTCTAATCCCAGGACTGTGAATTGGAGAGGACTTCAAACCCTCAGACAGATCCTTGAAAGGCACACAGGTGTTCACCACCAAGAAACTCAGGAAGGCACTTGGGAAATCTTCCACTGAGTTACTCACCTCCCCAAAGCGCTAACATCTTTTTTTTTGCCTGGTGAAGCTTTGAGGCTGTTCAACCACAGCGTGAGAGAAAGTTGGATAAGCACTTTTGATGGCATATGGCATGTCCATCTGTTAAGGAGATGGCACATCACACATCTGCTTGCTGGCACTAGCCAGGGAGTAAAGCTGCTCCGAGCTGCTATCAAAACTATCAGCTGCCTCACTAAATAAGGCACCTTTCCCTCAAAATAAGCTCTTACCAGCATCCTGAACCCCACCAGCAGGAACCATGCAAGTGCTTCTGCCTGCTGCACGCTAACTTGAAGGGGTTCAGCAAACAGCAATGAGTGCAGGTTTGGTCTGCACAAAACTCTGTTTCCTATGCAGGTGGGAAGTGGATGAAAAAAGACTGGAAGAAAAAGAACAAATCTCTTGTAAAGGCTTTGCTCACATCAAGCTTTCCTGACAAGCTGACCCTGACCCTTCTCACCAAACAAGCTGTAAGTAACAGCAGTGGTGACATCGTCCGTATCATTCTGGTTTTCTGATTGTGCCCTGAATCTTAACAGATCTGAATCTGAAAATCTCAGATCTGATTCTGCATCACAAGTGCCTCAGCAGGCAGCTGCATCCATAGCTTTACTGCGGACCCGGAAACCTTTAAGGTTCCTTCCCTTAATATTCATTGTATTTCCAGTATGGAGACCCAAAAATACATATAACCAGGCAGTGACTGATTATCAGGAAATAGCCACCGAAGCAACACCCAAACATAACTAATCTCACTAGTTTTCCCCTTTGAGGGCAACGTTTTCTCATATAGGTAATCAGCTGAGGAAATCTAAGGAACCAAAAGTCATCCCATCAAAAATTATTTGCCAGGTTAATATTCTTTACGGTAAGAATTTGACTCATCTGATTATATTTCTAGTCTAAAGATAAATGGAAACAGATGTGAGAGTTTCATGTAGGCTGTTTGGTTCACTCACCCAAAAAAGAAAAAAATCTAATCAATAACACCAGAGTAGTTCTGAAAGTGGACACAATCATAAAATACAGGAACAGAGTGTGTTAGTGGGGAAAAAAAAATGAGAAGAAATGACATGGTTTCAGCATGCAACCCAGGAAACAAGAATATCTCATTCAGCTGGCATTTTTCAAAGTGATATATGTCAATACTGTTGTTCCCTTGCAGGTTAACTAAATCTATCAACAATGGATACAGACTCTGACTTGGCTGAACAGCCTCTTTTTCACAGCTCACTTTTCTGAGAAAGTTCAATTTCCAGGAGGCCAGCAGTTAAAGAGAGTCAAATATCTCTAACTTGCCATTCTCTGTTTGCGTTTGATTTTTATAAATTTGTGCCACAGTACAGTCAGAGCTTTCAGAGCTGAAAACACGCAATCTCTTTTGTTAACACTTTAAAATTTGAAAAGTCAGCAGCAGGAGGTTAAATCAAAAATTGCTTGGCTTTATTCTTTCATTCAGTGGAGGAAAAAATAATAATAAAAAGAAGTTTTTGTTAGTCAGACAAAGCAAGCTGTTATGTACTACAAACAAGACCGGTACAAGGGAATTTAAATAGCGGGCTGACAATTGCTGATGACAGTAGGTGAAGAACGGTGTGATTCTTAACAAAAAAGGCTCAACTGCTTCTTCAGTTCGGCTTGCAAAGAGAATATGAAGCATCATATGGTTTTCTAGCACTATTATTATACATAAACATTCAATGGAACATCATACGCCATACTTTTGCTATCCTTGTGCATAGTTATAGCTGGACACAGCACAAGTTAGCATTTATACAGAAGGAACCAGTGGAGGTTTTCTCGAGGCATCCAGATGACAGAGTGTCCAATCCTGCATGTGGACATCTCTCTTTTCACAGACAGATTATTCAGACAGTCCAAAAGCATCTATGAAAGACCATTCGTCTGACAGGCAAGGATGAGTACATTGTACTTTAAGTGTTCATATTCTGCAGCTCTATAAGCCCTGGTGATTTAAGAGCAGGAAGGATATTTACTGAATAATATATTGTAATGTACTCAAGAAAACATTGCACCTGTCCAACAGATTTCCCCTTTCACATAGGAACACCCAAACTTTTTAGTGGAGAGAAAATCTACCTCATGGACTGCTTGGCCTCTCTTCCTGCTTGGATCTGACTTCGTGCCAACCTGCCCTCTAGGAGCACTGTGTACAATCTGTACCCCAATCAGCGTTCAGCACAACTAAAGCAACCAAAACACAGACAGTGGAGGCCCAGTTGTGGTACCCCTAAACTCTCTGGTGGTTCCAAAGTGGGGAAGATTCCCAGCAAGAAGCCACCAGGAAGCTTTGTGCTGACATGCTAACAAATCCAAGGCTGGTTAGTTTAATGTTGCCTGTGGTGCATCTCCACTCTATAACATTCACAGCAGAAACTGCAGTGTAGTCTTACCCAGGGAGAGGCCAACAGATGTGGTGAGTTGTGCTCACAGCAAGAGGTGCAAAGTGTTTGATCAGCTGCATGGAGGTAATTAGTTCTATAATTTAAAAAGTTTCTGTTATTCCTGAGCCTCCACACTAAGCTGCAACTAGAGAAATGCTTCTCTAAATGCCAAATGGCAGAGGAAATTTCCATTCACAGGAAGTTAATTTCGATTCAAAACTGAAGAAATTGGTAAGAATATTCCAAAGGGTCACAGGCCCATTTCTCTTTCCTTAAAATTCAATTTAAAAAAAAGCAGGTACAGCTTGCTTCTGAAATCTTATTCAAAAGATTTGGTAAGACTTACAGCAAGAAACATTATGATAGGTGCTGCTCCAAAGCAAGTGTCTGTGTCTTTTTGGTGAGCAATTATTTTGACTACGACTCTGTTGGACAATGGTTCTGCAAGGAGACCTCATTGCAGCCTTCCAGTATTTAAGAGAGGATTATAAAAAGGAGGAAATCAACTTTTTACTCTGGTAGATAGTGATAAGACAAGAGGGAATGGTTTTAAGCTCAAGGAGGGAAAGTTTGGATTAGAAACTGGGGGAAGTTCTTCACAGAGAGAATGGTGAGGTGCTGGAACAGGCTGCCCAGAGAGGCTGTGGATGCCTCATCCCTGGAGGTGTTCAAGACCAGGTTGGATGGAGCCCTGGGCAGCTTGGTCTAGTACCAGATCTGGAGGCTGACGGCCCTGCCTGTGGCAATAGACTTGGAACTTGATGATCCTCGGGGTCCCTTCCAACCCAAGCCAATCTATGATTCTTTGATTCTATATGTATGTGATACGTGAACGTGTATATGTGACACGGTACTGTCTGACCAAAGGAATACAAATGGCACTTGCCTAACCTCTATATACATCAACACCCAGGGATTGCTTGCTCACAGCAGCCTTACGCCAGCTCCATAAGAATTTTCTCTATGAGGAATAAAGAATATCCACTACAAGTCAGACTTTGGCTCCGGTTAGAAAAGGCAATATAAGAACACCATCTTTTCTGTGCCCTGCATCCTTTTCATATATCAGTCTCCTTATTTGGCTGACTATTGTGACAGAAATTACTTTAATTGTTCTCAGCCCCTGAGAACCAACTCAGAGATAAAAGAGTGAGATGGAAATTAATTCCTTCACACCACCATCATCTGAGCTGTTTAATAAGTCTTAGCCTAGTGCAGGCACATTAAAGAATCTGAAGTTCTTGAGGTGTTAATTTGGGTCTAATTTGACATAGAGCCTTCATCTCTGCTGTCAGTGTGCATGACAGAAAGTTTGCGCCTTGACTACCAGAGTGCAGGCTGGAATTGAAGAATTGAACAGAATATATTTCTAATTATAAACTTAATGGGTTTTATGTTGGATGATTGAGTGCCAAACACAAAACTTCATAAACGTCATGTTTATGGCCACTCACTGGAGCACAACAGCAATGTTGAAAGCCTGCATTTCTGATGTTCTATTTTCGTAAGTCCTGCATAGTTCTACCATAAAAAAAAAAAATCTTGAAAACGTTTGAATGATACTTTGCTATTTTTCTGCATTCTACTGACAAGAGCACTCCTATTTTTTCCCCCCAAAGCTTAGAATTCAAAGTGTGCATTTCTTTTAGGAGAATATAAAACAATTGATTAAAGCACTGCCCAGTGTAGTGTAACTGGCATTTAATCAACATTTACCTATTGTACTGCATCTCAGCACCAACAGAAAGATAAGGACTTCTCCTATTTTTAAGTCATGCATATCTTAAAAAGAGGCACAACAGACTTTCTTCTGAATTGTGCTATTTTTTGTCCAGCATAAACATGGGGATAGGAAAATGCTGCTTTTGTGCATTTATCTGGAAGAGTTAAAGGAAACGTTGGATTATCAGCCCATTTATGCAAATTAGAATGTTGTTATTCAAGACATCAGTAAATAAGTATTTGAGTTCAGACCATAGATAAGAAATGGCAAAGAAAGGCTCCTAGGTTCTATGCTTACACTTCCTCTTTCTTGCTCTCTGTCGTTTTTAGACCACTGAAAGTATGGTAAAATGATGTCCAAAAATGCTTTCTCACATACAAAGGGGATAGTTTTGATCAGTCATCACCATTTCTGTTCTTTATTTTTCTTACTTTAGATGAAAGGATGCTAAGGCAAAAGGAACTATAGTACCTCTTTGATGTCAGTGAAACTCCTCACAACAGGAAAGCCAGTAGGTTTTGGTGCAATTTAAGGTATGAACTGGACTGTGGACACCAGTGGGACAGTAGTGGTATCCTTTAGTTTCGGAAAAAGTGATAACTGCAGATTCGTAAAAATGACCTTGCAAAAAATATTTTGGAGATCAAGGGGAGAAAAATTATGATATGATTTCATTCCAATCAGGGAAATGATGCTCTGTGCAGCATGCCATCACTTTATGCCGCCATGTAACCCAATGATACACTTACAAAGCAGGGGGATTAAATGTGCTGTTTGGTTTGCATTTCTTAATAGATTAGCTATGATGAGGATTTTGAGATAAGACTTGGAATTCTTGAACAGTTGGCTTTGTATCTACAGTATCCTAAGTGTACAGAACAAAAAATATATTCATCCTTTACATCCTCATTTAATAATGTAGAAAGTACCTGTTTGTTTTGTATTAATCTCTGCTCATTAGGACATCAGACGTTCTTGTTACAGAAATATAACAAATGAACTTTTTCATTCATTTTACTCTTATACAGCACAGTGTTTCACTGTAAGGGAGATGCACTGCATCAGTGATGCTCCTTCATCACACTGTGCTTTCCCCAATACAGAAAATGATAACCAGAAATAGTTATTCTTTATTCTCCCACAAGGTACTTTAACAGTCGATGTGAAGGGTCCTAAATAGACCAAGGAAAATGACTTCCAGAACAAATCCAAAGTTTTTTTTCTGAGTAACTAAGTCAAAAAATTAGGGATAGAAACTCCTTCTCTTATCACTGTTCTTCAGATGTAATTTTTGTCTGGCAACTTCTTACCTACAATATTTGACAACAAGGAAAAGATTCCAGCAACCGGTACACAACTAAATACTCTTCTTTGCATCTGTTTAACACGTAGGTAAGTTTAATAAACATGCCTGATTACAGAGATTTTAGGGCTTGGACTTGGCTACAAACTACTAACAGTTCCCCTAGCTAACAGTCATGAGTGCTTAGGAAGACTATCGTTTTTAAGATATTAATGACATCCCAAGGCTGCTGCAGCAGCCACCCTATATATTAATAAGATGTTTCAAGGAACATAAGCACAGTCAAACCCTCTTAAAACCAAATAAATTGACTTGAGTTGAATTTAAACATATGCTTAGAGCTCTGCATACACTTAAGTGTTCTGCTGAATGGCATTTTCCATCAAAGAATAGCCCTGTTAACTTCAATAATACTATTTATATGATCGTGTTCTTCCAGTCTTAAAGTATAAATGTACAATCCATTAATCGCAAGCTCAAACCTATGAAATACCATTATAATGATCCCATTTAATGAAGTTCACCTTTACTCAGTTCTAAGCCTGATAATATATCTGTAAGGAATTTCAAGAACATAGGATTGCAATACTTAAAGGGCATTGAATATGGAAATTTAGAATCTTAAAATCTGCATCTGTTGGATTTCATCCCCTTTTATTTGACAGTGTATTTGAAGAAGGTCGTGATGTCATTTCAAATACAATTCTGCATCTAAACAAAAATACTTCAGAGCAACATAACTGTTGCTGTTAACAAGGAGGAAACAGTCTAGAAATGCAGAAACACTTTTCAGCCTTTTTAAAAAACATATAAGACAAGTTGTGCATCAAGCCTCTCTCTAAGTTATGCTCAGAAATCAATTTTATGAGTATCAAACAGGCTGTACAATGCCTCTTCCCTAAACAAAGGCTTTCAAGTTTCCTGTGAGCAACAGCATCATCTTGTTTGCACTCTCTGCACTAAGATCCTTTGAAAGGTCACTGCCATTTTCAGGCGCTCGTTTTGGGAAGGGAATCATTGTTCAAGATGAGGTAGAAGCAAAATGGATGATTGGTTTTACCTGAGGTTCAACGATGCTTACTGTAGAAAAGACCGAGGAAAACCTACTGGGATTTGGGCGCTTAATTTGTTCAAAGATTGGGGTACTGGCACACTAGGGAGTTCTGCCATTGACTGTCAGGGCACCAGCATCCCCTCCACATTTCACCACAACTATTACTGTAACGTAGCATCACTCCTATCTGTCTGGGAAAAACGAGCTGTTCTCTCAGTCTGTCTCCAAACAATAGTAACACCTGTTAAAGTCGTTCTTAAAAGTGTTAATTGGTAAGGCGTTGGGGCTTTCAGAATAAAGCATTATTTACTCTTGGTTTAACTTCTAATGAGATTTAAAGAAATAAGGGTGTGATGGTTAAATAGCTAGAGCATAGGCAGATTTTCATAGACCTTTCTCCTACTAAAAGCAATATTGCTAGTCATACTCCCACATTTCAGTAAGTTATAGGGTGAAATGTAGCAAAGAGAAGCAGCTGTTAGGTCAAAGCATTGTATAATTGAGCTAAGCACAGAAAAGCAGACAAAAAGCAGACTCTTAAGAGAGGTCAGAATGAAGAACAAAAGCCCAATAATTTACAAAGCTGCTTCTAAACAGACTGTAAAGAGTTTTCATTTCACTTAAGGAAACATTTCCTACTTTTCTCTGAAAAATAAATAAAGGAAGAAAAAAAATAATTTGTTATTGTACATATCAGCAGTGCTTGCAATACTCACATATGTGACCTGGCATCGGGAGCGAGAGAGAAATTAATTTAAGTATTGGTGGAAAAGGAGAGAGGCGGGAATATCTGAATGGGTATTTGCTAGAAGCAGTGAGTTGTTCATATTGCATTTTGGTTTTGTAGATTGAAATAATTGGCAGGGTGCTCAGAGCAGGAGGACAGTTATTTCTAGTCTCGTCTATTCTAGTCTAGATCAAAGTAATAAATAAAGTAGAAAATGCACTCAGCCCCTGGGTCCTTATATTGGTTTTGGTTTTATTGCTTATGCGCTACCTGTAGCCTCAACTATTTGCTTAGTTTTGGTATGTAATGAATTGCTATTTTCATTTATGGCTGTAAGCATGACAGAAATCATTATATCATGCCTCATATGAAGAAACCTTTTTTAATTTCACTCTGCTTCAGTGACTATATTCAGGCTATTGTGCAGCATAATCATCTCTTATTACTGCACATTGCACTCCAGAACTGGCAAAGCTGAAGTACCCTATAAATGGAAACCCAGCTCTTCTGCAAGCGTTCTCAGTATCTGAGGTGAGACTGTTTTTGCCTGATTTTCATTCTCAAGACCTGCCCCTCCTGCTACAAGTATTGTGCAGCTGAATCCAGCATCGGACTTCACAGAAAGCCATGCTAGAGCATCTGGGCAGGGCTTAGCATCGCGTGCCTCAGAGACATCGAGAGAAAAATGTCACAGGCTGGAGCCGGACTGCTGACACAGCAGACAGTAGTTGGAGGAAGCAAACAGAAGCAGTTCAGTCAGTAATTCACAGCCCCTGATGTGATGTATTCTGATGCTGGAAAGAAAGGGGAAAAAAAAAAAATCAGGAAACTGATTAAATGGCGCAAGGTGTACTTGAAACGGGCTCGAGGTAAATGCAACAGATGGGTAAGACAGGACCAGTTTCAGCTCTGATGGACAAGTAACACAAAGGCACTTCCTCCTTATACAAGTATGACCTCTCTCTACGGTGTTAAAGATAATTAGTAATAGGGCAATCGATGAGCATTGAGTACAATACTTTAAAAACATGACACTCTATCAAAATGGCACATACTTGAAAACAAACTCCTTAATTCCCCTTTCTCCTCCATGCAAAAAAGCTGAAATGTTAGATTATTTCTTTCAGTAATTTTGTTAGCTGCTTAATTGATTGATGTAGATGACTAAACAAAGGATAAAGGCAATGAAAAGCAGGCCATTCTCTTTACTTGTTAGCATATTTCTAATTTGTGTAAATATTTGCTTTCAAGTTTATTCACATTCTTGCAGTACAGAACATTTTTCAACAGCAAACAATTTTCACTAACAAAAGACTTGTCATTAGAAATTTCACTCCCTAAAGGTAAAGAGGATCTGGTTTAAATATTACAGGAACCACTGTGAAATCCTAAGCAAGAGACTGACTGCTCAGTGAACAATGTATTGGAGCACACTACTCCTGGCCCCAGAAGCTGAAAAGCCACATTTTCATTTGACATTTTTTCCAGCATCTCAAATAGAAAATTAATACTTCATTTGTTAGGCTGCTCCTCAGTGGCTAAAGATTACAGGCCTACAAGATTCAATTTGTAAAGCAGTTGGGTTTTTTTTGCTAATTGTGCTGTGCTTTGATTAGGAGCGTGAATTACACCTATGATGACAACAGGCATTTGGCTCTCAGATTTTGTTTGTGCCATTGAAAATAAGAGGAAGGACTGTTAGTCAAAAAGAAGGCCTTGACAGGCCTTATTGAAGGAGAATTAGAAGCAGCACGGAAAAAAAGGACATCCATATGAACTGGCTTAGTTATTGAAGAAAAAAGCTTTTGTCCCAGGGATACGATGATGGTGGTATAGTAAATGCATGTTTCTTTCCTGTTCACTGTGGCATTGCTTTAATTTCACAACTCAGTAGCCTGGGCACCACCCGAGTTCTTAAAGAATTGAATAATTGATCCATAATTAATGGATGCGCAGAGGAGGAAAACAGTAGCAGATACTAGTTCATACAGCAGTCAACTACAAGGAACGAGGCTGTGCACCTGTCTTTGTGATATTGTGTTATTAACTTTTATTGAATCTACCTGGCCATAAACTGGAAGATGTTTTTAAGAGCAAAAGTCATTTGAGACAATGTCTTGTTCCTACACCAAACTGCTTTCTATGAAGAATAACCTAAGAAGTGTGGTAAATGCACAAGGAGCTGCGCACAGAGTGATTCAAATTGACCTCATGGCCACGATAATCATGAGCTTTTCTTCGTACAGATGGAGTGAACCAGACAGGTGGCACCTTCACATTGAATCAGTCAGCATATCACAAAAACACCCGCGAGATGTGACAAAGTTCATATGGAAAAGGTAATTGCAGCAGAGAGACTTTTACCCTGCCTTCATGTTTTCCCCAGAGCTTGTTTTTCACTGTCAAAATAGCAAAGCCCTTCTTGCCTGTGGGCTTGCTGCAGTATTAAGAGTAACATTCCTTGTTCCCCTTACATTGCTTGCAAAGGAGATAGACATACTTCCTCCCTTCCCCTCCTGTGCATGCTGTGGCAGACAAGGTTGACTGAAGGGCTTCCCAAATTCTGGACTGTTCGCAGTCACCATGTTCCTGCCACCATTATGCACCCACACTTAAATGTGTTCTATAAGTACAGGCATGAGCTCTCCAATTAGCTCAAGTTTAAAGGACTCAGGTTACCATAACACCCAGCTCTCAGATATGAACAGATGGCAGTTATAAATGCACAGAAACAAGAAGGTAATCCTCTGAAGTAAGTTTGTTTCCGTAAGCCTTTTAGAGTCATATGAAAATGATAGAGTGTTAATCCAGCAGTTTGTTGAACAAGAGCTGCTGAACAAACACCAAGCTGCCTTGTCCTGGTATCTTTGGCTCTTGATTTGACTTTTAACATGTTTAGAAACCTATACAGATGCCTATGTATTAAGACTACAGCACTTGCTTTGCAGCTTTGGCTACTGACTCGAGGCTATTGTTCAACATCAGTCTGGTCTCATCATCTACTTCTCTGAGCATGAATGAAAGTTTCCCAAGATGACGAACATCAGAGCACTTTGTGGGCATCTTTCAAAGCACTGAACAGCTCCTGCACAGCTGCTATATGCTTTAGAGGTCAGTCAGCAACATGCAATTGCAGGACATAAATGAATCAAGTCATGCACTACAGAGAACAGGCTGAAAACAAAGGTCCTGTCCAGCTTTAAACACTGAGAATCTCTGAGAGTCTCAAGATGATGGCACTATGTGGAACTAGGTTCTATAATAAAAACTAAACTTTGTGTACAGCAGATGGAAGTAAATGACAGAACTTGGATAAATATAGAGTACTAAAAAATAAGATATCTACTTGAGACAAATAAATCACCATGCTCATAACCAGAGCAGGATCTGAAAGGTACATATCCAGCAAAAGTGGTTGGTTGGCATTAGCCAGCTCCTCCTGACTCATGTCCCTTAAAAATCACAGGCGAGTTCCTGGGCACTTGCCAAGCACCTGCAGGAGGAATACTTGGAAGCCACCTGGTGAGTAGTCATGAGTGGCAGGATGACATACAAGAAAAACAGCGAACTTCAGACAGTCAGCTTTTCTATTCATTGCCTGAGGTCCAGGTTGGATAACAGGTATGCGTAACACAGGAGAGACTGCAATGAGTGGGTGAGCACGCCAGCTAGAGCACATTAGAACTGATGTCAGTGCACACACCCAGGAATGATGAGGTTCCTCACTGATCTGATGGCTTAGGGAAGAAAAAAAGTACTCCAACAGCAGGCAAAGGCACTTAGCCTTATTCTAGTCTACAGTTCTACGAGAAATTTCATCTCCGCGCTTCTTGAAAAGTTGTAGGTTAAGATTATATTTTTTGTTTGCTTTGTGCTTCATAGTGATGCCAAAATTCAACAGTAAACAAAGTAAAAGCAATTTAACTTCAAAATTGATCTTACTTATTTAAAAGAAATTGCCAGCAGTTGTCCATTCAGCTGAAGCATAAAGACTTAAAGCAATTAATATAAATACAAGTATCATCTCTGCTATGGGGATGGATTCCTGTCAGGTGGGTGTACACTGTCTCAGTGTGGATAGCCAGATGCTCTAGTCATTCTTTTAAAGTACCTAGAACATTTATAATGATTAATCACATTTCTAAAGCAGTAATGTGTGCTGCCATCTGTTCAATTAAATCTCATACTTCCAGACATATGCCAGTCAGCTCATGGGGGTCAAACATTAAATTCCTGCCTTTCTACATCAGGGAAAAATTGGCTTACACCATCATACTTTTTGCTCAGTCCTTGTTTTAGGCACCAACCATTAATAGAAATCTGACTGACAGCATGACTGACCTCAGATCTTGCCTTCTCTATAATTACTCTGTAATTTTTAATCACTCATCATCACTTTGAGCCTTAGACAGCTGTAGGGATCCTACTCTACAGAGAGCTGAAAGATCAAACCCAACAGGTTATGAGAGAACTAAACTGCTCTAGAAACATTTTCTCACTTCTTCACACACTCGAGCTCACATGCCCAGAGGCCTCTGTTTTGCTGTAGAAAAGGATTTTGATGGGATTGTATATATCACCCAGTGTTGTCCATTGCATGAGATTTGACACAGTGCGTTTCAGGGATTTTTAAACATGCCTAAAGCCTTTTTCATCCATCTCCTTGTGCTAACTAAGCTCTGGGCTAAACATGCTCAAAAAAAGTAGCCTCAGGATAACTCGGGATATTATCAACATCTAATTTAGTTTTGAAGCAATACTAAAGTATCTGGATTTTAGTGTTACGATTAACATAAATTACTGAAGTATATTGCTTAGAATTATGTTTCAGACTGAACTTAAATACCACAACTCAAACAGTCCAACACTTTGCTTCTTAACACTATTTCTGTATTTTTGTTTGTTTTAATACAGGAACTGTGTTAAACTGACAATTGGTTGCTGAACTGACAGAGTTTTCCATGATGTATTATCTTGGGAACATTCCTGCCCTCCAAGCCATATGAGCTGTTGGAATCCCAGCTGCTGCCTTGCACAAGGAGTGTGCTAATCTTCCTATTCAGCTAGAAAAGAGCTTCATAGTAATTGTACTGATTCCTCTTTGAAGTGAGGCAGATTATTCCAGAACATAACTATTTCTGCAAATTATGTCTGATCCTAGAGTACATCAGGTTTCTTGCACAGAGGAGTTGCTGGATGTTTTATACAGAAAAGGAGGACTGTTTCAATGCTGTGTTTGCAGTCAAGATACATCCATTTCTTACCTAGATAGCACTCTCACAAAGTGGCCTAGTTGCCTGAAGGAATATTTCTGAGTTTTATTGCATTTATGAATCCAATGGTTGGTTTCTGTTAGAGAAAAATTAAGGAGATTTATTACTTAGCTATGCTTGAGTCAAACTTTCATACTATTCATTCTATATATATATATATTTCTAAAGGTCATACTAAGTGAGATGTTCAGGCATCTAAACAGAACTAACTGCAAGGCCAAGGTGGTTAGCTTACCTAGTATAGTCTAGTCTGTCTCAGACAAGGATAAGTCAGAAACATCGCCCTTGCTGAAGCATCAGAGGTGATTATTACAGCTGAAACGTAGCACTGGACAGAATATAGCTGGAACGGCTCAAATAATGTTTGCTCTGAAGTGTTTTATAAAGCAAGCCCAAAATAAGCAGGCAATTTTCAAAGTGAACTTCAGAAGCACTGCAAACTGAAGTCAGAGAAAAGTAAATCTGCTTTTGACTTCTCTGAAGTCAAGATTTTGCCCCTAGTATCTCATCAGTCTTGAGTCTCTCATGGATGATTCTTCTAGTTGGGCATTCTGACTATAAAAAAATAAACAGCATAGACACATTAAATGAAACCAAATAGATTTATCATAATATGAAATTTTGAAACATTGCAGGGTTTTAATCTCCATGACACATCTGAGCTGGCACCTTATTCTGCTTCTTCTTGAACAGATGGTGACATTACAGTCACCACAAACACTAAAGAAAATTTGCAACAAAAAAAAATACTTTTACACACAAATTTTAGAGTTTGTGTGATGAAGAACTTTGTTAATGAATTCAACCACTTCATTTTGAGCTCTGTCCATATTTAAAGACATAAATCCCAGGCAGAGTACAGAGCTTAAGACTTAATAATTGAAATTTCACTAAGTCTTCGGAAGCACTCAATTTGGAAGAAGGTAAAGGTAAAAAATCCCTAAAAGATAATGCTAATGGAATTGATTTTTAGAGTCCTCCTATACTGTGAGATTAAAACAGCATCTTGCATTAGTGGATGAGACTAGAGCCTGATTGTCTTAGTGTCCTGAAGACTCTGCCAGAAAAGGCACTGAAGCAAGGAAAGCTCTCCACAATCCCATGTAATACACAGCTCTAAAATATATGTTGATCATAGCCCCTTGATTTCAAAAACAAAACTTGTAGGTTATAAAGTTGGAGATTTGTCTATAAAGATGTCAAGCCCTCAGACTGCCAGTGCAAACCAAGGGACTGCGCCCCACAGAGCAGGATGGGTTGCTCTCTGTCTGACCAAGAGTTCACCGCCTCCAGACTTTCACTCCATCACACAAATGGCAGATTGTGTAGAGGGCTTGTGAAGAACCATAAGACTCATCAGCATTTCTCTTAAGTCGATTATGTAACCTGAGATCAATTCGCTTAATGCACTGACTTGAAAACGGAACAGTTTTAGGAGTCCTTCATCAGATGTTTTCAGGTCCCTGAAATTAGGATGAAAAGGTATGTCCATCAGGATTAGGCAGAGTGCTAGAAAGTCTAGGTACACTTGAAATCCAATTTTCATCCCCCAGATGACTACTGAAGCCTCTACAGACCATTTTGGACTTGCACACCAAAAATTGCAACTTTCTAGGCTGCTCCGTCAGTGAGAAAACCTCAGATTGCAATCTGCAGTTTAGCTAAGCTCTGAAGCTGACCAGTTGTTTTCTTGTGCTTTTCCCAACTGGTAGCCCAGTTGGATTTTCCTGTTAAGAGTGTCCCAGTTGTGTCTTGACTTTGCAGGTGAACGTGGTTAGCTGTTACAACTAGAAAGTCAGTCACGGGCCTGTAGCCAACTATTTTAACAGCTTTCTGGTTTGAATGCTGTGGTACAGGCCAAAGGAAAGGATTTAACATATGAATCCTACTATTATGTAAAGGAGCAATCCTGTTCTGTAACCTGTCAAGGCTGGAATTCATGTAGGTAAAAT
Source organism: Numida meleagris (assembly GCF_002078875.1). Lineage (NCBI taxonomy): Eukaryota > Metazoa > Chordata > Aves > Galliformes > Numididae > Numida > Numida meleagris. The sequence goes on along the minus strand of NC_034419.1, from coordinate 14,902,583 downwards.
AATTGCAGCATCTTTCTGATCACAAACCATTCGAAACAATAGTGATCATAATGGGAAATGTACAATAAGGAAGCATTAAAGAATAGAAGTAAATGAAATAAAACATCTCTGGGCTGAAAAGAACTAAGAGAAAAACAGAGGTAAACCATTAGAGCGTCAGATTAAAATATACGGATGATCGGGTGATGACCAGAAATAAAGTGCTGTGTAAGAAAAAGCCCCACTTACTACTGTTCAACAGTTAAAGCAGTGCTTTCATCTTCCAATAACAGCATAAAAGAATTGCTAACAATTTTCTGCAGTTCTCTGGAAGGATTATCTGACTTACACAATACCCATCATCTAGTCAGGTTCATTTCAGAGAGATGCGATTCACAAACCTGAAGTGATTGGCAGTACTTTGGGATTGCTTTCATGTAAAATCCACTGCTAACGCGATCACATTCTGATCATTTGCTAAGTCTGTTACCCAACTAAAGTCCAGGGTGCTAATGGTTCAAGGCTCCAAGGGAGGCTGTAGTAGCTGTTGGACTTGGAGGGAATTAGATGCGTTTAACAGCTTTGGAAAGTTTCCAGGCTTCATCACTGAAGCCTGCTGGAAACACTCCTAAGAGCATCTGGAACTTACAACAATATTTTCAAAGGTTTGTTGTAGCGCGTGACCCTTGGGCAATTTCCAAGGAACCTGGCAATTTTACCATTATTAGAAAGCAATGCAAAAGTCAGTGGCTGAAATTTACTTCCTTTAAATTGCAGGATTTAAAATCTCACAAAAGAGCTAAAGGATTACAAACTTGTTCCACTCCCAAACTGCCATGGCTCTTTGACACAAACCTAGTTGCATCAGAGCAAGATGGACATCGTCAGTATGATAGCAACTCAAGCCATACTCACCCCTCTTCTCAGCTGTCCTTCCAGCCTGACTCTCTGTGGGGTGCTTCACATTGTACTCATAACAAATAATAGGAGAAAATCCTATTCAGTAACACTTTTTAAGAGCTTGTATGCAATATCCTGAAATCAATAGCACTGCAGTTGCTCAGCAGCCCTCAGGACATACTATGAAGCTATTATCACAAACTGTGGGATCTTATTTCTGTTCCACTTGGCCAGATAGCAATCATTCCTATTTCATGTTATAGAAATATACTATTTAACAGTGATCCTTAAGTCACAGATGATTTAGATGGACAGCTGGGTGGGATAAATTGGTGTAAATAACATGGTAACTCACCTGACAGAGACACTGGTCAGTAACCTCTGCTTAACATTTATTTTTTTCCAAAGGAGAAGAGGCTCAAGGGTAACGTGAAAAAACCTAAATATCAGACAGGCTTTCATATTACCAAGTACTCTGGATGACTAGTGATGGAAACCAAGATGGAAGGCAGCACTATGCTTACAAACAGTTTTTCAAACAGCAGTGTGTTCTGAGACTATATCCCTGAATTCCAAAACCTGAAATAATCTAATAGTATAGTCTGACCTCAGCCTTAATAGCTATATGTTACCAGTTTATCCTTTAAGCTGCAAAGCATTGATGCAAAGTGTCACTGTAAATAATCATCCTTCTGGCTGAACTCTCAGGTAAGAGTTGTCTGCGAATTAAGCAGATGGAAACAGTTACCTACAAAGCACTCAGAAATCTGTGTACTGATGCAATTTAAATGCCAGGAAACATGCCTAGGCTTGATACATGATTCTTCCCTTAAGTCTATGGCTCTGATATTTTCCCATGTGGGCAAGGCTGAGAATTTCTCTTACCCATCCGAAGCATGTCTATGTGTGATAAAAATCCTCCTCCAGAGAAGGAGGCAGAGGAAATATCTTAGATGTTTCACTCAGACTGCCCTTTCCTTTCTTAAAAAAGCATGATTAGAACTGAAAGAAACACTGCCCTCTTCCTATGATTAGGAAAGCAGGCTCTGATCCTTTGTAAGCTGCAGGGATTGCATTATACAGTCTACTGCTTACCAAGGAGATAAGGTCTTTGAAGCATGATTAATTTACAGAGGCCTTCCCACTACAATATAAACTGTTATCCAGAAAGATAAGCATGAACCTCGCTTTATTTTTGATACAAAAATGACTGTAGCAGTGGATACAGTGGTTATTTGAGATACTTTATCAGCCTTCTCAAGCTCAAGTCTAATACTGTACATCTTCCAACCATTCTGCAGTAATAAAGGCACTTTTTTACAGTACCAGGTGATTGTGACCATGTAAGTTCCTTTGTGCAGAGAAACTGGGAGGTGACACCTGTACATCTCAGTCACTTGGACTTCAACTCATTCAATGCCTTTCCTCCCTTTCCGTATGCAGTCCTACCAGCCCAACTTGTCATACTCCTATCTTTTGTTTCTTCACTGTCCCTGTGAGCTATAAATGGCAACTTGCTTATTCAAGCTTTGAACGGCACAGAAAAGCAATGAATTCACTAGCAATGGCAGTCTTTTTTCCTGCACAAAGTTTGGCTCAAATATCTGGAGGCAGATCTGCAAGAAATCTGCTTAACAATTCCCTCCCTGCTCTGCAGTTCCAGATGGATTTTAGAAACATTGTATCAAAGCATTCAATTTCTCCTCTGTCTTACCTGCCACATCTCCACTCTGCAGAATACACCAAAGATTTTGCTGCTGCAGAACTACATTTTACTTTTCAGACCCAGCTTTCCGTTTAAGTCTCTGATAGCTGTCAGAATGTATTGCATTCTTGCCTGACATTTGCATGGGTCTTCCATAAAATATTGCCTTCCACTGCAATAGAGTAGTCCAGATAAGTGAAATTCTCCTTTCCAACTCATCTCCTGCAAACATTACTCTTTTGCTTTCTATATTCCTCCCACCTTCATCAGCTTTGATTCAGAACTACATACACACAGACTGCACACTCAAACACTAAGATGCTGTAGAAACAAGAAAAGAAATCGAAGTGCCTCTCAAAGCATAAGGATGCAGACTAAAGCCAGGAACATGATGCCTACTTTATCATTGCTGTTTTATGCAGCATTGTTGATTTCACCACTGGATGCACCTCCTTGGGAAGATGAAAATGCTGAATCCCTTGCATGCAAGGCTGACCAAGGAATGTCATTGCCCAAGTTTCACAAACAATGCAAGACTGCAGCAAACCAGTGAATGTGCAAAAAATATTCAGTAGTTTGCTTTTTAAAGATGAGTGACATTTTTAACACTCGCAGCTTTAATGGAAGACAGCACATCTGGAGCTACTCTCTACCAAATGAGTAAGTTGCTCTGTAAGGTTTATAAATGCAGTTATATATTATCTGTGTAAATCAACAAACTACAAGCATAACCTTTCTTATTTGTTTATGAAGCCTTTCCTTGTAGTTTATAAACATCCAGTAATAAGTCTAGAAGTTCAGAGAGAACTATTCTACCCCTCTTCCAGATCACTCCATTCTTTTGTTTATCCTTTTTAGCTTAACTGTTTAGGGCATCACTAAAGTTTCATGAAAATACAGAATTTAAGAACTCATTTATCCTTTTATGAGTTTGCTGAAGAGCAAACACATCCTTCACACAGGAGAGGTTTCAACAAGAAACGTTTGCTGTCTTTTAGACTCTTCCTGACTGCTTTTCTTCTTACTCAAGTGACCGTGATTAATAACAGAAGTTCTATGCTTCTCTGTTACGGAGAGCCTCATGACTTTCCCTCTGTTGTTTCTTTTTCCATGCAAGTTCAGCTTCTTGTTTGCATTTTTCATAAGGTATTGTGTGCACTCAAAGCAATACCAGACATACTACCAGAGTCAGCTGGAACAACGTTACACCTCAGTTATAAAATAGGCACTACTTGTTACCTACTCCAGCTCCTAAGCTAGAATGCTCTTTTCAAGAATTTAAACTGAAATGTTTTTGCATTTTACTTTGCATCTGAGCATGGAACATTTTATTACTGCTGAGTCATTCCAATACATTTTCTCAAATGCCTCAGGATAGTCTTTGAATGGATGATAAGAAGTGAATTCTTATGCATTCAGTGGCAGAAAAAAGACTGGCATGGAACAAGCTGATATTATTTGTTATGCCCTAGTGAGATGACAGCCCTCAAACATATAGACTGCACATTCCTTATTTAAATGCTTATGTCCCACCTGCTAAGCTGAAGGGAGAGAATCCTCTAAACAAGATATAGTTTTGAGAATCTTATGTTCCTAGGATATTGGTCGCTGATTCCAAGCAGAAGAGTTGGAGAATGCTGGAGTTCAGAAGGGAAGAGCAGAACAATGAGCAAGATACTATAAGAGGGATGGAAGGAAAGAGGTCACAGAAATGCTACAAGCCGTTTTCAAATTAGCAAGAGAAAAGGAAACAGGAAATTCTGAGCCAGGCTTGGAACAAAGCTTAGTGGTACCTCGTGAGACTGGTACACAGCCTGTGAATCTTTTGGTCAAAGGGTATCATGGATGCTAGACATTTAGAGTGGTTGGAAGACTGGAATGTTCACGGAATTATAATCTACTGAAGTTTATTAAAAACCTTAGTGCAGGTATTGAGAACGGCTGGAATCTGACAAAAGTTTAGGGGGGAGAATCAGATACGGGACACTCCTTGTGCTCCTCCCCAGCTATCCGTTTGTGACAAACATGAGAGGCAGCACACTGACCTAGATGGACCTTCAGCTTCACTCACAATTCATTCTTACAGTCAGACACAGCCCCGGAGCAAAGTGATAAACACAGGCCAAGAAATAGCTGAGCTGGAACACTGTCACTATTTTGCTTTCCTTCTGTTTGAAGGGGGTACAGGTAGACAAGTTGAAGCAAATGTGTATGTATGGGGGATGTGTGCATGCATTGGCCATCAACGATCTGCACAGCCACCCTCCCCAGCAGAACAAGCACACAGTGGAGTTTGAGGCAGCTGCTCCTGAGAGAAGTGATATTTTAGAAGCTGTAAAGAGTTTCTACTAACAAATGGCAAGCTGGCTCATGCAACACATCTGTGGCTTGCTCCTGGTGAAATTTTACTGTGTTCGCATAGAAAAATTGTCTTTGCTGGCAATACTAGCAGAAATTTCTTGCAGAATAAATTTACAGATTCTTTGCAAACATCTCTAGCTTTGCATGCAAATACTAGCAAGAGACAAGTGAGCCATTTTGCTTAGTTCAAACCCACTAGGAGTGCTGTTTGAAAGCAGCAAGCAAGAAATTAGTGACTGAAAAGACAAGAGAAGAATTTTTGCAAACACTGAAAATATCCATGGAGTACTAAACATACCAAACTAAATATAAATCCATAAAAATATAAATACATAAATATAAGCATGTTTGATTTTGAGATTTTCAGAAACAAACATTGAACTTCATCTCCTCAGTCTATTGCAACTAGTTTGTTTTTCATTATGAAATTATTTTTGGTTCATCCCCTAAAACATACTGCAATTTCTTTCCCCAGAAAAGGCAACATTTCAGTGCAGTGATATTAGTTCTGTGGAGACACATGGCTTATTTCAGCAGCAAAGTGTTCTGATCTACAGGAACTAATTAGAGCATTTTCTCTAGCTTGTTCCTTTCTTCTCATTACTGCTGACCAAAGACAACCGCTGAGACATGATTATTGAAGTACTGACTGCTAGCGTATGCATTATCTTTTCAGAAATAAAGCAGCAAATGCTACTAGAGCAAGGGTAAGAAACAGAGGAAAAACAGCCACTAGCAGCAAACAGCACCCGCAGCACACAAGAGAACTCCTAAGGCCGCACGAAAGGATCTCTGCCAAAAACAGCCCCAGAAAGAAGTGCTGTTAGGGAAAGGAAAGGTAGAAAAAATGAAGTCTTTTCAGGGTGACGTGAGTATTTAATTATAAAGACATTCATAAAGAAAATGATTCCTGTCATGTGGTTCTCGGTGTGATCTGCAGCTTGGTTATTTCAAGACATGGTTTGAGGCATGTCACATCTTCAGGAAGGCTGAACAGGTTCAAACAGTGACTTCTAGAATTCAGTAAGTGTTAATTACACATTAGTTTATTTGATTAGGGCCATTCTTGAGCACCATACTCGATGAGTGATACATTCAACCTCAAAGTAGCAGCTTGCTTCATCAGCAACTGCATAGTTGCATGAGCAGAGAACTAGCAATAAGAAGAAGTCAGGAAAAGAAAGGCAAAAGCTGTTTACGCAGTTTACAAATGGCCATTCATACCAATGGTATAGCATTGCCAAATTTGTTGTACTTTTCAACATTTCTCTGTGGTACACCTTTTCTTATTGATGAGCTGTATGAACTTCTAAAATCCTGAATTAAATTGTCATAGCATCATCCTCTTACCAGACTGAATGTCCCATGGGATCAGCTGATATGTCTGCATGCTGTGAAGGGGGAATAAGATTAATTGAAGGAAGAGCAGAGGGCTATTCAAAAATATTGGCACCATCATGCCCCTTCAAAGCGTGAAGGTTGCTCTAGCTGTACCAGCTGTCTTACCTGGCTTTATGATTCAGACAAAGAGCGGGTTGCTTTGCTAAAGAGTATTAATAAGGCACAGCAGATCTTACCACAGTCAGTCAATTAAACAAATTCTGTATTCTGGAAATAACAGTCAGGGTAGAATTCACCTTCAGAGAGAAACAGAGAAAGCCCTCTACTCAGAACAGACTCGAGTAATTATAAAGCCCATCATACTGCACTGACAATTTTAAAAGGGTATTTCAACTTCCCCAGTCCTTCAAAATCTCATTCATTTCTACTTCCAGAGGGAAGCGTGGCTTAAAAACCATAAGTTCTCAAAAGCAACAGATTTAAGTCCAAACCAAAATAACAACAACAGGAAAAAGGGAAAACATCGCACCGGGTTTATGAGGGAGAAAATCAGATGGCACTTTTACATACGAAAGATGAATATCTGTGGGTAAGAATTCAGTATGATGAATGTGCTGTTTCCTCTCTGCTATTAAGCAAGCTCCTGTGATGCATTTGCCTATACTAGCCTTACATCTCCATAGGAAACTGTAAGCTTTCCCATACATTTTTGCAGCAGCTGTATATAGGCCACAGAGTACAAGGCCAGGACTGGTTGATCCATCAACTGAAAGTAACTGATGGATCCTTTTCCTACCAAGGAATTCTGCTGAAAAGAAAGACTCTCTTGGGGTTGTTTTTTGTTACTGTTGTGATTTTTTTAATTTCTGATTTTTAACACTCAGAAGCTAACATATAAAATTACCATTTCGCAATCCCCAAACGCACAGAATGTTCTGTAATGGTTCTTCCAATGAAGGTTTTGCCAGGAAGACTGGGATAGTAAACCAAGCACCGTGAACCTTACTTTCAGAAGGGGAGACAAAATGAAAATGAAGTGAGTTAATCATATTCTTTCTGAAAGGACACTAAAACAAAAGGCAGTGCTAGAAACAAAGTGTTAGACTCACGATGAATAAACAGTTTTGTGTCTGTGTCTTAATTTGAAGGCTAATGTTTCCCACCACTGTAACAGGCTCCTTGATTAGGAAGGAAAAATAAAAGGAAGAAACAAATAATGACAGTCAGTTTCCAGAGCTTTTAGGCTATTTCATATCAAGCAGTGTGATGAATGTAGCAATATCACTTTTGGCTATAGCACAAAAAATATTATTCTCTATAGACGCTGCAGCATAAAACAAAAATGCTTTTATTACCAGTAGCAATGATGTGACATGCCTGATAAATGCCACTTTAAGACTCCTTTGGGTCCCAGCATCCCTCCACACTTATTATCAAGTTACTAATAGATTCTGTAGGTTTGACTGGCCATCATTTAGGAATGTCATTTACTCTAAAGTGACAGAAAAGTAAATGTTCTAAAGCGTTCAATTTTTCTCTTTTCCTGACTGAGTGACTAATGACTAAGAATAATAACTTTTATTCATGTTGTCTAGGTGATAAAATAGCCATTGTAGAATGATGAATATCAAGATATTTTCATTTAACATTGGCAGAAAAAAACATGAACTTTTAAATCTTAAAAATGTGAAAGAGAGCAGACAGCTATTTAAGTATTCACATCTCTTGTGTGACAACTGAGTCTGCTTCTCTTCATTATTGTTTTCCTTTGTGTGCAAAGAAGCATTGATAACAACAGGGTCAGACATGTTACATATTAAATTCTTATTTGCATGATGACAATGTCTAAAGTTCCCCACTGAGATGAACACTCATTTATTCTAGGCATTTTATAGACATACCATAAAGGTTAATTCTGGCAGTAGAATACTGAACTTATGTAAACCAGACAGGCAAAAGATCAGAGCAGAAAGAGGTGCACAGAAAAGAGAAAATGGTTGTACAGCAGATTCATGGCAGACCTGGTGATATATTATGTTTAGGTTAGAGATGATACTTAGACTGCAAATGCCTTGGAAGCATCCCCACTGTTCAGGCCATATCCATAGCAGTCAGCAGAAGAGAATACTACAAAACCACAGATTATTTCTATAGTATGCTACAGTACCAGTGGAGATATGAATATAAAGAGTATTTTTCTTCAAATTTAATTAATTGCAGCTGAGCACCTAATTTTCTTAATCCACTTACCAAAAAAAGCGTAATTTCCTGTCTGTATTAGAGGATTTGATTTCACTGTGACTAAGATTCACTAAGTAATTCTGTATTCAACTCAGCATAAACACCCACCTGACCCTCTGCTCCACTCTTGTAGTTCTGCCTGGGGTTCGGGAGCTGATCTCTTTTGGGAAGTACAAAGCATTAAATAGTAAGCTTTTCTTCCCAGGAAACAGATCTCTTTGGCTATTAGGGAAAAAACTGAAAACACATTACAACCAGTTTGTGTGTTCGATCAGGTATGGTTTTCCTAGGTTCTTCTTAAGGACTTATTTTCACCCAAAGCTTGCTCAGTCCAGTAAGTTTACTTATGGAGCAAGGGCACAAAGCAACACATGATGTATTTTTTTTTCATTTTAAACACTGTAGTAAATAAGTATATTCTAATGTTATTTTCACATCAGCTATATCCCATGACGTTAGCAGGGTTACTTTGTATTTGACATGGCAGCAATTTCAGTAAATTTAGTGAGTTACAACTGATTTCCGCAAATTATGTCCTGGTTTAGTTTCATTGACTTCAGTATTGATTTTCACCTGGAACCAGATCTTTAGCATTCCAGTTCTGCAGGGAGGTTGAAATGTCACCTGATAGCTCAGTTGTGCCAAACAGGGACTAAGTGAGCTCGATTTCAGCAAAAGTCTTCAGTTATTCTCCTTGAGATGAAGAAATACCAAGAGAAAGGGCCCAAAGGATGAAGGGATTTATGGTGTAGTGGAAGAAAGGCCACCACCTCGATCAGCTCATCAGACAGAGAAGCTAGATACTGCGGGAGATGAAAGAATTCACCGCCACAGCCTCAGCACAGGAGTCAGCTCTGCAGACAAATGCCCCTTTTCTGATCCACTCTGGGAGGACTATACTGCTAAAGAACTTCTTATTCATTAGACAGACTTTGAAACATCAGCTCCTGGTCAGTGTTTGGTTTTGATCCTTACAAATTCCTTCTCAAAGAGAGGAAGAAGACAAACAAGATCAGGAAGACCAGGAAATGCCGCCCTGGCTGAATTGTGGGCTGTGTAATGTAAACTCTATCAAATAAACACTCCCAGATATTTTCCTACTCTCTGATTACTGCACTAGAAATGCTCAATAATGTTCAACAAATGTACGAAAACAGCATATGTCAGTCCAGCATTTCCTTCAAACTGTTCTATTCTGGGTTCCTGTTTTGTTCAATTAACACTGGTAGAACTGACTCACTCTGGGTACTGCTGATCTACTCGGGAAGAACAGAAGGAGTTTTGGTTTGCACTGCAAATCTGTAGTTAAGGGACTTTATAGCAGTGACAAGCACAGGTCAAAGTCAGAAAGCCCCAAGGTCTGATGTCCCCTTCTTTCTTGAAATGACAAGAGGTACATCCCAAGGTTGGAATTAAGGATAAGCAAAGTTTGTGACTCTCTTCCAGATAGAAAATATGCAAAGAGCACCTTTGTAACACATGCCATTAGGGACCGCTGTTGCACATTAGCACTGATAAGAGCAATAATCCTTTTTCTTTCGTAAGTTTCTCTTTTTTCCTTTGTGTATTAATTCTTTCTTTACTTAACAGACAGAAACCAAAGAAATGTTAAAGGTCCGGGACTCTAATGGCATCGCTGAAAACAGGATTCAATGCTACATTTATTTTAAAACATATCTAAGCATCTGATTATGGCTTCTAACCTAAATGGGAACACTTACGAACTGGCCTGAATCAAAACCCAACAAAGTGGAAGAAATGCAGCCAGACTTAATGCATGGTTCAGATAGGCTCTGTGAATACACAAGCATCACGTTCATCCCAGACTCCCCTGTGAACTGTACATTAGAAATTATTTGTAAAATTTTTGGGGTCCTGAAGACAAATTCATTTTACACAAGCCTAGAAGACTCTGTTGCTATTAAATCATCAAAAACATCAACAAGACATCATTTTGTCAGTATTCTCCTTTTATATTGCTAGACCAAATTTCACCCTGACCTCTCTGCCTGAGATGCTCTCTTCTCTTGCTGCTCAGGTGAGGGCAGCTGCTGTGTGGATATCCTTTACATGTATTTTGAAATTATTCGCTAAACAAAAATTGGATGCTGCAATCAGCAAATAGAAATAAGGAGTGTGTCACTGATTCCAATATAGTAGGGAAAACACATTAATGCAGAGTAAGTACATTTCTAAATAGAGGCAGGAATGTAAGACATCACTTTTTAAATAAAAGCTAACACTCAGGAGCAGTCCTAAGATGGATTTGTTTTAAAATTAGCCTGAAAAATTTTAGAAGCTGGTACATTAAAATGTTCATTTGAAATTGTTATGAAGTTTTATCTGAGAAGCAAGTTGTCTTAAAGGCTCCATTTTCTAACACAGAACTGCTTTCACTTTATGGAATATTTTGCATTATATTTTAATTAAAGTTATAATTACAGAACTAAATATAATTAGCTTCTTTCTTCAAAAGAAATTGGAAGTGAACTTACTTTATTAAATTTTCAATTTGTTTCCTGCAGTGTTACATAGTTTATTCTAATTAATTGAATGAGATCTCATAAATATTTTATCAACATAGGGATGTGATTAACAGCTCGAGTTCTGTGTGGTTCCCTTTTTTCTTCCCAGCTTTCTTCTTCTGTTGTTCTTAGTGCTGTTCCCTACTTTCTATGCACACATCCATTCTTCAGCGACCACACAAACACAGCAGCCCTGCCAGAGTCCCCTCTTCCACAGCAAAGTGTTGCGTTTTAGCAGTCTTGCCATTGGAAGCCATTTTTAACTTCTCTTTGGGATTGTTTGTTACCTAAGGGTACCCTCATGTAACACAGATCACAGAAGTGACACTTGTTTCTTGTGTGACTTATGACTTCCATGCTGAATACCTTCCTGCAGGATCTTCTCTACTCTCAGGGTGTGTATGGGCAGCGTATCTGTCTATTCCCAGAGCAGATAAAGTAGAAAGGGATACAGAGGACTGTAACCCCTCCACCACACCCCACTCCATTAACACACACTATTCTTGGGATGAAGCAGAAGGGACACGTCACACAACTCCCTACCGCCCATCAGGTTGCAAAGGACTTGACTTCTACCTGACATCAATGAGATTTTAACTCCCAGCAAATGAACAGATCCATAACAGTTTGAGCCTCCTGCTTGAGCTGCTCAGCCTTCTCATTTGTGACGTGGACATTTGGCACGGCAGAAACATCTGCACGGTGCCCTCAGGCACCTCTTTCAAGATCAAGAGCTAACATCAGTGGGAAAGCACACCAGGAGCTTCAGAGAAACACAAGGAAACAGGCAACCCCTACTTCAAAGCATGTCAAAGCCAACAAAAAGAGAGGCAGGACAAAGAGGTGATGTGACCTGCCTGTAGTCACACACACTGTACAGGACAATTGCTCTCCTAAGCCTTTCTGCTCTCCACTACTGAGCTGGGATGATGATAGCTTCTGTTGGAAATGCTACTCCACAGCTACAGCAGGGAGTAGGTGTATTTATCAGCACAACTGAATAGTCAGAAAATAGGAAAATAATCGTTATGGCTCTATCAGATTGAATCTGTCAGTCCCTAGTTTTGAGGAGTAGGGACTAGCATAACAAAGTAAGTGTTCTTTTAATATATCACAGATTAATTTAATTAAGCACTGCTTTAATAATACCACTATGAAAGGAAGACTTCACCGTGACCTCTGCCATCCAGCGATACAGAAGTTGCAGGATAAATGGAACAAAAATGAACTCCATATGTATTTCATCTTCTCATTTAGCTCAGGCAGGCATTATTGTCACTTGCCCATCTTGTACTGCTGACAGCAGCAGACTGAGTATCTTTTAATATCTACAGAACAAAGTGTATTCTTGCATGCATGCTTCAAAAGAACCACTGATGCTAGCTGGAAGTGTACACAGTTCTCTTCCCAGGAAAAAAATTCCCCCTGGTTGTTTTCCTTCATAGTTCCCCTATTGCTTACTCTTTAATTCAGGGCAAACCATGAGTAGAAAAATGAATCAGATTTGTTCCTCATTCTATATGTTGTAAGAAGCCGGGTAGTCTCCATCTGGATGTACAGTAATGCTTCTTTTGGATTGTGAAACAAACCAATGGAAATCCTGTTGGCAAGAACCTTGCACTTACGATTCAAATGATTTTGCTTTCCAAAGCCCAAGTATTTTTCAACCAGCACAATCTTTGATATACGAAGGTAACTTTGATGTCTAGAATCAATTCCTGTAAGAGCTGGAGCTGACTGTTGATGCCAGACCTGGATCTGACCCATGATCTGTTCTATGCTAACATCATATAATGACTACAAAGTAGTTTTATTGTGCTTGGGTCTCCATGCTGTCAATTTACTTAACTTGTCTGAAATCAAGTCAGCAGTTGCTTTCATAGATGTAAAGGCAGCAGCAACAGTACATGATTTCTTTATGTGGAGAAGGTATGCATATCTCAGTTCCTAATACACAAAGAAGGATGAAAAGGCCAGAAAACTTGTTCTGCTGTTAAAATGACAAGATTATGGATATTTCCTAAAATTACTACAAGAGAGGTTTGGGATTCACATGTAATATTTAAAGCACATCCAACATACTTCAGGCACTGCATTATTAATGTCAAATGAAGCATATTATCCAACTGTTTATTTACAGCTCTCCAGTGTTAAAGCTCAGAGAGGGGATTCCTTCCCTTGGCTATATAGCCCACATTGCAAACAACCCGCTCCTTCTCAGGGTAACGCAGCCTCCCGTCTTCCTCATTCAGACATTCTTGTCTTTTTCCCCACTCTGAGTGTTCTCCTGGTCACAGCTTCACTTCATATCATTAGATGAGAGCAAACTCTATGCAGTATCAGCAAAGTCAGTTGTGCCAGTACCCACACTCTTAAAATACCCTCACCACCCCTCCAAGGAACTACAGCATCACAGTACTACCACTTTGTCTTGTAAAGGGTATTTTATCTCCTTCTGTTTTAGTTTGTTTTCACAGCCACAATCTTGTCTTTTACCTTGTAACGTAACTTCAGATACTTTTCCTGTTAGCAGCTTCTTTACTGTCTGCAAAAGATTTTTTCCTCAACATATGGGCAAAACAGTCTTCACACTTTTCTTTCCATCCCATATCCTTGACATAACGTGTGGTTTAAACAGTTTGCATATGTATACACAATGAAAAGGGGAATCTGTGCTGACAGTGAGATGGATGCTTTAAGCATTTCAGTGAAATAAGTTTCGAGAAGATTATGCATTTAGGGGGAAGTTTGGACTGATTTGAAACCCAAATGTTACTGACTTACTGTAAAGTTAACTCTCAACCACTGGTAACATCATAGCCATTCTGTTCTTGCATTTCATCCATTGATAAGGAAAAAAGCACCTAATATCCCTGTGCTAGAAAGTAGGATAAACAGGTGCACAGATCCCTCTATGGGACAGCCTCCACACCACACAGCCAGAAGATTCCTTTATGTTCTCAAAAACAAAGAGACACTGAAGATGTGTGGACTTACAAAGCTACACTGAAAAGGGAAGAACCAGTGCACACGTTCAGAGAGCTGGCACAGGGCACAGTACAGCAACTCCGCTGTCCCCTAAAAAGATGCTGAATTCTGAGATGGAAAATGACTTACCATAACTCTCACTACTCATTTGTACAGAGTAGCTTCTGTTACATATCTCCTTTCTCTCCACAGCAAATTTTCTGGTGGTAGAGATACTGTGATCTGGGTTATGTCGAGATGGTACATTCAAATAACCAAGAGTCCTTGCAATTTGAAGAAAGATGCAATAAAATCAGCTTTGAATGTTTTCAGGTTGTGAATACTTCCGCGAAGGAGGACGCGTGAAGATATTTTGATGCTGGAATTTAGATCAATATCAATTTACTCTAGCTGCAACAAAATCACAATCTGGATTATTCAGCCTTTGTGGTTTCATCACAGCATTCCTGTGGCATGTATACCATACTACCCTGATCAGCAGGTAACATCTGTCCTAAGTTTTGTTCCATTTAATTTGATAAAAGTGGAACTCAAAGACAACTAACTGGGGAGCTGAGTACACAACCTACCACCCACCATGTGTCATTACTGGAAATAACTCCACAAAGAACCCACATTTGGAGTAGAAAATCTAAAACAGCTTTAACTCCTGATAGAATTCCCTGTTACATTATCCCTCAGTGTCTTGCAATGTGTTTTTTTTTTAATCTTAATGTCCTCCTCACCATGCAGAAGAAATCAGATCTACAGACATTCTGAGTAAAGGAACCTCTGACTCCCACCAGCTGCCACCGTGCTGACTTTACATTGACTTCAGAAGTGAGACTGCTTGGTGAGAAGACTTCACTACAGCACAACTGCTCTTCCTCTCTCTCTTCTGGTGCCATGACACTAATATGATTACTGGACCCAAAACTTAGTTAAAATCTGCCACATGGCCTGATAATACAGGGGCACAAACACCGTGCAACGTGCACAGCAATTTCCTTACCAGGATTTTGCTTCCAGCAACAAAAAAGAAACGTGACACCAAGAGAGGGGCAGATAAATAAACATACAGTAGTATGTTGTAGCTGATGGCTGCAGTGTTACCTCTCTTCAGCTTCACCTGGAGAACGGCAGACAAAGCCTTGTGGATATCAGGAAAACTCACCACCTCAAGCTAAATTCATTGGTAGTGGAGAAACATTGCCCACCCTTGTTCTCTCTCCTTGGCAGTGACACACACTCCTCTCAGACACCTGGGAGCACTGAAGGACTACACAGGTGTCACTTTAAGTGAAAGGTCTTCATAGTACTCAGAGAGGCAAAGGAAAAAATAAGCCCATAGACAGCTCTTCCAAACCACCTCCACAACACCAAACAACAGTTTGGTGTCCATGGGATACACTGAAATAAGTTTTCATTTTAGAGGCACTCTCACTGAAGTGTCTTGAGAAGCTTCCAGAAGAATAAGACGTCAATTTCTTTTGACGTTATTTCACAATTACAGAGCTATAAGCTTTAGTTGAACCAACTGCAAAAGGATATCCTGTTTCAAAAGGAGATCTGTTTCACTCAGGACTTGCCCCCAGCCTTCCACACCCTGAATCATCATTGATAAGGTTACTTAAGTAGGGTTTTCCACTCTTTGCATGACTTAAATATTCACTCACTTTATTCTATCTCTCAGCAGTGTCCATAGCTCTTAGTGTCTTTTGCCCATTTAATGCAATGGGAATTCAGCATGACTCTCATAAACCAAGACAAAAAGAAAAAAATCACATCTCACTGTGAGATTTAAACTGGTGCAGAAGCTCAAGTTCTCCCCAAAATTACTTTTCTCAATTAACTTTAATATATTTAGCACTTATTTCTAAACATTGAATGCTCCAGTTCAAAAGTACAGTAAACAAATAAGCAATGTGAAAAGCTTTTCAGCATCACTCAAAGGAAATGCTAAGGACCTGTGACATGTTTTTGCAGCAGGAAGAAAAACAGACAATTGTGGATAATTTAAATCAAACTATTTCATCAGTTTTTCAACACCACAATTCTAATTTTGCAGCTATGATTTTCACTTTAAAATGTACTTTCCAGAAGCCAAAAATGAAACTTTAAGAGTTCTAGATACATGGGGGTGTGAAGGGAAACACGACTTCTTTACTGATCTGTAGATGATACATTCACATTTTTAAAAAAGCATAATGCTTTTATCACCTTGCTTTTTTACAAAGCAGCTGAAAACAAAATAAAAAGGGGGTAGCGTAGTTCTACAATCAAGGAAATGACTCAAAAAACTTTCAAGTTCAGAAACGAACATAACCACCTCGTGCAGAGAAAGGCAACAGCAAACAACCAGTTCTAAATCACCCCAAAAAGGGTGATGGTCACAAGGCAGTTAAAGAAATGAAGATTAGCTTACCCATCCCAAGGATCAGGGCTTGTCAAATACTCCAAAAGGACACATCACCAGGGAAAGAACCTTCCCTGGTGGCAGCCAGCCCTTAAATGAGGCTTAGGGAGGGGTGGGTTCCACCCCTTCTGGTCCATAGGGGAATTGCTTTCACCTGTGCTCCCAAGGCTGGCTGTGTCCCTTCACCAGGTGCTCAATCATTAGTTCAGGCCATGACTTAGCAATTCTCATACACTTTGTAACTAACAAGAGTTAGGCATAGAAGAAAGCAGACATTTCTCATGTTGACCATTGTGAAAATTCAGTGTGACCAATGTCCTTTAATGACACATGGGAGAGCGTCTGCAGTAGCTTCTAATTCCTCTTCTTTTGGACATGTTCTGATACTTTCTGATGTAAATTTTATTGGCAAATGTCAGTTATGCAATCTGAAGCAGTTCACAAGGAGGGCTTAGTTTTAATATATTTCCCTCCACACATTTCTGACTCACACAAAATACCAAAATTAGCTAACAGCTTGTTTGCCAAGACGTTTCATTTCCCAGTCTAATAGATTGCCAGTATTTTCAAAATGATTGAAGATCTTAAGTGATACTGCACAAGTTGCTCAGTTGCTTTGGATTTTTCCACTTCCAGTTTCATTCTATTTCAAAACTATTATTTCTGAAACTTTATAAACCTCTGCAGACTAAGAAACCAATTTCCCACCAAGGTGCAGCGTCAGGTACTCCGTTTACTTCCAGCCAGATGCTTTTGCAGAGAGATGTGTCTGCTTCTGCAGCATGCTCTCATTTAGAACTGATTACAAACTGCTTGATCCTTCTTCTCTCCCACATTGTAACATGCTAATTATTCAGCACTGAATATTCAAGTTCCTCTGGGCACTTTTTAGCCACATAGGTACATTTCAGGGCTCAGACATCAGGGAACAGAGGTAAACGAGAAATATTGCATTCTGCACAGGATTTCATAGACAAACACATGGACAGAACATTGATACAAAGAGCAATTGACTATGCAAATTGTTGTTAAAATCTATTACCACTTTAACAACCCTGATATGTTTGCTCTTGTGCAACACTCACTCACCTGCGCTTCTCTTGGCAGTGTTAGCTCTGACTTCCTAGCTGCACTAAGTGTTGCATGTGTGCTAGCCATAGACATTTTACAAAGGCATGAAGTGAGCAGCTCATGGTTGCAAGATTTCTCTTTGAAAGACTAGAGATGTAACAAGAGATACCAGGAGCCTACGAACACCCTAAAGGGACCTTTGGCATTGATATTTATAATCCCTTAAAGTGCTCTCTGTGGAAAGGGACAACTTATAGGAAACCCTGGGAGACACTGATGATCATTAGAAACTCTGTAGAAATACAGCTAGCAGCTTTTTACATAAATAAACAAGCTTTGTAAGCGATCTGTGAGGACAGAGCCACAGATCCATGCCTGTCTTCTGCCCACCTACAAGTTTTATTTGGACTTTGCAGTCAGAGGAAGCAGAAACAGACTTTCCAGTAGAAGGACCAAAATCAGAAGAGGTTGCATATGACAATGCATATTTTCTGTTCAGTTTGCTCCTTACATGCAGGCTGGAGAGGGCTTTTTGGTGAAGACTGAGAGCAGCATCTCACTGGATAAGCTTGCTGGAACAGATGTGAGAGATGGGCTGGTGGAGGGAGCAGGGAGTTGGAGACTCCTCTTAACAGATGGTAGAGCAACCCCAAGTCTGCTCTAACCTATGCCCCGGGAATGATACCCATACCATCATCCCCAGTCTGGCTTTCAGGGAGGCTGAATAAGGCAGTAAGGAGCATGGCTTAGCAGTCTGCACAGGGGAAGTCACAGCAGACAGCTTGGCTGAGTCCAAATAGCGCGTGCTAGTATGTTATGCAAATATTAATAACAGCTGCCAGAGATTTGGAAGAGCCAGCCAAGTTGGAAAATGCCCTACACATCTGCCCTTTTGTAACCACATGGCCAACACTTACTCTGCCTATGCCAGAGCAGTATTCTCTCTCTGTGAGGCATTACAGTTGGCACACACACCCACCTGCATCACTGCCAGTACCTGGCAAGCATGCTGCAGAGAGCAGTTGTTCTCCAGCCCCTTACCTCATCACATTCACTGAAACCCCTCCAAGCCTGCCAGTGCATGGCCAGGGGGAAAAGGGGTTATTCCCTCTTCTCTGCTCTGAACACAAGGAACTAGGGAGTACTTACTATTTGATAGCACACATGGCTATAGACAGAAATATGCAAGAATACGTTTCTGAGAATTTAGCTTACTATCAGCTACTGCATTTGCCCCCTTCAGCTGGTTGCAGTCATAAAGTCAGCTAAGCAGGGCCCATCAGACCTTTGGATGGATTAGCACATTGGTTGCCACACCAAAGGCATGTGTACATGTGTGCCTTTGGGTTCTGTCAACACATCCAAACTACTGTTAAATTAACTGATCAGGGAGCAAAAATGCAGTAGCCATGAAAAGCACACATCTCACCTCATATTAGGCAGCCCAGCAGAGGTGGTGCTGGGCTTGTTAAATGAATCCAGTGGTTATCTTGCCATTACTGCAATAGTGTCAACACCAAGCTAGGTTGTTTAAAGCTACCCTAGACAGTTTATAAGCTCTACATTCATTGCAATACAGACATGCCCTGAGATTACTCAGTGATTACTGCCAGGAGGAGGTAGAGAAGCATGCCATAGCAATAGAAACCTCATCTGTGAACACTGCATTTTAGGATACTGATCCCATATATTAGAGTACAGAAAGAGTACAGAACGCAGCAGATTTGAAATCCAAAGTTCTTGATGACCTTCTTTCATTTCTATATCTTCTCTTGATGCACAATTATAACTGCATCTATATATATACTCATGTACCTCAACAGCTGTTGAATGCATAGGTTTTGTCAAAGAGAAAACTGTAGAGCGAGAAACTTTTCCACATAAAAGTATTCTGCTCCAATGAATCATGGCTGTCATTTCAAAGCTATTTATTGTGTTAACAACATTTTTTCCAGAAGACTGTTTCATTTGGCCATTTGGAATGTAAGGACGATTGCAGAGAAAAAAAATAGCCGTGCAACCATAAGATCGAAAGTCCACAAAGATTTCAGAACATATAAAAAGAGATGTATTTTAAAAAATCCCGGACATGCAAAATAAAAGAATCAGATTAAATTCTCATAGCTGTAAGGCTTTTGCCTGCTATTCATGAGAACTATGGAATTCGCTTCTGCTTGACATCAGAAATGCAGATTCAGTGAATTCATTTAAGACAAAATTGAAATCTTATCTTTTTAGTCTGGCTTTTACAGCATTAAATGCAGCTCAGTTTTAAAGCTCCTAGATATTATTTTATGTAAAGCTGTTTGAGATCCTTTGTATTTTCTGCACTGTATGTATTTAGGTTTATTGTATTTAGTTCACGTACATTATAAAATACAAAGGAAAATAGTTGAAAGATGACAAACCGGATAATGGGAAAGGCAAAGTAGTTATTTGCTAACGCAGAAGAATAAATACTGCAGAAATGGAAGAAGGAGATCTCTAAACCATTTTCTTAACTACAAAAAAGTATTTAGTGAACATGCCACAAGGACTCCTAGATCCTAATTCTTCAGCTGGCATGCACAGCTGTGTGAGTAATGGGGCCAATTAGGAATTGTATGGCTCCACCACACACCCACTCCCCTCTTTCCAGAACATAGCACTTCCCAGCATTCCTCTTCCTTCTTCCTTAAATGTGAAGTCTCCACCTATGCTCTCCTCATACTCAGTTTATACCCGCTGCTTTCGGACTGCAGTACCAATGGTATCCAGCTGGGTAGAACACTTGAGCCTGCTCTAGAGCCCTAACAAGGCAGGGCCACCAAGTCAGGATGGTAGAAGAGCAAATGTTAACCAGCTAGTTAATAGAGGCAGATTTCAATTTTGCAACCCTTTCTGAAGATTCAGTAACTCTCCCATAATCCTATAGACGTCCATTTGCTTTTACTAAAGGTGAGTTTTGTTGAATCACAAACTACTGCTTAAAATGTTATGTTTGAGTATGGAATTCCCTAATATTCAACACTGCACAAACACGTGACCCTGACAAGGTTCATTATGTTATTTCTTGGGAAATGTCTAGGGGCAAATCAGGCCACAAAAAGGGGGGAATCTGTCTAATTTAACTCAGGAGATGACAAACTTCAAATATTAAAGGTGCTTTCAGTGAAGTCCATTATAACTTGAATGTTCTTTGAGTAACCCTGCTCAACAGGCTGCTCTGCAACAGTGGCCACTGAGAAATAACAGTGCTGGGAATCTTAAACTGTACAAAAAAAAAAAAAAAAAAAAAAAAAAAGGCATGTTTTCTACGCAAAGACTTTGAACTTAAGGAACTGAAGCCTGAACATTATAGTAGTACTAACAATAATCAAAAAGCAAAGGTCTTTGTTAAGGTAAATTGATATTGTTCTAGTTACTTCATTTTAATCGACCTACTCTAACAAGGAATTTGGCTCATATCTTCTATCTTAAAAATCCAATATGCAATATAATGTGTCAGCAACTTCCTTAAAAATTATTAGCTGAGCTAAATGATGTCATGACTATGAAAAAAAGCATAGTATACAAGCAGCAGAAAACAAAAGGCAGGTGGTTACAGTGAGTAGAGAGATCAAGGCGTAAATATATCACTCCAAATAATCTACATGTGATTTAACTATTCATCAAAATATAATTCTGTATTTTACAGTTCATTCATCTGCAACTTCAGGAGGCACATGATAGCAGGCATGGATTAAATTAGGAAGCCCATCTATTCCAGCCTGGTATTCATCTTTACATGAAAATAGTTAAATGGTATTTCTTCTTCCCAGGCTGTGCAGAAGAAATAATGATAATTATCTTCCTTTTTATGATGCCTTGAGATCTGTAATGAAAATGAGCTCTGTCAGACCTTAGGTGAGGCAATGGTGTAGGAAACTTTCTCACTGAATCTGTTTTTCCTTTTACATAGTATCAATCTATGTTAGGTGCCCTTTTGAAAATTGTCTAAATTTCTATGGCAAACTCATGTTTCTTTTAAGCAACCTCAGGTCTCTTAAGGTCTGTGTCTTTTCATTCAATCCCTCTGTGAGTCCCATTTGCACAGGTGACCAGTGGGCATGTTTCTGTGCTGTCACACCATTCCTGGCTGTCACCATTCGACTGATCAGACTCGTTATGATGGGTCTCTTCATGCACTTGCTTGAGGGCAAGCCTTACGTTTTGAAATGTATCACATCTGTGATAGTGACCCGAGTTGTGGCATCAGGCAGGGAAATGCATTGGTTTTGTGATTCAGATTTAATTCTGGAATAGCTGAAAGGCAGACTCTTGCAGGGCTGGAACCAGACAGTTTTTAAAGTAACCCAGTTCTGACAATATACTCTTTTTATGCCAGGTAAATATCCCTCATATTTGCTGGAGTTTGAGTGCAGCCTTCCCGTGTTTGGACAGGTCTGAATTGGAGTAAAACTCACTCCCATTGGCACTCTCCAGTCTAGACTACACTGTGTTCTTGGCATGCATAGTAACTATTTTCACTGCATCCTTGTCAGATTGTTCTTCCAGAAAACACATTCTATTTCCCATTAAGTCCTTTTTGCATAAAGTAATTCTTACATCAAGTAGTCTGCCAAGATTTATTTATCCTTGATTGACCTTTGCTGGGTTAGTCTGGCTAATGCCTTGTCTATCAGCTCCGTTACCCACAGTCTGGTGCTGTTATTGAGGGCAGTGCTTTCCAGGAAATACAGACATAGCGCTCTCTGCAAGCAGCCACTTCACTCATCTAATATCCTGATGAGATCTATGCAGTGTCAGAATCTTCATGTTTGATCTTAGATGAGAAGCTGCTCGCATATTTCTGTCCCAGGTGCAATGCTCCAGCTCTGAAGGCTGGATTTCCAGCCTCCTCTGGATGGGAACAGGTCTGCAGCAGAGCCAAAATGCTTCATTCAGATAGGACTGTGCAAGATCTATGGCAATCGATGTCATCTCAATCCAGTCTTTAAGAAGTGCATGGCAAACCTGAAAGCACTGCTGTTCTGATGATTTAACTGGAATCCTGGTTGCTCTAAATGAAGACTGTACAGATTTTTGCTTTCTGCCAAGGAGCAGCAGTAAGTTTATAGCCCTGCAGGATCTAAGAGGTCATTTTGCCTAGCACCTTGTGTCACACAACCTTGTGAATTTTACCCAGTTCATGTACTGAACCCAGTACTGTCATTACTGTAAGCTTTACCATTTACTAAAAAGTATGGTACAAAGAGTTAATGTCTCAGGCTACCAATAGGCAGTACCACAGTACGTGCTTGGTTTTGAAATGAAAACAATACAAAGACATCTAAAAGAATGTAAATTGCATCACTGCTGAGAATCAGGAGAGCAATGTGATGATTCCTTGTCTTTGATCTGCCTTGTTGTATATTACTATATTTCTGAAATGACAGAAAGGATGTTCATTTCAAGGCACCGAAATGTCTGAACTATGTAGGAATTGTCGCCTTGAATCAATTCTGGTTTCATATATTGTGTCTTCACAGGCATTTCTTCTTCCAAATCAATTCCATCTTTAAACTAATTGTTTAAAAGCCACGACTTCATTCCCATGTTAAGAGAATATTTGTGGCACTCCCAATTAAAACAAAAATATTTACAATAGAGCACACAATGGTACTGACAACAGTAAAAGTTTCCACATGCAAGTCTTTTGCTTTTGTGCATGCATGAAGTAGTTTTCTAAAGTCTGAAGTGCCTACGTTAGAAAAACACAGGGTACCTACTTTAGCAAGAAAACCAGACATCATTTATAATTCATGTGAGTATATTGAAGCTTTCCACTGCCATCCAAGAAAGATGTTTTCAAATCTATGGAGTGCAGTAAGCCAATATTCTGAGTAGTAACTTCTATATATCTCATATAGATTTTACACAGGAGATTGTGTCTGTACTGAGATCTTCTCTTCTACAATGTGATACATTCAAAACCATCACATTCTCTGCATATCTATCAGTGCTAATTTGTCAGTTTGTACCCCATGTTATTTTCATAAAGGCTTTAGGGACATGGATTTGTTAAACAGATTGAAGATAGAGTTAAATGTAATCCGGGAGTTATCAGAAGCAAGAGGGTCGGTTATCTCAATATTACAACTATATTTTTATTCATATCCAATATAAAATCCGAGGAGAAACGAATGATAGCTCTGGTCAGTTCCTACTGCACTGATGGGCTGATGCAAAATTGCAGCACATAACTCAGCTATTTCCTACAACCACACAGAATTTAAAAGCTCAACAAGCCAGCTGCTGAGCTAAGGGAAGTTCATTACTGTTCAACCACAAACAATTCAGTCCGACTCAAACACGGGCACAGATTCTATTTCCCAGTATGAGAAATTTGAACTATGACTGCCTGCAAGGCATCTAACACATCCAAGACTTCTTTAGAACATAAGAGCAATTCCATTTTGAGCTCATTTTATTAATTCTCCAAAACATGTAGTCTCCTAAATTATCCTCTGAAATTGCAGGATTGACGTTAAATGATTGTGTCTTAACGTATAAAATCAAGTTTTACACTTCTGTCAAAACTCCTGGAGAACTTGATTTTGAATAAAATTTCCCTCCATCTCCACAGCTGGTGATAGTATTTAGCACAGAGCAGAAAAGACTACATACTGTATAATGCATCATAAATTACTTTATTGGCTGTTGTGTACTTTAAAAGGCTTTGTTGTGCACTTGATTAATTTGCAAAGCAGTTTATTTCAGATATTGAATCTGCTTGTTCAGAAAGATTATTAAAATTAAACAGAAGAAACAGAAGCAAGTATCCATTATTGCCTAGAAATAATGAATGCAAAAGAGGCAGGCACTTGGGACCCAAGGAGGTGACATTAATGTTCAACATCTCGAAAACAGCAGCATATCATATTATTGATGGAAAGCACTTGACGACTGTCTTTAAGAGGCAAGGACTGTCTAGACACGATCCGATATCAAAGTCTACGAGTTTTGCGATCTGATCATTTTGTTTCCTTTTTACCAGGGTAAAGAGGCGCCTGTCACTGTTTGTCAGGCTGCAGACACAATGATTACAACAACAATAAGAATAACTGCTCTCTGTAGTACTATCATCCTCTGAATAACTTTGTCAGAAGAACTCTGTTGCAGTTTGTTTACTTGTTTGCTCAGTGGTTTGTTGGGTTTTTATCTCTGATGGCGGGTAAAGTCTGTGTACTGCAACTCTTTGTTACAGTTCTCATTAGACAGGGATTTAAATACAGACCCAAAACCAATCTTGAACCTCAATGGAAACACTAAGTCGCAGAACCTGTAGAGGCTGATTCATAAAATATTCCAGATCAGGCAAGTTGTCTTTTTTTTATTTGGACATAATGAAAAAAATCTGACTTCACTCTTCATATGCACCAGAAAACTTCTCCCAGCTTCTCACCTCATGATTGTTTAACAAGATGCAGGCATGATTATAACGATAACTGCTCTTTTTAACTGCAGCCTCTGAGAATAGATTTCTAAGTGATACGCTACATATTTAGCATATGCCAACAGAAATTTTAGGGAGCGCTGTGTGCTTCTTTTATAATTATAATTCAATATATCTGTCAGTGTTACTTTTTTCCCCAAACTCCATAGTTGTCCTTTTGTCAACAGAAAATGGCAATACTTTCCTCCAAAAGAAAATTCAAAGTCAGATCAACATTGAAGTACGTAGAAAGCACAAGATAGATGAAGCTACAATTACGGCATTTGGTTTGTTTTTTCCTTTGTAGCAGATTGTGTGGACAGACCTTGCTAAAGTATACATAAGAACAAATTCCCAACTTGGTGTTAGTGTTTGATTGGATTTAGACAATGATGCTGATGTCATTTGGGTGAATGCCTATGAGAAAAATAGGATAAGACAGCTACTTAATGGGAGATTAAGTGATTCAATGTGGAACGTCACAACACTAGACTAAAGAAATAGAATGTGTTCTGATTCCTGAAACTGAAACTGTCAACACTGTACTATGTCCTTACTTTTATTTTATATTGTCGTCTCCAAGCTTTCAAATGTCTCTAAAGTAATGCCATCACATGATGCTGTGTTATGACATTTAAGCCTCTGGGTAAGAATACCAAGCCTGCATCAAATCATGCTGTCTCATACCCTGATGTTAAATCACATGAAGAGATTTTCAAAGGCATTAAAACCACACTGTACCCAACTGCTATTTATCATCTTTGGGAACTGGAATTCTAACTTCACCTCTATGAAAACTGGTCTTCCTACTGGTGGATCAATTTGAATATTGCAAAAATGATACTGTTCACTGTTATCAAGAGGTCTTTAGACAACTGGTCAGTAGGCGTTGCTTGTGGCAGCCAGTGCAAGCTTCCAGCAGAAACTCAGAAAATTAATACAAATAGCCTTTGCAAATCTCACCTATAAAAGGTGTTTCCCATTTCTCAGCTTAAGGAAACTCTTGTAGTTAACTAGGGAGTTTGTGTTTTGCTTTGCAAAACCAGTACCCTACTGTGTTGAGCACTAGATGCACACACATTAGGAAAACGTACTTGCCCTCATGAGGTTAACTATATAGATAGATCAGAAACATCTTACTGCCCCATTTCAGAGCAAGGAAATCAAGGCCATTGTGTGAAAACTGCAGCAGAAGCAGGAAGTAAATTCACTTCTTCTAATTGTGCACAAATCATCTTTCTTTCGCATGAAGTCAGTGAGGGAAAGAAGGAAAAGCTGTGGAAACTGCAAATATTTAGGCAACCAAGTAGGACTGAGGATAACCAGTGAGTGCCCTGTAATCTTCACATTCAGTTAAAATGCAACTGCTCCAAGGACTACGCTCCCTGAAACCCATGGCACAATCCTGAGCCATGTTGCTCAAGGTCTGAAATACAATGTTGTCACCACTCCTGCACTGCCTGTGAGCTAGTCTTAAACCTTCACAGTTGCCATTTCTCTTAAGGATGCATCCACTGGGACATTCAGGTGCTTAAAGGTGCAATGGGCTGTATCTGATCTGTAGCAGTAGTGAATCCCCACATTGCCTCTAGTCACTGCACAACAGCCTCGCTCACATAGAAGTGTAGGTGTCAAATATGTTCCAGACCTTGCTGGAACTTAAGAGACTGAAGCTACCAACCACCTGAGTGATGGGAAGGGTCAGAGACTCAAACTATCTCTAGTCCCAAGTAATGTCCCAGCCACATGGAGTGCAGCACCAAAGGCCTTGAACCACTCCTCTCCTCCCACCTTGCGAAATAACCCTTACAACACTGACAGTGCACCCATGGGACCCATAACAGTGCCTAAACCACTGAGGGATGAAAGACAAACTTGGGAATCTTGGTGTGTGTTTACATTTTAAAAAACTTTTATCTGCACATTCGAAGTCCCAAAAGATTTTGAATTCTGTAGCTCAAAATGCAGTGCTTTTTAACTAGCCTATATGTAGCTGGGATTCCTACTTAGTCAAAGGTCAAGCATATCAGTGCCTGATCCACTTCTTCCCTTCTAACTGCATAGCTTCAATTCACTATGGACTTCTGATACCTCCTGAACTCCTGATCCGTATTATGAATAATGACAGGTAAGCAGATAACGTTGCCAGGCTGCCCTACATCCATCTCCAGAACGTAGTGAACTTCTGCTTGTCAGTAGAAACACTGAGCCTTTTGTTTCTGAGCAAGTCTTCGTCTATTAACCTCTTCTTAATGAGAAAAGCATGTCTAACACCAAATGGGAGAGTTTATCATACAAAGTTTACAACAGAAAGACAAAGGAGTCGTTATTTTAAAAGTTAGTTTATAGCATTGCACACAACTGACCACAAATGTCAATTGCTAGGAAGAAGGGCCACAGGATACTTCATGAAATCGCAACCATGGCTCAGGGGCACTTATATTTGAGTCTTTCTGACAACATCTACAACACTCTAATTGAACTGCCTGGACATAGAGGAATTGCTTCTTGCTACTGCAAAATAGCTAGCAGAATTACAAAAATGGAGTTCCAGAAAAATGTAGTGTATTTTCAAGCTTTTGAAATGTCACACTCCTGGGCACCAATTTATCTGAGTTACATTGCAACATTACAAATAGCCAGCAGGTCCTACAGGGCCATTTTTCACAATAAAAATACTTCCCTAACTGCTATTTTACTTCAGTAATGATTGTATAGATCTGTTTATTATGCATTTATATTTTTCCCTAAATAATTCCTTACTGTTGGCAAAGTATTAAGGCAGAGGGAAGTGTGTAATATTAATGGGGCCAACCACTTTTTTCAGTGTAAAAATATTTCTCACTTTTTGTAAAACAAGAAAGAGAAAGAAAGAAACAAAAAAAATTGTAAAAAAATCCATAAAGGAAACAAATAAATCCTTCAGTGATTTTTCTCATTTAATATTACTTCTACTTGTATCAATTGTCTTTGGGACAATGACCATTATGATCATAGTGAAAAGATTGCATTGATTGCAGAATGCCAGGGAAGCTATATTAAAGGTCAATAAGGAAAAGTGGTACATCTCTCTGCTGGATCTATGATTCAGCCTCTTGAGATTACTTCTTAAGAAATTTCCATTGTTTTCTCTTGTATGTAGGAGCACAGATAAGCTGCCACTTTTATAAAAGCACAGCCAAAAACACAGGAAATTCAGTTTCTGAATGCTTTAATGCACCTGTGTTGTTCTAGTCATACAGCATCAGCATAGGCATGGAAGCCTCTGTTCTTCCTTCATTAGCCTGAAGATAGCTGTACTTGCTGATGTGCATGCTGCACTTGGCCAGGTTAGCCGGCTCCAAGGGCTGAAGCTGGGATTCCTAGCTCCAAATGCACATGCTGTACTGCTAGAGCAAAAGTATAGTGCTAGTGCTACGTCTCCAGCTAATCCTCTTCCTTCTCTTGAGAGGAAGCAGCTCGCCTCACCAAATGCACCAATTTGAGTTTAACCATAGAATATAATGTACCAATTTGAGTTTAACCATAGAATATATGTCCCCTCTACTACAAGAAACTGCAGAAACTAATCAAGAGCAATGTGGAACCGTGTGGTGCTAAGGGACATGGTTTTGTGGGGAAATACTAGTATTAGGTGAATGGTTGGACCAGATGATCTTGGAGGTATTTTCCAACCTTGGTAATTCTACGATTTACACCTATGCATGTAGAGCACCATTTCCTCTTGCACCCATCCTGGAGTTACTAAGCAACAGTCATTAATAGTAAATTAACATGCAAATGGCAACCGCTAACTAATTAATACTCTTTGCAAATTGTTTGCATGTGAAGGTCAGGATTTGATTTCAAAGAATCCTATATGATTCCAAGTGCATCCTTTAATGTATGTGCACACCGTATATACATTCTTACTCTCTTAACGTTGGGAATTAGAGATGAAGCTGACTGAACCTAATACACAATGGATGTCTAGGAATGGATTTAAAGTCATATTTTCCTTGATAATCATTAAAACAACAAACTAGTTCCCAGTTCCTAATTCCTAGTTCTTAATTAGAAAGTTCCAAGCCAATGAAGAAATGGGATAAATTTAGCCTATTACTTTCCTCTGACACACAGTAGATCCTGTTATCATCCCAGCTCAGCTCGGTGTAAGCAACTACCAGAGATGCCTGTGTTATAAGTACAGTAATCCTACATCCCAAGAAAAAAGTTCTGTATCTCCAGAAGGTGGCTTAGACTATGTTGGATCCAAACCATACCTGAAGAAGTTAGTACCTCTCCACTGTCTACAAAAGTAGCTTAAAGGGAAGAAGCATCTTAAACTCCACTTAAAATTAGAGGGTGTGAATACCCACTGTGTCTACGAGCCGAATTTCTCTGACAAAGGAAGGTTTGGGAAATCACTTCATTCTGGCTCCAAATGCGAGTAACTTCTTAACAGAAGGAGCTGTTAAAGGAATAGCTCTGCCACTTGAAATAATGGTTGTTTTTCAAAGAATTAATTGCTGCCATCTTGCTTGGCAGTGAGAGCCATTGAAAATAGCTGGTGTGTCTTATATAGCAGCAAATTGAAATGTTTTAGGACTCCTTAGCCTCACCCTCTGATGTCATGCAGAGGTGAGAAGAGACTACAGATAAGTATTTTTTACACTGCAATAAAAAAGTTTAAGTACTAATAACTACTGTTCATTCTGTTGGCAGGATTTTAATACAGTGCCCTTTGTCTTTGATTTTTAGAAGCACGATACTACAACCTGGAGAAAACAACATTTATTCTTTATATAGACATAAAGCAATTCTGTGCATATATTCTAAACATATGCCTCTGCACAGACTGCTGTGCTGGCTGTGCTTCTCTATAAAGTGGACTCTTTAAAATAAACTTTCAGCTTCCAGAGTAATTAGCAAATAAAACACGTGGAAAATGGTTCAGACCATGGTTTCGTATGTGAATAACGTCCTTGTTACAGTTTATATTTATTTTTACTTTTTAAATGTATTTTAGGGATGGTTTGAGGAATTACACCTGTTGCCATGGGGAAACAATGGACTCAAGAAGAACCTTGGGATAATAAAAAACAAGCTAGAAGCTAAAAAGACAGAGTATGGCTATTTTGAAGTGAAAAGTGCGTGTGACTCCCACCATTTAGAGACAGGCTATCAGAAGTCATTAGTTCTCTAATATTTATTTCTAAACTAATTTTCTGTATTTCTGTATTTTCCAATCTTGACGATTTATTCCCCCCTCTGTTTTGCAAAGATGGAACATATCCGTGCAGAACAAAGGAAGTAGGCAGAAATCAGGGTTACTCAGAGGGATGGTGAGGCTGATATTCAGCAGGTGCCAGCCTATTCAAACTTGGGAAGCTGACATTTGGGACATTTAACATGCCTTGTTTTTAGTGCCTGCTCATCTCTAGGGACAAAGGCTCTTCCTGCAGCAGCTGTACCATGACTTTGCTCAAGTTATCATTTCTCTCACAGGAAAAAGTTTGAATGACTATCTGCTACTGAAGAATCCCAAAAGGAATTGCTTACAGTTTCCTGCCCTTTTCTCTACTCAGAGTTTTACTGTACTTCTACCAACATCAGAGACCGTATGCTTTACCTATCAGTTGGTGGGAAAGACATAATTGTTTTATTAAACAGTGAATAATTAAAAAGCAATATGCAAGAGTGTAATAAAATCTGTGCAACCAGCCAATTTTTTGTCAGTGGCAATTCTAATTTCTAGAAAATAAGTAATAAAATGTTTGTTTTCATTATCTACAAGATGATTTGTATGTTATAAAAATAATTCCATATGGCTTTGGGTCAGCAGATAAATATCCATATGAAGAGTTCATGGGAAGGTGATCCAGCTTAGGCACTGAACTGAGAAGTGTTATTCAGGGAAGATAAATTATAGTTTACTTCTTCAGGTCTCTAGCACATTGTGCAGAAATGAGTTTAGTTCCTTTGAGAATATCTGTCATATTCAAGCAGGGAAGAATACCTTAATAGGATGTGCCCATTTCATAATGCATACAAGCGAGATGTCTCCAGAGGAAGGAGAGGAACTGTCTTATGTTTAAAAGTTTCTGAGAACAAGCTTTGATAGGAAAGTTGGAAATCAATTACAGAAACTAATCCACTCAATGAATTATTAGTGTTTGTTAGTAAAGCATCACCAGTGTGCCATAATTTCATTAACTATAACAATATACATGCTTCACTACACCCTAGTCTTCATTTTCTCTAGCAAGAATAGCAGCCAGTTTTTTAAAGCCTGACATGAGTCAATAACTGGCAACCAACCAAATCAAAGGATACAAAAACACTAATCCTAAGGATTTTACTTCCAAAGGAATTTAAACCCAAATGGTACCTATCAGTTGTAATGCTTGACAGGAGCATGTACAAGAATAGCAAAAGCAGCCTACGGATTGAAGTGAGATACTTCCGAGCAGTCCTCAAAAACGCCTGAAAACATTTCCAAAAGGATTTGTTTACGCCAAGAAAAACAGTCTTTTTTCCAAATGTTGCTCAAGGTGCCAAGCACAATACCAACTCCCAGAGACAAGGCCCAAAGCCAGGCACAAGCAGCTCCTGTGTGGACTGGAAATGAGCTGAGAAGCCCAGCCTGGTTTACAGAGCTCATGGTGAGATCGTAATCTCAACCTTCCAACTGCCTGAGACAGTCTAAGGCTCCTTGCTCCAGACCCATTCCTGAGCTTGCCTTGTCTGAATCAATTTCTTGTTCTGAGCAGAAACAAGGGGGTGATTTGACATGCAAACAGCACAGCTCTGCAGCAGCAAGCACATGAAAGATAATAAGCACAGCAATGTAAAGTAAGCATCAGAGTTAGCTTTGCATTTTGAGCAAGGACATAGCTACTGTGTGCAGCATTCCAACACAGAGCACATCTGATAGAGAAGGAGACGAGGACAGAAACACTCCATGATGCCTTCTCCAACCATACTGTACCAAAAGAGGTGTCTGATTGCCTATGTGTAGAGCAGTGGCAAAGCACAACATACCTCTCTCCTTTTTAGCCTTCTGTATCCCCTATAGAAGTTTAGAATGAGCTGCAGAAAATTGCTCATATCCTCCCCCAGCATCCCCTGCCTCCCTGACTGCAGTTACACCATCCCTTGCAAAGATTTTGTAATGCCTCCAGTCATAATAAGAGAGGAAACAAATTATTACTTCCCCAGCACATCAGCAGAAGAAGCACCACTGGTTTCTCTGCAGGTGCTGCATATCTGTGCCTTCATTAAAGTTACAGTGGAAATTTCACCCTGCTGAAGTCATCAGGAGTTTGGCATGCATTTCATCCCCTGCAAATGACTGTTACACCTTCTGAAAACACTGGCTAATATCTCAGCATCCCCAGGCTAGTGGAGCCAAGAATTTCTAGTTAGGAGATTATCTTACAGACAGATTAAGAGGTTTTAGTAAAAAAAAAAAGTTACTTCAGTGGGGACCGTTCAGTAAAGAACGCTCCGTAAAACGTGAACAAAAGCTCCCTCTCCATACCAGGGACTGCCCTTATGCGATCACACATGGAATGTCTCCAGATGACTCGCAAAAGCTCAGAGGCAAAGTGCTCGATAGCAAACACATGGCTGGGCTGGGCACGGCCCGGCTCACAGCGCGTTTGTCCAGCTGCGTGCTGGCTGTGGGCACACGTCCCTGGAGAGGCTGCACAACATTGCACAGCCTTTGTCCGCAAGGCCTCCTCCTCTCTGGGCTTCTCTCAAAGGTCCCCAGCTCTACAAGTCCATGTGTTACCTTATCCCAGGTGTTCTGGATACATCAGACATTTTAAAACACTGTGGCGTTCTGATGGAACATTCTTACCCACAAGCACGCAAATATTTAAAAGAAAATATATTTTTCAAACATATGCAGCAGTGATTTGGCATCTTTATGTTAAAACTAACTAATTTTATGGTGTTACCTTCTGGCTGATGCTCATGACAATTTAGAGTCTGCAGTTACAGTCCATTATAAAAGGGAAGGGCTGCAAGAGTGTGTTAACAGCCTATTTGGGATATAAAGCATCATGCAGTACACGGATTTAAATTCAGGTGCAGTATAAGGTCAGCCTTGAGTTGTATGTATAATATGTTTGTCAGGCACCCCATGTGTAAAACTGACAGCTCTAACCTAGTTGCCACAGGCTGTTTTATACAGTTGGGAATATTATGTCTTTTTGGCTTCGGTGATGTACACTTGAAAAGAAAATTGTTTTATTTTGAGGAAACTTGGAAAGGCAGAGACTATTGCAGTAATGAAACACAACATATACTTTCTAGCTAAAAGGGCTACTTGGAATTAATTAACATAGCTCATGCCACAATTACACGCAATACCTCCACATTAATAATAACAATAATAAAAGAATAAAGAAGCTCACATAATCCAGATCTCCTTTTGTACAGATTTGACACGTGTGATGCCTGTCTTTGCTTTGCTACATCACAAACGTGAGCCGAATGCTTTGAGCACTCCAGTCCCTGCTCAGTGTACAACTGAGTGCAGAGCAGGGAGCCAGCAGTGCTCACAGCTCACTGCCTCCTGCAGCACTTGAACCACGTGTTTTCTGCAGGATCCTGAAGTGCACACTGTGCCCTGATTAAGGGATTAATTTTCCCTTGATAACTTTAAGACACAAGTTGTTTTCCCCTTCACACTGTCATCTTGTGGAGCTGGCAAGCTGCGGCCCGACCGATTCCTAGCTCAGCATTCAGTAAGTTTTGTTTTGTCCTTGTTTTATACTCAGCCAGCTATAGCAAGGACAGAATAACCCAGTCACTGAGCAAAACACAAGCAGTTTGAGGCAGGGCAGTGCTCTAGTCCAAACGATTTGAATTTAAACACCAGCCCACTTCTCACATACAGCAATCCTGCCTTTCAGAAAGAAAGGGGTAACAGAAAGGGTAGCTCAGAAGAGTATGTCAGCAAAGAAACCGAATCATACAGTAGCAATGTAGTTTGCCACAGCCGTACAATGAACCCGGAACAACATTTTTTCCTAATCTATGACCTCAACAGAAAGCCTGCTGTCCTACAGTACGTGCAGCCAGCAGGCTGAATCAGAGGAGGAATACCGAGCAACAACTGCAGAAATTACAAAACCATGGGCCCTGAAGAGAACTCACCAGTGAGTTGGTGCTATGATACTGTCTCTCCATTATGCCCTACAGCTTTCTTCCAGAGAACAACAGTGCTGTTCCCCATCATTTCTCCCACACTTTCTCAGAAGAAATAGCTGTTGATTTATCAGGCCATTGCACACTGATATAAGAAGTTCAGCTCTTCTTAGAGTGGTCTGAAGATACCAACATTTTTTCATTAGCACTCCTGGGAGTCAGTTTCTCAGCTGGTGCAAAACAACACTCAGTAATGTCAAATGGAGACATGCCAGTTTACATCACCTGTGGATTTTACAGCTGTATTTCTTATATAAATGTTCTCAGTAACTTTCAGTCACCTCTCTAAAAGGTGCAATTCAGGCTGAATATTTATCATCCTGCCATATTTCTTATCTTCATTTTAAATTGGAATGGAACATAACAAGCTGTCTGCAGAGTAATCAATTACTATATAAACATTACTTTAGCATACAATACAGTACTTATCTCTGTTCTCTTTAATTAAATCCGTGGTGTATGTTGTCATTTGTCTATGCAGAATAAGTGTTCTCAACAATCAGAAAGTTAACTCCAGTAATTAAATCTTTGGTTTTAGAACAAATTAGGTAACAGGTTAAATTAGCCTGATTTTCTTCAGATGGTTTTCTCATTTCCCATATGGCTGCAGAACACTCATTTTTGCCCATCAACACCTCTGATGCACAGTCTGTGTTACTGATCTGAACAAGCAAAATTCAGCACTCACCTGTAATGATGGAAAAAATATTTATAATATATAAGAAAGGCCGCCTTTATGGACTGTATTTATCTTCTCATGATGAAGAATATTATAAATCTAATGTTTTACTGAATATATGAATTTTTAAGCTGGGAGGATCACACACAGGCACTAAGATACAATACACTTTGCACCATTAGTCAAGGGCAAAAGTATGAACAAGACACTCAGAATAGAGCTGAGAGTGATGATTTCAAACATTTAAATGAGCAAATATTTAGATTTGAATTGCTAATGTGTACAGATATATAAAACAAGTATAAATATGAAATTTAAGGGTCATATGTTTAGCTGTTGCAAATCATTAAAGGTCCTTCTACATCAGAGAAAACAGGCATATGTCAGCAAAGTGTCTCGTCCTATGGTTTGAAGGGAGAGGCAGTGTGCTGCTGGCTGGGCAATGACTTTTAGGAAAATGCAGCCAAATCCAAGTTTTCCTACTACTGAGAAAGCTCTTGCAAGGTATTTTAAGTGAAGAGTCTGATCATTAAACTTAAGAACCACTTAGAAGTGGGATGTCCAGACAGCAATACATAACAACGTTCTTCAACTGAGTCATTCTGCCCCAGTTCAGAGAAACTGCCCAAATGATGCAGCAGCCCAGGATGCTGCACTGAAATCAATGAAAAATGAATGACGCATCTAACTACTGATCATACAGGTTTAGGATCTCATTCTGCTCCCTGATATATTCAGGCCTTGGCTCACTATTGTATGTGAAGCAGTTTGTTCCTAAGGTCACGGGGAGCTGCACTGGATGATCTTTAGAGGTCCCCTCCAACCTCTACAATTCTCTGATTCTGTGATTCAGTGATTCAAATGCTGTGCTATACCCAAAATAATCCAACCTTGGACTATCAGAAGCAGTAACAAGTACAGCAGTGGCTGGAAAACATTGCCTGAATTTTTGTCAATGCACTTTGCAGGTATGACATTTTCCTCTTGTGTAACATTTATAACAGTACAGTCACTCCACAGAGTTAGTGCATGTTCTTGAGAGAGAGATGTGGAAAATGTGTTGTGTTCTGTGGTAGGGCCCATGGGCACTGATATAATTTCCCTGCATCACAACAAGGCTTCTGTAATATCACAGCAGAAACTACGTTTGAGCTGGAGTTAGCACAGCCATCACAACACGGGTACAATGCTGTCATTTCAATTTTTCACGCTTTTTTCCTGAGGAAAGTCTTATCTCCCAAGTCTAATAGTATCAGCTAATAACCGTCGACAGTTGCAACAATGGAAAATGTACTGGAAGAAAAAGGAATGAGTTGCACTGATGAAGCCAAAGTACACATTCGTGGTCCAACCCCACATTGAGGGAGTGGGGCAAGAAGGACATAAAAAGCTCTTCTGATCTGCTACCTAAAGGAAAACCAGGAAGCCACACTGTTCATTCTTCATAGGGAAGTCACTTAAAAATAATATCAGAGTGACTCAAAGTTTTAGGGTTATGAAACCAAAATGAACAAAAGAGTGAAAATATCTTCGGTTTAAATATTCACATCTCAAATGAATTGACATTTGGAAGTGCATTTTTTTGGTTTAAATTAAAATTTTTCCTACAGAGAACAGCTGTTTTCCTTACATAAATAATTAAAACAATTGAACCATCAAAAATACAAGCTTTGACAGGAAATTTTCATTTTTATTGAACATATATGGATATGGCATGATTGAGAATTGGCCCTAATGAACTTGCTGGGGTATTACAAAAATGAATAGCAAAGTCACATAGCACATTAAGTGTCTCTGCACGTCTGTTTTCCATATCAAATTCTACTGGTACTTTTATTTGTGCAAACTCATTATCTGTTCCTGGAGTTGTGCTCATGAGAAAAAGATTCCATAATTGATCAGTACAAGGGACAATACAGCGGAACCTCCTTGGAAAAGTTTAATGTATTGCAAGATCTCTTTCACTAAGCATCTTTTTGACCTGCCTCCTCTTTCTTACCCCTTATTAAGAAATTCTAAAGGAGAAAGAACAAGATCAGCCCCATGGAAAGCGCACAAATGAAGGAGCTCGCAGAAGGCAGCGCCACCTGTGCATACCAAATTGCATTTCCAAGCAATCTGCTTAGCCAGTAATGGAACGTAGCGGGGAATACAACCTTATACCATCTTTTCTTCAAGGACCTTGTTGTGCTATAAAAGCATAAATTTATTAAACCTCGTAACACCTGTAAGAGGCAGGTAAAAGATCTGGGACTACTTTACCTGTCTTTGATCAGGAGCCACAGCAGCTGTTTAACAGTAGATTGCAGCATTTCACATCTGAGAAGGAAAAGAAGGGAAAGAATTAATATGCCCAATGGAATACTTGAGGGAATTTAATTCAGACTGATCCTGTATTCTTACACAAACTGTTCCAAAAGCTTTATAATTCATAGGTACTTAGGGTCTCTGTTTTATATACCATCCGTTCCTCTGGAAGGCACTGCTGACCATACCACTGGGGCGCAGCTTCTGCTCCAGCTCACAGACAGGCACTGCTCATTCTAAAACCAATTAGGCCTTCCTGTGGAAGTGGGTGTACTGCATCTGATTATTTTGTCAGTTATCTCTCTTTGTGAGTTGCAAACGGATTCTTGTGTCAGCTACAACAACTCTTCACAGTGCAAAAACACCAGCTTAGAACAATGGAAATAACGACTGGTATCTGCATGCTTAGAATGTCCCTTAATTATTCTCCAAATAAACTTTACACAGATTGACTTCAGTAGTTAAGGTTTAACAATAATTAAGAAAAATATGTAAACAAAATTAGATGTGTGTGAATATTTAGGCTATCCTCATACTATTCATTCCTTGCTGCATAAGATGAAAAACTATATGATGTCTTTCATAAAAAAATTGATTGTAAACTGTAATGCACACATAAAAATGTTTGCCAGCTGCCAAAATTATTCTCCGATGATGCTAAATAATATTCATTGTCATTTTTACTTAGTATATTAAACTAATAAATTTGGAGATGAAATACTACATAATGCAAAAGGAAATATGTTTATTTTTCTAATAACTTCTATGTTTTTTAATCAGTTCAATGTGAATTCAATATAGCCAATCTTCTCTTGCTACTGCTTTAGTTATTGAAATCAATTCTTCAAAAGGGAAGGGAATAAAAAAACAAAGGAGAGTGTAAATGTCTGAGTTGCAATCAATGGAAATAATTCCACAGTCCACTCCCACTCCTGAGAATCAAAGCAGCTGTGGGCTCTGCTTTCAGACCTCTGCAAAGCTAAAAGTTGTCTCCCAGAAAAGCACTCAGAAGTGACGTGGTTTTGATACTGGTGGGTGCAATTCAGACCGGTCAGTTAGCAAATTTGCCTGGCTGTTTAAAGCACTTCTGATGACTTCTTTGGCCCTCATGGTATTCTCATACATAAATGCAAAATTCTTACCTAAGTTCATAACCAAGACAATATGAATCCTATCTCTCATAGTTGTTATCTACTAAGAAACTATAAACCAGTGGCAGACATTACATAGAAGAGACAAAGAGCTTTCACAATTTCCTACTGTTGGAAAAGATAGTTGATTGCTCATGATTTGTTATGACTATGATGCAAAACAATTTTCAGTGACCAAGAAACAACTCCACTCAGCTAACTACTGGACTTGGTGTAATGGTTGTTGAATCACAAGACAGCCAAGTTCATACTCCGTCACTTAAATGGAAACTTGAGAATGGTAGAGAGAAATTACAGTCAAATATAATTTTTTTGACATTTTTTTTTTTGACCAGAACATCTCTAGAAGAAATTTGCTTTCTCATCCTTTTCTCAATGTCTGTATATCAGTAGCTTTTGATAGTTTACATCACCGGTTGATCCTATGCTGTTTCTACTAGGGAAAGGACATTAGCTCTTCCTTACGAGGAAGAAAATATGTCTGTTCTTTATAATAATTAAACAAAAGTACCAAAAGGATTAGATATATCACATTGCAACATTCGTGTTCAGATTGGAGCAGCAGGGGAGTGATGTGAGTAGGATCTGCATGGCTCTGGAGTGGCAAGATACTAGGTGCAAGACCGCGTACTCTGTCTGCTTATTTTGCTAATTGAGGACATGACATAGCAGAATAGTATTGATTTGCCTTTGATTTTTCCTGTCTCTTGTATTGTTTCAGAATTTTCCCATTCATACAGAAAACAGCTCCGGCAGCAGAAACCTCACAGACGTCAGATCCGAAGCAAGAAGTAACAGAATTAGCTCTACCAACCTTACCCAAATGAGGATTCCCTCTAGCACAAGGTGTATTCTCAAGGTGTCAATCTGGCCAGTTAAGTTCATTTTGTACTGACTGAACTTAATGGACTGGAAAATCTATATTCAGTATAAGCAATTCTTATTCAAACCTAGAAGGAAAAAAATATTTATTCTGCCTTTTTGAATCCATCATCAAAATTCATGTGAGATTTTTGCAAATTTGCCATAGCGTATAATGCTTCTTTCCCAGTGTGATGCCATTTGAGAGATTATAAAGAATTTCTGAAAAATAATATAAAAGTATTATAAACAAAACCATTTATGCTTCCTCCCCAGTATGCCATTACAGTCCAGAAAGGGTATTTAGGGACTTTTGTCACTTTCCTTCACGGAGTCCCAAATTTGTTCTCATTTTCCTTCAAATCTATTAGTAAGTCGAGAGTTAGCCTGCCAGATGTTCATCTACAATTTGCTGCTTGAAAGCATCTGAAGCCCAGAGTGAAAGTCTTGGATCAAACATTCTTGGCTGAAGTAATTTGGCTAGGGAACAAGCCATCCACCTGGGGAGAGCTTTCCTAACAATAATGGAAAAGATCAAGTGACTGAAGACCTGATCACCTAGCAGCAATCATTATCAGAAACGTGCAAAATACAGTGAAGATAGGAAGAAACTTCCAGGCACTGAATGCACTGGTTCAGAAACATTCAGCAGCTGCAATGTTCAGGAGCTATTTTCAATACGCTTTGGCAGGGAGGTTGACACTAAGCATTGCAAAACAGCTGCAAGGTGGAGGGGAACACATGCAAAAAAGATTTAAAAAAAAAAAAAAGGCAGAAACACAAGAGACTGTGCTGTGTAAGGTTCAAGTGATTAGCACTGATACTTTCCTGAAATGCTGAAATATCACCTTTAATAGAAATAGCATCCCTGAGTGAGTTTGTCTTCACAGACCCTGTTTACTGATTAATGTTCAACTTCCTTTATGCATTGCAGGCACTTTTGACATTTGTAGCATGTGAAAGTTAGTTGCACTCACAGTTTGCACTTGAAGGCATCCTCACCCCTGAGAGTTTTCCCGAGAAAAAGCAACCTCTTCCTTCATACAGAAGTGTGATTGTTGAGTGGAGTACAATGAGATGATTTCAGCTGAATGGGTGTCTTTTAGATGTAGACTCTTACATCTTCTACACTGAGTTCTTAATTTCTTTTTGTGATAGCAGAAGCCTGAGTCTATTTATTCAATTACCATGTGCCAGAGCCTACAGGCTTTGCATACTTCTGCCTAACTAAAATAACTCGCTCCACTGCTGAAATCTAATTGAAAGAGTTCTGTGCAGTCCCATTATGAATTATTCTGTGTTATGCTTGGAAGGCTAGAGGTTGGGAAACTGGTTATATCAGCAAAGCTGGCATCTGATTTTATTAGCTTACACTGTAATTGCTTTACATATGATGGGCCTGATACTATTACTACTGCTCAGAGAATACCCACTGTCTTTGTGTCAGAGCTGTCAGTTCTACTTTGGGAGCTTATGGCTCTGTGATCCTGCACATCGTTCTCCTATCCAGTCTACAATGAACAGTACTACAATGAGTATCTGGCTGACAAAAATGTCTCAACCAGTCAACATAGGACAAAGAGCCATGTGTATGTCTTATAGGAGAAATGCTTCCACCAGTCTACCCTAGCCTAGTCTAGAATTGGCCTACTCCATTTTGGACTGCTCTTGATCATTACAGTCCTTCCATTTCTTTGGAAGGGCTAGGTATGACAAACAGATGTGGTTAGGATGAGCAGATGCCATTTTGCCCAGGAGGAACAGTGCTGTCCTAAGATGCAACAGTTATTTAGGAAAAGCAAGGCTTGTCTGTCTTCATAACACCATGAATGTCTCCAGGAATGGGGAATCCACCACCTCTCTGGGCAGCCTGTTCTTTGCTTCATTTTCCTTATCATAAAAAACCTTTTTTCTTATATCCAATCCAAATCTCCCCTCTTTGTTTTTGAAACCATTTCGCCTTGTCCTGTCACAACAGATCCTGCTAAAAAGTCTGTCCCCTTCTTTCTGATAGCCCTTATTTCCTTGCTTTGACTATAGTAATTATGTTTCATAATCCAGGCACCCTTTTTAGCTCAAGGAAAGGAATCAGAATTCTCAAGGATTTCTGCAGGCAATCTCAAATTATAGCTGGAAGGCACATTATTCTATTAGTTTCTTAACAGTGTTCTCCAATTCTGTATAATATTTACAGCTGTCTTTTCCCTCTTTTAAATTCACTGAGCTTCTGCGGCTGGCATACCACGAAAAAGAACATAGCAAGCATTTCAAGAAAAATTGTGAACTTTAGTCCTCTCCTTGCTTCCACAGTTAAGGAGATCACAGTGTTCCTTCTTCTGGAGCCTCAGATGATGTGCACGAGGTCTCTTCACGTGCCGTTGACTGAGCTAAAGCTGACATAGCTCCTGGGGATCTAGACCACTAGACCATAACACCAGTACTAAGAATCACAGCAGGAATCACTATCAAACACCCCCTAGCAGGTCAACCCAAATCCTCTCAAATTAATTGGATAAAAATAGTGTGATTGTTCAAAATACATTGCATTCTGTATGAGCTCTCCAGCTCCTTTCAAGAATTTTTCTTTGAAAGTATACACAAAAGTATAAAGTTACTGGCATCTTTAATAGATTGTCACTCAGTTTGTTCTGTCTTCTATTGAATGCTTATGAATTATTTTGATGTAGTAAACATACAATGGTTTCAGTAAGAAAAAAAGGCAAATCATGAATGTTTTTTTAGGCAACAGTTATGAAACAGTTTGTCATAAATCAGATAACTTGCTGTGGAACATAGGTTGCTTACAATGCATACTCTACAAAAATGTTATATAGGTGTGGTATTAGCACACCTTACTACGTTGTTTACCATTTCTTCTATTGTAGGAGGTAGAAGGAGGAGGTAGAAGACACCAATAAAACTAGTGTACATTTTATTTGATGCTAGGTACTTGTGGAATACTACTTTAAATATGAAGTTTCTATCTATCCTAGGATTGTTCAGCTTTGAGGGGTTTTTTTTTTTTTTTTCATGCTTTACTATACAATTTTATGATAGCAAATTCTTCTGGAAGACATAAAATAATTGAGCTGGTCAGGCTGCCATGATTTGCTACAAAAACATGTTCTAATGGGATACAAATTGCTGACTGATCTTGAGGAAGAAGGCATAATTACATAAACAATGCAGTATTTCCAATGAAGTCTTAGACCAGGATTGAGAAAAATGAGTTTTCAGGGTACCAGCAACACCCTATGATCTGATGGCAATGGCTGGCAAAGAACTGTATTATCCCCTGAGAAAGAACAACATGCCTGAATCCAGAAAGATGTCTTTCTCCATAGCAAGGCATTGATGGC
This sequence comes from Numida meleagris, assembly GCF_002078875.1. NCBI lineage: Eukaryota > Metazoa > Chordata > Aves > Galliformes > Numididae > Numida > Numida meleagris. The sequence goes on along the minus strand of NC_034419.1, from coordinate 14,860,063 downwards.
AATATCATCAACTATGCTAAAACCACGCTAAAGAACATTGATCTGAAAGTGCTCTTAAGATAGTTGGCCATCTAGATATCACGTAGTAGTAAACTACAAAGTATGTTCATTGCTTCTTAGTACGCATCGCTACTGAATATATCCACATCCCAGAATTTTCTTTTTACAGAGCTTATGTATTTTATTGTGGGAGTAATGTAACAAGTGAATAAAGGTACTCCATCTTCTGTGCCACTTCAATGCAATAAGATTTGCTCTAAGAAGGGGAACAGTTCTAGCCTCCATCCCACTGTTAAGATTCAGACTCTGTTCCAGGTTTGCTTATCTGATAAAAAGCTGCTTTATCAGGAGTCCGATATGAATGCATAAATCCTAGAAATGTGCTCAGAAAAGTTCACACTATTCAACTAAAAACATGAAACAGAGCACAAAGGGAGGATAATCCTTTCAGGATAAAATATGATTTCTGTGCTTCCTTCGGAAAGAGTAACAACTAACCACAATCTCAAGGGAAATTGTAAATTCACCAGGGAACACACAAGATAGCTGAAAACTTTAATATTTGAATTAAAAGATTTTAACAAATTAAATATTCACAATAATTCTGTTGCTGATTTAGGCCTTTGCATTGTAACTATGTTAGACTCTAGCACAGAGATAAACAAGCAATGAACTGGAGACCTCTGGACCTAAATATATCAGCTATTTCTTCTCGAGTTTAATGACCAACCCTGTAGCTAAAAGCGGTAACAGCATATCATCTGTGGATTGGGACCTGAGAGGATAAGGAAAGGTACTGACTACTGGCCAATAAACACTTAATCATGTCTATCCATCTCTCTCAGGGTTTTATACTGCCGTCCATCACTGTACTATCTGAGCGCCTTCATGTAAAATCAATAGCAATAGTGAATTCTCCAGAGAATATCACAGAAACTCTAGCACATCTTCTCCTCTGGGTCAAACTTTGTGTTTGCATAGCCATATAGTCATGCTCTTTGATTTTAATGAGACTATTCTTAAGAGCTATATTAAGGAAGCTTCCTGTAATGATACAAGCCTTAAACTAGTCCTCCAAATATTGCTGCTGACAAGAAGGAACATGTTCAGATGCTATCATCTTTTCTTAGACTTACAAAAATTCACCCAGAATATGACTCAAAAAATCCTGAAAAAGCTGAAACACTTTCTCTGAGTTCCCCAATTAATTCTTTCAGAGAAATGAAGCTGAAATGGAATTCAGCACTGATTTGCGCCAAACGCTTAGCAATATTTCTACAGAATGTCAATATTTAGAGTAGCTTTGTTGCACCAATGCAGAGACTCACACAGCACCTTTCGGTACTTTCCTTCACTTAGTTTGAACATTTGATGAACAAATGATTTCATAGTTTGCCCATCAGCTGCACCCTCTTCATCATTTATTATCAAAAAAGGGAAGAGACAGATCTAAAAATGCTCTCAAAAAGAGCTGTCTCATTTAATAGAGGAAGCAATTTACTGTATCTCCCATTTACATCCTTTGTCAGTGTTAATCCTGTATCATCGTACCTAAATGATGCTACTGTCGTCTGCTGTCATATTGATGTCTGCACTCCATTTCTCAGCACACTCAATGCATCACATCAGTTAAGAACACACATATTTACATGTACATATAGACTCATTTTCATTTAGTATCTTTTGTCAGACTGAGGTACCAATATGCTAACTCTTAATGAGATTATATTTAAATACAATTCTGATTTTCAACAAATATAACATTATTTCATTTCTCTAAGTCCCCAGATGTTAATGATCCCCTAGAAAATCAATCAAGATGCCTGTCAGGAAAAGGGTGGGCAAATAACTACACCAATAAAATATGTACTTCTACTCTTTTCAGCTCACTGAGAGATGGCAGCAAAGAGCTCCTCCCCTAAGTTTCAGAGCTGTCACAGTTTGATACCTGTATTTTGTGAACACACAGCTAGATATCATTTCAGATGCATAACTGAAAGCTCAAAAAAAACCAAAACAACAACAACAAAAAAACCCTGAAAGTTTTCTTCATGAGGCAAGGTTTTGTCTCTTGCTATTGCCATGTTCGAGGAGCAGGTTAATATGACCATTGATACGTTAAAAAAAACCCACCCTCCTGAGCCTCCATGGCCTGGCATGCTGTGAGGCAGGCTAGTGTCAGTGGGAATGATACCCAAAGGAAGGCTGTGGCAGCACCATACAGAGCTGTGTTTGATTCATATAAAACAAGGAATAATGTACACATGTGTTGGACAATGAATCACCCCAGACCTTAGAAGAATAGCCTTGAACTCAATCTTACTCTGAATGTTCTCTATATTACCATATGCTGGACATTGGGGATCTGCATTTTCAGTGATAACAAAAAACAAAACAAACAAACAAACAAAAAAAAAACGGTTTGAGACAAGACATGAGTACAAGGTATCTCAGCTTCTTACTGACCAGCTGCAAAACATATGCCAACTCAGAGGGTTGAACAAAGTTCATTTCTACAATTCCATGTGACTATACATTTCAGATTTGAAATAACAGTTGCTTGACTTCAGAAGTGTTCTCTGAACTCACAGACTATTTTACAGCTCCAAAGACTATTTGACAGTTGTTTTCTTGCAGTTAAATGTCCAGTCTAAAATAAACTGAGCTTAATTTCCAATTACATCAGGAATAAAAAGGAAATGAATTTCAGTTTATTGCCATGAATATAGGTTTTCATTAACAACAAAGTTGAAGTGTAATATGTAGATCACAGTGATCATTGAGGCAGTAGAAAGCTCATAGTTGAAAGAACTAGGCTTGTAGACTGTGAATAACTGCAGTTCTGCACATTATTTCAAGAACAATCCAATAAAGCCTAAGTGGATGAATAATAATGGGAGACTGAATGGAAACTATTTAAAACTCACTGTCCCCAAGTAAAAAGTACACACCCTTAATAAAAATTAGAACAAAACCTCCCAGCTTCAGGTTTTTGAGCTATCTGACTACTGCATCAAAACTCTCCAATACCCAACACCTCCCCCTTTCATAGATGCTCCTCAGCTGTTATCCTATTTGTTTTCCTGCTAAAGTCACAGAATACTGGGAAAAAAATAAGAAGGCTTGAGATTTTTCCCATTTCAGCGTCTGCAAAGGCAGATGAGATTTACACACAGGCAGCCTCCAAAGACAGCATGGATGCAAAGCAGCTCTCTGAGCATCCGTCCTTCCTGAGGCTGGTCAGTTAAGACCCCAGCAGACATGTGCAGTCCTTCTGGTCCTGTTGCAATGAAGCAGGGGGAAACCTTTCCTTAGCATTCAGTTCATTTGTTACAATTCTGCTACTAAGTAACTGGATGGGAACTGAGTTCTTGAACCACACAGGCTTAATTTTAATAGTTTTAGGACACAGTTTCTCCAATCAGATACCTTATAGCTCTGTACTAAAGGTGTTTTCTGGATGCTTGCAAGAGGATCTGGCAAGTTACATTTTAGTTTCCTAGGTGCAGAAGAATGCTTGATATTGATGGAGGAATCTTTAGGGGGTTTGTCTCTTAAAATGGCCTCTAACATACAACAATACTTCAATAATTGGAATGGGTGGCCCAGAGAACTGGCAGAGACCCCATCCCTGGAGGGATTTAGGAGACAGGTGGACATGGCCCTAAGGGACGTGGGTTAGTGATGTGACTTGGTAGGTCGGGTTGATGGTTGGACTTGATGATTTGAAGATCTTTTCCAATTCAGATGATTCTATAATTCTACAATTCCTCACCCTGCTTTTGCCTTCTTTTGGGGGCAAATGGCACCTTGAGGGCTCCTCCTTTTCATGCAATGACCTCTAGCCTTCCTTTCTCCTAACACCAAAATCAGAGTTATATCTGCTCCCGTGTTTGTATCTTTCTTCTTTTCCTTGCTAATCACCAAACTTCTTCCCAGAAAAATTTTGATAAATTTTTAGAGTGTTACAAAACTGCAGAAGTGATGACAGAATACAGTCGAAACATTACAGCATATCCTCTTATCCCCCAGCCCCCAACCTTATAATCTCTGTAATTAGAAAGCAATTGCATTGCTTTTTGTTTTTCTAGAATGATTCAACTTTGAGCAAAGCATATATCTGGAAATACTTCTATGTTCTAAACATAGAAATAAAAATGTTCTAATGAAAGTTAAGCATGAAAGTTAAGCTGCATTCTTTCCCATAGCATTCCCTACTGTGAAGGTTACTGTTTTAAAAAGTCTGTTTATACTGCACCATCTGTTAGACTTCTTTAAACTCACTTCATTCTTTATTGTGTGCTGTAATTAATGAGGTTTTCTGTATTATTACCATGGTAGCTGATGTTTTACTTTATAAATGAGAAGCAATAGCTCCCTGATGAAAAATTTGGCTTACTTCAACAGGTGAGGGGAATTTCCTTGAGATAGGACCTTTTGTTTAGGTGTCATTGTGGCATCTGAGCAGAAGCCTTAGCAGTAGTGCAGACCCCTTGCCTAGATACACCATGGGAATTAAGTTATAGATGAGCTGGATTAAGTTAATATGGCAACCTCATCTGTAAAGCAGAGTTGTCATATATGACTACTGCATTGTTTGGCAGATAACAAAGGGAATGAGACAAAATAAGTCAATATCAAACCTCTCTGGAAGCATTTGCTTCATCTTTGTTAAATGGCTTTGAAATACATCACAGAGATAAGGTCATGCTGCTAATGCCTTCTTGACTAGGATGACAGTTGCTGCAAGCTCTTGCCCCCTCCTTTTATTTTTATTTTTATTTTTCAAGTTGCAAACCATCTTATCTTCCTGGGGTACAACTGAGTTTTTATAACTACCCCAGTATTCCTTGTAAGAAGAACAGAAATTGAATGCCAAACATGAACATGGGTTCAGTTTTACACAGCCAAGGGAGGAGAAATGTCACATGATTAAACAATCTCTGGCTTTCAGTTCATCAATAAGCATGCTAATCTAAAAGAGAGGACTCTTCTTTTCCTTGAATTTGACTTTGACTTCATCTCTTTTCTTTAACTTTCATCTGTGCTAAGTACCCTTCACTCTGCTATACATATGAGGCTTCTGAACTTGCCATTTAATCTTGGCTAAGGCCTAGGACATAATCAGCAGAGTCTTAAATGGCCTCTGATAGTTGCCTTTCAAAAACTTAACAGCCTACCTTCAAAAACACATTTTTCCTTCTGCCCATCAAGAAAAATGACCTCTGATGGTCTATACTCACAGTTCACTGAGGGCTGATTTTCTCATTTGGGTGGAGTTTTATGGAGCTGATTCTTACTCTCTCAGCCCTTGGGGATTCTTAAGTACTACGTACCGTTAGACATGTTCACTTTGACACCACTGGGCTACATTAACAATGTATATATGCAATTAATCTTCACATTTGCTAGTAATCTCTAGAAAATTAGGTGTACTGTAACTTACTCATAATTTTGAATAAAACAGGAATAAACTGAGGCATTACAGAAAAAATATTGCAGACCTTCTTACGTCACAAAAAAAAAAGTAGAAGAAAGATTTGTTCTCCCACTTTATCATAAAAAAAAATCTGTCAATAAAGTACTGCACTATTTATACATGTACACACACAAACACATATATAAAATATATATATAAAGTGCTTTATATAGTGCCAGAAATCTCTCGCTTACTGCTCCCACTGCCCTAAAAAGAGTAAGAGGCTTCATCAGGATATAGTGATGATAAAGGTTCTATAGAAGGTACACTGCTACTGCTTAGATCTGTGCTTCTAATATAAGACAGCATGGGCCCAGCTGTTCCTTATATTGAGGTATGAGAGTTAGCATAAAGATCCACTGCTGCTTTCCAGAAACTCCAGACAAGAGACAAATCTCTTGCCAAACCTTTTCTTGGCCTGTGTATTGACTAAAGCTCATATTTACAAGCTGTATCACAAGATTATACTTAGCATTAAAGCTGGCTGATTAATTCATAACAATTATTGCCAAATTCTTCTCTTCACAGAACACTGATGTATTTTTCTAATTCCTCAGTTGTTTGTTAAGTAATGAATTGAGTGTTTTCAGTCTCACAGAATGAGAATAGCTGTGTTTTCAGTTGAAATGTGACAATCAGTTGCATATGTTATACAAGTTACACAGCATCGTTTTGTTACTTTCTCCTGTCTGGCAACATTGTAGGTGATTATTAAAGGAAATACTCATAAACTCTTACATACATACAAATTTCATTAGAATTTAGGAAAATATTTACAGGCAATACATTTTCAATTATAAATATCACCTGATGACTTTGGTATTCCTACTGTTAAACTATATTATACTCTTGCATTCATTTCTACTGGTTAACTACTATGAAGTAAATTCAATATTTTGTATGTATGGGTCACAAACACTGTAATAACTATGCTCCCAGAGACCAGCAGAGATAAGATCATGACATTTATCCTTTCAAACTCTGCCATTTGTTGGGAATCCTACTTTGAATTGCATAAACCACACGTAGCCTTGAGTAAGTCATTACGGTATATAGCTTAACACTCACTAAAGATAAGTTAAAAGTCTAAAGAAGCTAAATCTAAAGTGAATAAATGAGTAATTATCTCAGAATACTACACTTTAGATGCACATTACCTTAATTCTAAACATAAAATCATCACGGCCTTTAAATGAGCTGTCCTTGTAGATTTTCAGTTCTTTCCCTGAATTTTTATTACTGTTTGCATTTTGAGCTTAAATGATCCCCAAAACAAATCACATACCTCCTATGGCAATTGTTTTTAATGAATTGGTCTTCACTGCTTTTCTGCTTAAGACAAAATCCAGCTTTTTCTGAAGCACAGACTGAGAGTATGCAAATACCCACTGGGGTAGAATTTTGATCGTAGACTCATTTTTATGCATCAAAACACACCCAGGTTTCCTAGAGAAACAAACCCATCAAAACATGCTTATTAAGGACAAACAAAACATTTATTAAGGACAAACAATCAACATAGCAGAAGCTGTATCTGCTTTGTGTTTACGTATTTCAGTTTTCTCGAGTGGTGCATTTAGGTTTTAAGACTTTCTGCACAGTGCTGCAGTTCTCTGTTAGGCTGTTTAAAAAGTTTATGGTTTTCATGAACTTCCATAATCACTGAACCGCTTGCTGGTGTCCAGCCAATTGTAATGAAAGTGAAACCTGCATCCATGCCAAAAAGATTTTATTGAAATAGGAAGACACAGCAAGCAATCTACAAAATCCACTGAAATGGTACCCCATGACCCCAAACTAGCTAGCACTGAAAGCTACATTTAAATCAATACTTAATTCGGCAGAAAAATCAATTTCCCTCCCTCTGCAATCCATAAAATTCATCAGGAAAAAATTACCCCTCACATATTATCAGTCCCTTCAGCCTACAGGTTTAGAATTTAATTACAATAGACAATTTCAAGCCCTGTAACAGGTTGGGGTGACATGCTATAAGGTATTTTGCAACGTATCAGTTAAAACATGGATTAGATGTGATGTGAACACCTACAGCTTTCCTAACTTCTCTAGCCTTCCTTTACCAAAAAAGCAAACATTGCTTATAGGAATGCTTCTTAGTTACAGCTGTCCGTAGCATCAAGCAGTATCCAGGCTCCATTTCTGGAAAATGCTCAGCCTTTTGCAAAGACTGTGCAGGACTCAGATAATCCTACCTGACAATGTTAGGATTCAGTTTCTCTTAAGGCGGTGTCACCTCGCCTTTATTCTTCTACTTGGGTATTCCAGCCCTACTGTGAAACAGTTAAAGAGCTCAACTGCATGGCACACACAGAGCCCACCGATTCCTATTGGTAAGCACGTGCCCTTGGGTATGGATGTTACACATTCAACTGTTTGGGCATCTTAATCTGTGAACTTTCCTTTGTACTCCAGTTAGCTTGCTGTTAAATATGTTTAAATATACTGGCTTACCGATAAATGTGGTTTTAATATAATTTACAGAATAAAATTAATCTGGTCATTCTGTTTCATATTTGATAAACCAGTGGAGTTTTTTAAAATGTTTACCTCGGTAACAGACTCAATTGCTTAGCACATACATGAAAGAGCCTGCCTTTCCATTACATCACTGTACATCACTGTTTTGCTGCTATTCTAACCTCCACTCTTTACCTTTCTCTCTCTTTCTCCCTCTCTTTCTTTTTTTTTGTTTTGTTTTGTTTTGGACTGTTAGATATTTCTTTCCCGAATTTAGATTGTCTATACTTTTTAAAGGCTTCAAAGTCTTTGTGGGGATGCAGCCACATCTTATCAAAGGGGTCCAGCCTCTGAGACTTTTTCTTCCACTGTATCCCACAGCTCAGATCTCTACACTTTTTCTATTCATAGTCCTATATTGTCTCTGACAGAAGTTCAATAAAATTGTCTTTCTATCCACAATACCAGGATTCTCAACATGGTTGGAACTGAGTGTTATAGACCTATAGTCTATCTCTGCTGAGAAACCTGCACTCCCCTGCCTGCTTTATTAGACAGCAGGCTGCTGGCAAAAGGAGGATATCACTTGTAAATTGATGCATCACTTCTACTGTTTTTAGTCAATTAATTTGTGTCATAATTCCTGAATGTTTCCTTTTCACAGAGTCAAATGTTTAGATATCAGAAAGGAGCATTACTCTTCTGCCACTGGCGCTGGTGTTGCCTCTTTTGATAAAAATCTTTTTAAAGTAGGTTGCTTCACTAGTTTTTCTCTCTATTACTACATTTTTATTATTTAAAGCCTTCCTTAATTTAGGCACTTATTTCCTCTTTCTAGCATTAACTATACAGTAAAGTTATCCCATTGCAACAGCGTTGCAATGTTGCACTCTGACTTCCCACCCTATCAAACACAAAGTTCAGGGACTGTTTTGAAGTTTCACTTCATTCTTTTGCTCCTAGCCACATACAAGCTCCACTAGATATGTCAGAAGTGCATATAATTTGAAAATGAAAAAGGCAAACTGATATTTACATAGATAGACCAACGATGCAGCAGTAGATAGAGCACATATATTTGTTCAAGCCTGCAACCAGAAAATCCAATCCTACCTAGCCAAAAAGCACACCATTTTTCTAGCTTTCTGGATCCCCTACATTATATTCAAGTAATTTTTTAACGAATGGAAATTTTGTGGCTGTGTGCAATGACAGAACTCATTGACTTAGAAGGTCATTTACAAATTCTAGTATTCTATTTTTTATCTTTAAATTTTCATTCTTCTTTCGTGCTCTAGCACTGAATATTGTTATTTTAATTTTAATCTTCTGTTACCCTCCCTCCACTCATTGGTATATTTACCACTTACCATAACCTTTTCCCCTTTTTTTTAATTTTGTATTTGGAGGCAAGACATGAAAAGAGGAAAAGAATGAGGAAGAGTGAAGAACTGAGACAGCGTTGTAGGCTGAGAGGTATTTGCACATCGTAAGACTCAGTCTGTGATCTTATTTTCTGTTCTTCAGTCACCTTCAGTGGTACTATTCTAGTGAACTTCATGCAGTTTCACCACACACACATTACTCCTGGGAATGCTGTGTGTGGAATGTCTTTTACACAGAAACTTACTCTTTAGGAAATGTATGTGGATATGAAGACTGTTCTGCAGCTGACACAAGTATGATTACAAGGTAATATGTACGTGATGAAATGTCTTTCTGTCAATTGTTAAGTGTTCTGAAAACAAAGCTGCAGCCCATCAAAAACAGATTAGGGCAACTGTATTAACAGTGATAAAAAGTGAATGTGTGAGGCCTCATCGGACTCATAGGTACTCCACTGAAGTTGTAAGACTAATTATCTGAATAATGAAAGATTATTTGTCTCAATTTTATTTCAGTCTAAATTAGAAGACTGTACTTTCTGTAAAAAAACATAAGCGCTCCCTGCTTCATTGCTGTAATAATGGTTTTATTCCTGACATGTATCAGCATGAGCTCAGACATGTTACTCAGGAAAAATTATTAAGAAAAAACTCCATTCAGCTCTGCTAGCTATAATGAGCTTGTATTTGTCAAGTGGCTTTATGGTTAAATGAAAAGTTAATGATAAACAACCTTTCTGAACTGCTGGGTACACCATCCATGTGCTGGCTGTGACGTCCATCTTTAGCAAATAATGTTTCAGGAGGTAATCAGTATGGATGAGAAAATGAATATACAATTTCATCGTTAACAAATATTGCTGCAATGAACAGGAAATGCAAGAACACTAAAAATATGCTTTTCTTTACCTGGGATAATATTTTGTGTGTGTGTTTTCACTTAATACTGTCAACTACATAAGCTTAGGGATAAGTTCTTAAGAGCATTATAACATGCATTATACCATGTTTTTTCAAACCTCACTGAATTTCAAAAACATTACTGGTTGTTTCCATTAAGTAGACCACTGCTAAAAAGCCCAGCCATAATCTAGCTTTGTACGCATCCTGGGGAATGCACATAAAGTGCTGCACTCCCACGACAGGTACAAGGAGGAATCTTTGGAAGCCTAGAAGGAATGTGCTTTGAAATCAGTCTCCCTTGACCCTATTTTTATGCTGCTGTGAGGATAGTGCATTGGGAATGATCCTTAACTGATCCCAAATTACTGCATCCCAAGTGAGTTTCCTAACAATAATCCATATTGGATATCTCATCTCCCATATCCTTCTACCCCATATTGTGAGAAAGCTGGCTCTTGCTTGCCCTGCTAACTGTGTGAGACCTACTCAATCTACATTTCTTTGGCTTACATTTATAAACAAGGAGACTAAATATGAAAACAGTTGATCTTTATCCTTCTTCTCTTCATACTTCAAAAATCAGATATCTTCTACCTTAGAGATACACAAAAATCATCTCTTAGTGACTAACACAGACTTTGTGTTTGCAGAGTGTTTTTCCATTTACCAAATCTAAACAATAAAAATGTAGTAAAGAAGGTTCTCCACAATTTATATTAAGCAGTGAAAGTGCTCCATATAGCATTAAATGATAGTGTTGCATGCAATCCACACACATTATCTGAAGGCTTATATACCTGTTATATATCTAAACCTAATACAGACAGCCATAATAGTTTGTATGAATAGGAAACACTGCGCTTATTGAGCCACAGTCATGAAACTAAAAATGAAATTATATTCCTCCATCATAATACCGAAGCCAATATATAACATTTTGAAAGAACAAGCACACAGTAATACCTAGGTTAATACCGGATACCATACATTATTGCTCAATGCTATCAAAAAGCTGCATCTTCAGATTCTTTATAGAAACATATTACATTACTTAAATTGTCGAGACAAAGACAAAACTGTTCAATTTCAGCTTTTCCCAGCATCTCTGTTTTTATGAAATTGCAGATTTTTTTTCTAATAGAAGTGTAATTTATTTACTGATTAAATTCATATAAAGGAGATGTTCAGTCTCGATTATTTTTTTTTTTTTTTTAAGACCGTATTTAGGAGTATAAGTCCTAAGCACTGACAGGAGAATTCTCATTTGCTCCCACTCGCATCCTGGATTAGAATTTTATCCCACTGTTTCATTGCCGAACACTGAACAAATAATGTTCAGTGTTGCGCCTTCTTACAGTGCTAAACTTTGGATTCTTCCATATAGGCGAACTTAATTTGAGCTGTTATAAGGGTATCTCATTTGCTGCTCAATTTTCCAGTTGTTTTTGAAACCCCAATCATTAATCACCAGTTCATTGTGAATAGTTTATACTCTCCATTCCACAAGGATGGATTATCCAGTGTATATACCAGAAACAGACACCTGGCTTCATGCAGGACCTTTGCCAAGACCAAGCCATGCGGACATGTCACACCTGCGTTCGCTCCATCCCCACGTGGATGGAATGAGGTATTTCCACCAATTTAGCTTCTAGGAATCGCTTTCATGCCTGGGAGCTGCTATTATTTCCACATGATGATCTACCAGGGCTCTAGTGTTATGTACCATCCTGCAGGAGGGCCACGATTCAGTGCCTCAGTTTGGGCATTAACAAACAGGTTTCACCTGTGAGGGAAGAGCAAACTGGGGCTCTTCTTGGAGTTCAGATGAAAGCGCTTGCAAAGAGTCCATAGGCTTCCAGCCATGCTTATTAGGGCTTATTAGCACGAGTTAATTAAAAGGTAAAAATTTAGAAAGTGCTTTTAGTGACGAAAAAGCCCGCGCAGACAGCGCAGTACCTCCAGCAGGTGACCGCACCGTTCCCGCCAGGCACCAAGATGTCCTCCCGCGCCTCCTCAGGACAGCCCTGCGCCGTGCCCGACCCTCCCCATCCCCTCTCCTCCCCTGTGGAGGGATAGGAGCGCGGGGACCGCGCCGAGTTTCCGCCCGGGGAGCGGGGCAGGGCGGAGACAGCGGCCGGCGGGCGGGCACGCTGCGGCCAAGATGGCGCTTCCCGTGGCCGCGCGGGCGGGTGCTGCGCTGCGGGACCTGGCCCTGCGATCCGCCCGCCTGCGGGGCAGCTTCCCGGTGAGTCCCGGCCGCCGCGTCCTCCCGAGGAGGGAGGCTCTGCAGAAACCGCCCTGCTCCCCGTCCCTCCGTCTGCTGCTCGCCGTCCCTAGGAGCCTTTCCCCCCGGCTCCCGCTGGGCGCGGGGCTCAGCTCAGCCCGCGGCTGGAGCGGGAGCTTTCACTTTCCGTCTTCGCGCGCCCCAGGCTGTCCCTGGTCGGGTTACGGCTGTGAGCGATGTGCTGAGCCTGAAACCCCGCTGTGTTTGTAGCGTTGGAAGCAAGCAAATGTGTAGTGATAGAAACAAACATATCCGTTGCATTAGAAACATACAAACTAGACCCTCTCGCTGCCCCGTGCCCGGGGCAAAGGTCTGGGAGCAGCAGGCTTCGGAGTGTGGCTCTGCCTGAAGGGCTTGAGTCTTAAATCGGTCTTGGGACGGAACTTGGGTGGCCTTTTGGTGCTGATCGTTAGTTTCGTTTAGGAGTCACTTGTCCACTTCCTTAGTGCAAGTTTAAGCAGCGTCTGGGGCAGCTGCGCTCAGCTGGTGGCTGCGGCTTCCATGGGTAGGGTTGTGGGTCAGGGGCTCTGCTGGGCTGCACAGGAGGAGGCCATCATTCACCTCCACCACAGAACTGCAGAAGCACTAAAGATAAAATGAGATACATACATTTGGGATCGTTTTGGTGCCTGCTCCTTTATTTTGTCGTCTTATCAGATCAGCAGGTGCGTGGGAGTCTTCTTTGGTCTGTGCTCCCAAACGTTTTCCCAAAAGCAAAACCCACCTGGCTGAACAAAGCTGGTTTGAGTTGAGCGCTGCGCGGTGCAGCTGCTGGGTGCTTGTGGCTGTGCACGCTCAGGGCTGAGCAGAGCTGGCACTGTGCATCTTGTATATGGAATATCCTTCAGCCTGAGGGAAGCTTGGTTTTCTGATGGTGGGTACAGAAGAATTCAGTGCAGCTGGGCAACCGGTTTATTGCACATCTGTTTCATGTATGTGTGGATATGTGTATACACTTAATTGCGTATGTGTATTTAAATCTTCCTTGCCTTGATTAGCAATCCTGCCAGTCCCAGCAGTGTTTGGTGCTCACATATTACACTGAAAATGTGGTTCTGTCATAACGGCTCAAGTGACTCTGACCCTACAATACCAAACCCAGAAGTGGCTTTTTGTTTCTGCAAAGCTCTGGTTTGGAGAGCTTTTATAGGGCGAATCTGCTGAGATTCTCAAAATAATTAGGATATTAACATGTCAACTTTGAAAATTTATTTGTATGTTACTAACGAAATAGAGCTACTGAGCTTGTATTGTAAATGACATGTTCTTGTGTCTGAATTATTATGTCAGATAATCAGAGCTTCTCCCAAGTTATGCTCCTTCCATATCAACTGTTTTCAAGAACACTTTTTATACAGTGTAACAACTGATCAAATTCTTAATTTCCAAGTGGAACATTATTCTATAGAAAGGTCTTCATTTTTGCAGTGTTGCATTATAGAATTAATATCTGAATCATTCTCTAACTTTGATAGTCTCGGACTCCAAACCATTCTCCAGGTGTGGAGTCTGGATTCTGTGGTGCTACAAAGTAGCAAGGCGAAGAATGTGAGAGAGGCCTTCATTTCATTTGTACCATTCTCTACTTATTTCAGACCAGAAATTGCACCAATAATTTGATTTATTTACCATAAAACGGCAAAATCTGTTTTGTCTTCAAAGCCCGCCACAGTAGCAAATAATCTTAAACTTTTAAAACTGTTTCTTCTGGGAGTCTCCTCGTTATTCCCTGTTGGAAAACTCCGGTCTTGTGTCTAGTTGAGCATTTGCTCGAGCAGTTTGTTGGAGCTCTGGTAGCAGGAGGCTGAGGCAGGAGCACTGCAGATCAGTTTTGTTTCTCATCCAGTGCTTTCTGGTGTTTTCGTAACCCTGTGTAAGTAGATGCCTGATGAGATTTAAAATCTTTCCTCGTAAGCTTGATGACAGGAGTGGTATTCATGCACTGTCTCTGTTGCAGAATTACTCATTTCAAAACCGTTGATGCTGCTCACAGCTATGTTGAAACAAGCTTTTTGAGGAGTTTGGTTGTATGCTCTCATAAAAATCTACATGAACAAGCATTTTTTTTTTCCTCTGTGACTTTAGGGGTGGAATAAGTGATGCTTGATCCTATCCCATGAAAATATTTTATCATCCTTCAGCTTTTCCTTTGTCTCTTTAACTTATCATAACTTATATTTTTTTTCCCCCTTTTTAAAAATTCTTGATGGATTCAGTTGTTTGTGCTCTTGGAGTTTAAATCTGACCAAGTGTTTCAAGAAGATAAAAGATAAATTTCAGTTGTCTGCGGTGCTTGTGGACAAGCGTATTTAGACCTGCTCTTACTGGAGCAGTATTTGTAAAGAGCTGTGACAAACGCTCCAGGGACCATTCTGCAGCAGAATTCAATCTTGTTGGCTAGCAACAAATAGGCTCCATTGAAGGCTGTTTATTTGAATGGGAGTTGGATTCAGCCCTTTGGGAGAATGCTGTGTTTTCAAAATAGCTTCAGATGCGGTGAATTTCAGCGATGAATATAAATAAGGAACAATTAAGTCAGAGTCATAATAAAATGCTTAAGGTAACTCTCAAATTTTCTAATACAATGGACAGATAATAGCTAGTGCATTATACAGCCCTATCCTGGCCTTCAAAACTCTCCTCAGTCCTGCTGTAACATTTCCAAATTTCATGCATGTTGAAAATATTTGAAAATAAATAAGAAAAGATTGGATGCAGCAACATTCCGGTTTTAAAATCTACTGAATTTTGTGTGGGTTAAAAATAGACAAGATTGTTTGCCGCAGATGCCTTCAGTTCCTAAACTTGACAACTTGTGAAGCCTCCTTAATGCTGAATGGAGGAAGTTTTGTCTTTGTTAAGAAGTTATCAGCTGTAAGCGAAGTTAATGATCTTCCATGCAAGGGAAAACGTTATTGAAGATAACTCGTAATTTATGACTTCAGCAGCTACTCATATGCCAGAAGTCTTCCTTTTTTTCTTGGCTTGATGTAAAGCTTTTGAAAGTTTCTTGAAGGTTCAGTCTGCTTCTATATTTGGCTTTTCCTGGTTGTCAGTTTCACTATAATTCTTAATATTTTATGTTTAGAGGCAGGCATTACACGAGCCTACTGACTTCCACAAGCAATATTTTTTATTATGTGTGCCTAAATAAAAATAAAAAAAAAAACTGCAGTCCTCTTTGAACTGTAGGCAGCGCTGAAATGCCGATACGCAGTGGATGTTTGGCCCACTCCTTCCTGGCGGTTCTCTTTAAGGCAGTTAGAGAATCCTATTTGGAGATGGTAATGAAAACATGAATATGTTAAGACTAATTTAATTTGTTCATTTTTAAGTAGTTTTATACCGGTGAATCTTCTGTCTTAGAAACAGAATGCGCATGTTTACAGTGTTATCTAGAAGTAGCAAATCATTGCACTTTGCTGTTTTTATTGGCCATTCTTTGTGCTTCATTTAAGTATATTCAGAGGATAGGGCCAATGAGCTGAGAAGAGATAGGCTTCATGAATATGGCACTTGGTTGAGAATTACCGGGGATGCCTATATTCTTAAACCTGGCCGTGGATCAGTAAACTCTTCCACCTTCTGAACTCCCAACCAGTTCATCCACAGATAGCCCTTGCTTGGGTATATTTAGGATTAACTGATTATTTTGCTATAAAAGCAAGTGCTTTTTCATTGATTGGCCTCCCGAGGTGTTAGTTACTGTTGTCAGTAGACAAACTCTGTTTCCTTTATCGGTGTCTGAGAAGTTTTCTTCTTTCTTCCTGTTCTTTTTTTTCTGGAATATTGTCAGTGTGTAGCAGTTCTTTATTTTTTTTTTGTTTGTTTGTTTCACTTTCATTTAGTTAAATGTTGGCTGATGACTGCCAACAAGAATGCTCTGAGGGATGCGGGAAGATGGTGAGATTCTTTTGGGAATGTAAAAAAGAGTGAGATATGGGCATAGAAATGCTTGAAGTTTGGTTCTTCCTTAGAAGCAGATCATTTTTTCCCTTTTGTTTTGAATATTCATTTTTAGCAAGAGTTGGAAGTTTACTTAGTGCCTGGAAATGATCCCCTGCCCCATCTTAAAGGCGCACTTACTGGGACAGTTCTGGGATTACTGAACCCGTACTGATTTATTCTTCTGTTGCTGTGGTCCACACCTGCAGCAAGCAGCTCAGCTCATTATTGCATCAGACAGTCCAATCTTTCTGTGCATGTCTGTGACTATAATCTGCAGCTTTGAGCATATACCCTAAGGATTTTCTACAGAAAATTCCCTTCTTTAATATTCTCTGCTGATGAAGCCAGTTTCTAGCCATCTGTGTATCAGAGCTGAATGCTCATCTCTCACCTCAGCATTTTAATAAAATACAGGGTGCAGACAGGAATCGGGTCATCACTGCAACTGATTATGACAGTAACTTTGGGAATGGTAATTAAGCATTGATCCATAATTAATAGTGAGCTATTGATCTTATTTTAAGTCAGTAACAGTAGGTGTAGGTATGAAACTAAGGGAAGTTAAGATGGAATACTGTGGAAAGTCCTGTTCATCTTAAGGAAGGTGGACCAGACACAATATTGACCTTCAAGATTTGGTGGGCATTAACTCAGTTTAGAGCAAGAAGCCTTTTGTTTATTTGTTTTCTTTTGGTGATTACATTGTAAATGAGATGATTTTATTTGTCTGAAAATGGATACACATTTTGAGAGTATCAGTAGCAGCAACTTCATACACCTATTCATACAGCGTGTCTTTAGAATACTTCAGGAGCAATAAGCAAGCTCGTGGGAGCAATAAGTGGGAAAGATGAAAACCAGCAAGGTATTATGGGGTAGATAGACTCTGAGGATTATAAGCAGTGAACAAGAGTCTCAATTTGTGCCAGGAGGAGAGAGAATCACTCTTGCTGTAGTTACTTTGCTTTGGTGTCTAACTCCTGTCCACTTACATTCTCTGGGAGATGTGAAAGTTTTGTAGGAATTGCCTGGAATGGAAAAGTAAGGAAGATTTCTGATTACATTTGGTAGAGTTGTCTCTTGCTCAAGACTTTGGACTAAAAAATCTGAAGCTGCAAATTAAAAGCCAGGAACAAGTCACTCATGGAATACTTTTTTTTTTTTGAGATCCCTCTCAGAGGGATCCACGGGCAAAAGAACAGCTTAATTTGACATCTGCTTATTTAGTGGCAGCCAAGAAAGCAGCTACAGCCTTGCAAAAAGAAAAAAAAAGAAAGTTGCTCCTACATAATATTGGTATGAAACTGTCTGGGAAATTACAGTTATGGGAAAGATTACATATGCAAATTATAGATAAGTGATAGGTAAAGATAAAGAATATAGATATCTATGAAAATTACAGATGAAAGTGCTATTAAAAGCAGCAGAATACTTTTCCTTATCAACAGCTTACTTGCTTAGCTGTTTAAGGTATGAAGGTGGGATAAGAAATTTATTTTCCCCTAAATTATTTAGCTTCTTCAACTCTGCCTCTCCAAACACACTGGAAACACTGAATGTATTTAATTAAATTCTTTCATGCAGAGTTTCAGTCTGGGTTTGTTTCTCAGTTGGATGGCTCAGTTTAAAATAGTCTACAGCGATGCTGTAAATTTAGGGAATAGAGGAGCTGGTATTTAGAGCTTGTGTTAAACATGTTGTGAAACTCTGAGAGAGAGAGAGAGATGGGCTGGGGAATAATATGTACTATGAAAGTATTTTTGTAGGGCTACATTTAATTTACCTGAGATCTGTGTTTGGACTATTGTAATTGTGGGTTTTAGGAGCTGCATAGATCTGATGTCAGATGTCAACCAGGGATGAAAGAACCTTGCTGCATAACCTGCCCGTATGGGACCTTTTTCCATGTCCTCTCAGTAATTACTTCTCTATGCAGCGTTAACAGAGGTTATTTTGGTCAGTCAGTTTTCTAGCTACCCTGTAGTCTATACAAGGAGACAAAACCATGGCATGCAGAGGGAGCTGAGGGGTTTGACTTCTCTTGGAGTCCTGGAACTTGTTATAGATTCAGGGTTGCAGTCTCTGGTCGTCTCTCAGTGCTTTCTTCCACCAGTGCAGAAGTGGTTCATGTCATGTCCCACTGGTAGCTCTTGTTAAGAGTGATTTTATGATTAAAAAGTAGAATATGTATTTTTAATTCACTGGCCACAGTAACGCACCTTATTTCTTTGAAGATTTAGTAACAAAGATATTCTGAAAAACACTCCATCATACCCAGGCTGGCTGGATGGGATGGATACCCACGTCCAGGCTGGACATGGCTCTGGGCAGCCTGGTCTAGTGGTTGGTGACCCTGCACTCAGCAGGGGGGTTGAAACTCAATGATCTTTGAGGTCCTTTTCAACCCAGGCCATTCTATGATTCCCAGTTGTCTACAAATCTGTTTTCAGACCATCGCTGTGGCACTGGGGATGCGCGGTGGAGCTGGGATACTCACACAGGGTTTGGTCGCAGAGCAGCGCTGAGAGTTGCCAGCCCTACGGAGTTGGTGCTTTCCTCCTTGTCCCCCTCGTGCATGGGACTTGTGACTTCAGTTACTTACTCTGCTGTCTTTTATGAGCAGCCACTTTGAGTTGACATTGGCTTTATTGGTGCCCTTGGTTGCTTAGTGCCTGCTGAATGTTATCGGCTTGGAGGTAGGTAGTGGCTCTAAAGAGCTGCTCGACTAACGTGTTTCTGGTGAATGCTTGCTCTCCCCTACCCCTCAGCTCGCTGATGAGCTTTTATTGTGCACTGCAGTTCTACATGTCTGAAAGCCTCAATCCTTGCAAACAGCCGAGCACAGGCAGTGAACGCTCCTGTGTTTCCAGAAGGCAAGAAGCTGGAGATGGCTTTGTTTTTAAGATGGCTTAAAATAGAGTTTCATTTGCCTGGAATGTTTGATCAGTGGTGTAAGAAATGTAGAAATAGACTTTAGGGTCAGTCTGTTTGATGATAAAGAGATAATGCTGCTCGTGGTGTCCCGGACTTGCTTTGAGATTTGAGGATGGCAGCAGGGTGAGTTTTCAGAGTGAATAATGAAGAAATATTAATAAAGAAAATGTATCCCGCGGAGTAAGGAAAAATGCTCATAACCTTTGGTTTCCTATTAAAAAAGCATACTTTCATCCTCTGTTCTGTGACAGGTTCTGGTTTCTGTGCAGCTGCGCCAAAGCAGCCAGGTGGCTGTCTTCCTCTTGTATGTTTGTTCCTTTACGTTCACTTCATGTAGGTCTAAGTCAAGTGGTCTAACTAAAACCAAGTGTTTTTAACAATAAAAGGTGATTTGAAACAAAAGCTGTGTATCAGTCAGTTTTGTGGTGTTTCTGGGACAGAAAAGGTTGCAGTCCATTCCATACAATGTACTTGTTTGGTAAGCCACTTATGACTTATGCATGCGGTAAGACTGTTACTGTAGATACTTCTCTATATTTCTCTACTGCTGTGGACATTTGCATGTTTATTGCTTTGGAGTGTTATGCTGCTTAGTGCTCAAAGCCGTAATCTTTGTGATGACATAATTAGGTAGCGTGGAAATTATCATGATTTCACTGCAAGTACTGAAGAACTGGAACAAAAACTATGATTATGTTTCGTATTTGCTTCTGTATGATGAGAAATAGAGCTCATAATGTCTAAATTGACATTTAATTGGTGTTTTTCTTAAAATATCAGTGATTTCTAATGCTTGAGAAAATAGTTTTCCAGGGCATGGCAGGTGCAAGGAACTTCTTTGATAGGTATGATTACTTTAGCTGGGAGTTCAGAAACATTCCTGATCAACCCACTGACCATGCTTTGAGGTTCCTAATAATTCAGGAAGCTTAATTAGGGTGAGCTGTAGGAAAAAATTCGTAGTGGGCTCTTTATATTCCTACTCTTTATATTTCATGGTTGGTGGTAAAAATAATTTGAGTTATTTTTTTCCTGGCTGCATTTAATGTGTAGGACACTTCTTCATAGTTGCATAAAAATATGATTTAAATCTTGTGAAAATGAGGAAGCTTAAACACTTTGTAAGGTGAGAGCAGAAATACTAAATTTAAATTAAATGACTATTTCTGATTTATGTGAAGAAGGTAGCACAGTTCCCTTTTTGGCTAAGTAATGCATATCACCAGCAGTCTTCCTTCATTTACAAAGGCAGGTAATGTATCACAGTATTTTCTGTGACTGATGACTCAGTTGTACACCGTGGTAAGTTTATTTTCATCAGATACTTCAAAGCCTCTATTTTTTTAGGTCAGGGAAGTATGCTTTTTCCCAAAGCTTTGAAGTTTCAAATAAACAAAATGGGCATAATTTGACTAAAATTAATTACTAATGCAAAAGAGAACTATTGATAGCTAACACATTGAGAAAAGGAGAAATTGAATCCATGAATTTGTATTCTTCTTCATTTTGTCCAAGCAAAGGCTCTGAAAACTGATTCCAGAAGTGCAAAGCTTGTGTGGACGTACAATAAGTATTTTTAATATTGTTTTATTTTGTGAGGTTTAAAGAATGCAAGATATATATATTTTTTTCCAAATGGTTTCTGAAGTTAGCTGAGGGCGTGCTGCCTAGCCAGGGCAGGGGACTGAGAGCTCTGTGTTCAGGCAGGCAGCTTTGTTTTATTGCCATCCTACTTCTTAGGAGGCCTTAAGCATGTTGTTCAAGCCGGAAGGTTTCTGTGTAATCTTGTAGAATGGGAGCCCGCTGTAGTTAGGCTGTGTTTTCAGAACTCAATGATTCACTGCTCAGCTCAACTTCTGTGTGATTTCAGCAGGTTCAGCTCTGCCCGGTCAGCCTTTAAATGCTAAGCAGAGTGCATCAGAGAACTTGTCAGTGTCTAAAATGTGCTGGCACTTAATTTGCAGCAACTTCTATTTTGGTGTTTGTATGTAAATAGAGGCCTTGCCACTCCCCTGCGTTGTGGTGCAGGGCTGTGAAGGATTTGGCCATGCACTCCTTAATTTGGGATGATCCCGTGGCTGCCGAATGGAACTGAGTGCAGAGCAATGGGTAGCAAGGTGTGGGAAAGGGAGCTGTGAGGTCAGGACCTTCCTGGTGAGGGGCTGTTCTTCCTGCCATCACCTCTTGTACTCCTGAGATCTGCAGTCCTCAGAAGAACGTGTCCACATGGATGCATGAAGATTGTCCAGGTGGCAGCTGCTAAAATCAGCCTTGCAGTGCACAAGGAGGTGGGCTCAGATGCTGGTTTTCGAGATAAGGAGAATAAGGCTGACAGAAAGAGCTCAAGTCTGACCCTGTGCTTGTTCCTTGTACTTTACAATAGGGCTTAGTGGGTGGGAGAGTGTGTTTACAGAATAGCTGTCAAAATCCCTGTGTGTAAGCAAGCTGCAAAAAAGTCTGTAAAGTGTAATCATTACTGGAGGCTTTAAATCTGCAACGAGCGAAGGACTCGCTTTGAGTTCATTCTTGTCTCTGCTTCTTCGCCTGAGATGTAAACAGAAGGGTAAATCAGAAAGCTGCATTTATGAACATGACTTAAAGACACTCTGGAACAGAATTGTGTAGTGTTCTTTTTATCCTTTTTCTTTCTTGAGCTAATGGCCCAAGTGACGTGTGCAGTGTAGGAACACCGCACCACAGTGCGTCATCTCTAGGGGAGAGCAGAGGCTAAGCTTGGGAACAATCAGTTTGCAATCAGACTGATTATAAAGGGACAGGAAGGCAGACAAGGTAAAAGCAAAAGAACGTAGGGCAGAGAGCTATAGAGAGAAATGTTCAGGAACTCTTGAACTAAAAATGTTTCTTACAGCAGCGAGCTATCAGGAACATTCAGGAGAGCTATTAAGGGCAGCTTTATGGTTTTGTTAAAATAACTGTTTAGTTTTTTCCAGCCCCACTTCTACCCAGAGTGCATTTACTTAGAAACTGGCAAAGTTTAACCCTTACCATTTTATCTGCAATGCTCTGAGATATTCAAGGCACAACTGACATGCCTCTAGAACTTACACAAAGACTTGTGTTTCTTCACATGTGCCTTGCTATGACTGAAGTACAATGGAACAGGAGCTATCCAGGGACTTTTCCTTTTTTAATCCAATCTATCTGATTTTGTTAATCTGTTTCAAAATGGAGAATAATGTGAGCTAGTTCACTGCTGTCTTCTGGAGTCCTCCTCTGATTGTAGCATTTGTTAGAGCACTGTTCTGGGTTGGATCTGCTGGGTAAGGGTTTAGAAGGTGGGCTTCAATGAAAGAGACAAATAGAGCAAAGAAAGCCTTGAGATAAACCAGACACTCCTGATGTTCCAGCTTCCAACCAATTGGTACCAACATGGAGAGAGGAAAGGGAAGGCTGAATCAAAATTTAGGAGGGATATTGAAGGGTCACTGTGGTTTTTCCAAACAGAAAGTAATCAATATATTGTTAAAGTTAAATATATTTTTAATGGCAGGAAATACTGGTTTACAGGTGGAAGAAGTAAATCCTCATGGACATCTTACATATTTATCAATTCACTAACTTTGAGGCAGTGGGTAGTGAATAAAATGTCCAGTTTCCCCTTATCTTTAAATTTAAAAGAGCTTTAACAGAGACGCATGTATACGTATTTTCAAATGAGATTGCCTTGCTGAGTTGACAGTTCAGCTGATGAGTGAGTTTTGGGAAGGCTCGCCCATTGCAGTGAGGAAATCAGTGAGAGAGTGAGGCAGTCTGATTTTACTTTGGGGTCAAATCCAGCAGGCTTATTTCTTTGGTAAAGCCATACATAGATGGGAAGCTTTCTGCTGCAGCAGAAGGTTTGTAGGCCTGTGCAGGTCTGAACACTTGCATCTTATTCAGAGCTGATCCTGCCAATTCCCTCACTGCCAGGTTTTTATTATTCCTTTATGTAGTGTGCAGTTATGTTTTGTTCTAGTTTGTTTTGAAATAATTCAGCCATACTTTCTAGGGCTTTATGGAACTCATCAGTACTGCCTGTATACCTGTCTGATAAGGCTTCAGTAACTTAGCATAATCATTAAACAAGCAAATTCTCATTCTGTTAGTAATTGCTGACTGCCTGTTTCTCAGTAGGAAAGTGGAGCCACTTGGCATCTATTAGTTTCTTGTATGCTCTGTTATCTACAGGTAGGTAATCTGTAGTTTATATCCTTGCCTTATTACATTGCGTTAGAATAATCACTGTTGCCTGGCAATGGAAGAGAAGGTAGGTTCTCTTTACTGAAATGGATGAGATGGCTAAATATGTCTTCTCTAGCTTTTCATTTAAAACAGTTTCTGTTTCTGAAATTGGCACATTACTAGCTCGCTAATGTTTTTTCCTGTTTGTAATTGTCCTGATGTTTCCTGCTGGGATGCACTGTGATTTCTGCCTTCCTATCTCTCCTTTGCAGTGGCTCCTATTGAAAGAACCTTGCAACTTGACAAGAGAAATTGGCTTTTCCACGAACTTTGTGGAAGTCTTCAGGGAAAGATTTAACTAACCACTTGTTCTGTCGCATGAACTAGGATTAAAATCTTGATACAAACACCTCCTATAATTGCATACATTTTTAAAAAAACCTGTTTTAAACAGGGAAACTGCAGCCTTGTGGCACCAAGCACCTTGGCTTTTCCATTCTAAGGAATGCGATGCTCTTATATGCTGTTGACACCGGTGCAATAAAATGCGTGAGGGGATGTCAGCATTATATGGGAGAGCGGTGGTGAAGTCTAAACCAATGTCAGGTGTGGCTGGAGAACTGCAGAAGGGTGTGAGGCAGGACTGAAGGCAGGACCAGCTTTCTCAGATGGCAGGAGTACACGGAGCAATTGTTTGATTGCTGAAGAGTGCTGCTCTCTAAATGTCACTAAACTGCCTCTGGATTGAGCTGATGCACTTCTCCTTCTGCGTAAGCGTGACTTAAGGGTGGATTAGTGTTTGCAGAGACTACAGAATGCTCAGTTTTGAATAAACTCATTTGGGTAATTGAAAAACAATATTAAGGCAATGCTGGGCAAAGATTTTCCAAAACGGGATTTGACCTCAGGCTTTGCTGTCAAGATTTATACACTCAAGGTAGCAGCTCGATTTTTCAGTAGTGTGAACTTCTAAGCAGAAACTGTTGCCTGTTCTGCTGCTTGGGAACTTTAACTTTGTGTACTTAAATAATTTGAAACTCTTGGCCATGCCCTCAACTGTTTGACTCTCACTTTTCTAAACAGTTTATCAGCAAAAATCCTAACGATAACTTTAACATTTGATGCTGCTCTTTTAACTAAACAACCAGTTTTTCTCCTTTTTTTTTTTTGTTGTGCATACAAGTAGAGTTGCTTGTTTATTTAATGTTAACTACCCCTAATGTTGTTAGGGGTAGTTAGAGCTGCCCACCACAACCTGCTGCCTGGCTTCAGTAAACAGCAGCTCGGTGGCATATTTCATGGGTTTTTTTTATTGCAAGTTGTGTTACATAAACCTCAACAGCTGCAGCTACAGATCTCACTCATTCTGAAAAGTGAGTGCTCAGATCAGTGGTGTAAAAAAGTAAATTGCTCCTGCAGTTTATTGATCAAAATACCGTAGCCTTAAAGAACTTGGAAGCGTAAACTCTTTCCCCCTTCTCTTCTTATGAGACGTACTTCATTTTACTGTGCCAGGGTGCTTTGTGTGGTGCATTCTGAGCAGTGAATTTGGAACCGAAAGATTTTAAGCTGAAGCAACACTACTTGATATTAAGATGATTTACAGTGTTTTGACACAAATTTTAACGAGGAATAAACAATTCCTAACTGCTGTAGAAAAAAGTGTGGAAAATTTGTTGTTGTCAGGGAAAGGATAAAAGGATAAAACTAATTCCACAACCTAGTTAATTAACATAGTGTTTTACAGTGAGGGTGGTGAGGCACTGGAACAGGTTGCCTGGAGATGTGGTTGATGCCTCATCCCTGGAGTCTTTCAAGGCAAGGCTGGATCAAGCCCTGGGCAACCTGGTTTAGCTGTGCATGTCTCTGTTAATTGTAGGGGAGTTGGACTGGATGACCTTGGAGGGTCCTTTCCAACTCTAAGGCTCATAGGATTCTGTAAAATATATCACAGAAGCATGGATTGAGATGTTGCTGAAAACACCCAGTGCTGGGTGAAGCTGGGCTCTGCTAATACCGAAGCAAACTCTCTGCTGTGTTGTATCCAGTCCAAAGTCAACACTTTGAGGTGCTGGTGGAAAATACTTTCCTCTGTGACTCTTAAGTCTGGGGGCCTGCCCCTGTCTTAGGCTATCATGAATCAGTTCTCATTTTCTATGTGATGTTACCTCGGAAGGACATTCTCCATCTTCTTTTACATAACGTAGGTGCACGGCATTAGTTATCTTTATGGAGAAGAGGATGTGTGGTTTGACTTAACATGGCAGACCTTAGAGCCTGTTGTTCTTACTGGGAGTCTTTCTACTTTCTTTTGTACCTTAATTATTTGTTTTAATTTCCATACGTTTGCATTTCATGACTTACATTTGTGATAAACTTTCTGTTCAATGTACTGCACTTTTCCTAAATTTTTGTTTCCAGTCAGACTAACTCTACTAATACTCGCTTTGTAACATCATGCTGCCAGCAAACTAAGATAAGTATTCTAGTTTGTTTTTAGTACCTTACATGGCATCATTCAAGTACGTAACATAATAAAATGTATTGTTCTCTGAACTGTTTTATAAGGAAGCCTGCCACTTAGTTGTATTTTGATGCTCCTTTCTGTTACAAACTTCTGCTACAACTTTGTCAATTACAGCGGCTGTATGTCAATAAATACAATAAAAGTTTATTTCTTATATTGATGAATGGTATGCTGTTTCATTACTGTCATCATGGTGTATCTGTTTCTTTCATATGCGCTTGGAATTGTATTACACAAATCGAATAAACTGGAATGCTGTAGAATGTGATGGGTAAGCAAATGGATTTTTGGCTAGATGCTTTTATTTTATATAACATAAGTTATGCACACTTGCTTTTTGGTTTTGAGACAGGATGCATCTGAAAGATTTCCCCGTAGAGAACCCAGTTTTTCTCCCCACGTGGCTTCCTTGTGGTGTAGCCATTACAGGGTAGTCTGTATTTATGAAACTTGGTGCTATCTACATTTCTCATATAATTTGCATTCATCCAGAGACTTTGTTTTGGTAGAGCCACTTTATGCTGTAATAGAGGATCTATTATGCTATGTCACTTCAGTGGAGCAGCAGAGGGGAAAATTAGTATGCATTTATTTGACCAGCTTTACTTTCAGGTGCTTTTAAGTGGTCCATGTTTGTTTCACATACTTAATGCTGGTTTCCTACTATGGATGGGAAGGGAATGTTGGCTATCGCTAAAGTGTCTTGCGTTTAACATTGATGCAATGAAATCCATTAAGCTAAGTTCGTGTAAACAGTGAAGCTGTTCCGATTTTATAGCTGTGTCAAGGGGTGTTCAGTTACCCCTGAAATTTGCTGAGTGGTGATTTTGTTGTTGTTTTTTTTAATAGTGCTGATTGCTCATGGCATTTTCTGAAAGTACAGGGTTCCACCTGAAAAGATTTGCTAAGGGAAACTGTATCTTCAAGGTTGCTGTTTTTTTTAGAGAAATTGTCTAAATGTGATTACTCAACTCAGAGTGGGAAGGTACGTAATGTACATTTGTAGCCAGTGTATTTCCATGTGGAATTAGGCCTGAAGTAGTACAACACTTATTGCAACAAATTTTCTTAAGACAGAAAATTCATAGTAGCTATCAGTGTTGTTACTTGCCAGACTGACCTCTCAGTCCTTCTTTTCTAGTTTCTTTGAATACTTGCTCAGAAGGAGAGTTGAGCACTTCACCCATGTTTAAGGAGAATACATGGTGCTTAATAGTCCCTCCTAGAGGTGGCTTTCCAATGAAAAAAAACAGGCTGAGCTGGCACCTTGGTGTGCTGATTCCTAAAAGGAAGAAATACTGGAGTCTAGTTCGATGAAGCTTGCACTGCTGATGCTCTTCTTATTTGTGGTTACGTGGAACGTTATTCCTGAGCAATTTTGCTGAAGTCGTTAGCAAGCAACTTGACAACTTTTTGTGAATACATTAAGGTAGTTTCTCGTGTTTTTTAAAAAAAGAACACACACATAAAAAGCAAGCACTCCAGAGATATCTCCTGGGTCATCTGAAAGATGTTGTGCGTCAGAGTAGTTAATGGTGCATATGTATAAGGACAAAATTTTCCCTTTGTAACATTTACTAAATCTTTTTTTTCATGTGTTGAAACTGATTTCTGCTGTAAAATGTGCTCATAGTTCCACTCCAGGTTAACTATCTATAGAATTTAGCCTCTTTTTTTTTTTTTTTTTTTTGTTTTTGTTGCTAGCTGAAGAAATGGCAAACTGAGTAGTGGAAGAATCTAATCTGGCTGCTCTCCGAATACATTATTTGTATGCTACTCATAGCATTTTATATAGAATAAACCAAACAAAACAGTGGAAAAATAAGAGGTTATGCAGGTTATGTGAACAATCAATTTTTTTGGTAGCAGCAGTCAATAAACCATTACGCTTTAAAACACGTTCCTTTGCTAAGATGGTCATGAAAAGATGTTTAACTTCTTTATATGCCTGTGTCACTGATTATAGTAACTGTGTACATATGTAATTGGACCAGACACATGGTTTCTATGTGCGTAAAGTAACGGAACATAAGGCTTGTTGAGAACAAAATAGTCAACTACTAGTAACAGCGCTTTTCGGAAAGCCTCGTCTGTCTGTGCATATTTGCTCCATATTTTGGAGTCTGACTGGTAGCAAAACTCTTGTAAAGTGAAGAAGGGAAGTGAGACTGGAAGGGAACCCCAAACATTCTTGGTGCTTGTGAAAAGTGCCAAATAATTCTAGCCAGCAGGAAAAAATCCAACGTGAAACTTGTACTTGATGAAATAATTCTGTCTTCGTTTTACTTTGTTTCACTTCTCAGTTGAGACCTTTGCTTCCACTTATTTCAGTTCTGGAGTTTAGATGCTGTTGTCGGGCTCTAAAAAAAAAATGTTATCAGTTGTAAAAGGGCCGTATTTAAGTTTATTAATCTCTGTGATAGACTCTTATATTAGAAATGTAATCTTAAAAAATATCCTACCAGGAAGAGTTTAATTCCTCTTTAAAAATATTATAATTATTTGAAATTATAATCTCTATAAAATCGTGGATGTATCTAGTAGTGATGTTTTTCTTACTTTCATGAACTCATTTATTTTTGTTTCTGTTTGTGATTTAAACTGAAGAACACCCTTTCAACTTACCTGGCTTACATGATTCTCCAACAAGAGTTGTTCTCCACCTATACTGTGCACACAAAACATAAAAAGCTCATATAAAAGCTTTTTTTAAAAAAATTGTAGTAATATAAGATCTATTGGAAGTTTTCAGTCAAGTTGTGAATACTTTTGTCCTTCTAGTAAGAATTTGCTTTTAAAGGACTAAAACATTTAGTTTGAATTTCTTTGTTCCAATCTGTGAAAACATACTATCTAGATTTTCAGTTCTTTCATGTATGCTCTCCGGAATGATTTTAAGTGCTCCTTTTCTATAGAAATTGTAGCTAACCTGCTAAGAAGTAAAATATCATTTAAAAAAGAAAGGGAGGGGGGTTAGAAAGATGCATTTTTGGACCTGCTTCCCCTCTTTGGGCTGTTCAGAGCTTGAGAGGGGAAAAAAAAAAAGTTGAGGTATATTTACAGTAATAAGAATGTACAAGTTTATTAAAATGTGTTTTTAAATTTGATTTGTTGTTAGGAAAAAAAATGTACAAGGATAACAGCAAAATGTCACCGGTAGAGGGTTTTCAACTTCTTGCCCATCTTCTTGCAAAGGTGAAATATGAGATGTTCTTTGGGGACTTAAGTTTGAGCAAAAGCCGCTCACTCTTTGCAGTGTTTTCTCCACAAGCTGGAGTGAAACAGCGCCCGTGATGAAGTTTGTACTCCTTGTTTTCCAGTGCAACCTTGCCATAAAGAAGCAGATAAAATGTAGGGGTGTCTTAAACTGCTTGAGCAGAGCTGCAGACTCTTGTGTTGGTTGTCTGAAGGCTGTACCTTTGTGCGTTAGCACTGGCAGACTTGGGTATGTATGTCTATGTAGGATGCCTGGAAATTTATGGTGCTCAAGAAACTTAGACTATTTTAAGGCCATCTCACATTCTTATATTGCTTGTTGTAAATGTATTTGAGGGGGTCGGGAACCTCATCTGGCAAGGATTTTTCAAGAGTTTTGTACTGATTCTTTTCATTGCTGTCCCTTTTAAATCTTTCAGACTTTTATTGCGACCAGAACGTCTTTGTACTGGGAATTGGTTTGGGGAATCATGTTTACTCACATTTCTAACATCTTGTGGTCACTTTTTTTCTGTGCCACAAGCCTAAAACACATGTTTACAGCTGTTGTGTATTTTCAAGATAGTCTTGAAAGAGCAGTCGTCTTCAGATTCAAGGCTTTTGCTTTGTTTCATCTCTTTATTTTGCCTGCGCTTCTCAAGACATATGGTGCGTATACTGCAAGATCTTTAAAGAATTTTTTTTCATGTTCCTTGCTCTTCAAAGCTTCTAATACAGACTTTGTGTTGGTTTCCTCAGTATCTTGTACTTTGCTATGCAATGGTAGGCTGTGCTAACTTGCTTTATTGAGTCTGTCCCTCGCAGCCAGGAGTCTGTCTTTTGTCAAAAGTCTTGGCTGAAAGTCTTTGCTTGGCCTTCAGAAGTTGGTCTCCCTAAGAGTCATGTAACACAGAAAGAGAAAGAAAGTTGTGTGCTTTCTAACCTTATGTTTGTAGGCGTCTCTTTTCTGCGCCAAAGTTTCTTTGGCCAGATTTTCTTTGTTACTTTGTTCTTTGTCTGCTTTTCTAATTCTTTTGAATGAATTTTGCTCTCACTACTGGCAAATTGTGGGATTGTGGCATCAACTTTTGGTTGAAATTCTCTGACCTGTTTTAATGTGAGGTTAGAGCTGACTTTCAGGTCCCCGTTTGGCTCCTAGTGTTAATCCCCTTGTGGAAATTATCATGAGGTAATAGCTGTGAGAGTCTAACAGAGATCTTACAATAGGGAAAACAAACGAAAAGTCAACAATTACGGAAGTAAGTTTAAATTGTAATTTGAAGGCACTGCATAACATAATAACACATTGTCTCCGAGTAACATGGAAAAATAGAACATGCTCAGGTGCTGGTGTGATAGCTAGAATTAGATATAGCCATAGAACATACTGACAATATACCATTGTATTCTTCTAAAATTTATTAACCAGGTTGCATTTAAAAAGAACTTAAAATGTGTAATTCTGGGCTTTTTGTAGCTGTTTAAGCTGAGTGGGAGTCAGTTTTACAAAAAAAAAGTGATTATATACAGCAAAAGATAGGTTTTGTATTTCCTTTATGCATCGGTCTTTTGTGTTTTTCTTCAAAGCAAGTAGGAGCAGGCAGAGGTTTGCTTTTGATACAGTGCAACATTTAAAATTCTAGTGTTCTGATAAAGGGTATGCATTATTGAACAACTTTAGCATGGAGGTTTTTGTTTTCAGTATAAAGTTACATTAGGATAATATTTTTTATCATGCTGTTAGAGATGAAAGTATTAGTATAGTAAATAGTCCTCTTTGTCTGATGTTTCTGAATATGCAGTACTAGCTTGCATACTGTGCTCCGGAGCTTCAGGAAGAACCAAGAGCTGGCTGTGGGCTCTCTGCCAGGAGGACAGCACTTCGTCTCTCCATGTGGGAACAGCATCTTTCTCAGGCATAAGTTGTGCTCGTACCGTTGCCAGCAGTCAGAATAACAGGATAACTTTTCAGAATAACTTCTCTATTTCTCAGTTTTTCTAGTTGATGATGTTATTCCTTTGTGTTGTAGTAGAAGGGCTTGACTGGTCCGTAGGGATGCCTGAAACTGTCTTAGTTGCATTAGGTCTACGCAAACGTGAACTCTTTGTGGAATTCATGTTATTGTCAATAAAATGTATTTTCAGAACTGTGTTTTCAACACCTTCAGGGGAAAAAAAAAGTCAGTTAAAGTTTCTTGTGATTAAAACCGAAAAACTTCAAGCTTCATTTACCTCAAATGTTTTTTCAGAGCTGGGGCTAAAGTCTTTATTGTGCTTGTTACTGACTTGAAACCAACAAATGTGTTACAGAACTGTAGGAACAACGCAATGTTAATAGCTCCTTAATTCTTGTTTTTATCTGTAACAACTCATCTTGTGTGGAGAAAGAGTCCTTTCTGTATATCCTTCAGTGAGGAACCTTTGACTTTTGAAGTATCAATATGAAATGTTTTTACCTCCAAGACAAGCAAACATGATGTCTGTGCGCATGTATAACTTTGTCACGTCTTTGTATTCGTGATAAATATAAACTTCTGACCAACGGAGCATAGGTAACAAACCACTGAAAATATCAGTATTCTGTTTCCTACATTATGACACTAATTCCATGGCTTTTTATCTTCCTAGATATGCTGCAATAAAGGCACAAAATAAGTAGAAGTAATTTTACTGGGAGAAATTATGTAACATTTAGTGTAAGTAAAGATATTTAATATGAAACAATGATTTTTTTTTAAAGATAATTTAGGGTCTTTTAAGACAGCACAGGCTAACATAAAAACACAAGTAGTTCAAATGAAGTTTGCCAATCTTTGTTGATAATACTAAATTTAAGACATCTTAGCTAGCCAAGATCACCCAGGGAACCTTGTATAGCTTAATATCTTATGTAGCTTTCAGAGTATGTTAGAGACATAAACATTAAGAAAAGTGAATCAATAACATATTTTCTCTGAAGAAGTGTTGTTTAGCTGCTGGCTTGAGATAACCACGGGGCTGAAGAGCTCAGCTGACTGTCTGATGAGCTGTTGTTAATGAGCATTATGTTATTTTCCCCTCTCATTTTTCTAGGCTGTTCAATTAACCCCTAGACGATGGCTGAATCTGCAGGAATACCAAAGCAAAAAGCTGATGGCAGACCATGGGGTTACAGTTCAGAGATTCTTTGTGGCTGATTCTGCAGATGATGCCCTGGAGGCTGCTCGGAGACTAAGTAAGTTGACTGATAATGGGAGTAATCTGCTTCACCAGATAGCAATCTGGAAAATAAATTGCTTTCTAATAAGTTGTACACAATCTTCAAATTGATGTTTATTGAAAAGGTTTGATATATTATCTGAACCATAAATATTTATTTTGTTTATGATCAGCAGTGCTTAACAGCAATATTTTCTCTGAAGTTTATTTCTTAAGGGTAGGCAACATATAGCATGGAGTCTTTAATTGCTACTATCTAAGTCATTTTGCCAATTTAGAATGGCGAATACCCTCATGAATACATGTTGTATACTTGATAAAATTTAAGGGACTGAAGTAAACAAACTTATGGTAGTTATGGAAGTTGTTTTCAAACAAACATCTGCTCTATTAAAAAGTAAAAGAAGAAAAAGGTTTTGAACTCTCCATTTGTGAAGATTCTCAGAACTGAGTTGGATGCAGTCCTGGGCAACTTGCTGTAGCAGACCTCGTTTTGAGCCAGACGGGATGGACAAAACAATCACCAGAGGAGCCTTTTAGCCTCAACTATTCTATCATTCTTTAAAGGTATAAAATATGTGAGAGAATTACAAACATGTTTGTCCACCGATATATTATTCCATGCGAGGAAAAGAGGAAAGATGAGTTGAGTTACATACCATCACGAAAGGATTTGATAGTGGCCCGAAGGGAAGATCGTGGCTCTGGAGACAACATCCTCATTTAGTGTAATTAAGATGAGAATGTGAGTCAGAAAGAAACTTATTTCCTTTGGATATGACAGGTATTACATATGTTCAAATATGTTTTTCACCAAATTCTGGATGTAAAAAAGTTTCTTACTTTTCTGAAGTTAATAGTATTGTTTTCTGTAGTTTTTGACTTTGATTTAACTTTTGTTAAAATGAATATGCCATAATCAACATGCTGGATGACAAATATTATTGTAGTCTAATTGTCCAATAACAGGAAGTTTTTTAATGTTTTACTTAATGCACAAGCCACTCGGTTAAATGTATTTCAGTTTTACACACTGGAAAGTAAATAACACAATTTACTGATCTCAAAGATCTCATCAGTCCTCAAGTAGCTGAATAGGATTAGCATAATGGCTTGATAAATCTTTATAATGTCATGAAGGTGATATATTTTTCAGTAATCAAAGCCTTCTTATGTCAACTCAAATATTTGAAAATATATTTGAAGCAAAAGCATTAAATGCTACTGTTACGGTCATTTGTCAGTGCAAACTGAAAAAATGCTGGCACAAAGCAAAGCTCATAAAATTTGAGGGTTTCTTTGTGTATGGACATCTGAGAAAACCAGAAAATGCCCTATGAAGCTGTGGCAACTTTTTTCCACAAATCTTTCAGTGCTTAAACTCTTTTCTCCATGATTGAGCTCATAAATGGATTAGCCTATCCAATAACTATAACTATTCTAGATCCCTATAACTATTTGCAGAAATAAATTGCTCCATTAAAGGCAGTAGACCTTTTCTGTTCTATGATGCCAGATTTATTTTAAATAACCTTCTGTTGCTTGGTTGCTTTGCAAATCACTTTGGTCTATTAAAAGAACCTGTTGAATTTCAAATAATCAAAAAATATAAAAACAAAAAAAAAGATTTGTTAATCAAACTCAAGTCAATTGCATGCATTTTAACTGGGATGGCTTGTGAATGCCTTAAAAATTATCAGTCAGCAGTACCTTTCTTCATTTTATAGAATTGTATTCAAGCAGTCTACATTACTGTGTGTTAAACAATTGTGGTTTAGAGTATTTCATGTTGAAATGATTGGCACGCTCTATTGTTCCACTAAATAATTAAACATCCTTGTAATCATTCTGGTACTGCACTGTCGTATTTCTAACATGTATTTGAAATCTAAGAATCAAGAACACGTTCTGTTTCTGTTGTCGTTGTACCAAGATTTTGCCTGATGTATCACAAAGGAGATAAATCTGATAAGTAGTATCTCTATCACTCAGGCTTATCTGCACGATGTGATGTGAGCTGTTGTCTTCTCAAAATGCAGCTGCTCTGTAAAAACTTTGGAGCAAACCAAACACCTTTTGCCTACTGCAGGCTCAAAATATTCCAAAATAAAATAAGGGATGGAAGTGGCCTTGGGATGTTCTTGATAGACAAACATTCTGCAGTAGTAGATGGTAAAAGGAAAGGCCAGCACCCTTGCCAAGGCCTGCTCAAAAGTTTGGTCTTTTAGGTATCATTTGCCACGGTGCAGCTGTCCTTCATTTTCACTTCTGCAAATAAGGGGTACTTGCCAGCATACTTAAAAGATATTCATACTCTAAATGTATTTTTCTTGTGAAAAAAGATTCTTTCTGGAGGCATATTTCCTTGAATTTTCCCTAGATAATCTTACAGCATTATGTTATTTGCTTGGATCTCCGTATGTGGTAGAGGGGAGCAAGTAAAGGGACAGAAATTCCTGATTTGACAAAGCGTAAAGCTGAAAAATAAGGAAATATACGATTTTCTTAAAAAGAGAAGACTGAGCATGTTGTATTGCTGCAGTGCCTGTAGTGACTGTTTTCTTGTTGTTGGATTTCCTGTTGATGGAAATGGAAAGGGATGGGACTAGGCCATTTTTGCTGCTGTCTTCACTTGTCAGGAAGGTGTTAATGCATGTGTTCTTGAAAAGCTTTACTTTTACCTGGTATCAGCAGTTTTATTATAGCTTGCTCACTTCCTCTATTGCTCTGTTTTATTAATGTGTATACTGAATACACTGAATATTAATTTTCTCAGAAATATTTTCAAAACTTACCAACGGTCCAAAAGGCAGTCTACAAGGAATTTTTAATGGAATTAAAGGATTTTTTTTTCTAAGATAAGAATGGCAGATGTGAAGAAAATTAAAATGACATCACTAATATTGACTTCAAAAGAAGTTGAGTACAGTAAGGAATATGGAATTAGACTCCAAGGAATTAATTGCCTTTTACGTGCTAAGCAATTTTCAGCTGTAAGTCTGGTGAAGAAGGCAGTATTTGTAGAATATCAGGAAATGCAGTTACAAATGGCTTCATGTTTCACGCTGAATTTCCAGAGTTTTCAAGAGTGGGAGAAAAGTGTTGTGCCATTTTGCTGGATCAGTAAGGTATTGCTTGATCTGCCATCTGAAGAAACACAACCTGTAAACAGGTTCTTACAGTTCAAGTACCTCTAGTTAATGGAAAACAAAGCAAAGTATTTGGTAGCTGAGCATTCGTTTGAAATGTAAGGCAATCTAGCTGGTGCTGTACTAACTCTCAATTCTTCAGATCTGATTCTCACTAAATGCAGTTGTACATTCAGAGCTCATTTATCTGGGGAAGGAGTTTCCTTTCTTTTGTACATAACACAGTACCAATATGTGCAAAAAAAAAAAAAATCCTTATCTGTGCATACATACATATTAGGATGTGAGCATTTTCATTGCTTGCATTGGGCAGATGCGCTGTGCATCATTTAGGAGCCATCATTTTCTCCTCCCCACCAGGGGTACTTAAGTCTACTTCAGCTCTTGCACTGTGCTTTATGTTCTGTCTGATGGTGAAGTTATTAAGGGAAACCATCATTTTAAACCAGTAGGTGGACAAAGCTGAAAGGGAGTATAATTATGCTGGAGGGTGTTACTATGTACTGTCAATTGGCTCTTTGAATCAGTAGAGAACTTACAGAGGGGGCTGAAAATGCTGAGTATCCTAAATGGATGGTAGAAGCTTGGCATGCTTCTGGCATTTCTTTTCCTGATTTTTAACAAAAGCAATAGAGTGCTGCCTGTTGCCACTTAGAGTGTTTCATTACATTTAGGAATCAGTCAGGTGCAGTGTTCACACTCTATCACAGAGAAATGCAATTGAATTGAGTGCAAGGCCTTTGTTCACTCTTTTTCTTTTTTTTTTTCCTAAAGAAAAATATAAGAATGTGTAGTCTCTGCATATTGTATTTCTATTGTCTTATGCCTGGTTTTAGATGAGGTCTAAATCTGTAGATGCTGTTTTAGATCCCTTACTTCAAAGTTCATCTCCAGTACTGGTCAGAAAACCACTTGCAAGCAGTGTATGTTTAGAAAGAATCAAAGATTAGTCCTTAGGTTGGTAGTTTTCTTTTTTCTATAGAAGCCCTAATCCTACAATTAACCTATGCTTTTATGTTATTGTGTGGTTCACTGTGTAGTAATAATCTTTCACCTGTGCATAACATTTCATTTCTCCAAAAGCTGCAACGTACTTAATGATTTTAACCAGTTATTTTTTAAAGACTCTTGGATCATTCTTCTTTGCATCTGATGAACAATCACACGTCGCTGAAACATGCTGTTCCATGGAGCTGTGTGCAGCAACTTTGCTTGCTGTTAAGGAACTGCTCTCCTAAAGTCCTCTTATGTTCTCTCTTTATTAAAGTTCTTCGTACCTAAGTTATGTCTTTCTAGAACTATCCTTTCAGGGAAGATGATTCTTTACGTTATTGACTAATATGATTCTATCCTCAAAGGGGTAAGCGTTTAGAAAGCAACGTCTTCTATTTAATAGAAAGCCGGTGGTGGTTGAGTTTATTCTGGACCTCATTCACCATTGCTGAGAACAAACACATCTCCCGCATATAGTGATCCAGTTAATGGATTAGCTTCCAGTTAATGAATTTTGCCTAGTGGTGAAATCAATACTAGAGGATACCTGCATTTTGCTGTGAATTTGCATTAGGAAATACCTGCTTTTACCCTGTTACTCCCAGTCTTCTCTTCATAGATGCCTCTTGGATGTAGTTCATGTATTTCGTCTGTTTGAAAGCTCCACAGAATTTGCTGTGGTCTGTGGTTTTGTTGTGTCCCCTTTCTTTTTTCCTATTCTTTTTTGTAGAGCCTTTTCCTCATTGTACCCATTTTGTCTCTTGTCTCTTCCTATTGCCATCTCGCCTTGTGACTTCAGACTGAGAACTGGCTCTTTGCTTTTTGTTGTGCTGAAGTCTGACATATTGTATCTCGCTTACAACAAATTAATGCAACAGTTGCATTCTGCAGAAAGGCTCTGTGTATTTGAGCACGCTCACTATTCATTTTTTCCCAAAGTGCTTTGCTTAAACCACCATTTATTTGACAGGCAGTTGGGAAATGAATGTTTCTGCATGCGATCACAAATAAAGTAATGATCACCAGCACTTCTAATAATATTTCTCTCTCTATTGGTTCACGTTGAAAGGGTTTGATTTTTGTCAGAATACTTTTTCCAAGTTTAGTTGAGCCAACAATATTAAAAATCTCACTCATGTCTGAAAATGGTGCAAATAACAAACTAATGCATGTGTGGGGTTTGTAATGACCACTTTGTCAGTGATCCAATTCACTTACGCTGTCTGCTGGATGAGGAAATCAGGGAGAATCAGAGGACCCTTCTCCAGGACATGAGCCCTAAAATACCACTGCTGTCTCCTTCCTGTGTGTGGCTGGTTTGTTTATGAATGTTGTAATTCCCGCTTGTCCTCCTTGCTTCCCCTCCTGCTGAGTTCTGTGCGATGAAACTATTTCACAGTGTCTGCTAAGAAGGGGCAAAGCTTTAAGCCCTGCAACGTTTAAGCGGTGTAATATCCTCGGTAAGCCCTGCAAGTGCTCCCTCACTTGGCTTCATGGATGCCTGGTTCCTCTGCAGCTCAGCAGTGTTTTTGCACAGAAGCCCCAAGCACCTGTGTGGAGAGGGGCAGCTGTCCAACAGCACGTGCACTTGTTGGTAACAGCCACACGTGTTGTGTCCTGCGTGCCAGAAACACTGACAAAGCAATTTCGGCTTTCCTAACTGCAATTTGGGGTTTTATTCTTTTTGAAGCAAAATAAGTGAAAGAATGTTGTCCAAGCTTAGCCACTGTGTGTTGCAGTGTTTCAAGTTGAGCTTTTCAGAACCAAGTTAAATTATAAATTTCAGCATTTTTTAATATTTTAGAGATGGAAATTCTTCAAGGAAACCTGAGTCTGGTGGGGACTTACTGAAATAGTTAATTTCCAGTGCATGGCTAGGAAAAACGAATGTGTTTTGTTTGTCTTACCTGCTCCTTTTGTTAGAAAATTACATGCTGAATGTAAGTCAGCAAGTGCAAGCTGGAGACTGCTTACAGTAGTTGGCTATTTTACAACTATTCTTTGTCATCAAATGTCTTCATATTTAATAGATTTATAGTAATATGAGTAATGGCTTGGGGGCTAACAAATCAAAATCTCATTTCAGATGTTTGACAGTAATGTTGTTCTGACTTATTGTTCCCTGTGTTGGATTTTTGATCAAATTACCAGAATAGCTACTTGGAAGTAAGAACACAAAAGAAAAAAAGCTCTAGAAATGGGGTACTGAATTTCATATTTAAAGCATGCCAGAGAAAGCAATCACTTACAAATTTCTGTTGAGTTAAATATATTAGTGGATTTTTGTTTATAGAAGAAGGAGATGACAGAAGCCATAGCTCTTGATACAGGAATTTTAAAAGGTGATAAAAAGTGCAGCGTGCCACAAGGGAGGTACAATATGAGTGCTGGTGTTTATTCGAGGCTAGTCACACCGTATTTTACAGTTCTTCAAGGTAGTTTTGCAGCTGCAAAACAATAACCAGATGTGTAATTGGGAAGCAGCTGCATGAAATTCTCATTTTTTTATGCATAAAATCAGAACCATTAGATGTGCTTTACGTATAAGATAGGAAAAACTAAACAACATTTTTCTTTCTCTGCAGCTCTGTAAAGGAGAGGAATCACTCCTTCTATGCTCTCTAGATGCCCATCTGATTTAAAATGTTTGGGGCTGATTACTGAAATCAAATCTTGTTGCTCCTTGCTTCTCTGGCTTGCTTTGGAAATGTGATAAAGCATTTGTGTTGTTTTTAATTTATAAAGCACTGTTGTAAAAATCCATCTGTGACACCAAATAGCCATTTTTCAAATCCACCTGTGTTTATAGCGGATGCTTTTATCCAAATACCACGGTGTATCCCCTTCTGGGAATGTCTGCTTCTGATGGAAGATGAATGAGCTGTGCTGGATTTTTGGGTTTGGTTTTTTTTTTTTTTTTAGGATTCTGCCATCACTGACTGCATTGCTGAGTGCGTTTCAAGGTAGAAAGGAATACAAATCTTTCAGTATATGTGATGTACTGAAAGAAATGCCAGCTTAGCTTAATGATCATTTAGTTGTCATTTGTGTTTTAACAAAGTATACAGCTTAAGTAATATTGTCCAGAAGCCATATGTGACTTTTACTTTCTTGAGAATTCTCTCGCTTCCTATGAAGCCTGATTAATTTTTTAAATAAATATCCATGTTGATATTAATTATAGCACAGCACATTCTGATAACAAATACTGCCAATACTATTGGTTAAACTTGTGATGGAAAGATCTGCTTCTCAGCTGGCAGTTTGCAGGTTGCCCTCTCTGGGGCTCATTACTACGGCTGCGTTGTGTTGCGATCTTTGGGGTGACCTTGATCAGAGGAATTGCAATTCTTCTGTTTACGTGGTACAAACTCTCGGCAGGAGACGTGTTTTAAGTATTAATTTTGCAGTAGTGTTTATTGGTTAGAAACTGGAAATGAGATGACAGAGCTCCTCAGATTGATGGCTGTGTGATGGTATTTAATCCCATGTTTGAGAATGCAAAATATATAATTGATGCCTCTGTCTGTAAAATGTTTCATTTTTATTTTAAGCTTTTCTAATGGGAATACAAGTAGTAAAATTACGTTGAATTAGTATAAAATTTAAGAGTAAAATGACGACTGTCTAGAGACGAGAATGGTTTACAATTAATCCTTTTTTATAGCATCTCCTAGGTCCTTAGTGGCAAAGCTTTTTCGTATGGTCAGCAGTTTGGTAGTAGTTGCTTGGGTGAAATAGCTTATTTATTCCTTCCTCCAAACTGTGGACATTTTTACACTTGAAACTGATTTTATTTGAGGCTGCGGTTTCATCTGCAAGGGGGCAAAGATGACAGTAGCTCTGATATTGTCTCATCGTTAACTGTTATCATGGGTACTTGCAGAGACCCTTCCTTTTGTAATCGGAGCTCAGAAGAGGAACGTAATAAAGAGCAGAAGGAAGTGGGCCAAATGTAGTGAGAGTTAAACTGGGGAACCTCACAAAAAGTGAAGACTCAGTAGTTATAAATTCTTTCAAATCAATAGTTAACATTGTGCTGAAAAAACAGCTCTTGCTCAGATGCTTTTCTTTAAATGAACTCTGAACTGTTGCTCCATATTTTTTTTTTTTACTATTTCTTGTGCTGAGTGTTACAGGTGACTGTTGTGTTATTGCCCTACATGGATGCCTTTGTCATTTCCCTGCTCTCCACCAGCTTCCCATAGGTGACAGAATGTAGCAGGAAGGTACGCTTGTTAGATAACCAAATTCAGTACGAAAGTTGAAGTAGCATCTTTTAAGTGAGTTGTTTCTGCTAAATACGTTATACTGTTAGTCCTTATGGAATGGGTGCTGTTTTAGGAAGGGCTGTGATTGATGTATGAGGATATTAACCTGTATGTTTGCTGTACGAATACGTGGTTTTGAACCAAGCCAGAAATCTCTGTCACAGCTGACCTTGCAAGCTGTGCAATGCTCAAAGAGCTCACGATAAGCACGGAGAGCTCTGGACCAGGATCTCCTTCCCCTTTCTTCACTCCCCAGCCTCCTCTGGCCTATGGAGTAAGCTTAACTGGTATTTTGCAAAGGTTAGTATGACTTGCAAGAGCTTTTTTCATCTTTGGAGATGGGAGCAATTTACAATCTGATATTCTGAATACATCCAGCAATTGAGAAGTATGACCATAAGAGGCTGTGATATTTTTTGTGCAGATAATCTCTTCCTAAGATGGTAGGTCAGTTTTTTGAAGCTGAAGATGACCTGACATTCCTTTAATCTGCTACCTCGTATTTGAGAAAGTGCTGTGAATTTAAAATATGTTTATCTACATTTCTTCAAATATTTGCAGTTTAAGAAAAGTAAAATGTTTAAACACACTCATGAAAATGTAATGTGTCTTTGTAACTCTGCTGAATTCAGTCGGGAGATGCTATCTAACTTCATGTACCATGGTGTATTTTAAATGAGGCATTAACTCTCGAGAGTATCATCATGAAAAACACTGAGTTCCAGAAGTTAGCTGCGCTATTATTTAAGTGATATTTGTTTTGCTACAAAAATTCCAAGTTGACCGTGTTACCTACAAGTGGTGTACTCTCCCCTGTCCTGCTGTTCAAGTCAGCTATTGTTTCTTGCATCATTGTGAAGGAGAACATTTTTCTTGCACCTCCCTTGGGCTCAATTGTACTGCTCACCTGAGTAAGATAAATAGGACCAAACCTCAGGCTATAAATCTTCAATATATTTATTGTTCTAAACGCTTAAGAACGACTCAGGATTTTTGCAGAGGGAGGAAAGTAAGGCAACCTCGAGAAGTTTATGGTATAGACAGTAAACTATATAAATGGTAAAAGAAAAATGAGGAGGAAGAGGAGGTGGTAGATAGCAAGAAGGAAATGTTACAGCAGTGTAACTATGATGCATATGCAGAATTATTTTGGGAGAAGATTTGGAAAAAAACAAGTTGGATGCTTGAACAGCTGAAATGTTCTCTGGGAAGTGAGTTTTTTTTGTGTCAGAAGTGTCATTTCATTGCTTAGTGTATTTGACCAGTTCTACCAGTTTCTCACGAATGATCTGTAAGTACCATTTAATTCTATGCTCATTTTTGGGGGGGAAGAGAAAAATCTCTTACTTCACTTAGCCCCATCCTAAGTCTATTAAAGTCACTGAGAACGCCGTTCGTTGCTTCCCTGCACTTCCTTCTGCTCCCTGCCAAATCTCATCCCTTCATCCCTGCAGGTGTTCACCTGTGTGTTTGAGCAGCAGCTTTCTTCATCTCATTGCCTGTCAGGTGTGTGAGCATTGTGCTCCACTGAAGATTGTTGTCATAACAATCCCGATTCTGCGTCTGCTTGTCCAGCATCCACTTTTGTGCCTGTTACCTCGGAGGAATCTTCTGCACAGGGGTCCTGGTGTTTTTTGTTGTTGGTTTTTTGTTTTTATAGCTCATTAAAGCTTTAGTGTTCTTGAATTTTCTTTTGGTTACTAGCTTTTCCACATCTTACCTGTAGTACAATGCAGATTTTGTTTTATGTGGTTGGGGTAAAAGTGGAACAAGAGAGACTTGAAGCAGATTACTGCAAATTTAACCATCTGACAAAAAAAGTAGTTTCTTATACAAAATGTGATGTCTCGTACTGTAATCTGCCATTTAAATGGGATACTTAATGTGTTATAAATAGCTTTTGAGTGACAGTCTTATTTGAAGTCCATATGCAGATAGTATTTATTTAAAACATTGTTACGTGCTTAAAGATCCTTTCTTATTGAAGTCACTTTGCAATTTGGGGATGAAAACCATTTCATGTCTTTCCGTATTTCACGTTGTTCAGTTCCCAAACAAGGCTCTTACCTCTTTTGGGTTTGTACAGCTTTGTGACTGTTTTAACAATCTGATTGTTACGGATTCTGATTTATGGCTATTTTTACACTTTTTGACATCTAGTATCCTGTAAACAGTGATACATATATATGCACTTCCATAGAGTGCGTGAAGCATTCCTTCAGAAAGGAATGAGCTGCTGAAGAAAGGAAGTAAACAGGTCAACTTAAATACTGGAGAGAGACTTTTAATGGCTGGGCTCAGAGGTAGCTTGGC
This sequence comes from Numida meleagris, assembly GCF_002078875.1. Classification (NCBI taxonomy): domain Eukaryota; kingdom Metazoa; phylum Chordata; class Aves; order Galliformes; family Numididae; genus Numida; species Numida meleagris. The sequence goes on along the minus strand of NC_034419.1, from coordinate 14,816,821 downwards.
GAAACTACTCCAGTTGTCTATATGATGTTGTCAGTTGTGCAGAAAGGAATGTAATTAGTGCAGCCAACAGCAGGAAGGGCCATGTTAATTATATGTTCTCTTGCCTCTCTATGAATTGCTTTAGCAAGGTGGGTAAGCTATGTCGCGAGAGACATTCTGGGAGTTAGCTGTGACTGCTGTTTCCACAGACGTAGTTTGCGCTGCCTCAAGTAGAGGGCCTGAACTTGATCTCTACGTAAGAAGGCTTAAGTGGAAGAGGCAGCAGAAGCATGGACAAAACATCATGCAAGAATTCTGCTTCTTAAGGAAAAATTGCCCTATTCTATATCTGACACCTCAACAAAATCTGAAACTATTTTCTGCAGTGCAGAAGGAAGTAATAACGTATTGTAACGTTCTTTTCAGCAGTTACCTCTTACGATTTGTAAACCAGGCAGACGCAATTGAGTGACTCTGTGCACCATTTGAGAAGTGAGTTTTTCCAGTGTGGCAAGGCAACTTGCTGACCTTCAGCTAATAAAATATTAACCTGTTCTTAATAGTTATTGGGATGCCAGGGTGTACATCTGGTTTTGAGGATTCATACCAGGGGCTGTGGGTATAGTGCTTAGGTCACACATTTATCATTTAAATAGCAGACTTCAAACTCTCGTCTGGACCGTGGCCATGAAGATGGTGTATAGATATGGTTCTCTGCTGCTGAGAAGTTCAACACAGGTTTGATTCGCAGTCCTCCTCATCTGAAGCTGAAAATTAGCTGAACAGCACTGCAAGAAGAATGTGAGATGTACTTACTCACCTGTTCTGTTGGTCTTTTTGTGTAGGTTCAGCACTGGTTTAAAAGACATAAATCAGCCTTGTATTCTCCCTTTGCAAACATGGTTGCTGCTTATTCCAATTTCAATTTTTTAGTTGTTCCCTGTATGTGTGAGTAATTGAGAAAGCTGCACACTTTGGAATTTGAGACAACTGCTCCCTCGTTGTGATGCCAGGACTGTGTGATTTCATTAAAACACTTGGAATGCAGGTTCCAGGCATATACCTACTTGCAACGTCCCCCCAGAGCTCATCTTGCAGTGAGCCTAAATGGAACTGAGTAGTGCTGATTTCTGCATCGTGTTGAGATGCGTCTTTCCCTGTAAATGCTGACTGCCAGACAAGAAGCTAATGCCTCCCAGGTGCCTTTACATTTATTTATGTAGACTTACTCAATGGTAGAAAATCTGGAAAACTCAAAGTCTTAAGTGTAATGTTTGTAGTTATATCTCTGCTACAGGGGTGGTGAGCTATTGAAGCTTGGGATAGAAACTGTAAGCTGCTTGAACTGGTGTGTAGGATGCCTTATCTCACAGGACTGGGGAATGTCTACACAGGATAGCATAGTGCATGAAGAAGGCAAAGTAAGCTTCTCAATATCCACTTCAACACTAATTATGAGGCTTGCAAAAGTGCCCATGGCCTTCTCTCTGTCTTTTAACCGATTAAAAAGAGCCTTTTTCACTACTAAACTTGGTTGTCTTAAGCATCCTCCTTTCTGCAAGATTTAAAGAGGTAATCATATACTTAAGGAGAATCACAGTTTGTATCCTCTGGGTTTAAACTTGTCGGTGGTTGGCCTCACTACAGATTGCTCAGTCACAATTACACAGCATTTGGTATGCTATCCACCCACTGTTCTGAATAAATCCTGTGTGACAAATCAAATGCTGAATTGATTCAAACGAAATGCTTGGGCAAAGCTGTGTAAGCCTTCCCAAGTTCATGGAAGAAGATTGATTAGAAAGCTGGAGCAGCCATGGGAGACAGCGGATGGCTGCACGCTGCAGAGCCTGCAAGAGGCTGCTTGTGCTCCCTGTGGGAAGTCATGAGTGTGTCCAAAGCTTTCCTGGAGCTTCAGGGGCAGCTCTACACATTGTGAGCTCAGCTTCCGTTGAGAAGCTATGGAATCTGTGCAGATCACGGGAAGTTTGCAGTCTGCTATTACCAGTGATACCTGTAGGTGTTGGGGAACCTTTTTTTTTCTGCCTATGTCAGCGCTTCATTCTGAAATGCAAATGTAACCACAAGGGGGTTAATTACTAAATTCAGTAATCCTGGTGACACAGTGAGTTAAAATGCATATTTAATAATCTATTAGTATGCAAAATATTTCTTATTTAATGATCAACTGCTGTTTTGGAGGAAGATGGTAAATGGCATGATCGCCTACTGGTTTAAGGGGCTCACTGAATGCAACGTGAGCATGGGGAAACTCCAAGATTTTAGTTAAATTACAAGGTTCATCTCTGAGAATTATGCAAAATTGAGTGGAACACCAGGAAAAGTGGTAGAAATTAAGAAATATATATGTATAAATTTTAACTGCATTATTATTGAAACACTTTTGTATAGAGATTCTTTCATTTTTCTGTAATTAAATCTGAAACAATAATGAACTTTGAACTAGAATGTTAAAATTGTGGTTATACTGACTATATATTCTTGGCCTTATGTATTTCTATCTCTATATAAACTCTTTTCTCCTTGCTTGTGAACAAGATTTTGAGCGTAACATGACTTGCAACCTCGGCTGACTCAGGCACCCAACAACCAGGACTGCTGCTTCCCTGCAGTTCAGCTTCTGGATCTTCAGAGGGCTCCTGAGGTGTGTGCACTCCTCCTCAGGAGACCAACTTTGGGGTTGTTTAGCCCCATTTTTTTTTAAAGTTTTTTATTAAACTACCGTCAGTACACTGAGAACATTCCTTACCTGAAAATATTTTTTTGCCAGAACAAAAACACCGTTTCTTTTGTATATAAATAAAGAAATAGGTTTACGTGGGAGAGTGAAGGATCTCACACACAGTATTGTCCTTTTTGTTTTTTTTCTGTAGTTCAACAGGGAAAATCAATTTTTGGTTCTTCAGCTGCAAAGAAAGATCAAAAGATAGGACTGACAATCTAAACAAAGGGTGAGGTGGGCCAGGCTGCTTGCACTCCTGTTCCCTGGTGTGCTTCATGCAGGCACTTTTCCAAGCAGAGTATGTTTACAGAAGAATCAAGTTGTGGTTTTTTTCTGTATTTTTTTCATCTGAATCAGTAGTTTGGGGAATACAAAATAACTTGAATATAAAAGTTTTTAAAAAATGGTTTATATTCATTTTATGGACTTGCTTTGCTGATATAGGCTGTTGTTCTCAGATATATCAGGGTTCTGATTGCAGAATATTCACATTATAAAGAATTATCATTGATTTTACTTCTCTAGAATCTTTTTTTTTTTTTAAACAGTACATAATGCATTTGATATTCAGTCCCACGTACAGCTAGGCTACTCTTATTCTTGCTTAAATGCTTGGCTGGATGCATATTTGAATAGTCATATAAAAGCTAATTTCAGTCACTGTGTTGGGAAACTTTATGGAGATTGGCTTTTCTGCTTTGTATTCAATCATATTTTTATCTTTAATAATAAAATGTGATTTATTCTTAGAGGCACGTATTTACAAGAGGAGGGCATTAAATTGTCAACAGGAAAAAAAGAAAAGAGGGATGTGAAAAGTTTTCAGTTTGGGGCTTTTAAAACAACTTTGAAGACCTTCCTTTAATAAAATGTATTATTTTCTGCATAAACTGAAAATAAACAAACAGGTGTGGTAACTTCAGCTCAGTTGGGAAAGCAAATGTTTTGTTAATACTGTGAGATATTGCAGCTAGTTGTTTTCTTTCATAGCTGTTTTGTACACAGAGGGGTTTAGAGGCATAACTGGGTCCTGTGACTGTAGGAGCCTTGAGACTGGAAGGTGCATGCTGATCTGCACATGGCTGAATTGCTTTGTTGGGTAAGGAATGCTAGAAGTAATGGGAAGATGCCCACTGACCTTATGAATTGTACTGTGTTGTTATGGTAATTCAGCATGTTTGAGAGAGTAAGAAGTGCCAACTGCAAGTTAAAAATAGTTTTCTTTAAAGTCAAGCACTTTTTTTTTTGTTTTTAATGTATTTTCACTTTTTGAAGTGGATTATTGTGTAGACAATGCGAATCTCACCATATATGTTAACACAGTGGATGCTATCAGCATAAAAAATAAACAGACTGCTTCTGTCTTTAGGTGAATCTTTACTGGAAAATACTGTTTTTAATGTTTTCTGTGTGTCCGTATGTTTGTGTCTCTACCCATGCAGGCAGAAGGTGTTTACATTTGGGACTCTGTACTTTGGCATGTCTTGGCATGGTAAAGGTGCAAATAACTATCTACAGAATGCTCATTTCAATTACACATGGTCTGTAGTTTCAAAAGCAACGACATTATCTGGCAGCTCTGGTTATTTTGGAGACCGGGGTTCTCAGGGCAGGGTACTCTGCAGTGTAGCATCTGAACAACAGAACCTTCATAAAAGGCTTCTAAATGATTGCCAGAGATTGAATGATTTATAATGCTTAGCCTGTGATTTTTTTTTTGAACCAGGCTTCCTTAAGCACTGAGAAGCTCCATGTCCTCCTTCATGAAGTCGGGTGTGTTCCAGGAAAGCTTTGAGAGCAAACGCATGGACCTTAAGTTTGGGTGGCTGTGTGATGGCTTTGCAAGGCTGAGGTCAATAAGTGATAAAAGTCTGACTGTGTTTGATCTGCTTAGATTTTGAGCCACTTCAAACTTTCTTGCAGCTCGCATACTGCGGAATTAAAACTTAATTTTTGATGGCTGTTCTGAATTAGGTGACTGGTAAGAAACCATATTGAAAAATGATAATGTTAATAAAAAGTGCACGATCTTCTAATGCTCGTTTGCAGGATTTCTCTTTCTTTGTCTGTTCATTGAATTGTGTAGCAGAATAGGTCCTTGATGATGTTGACAGGAGGCTGCCAGCTCTGCCCACTGAGTGTACAGTGGCAGGGGATGGCATTGCAGTGCTTCTCCACTCCGTGAACAGAAGCTTGTTTAGCTCTGCTGAAAATCTTCCCCTCTTAATTTTTCATTTTTATTTGTTGCCCTGTTTCTTCTTTCTTTAGGCTAGGACAGTTGAGAGCTCTGTGAAAAGTTTACTGCGTGAAGCACACTTCACTAACCTGGATGGCCAAGGTTAGAGCCTCAGGTGTCTTGTTCTCTCTCCATCAACACCTTGCTCTGCAGTGCCGGCTGAGGCTTTTCTCTGGAGCTGCGCTGTGCAGAGCTATGAAATGTCCCACTCTTAGGGGAAATTACTTGGTTTCTCAAGATGATTCAGGTTCTTCACTTTGATATTTCTCTCTTGCTTCCATGTTTCTTGTCCCTCTGCCATTTTCTTAGGTTACAAGTCCGCAGATTGTGCTTGGCCCTGGGCAAGGTGCCCCTCTATGCCTTGTTCTGTCATCTCATTTGGCCTTTGGGATACCATACAGGCTGCCTTGGAGGGTGGGGCATTCTGTTTTACACAGGCCGTTATTCTGTGACCCACGAGGGTTTTGTTTAAATCAATTTCCTTTCTAATAACGTTTCCCATGCTGAAACCCAGGAAACTGTTGATATTTTAACTTTGCAGGTGAGCAGGACCTAACCTCAATTTACTTGCTACTGCTTGAAAGTTCCACTGGCAGATGCAGACTTGGTTCTGCAAGCTTCAGCTGAGGTAATATCAGAAAAGCAGGTTGTGTTAGTCAATTGAAAGAAAGGACGTGATTGTAGGTCAGCTTTCAGATCTTGTTCAGCTTCAGATCAGTGGTGTAATAAAGTAAAAGAAAATTACTTGTATGTTATCTGATTTCATTTCTCATGTATCCAATATGTTTGCCTTTAAAACTAGTCCAGAGGCTGTGTATCCGATTTGCTTTGAAGAAAAATCTGTTGATATCGGAATGGCAACGTTTGTGACAAATTTGAAAAAGGCTTCCCTTGTGAAACAATAGAAATGGGTGCATGAAAAGGGGGAAAAATAGCTTTTGTTAGGAAAGGAAGTGCTAAAGAAGAAAGTGAGGAATGGTTTAGATTCATTTGTTTAGGATGTGTGCTAGAGATAAAGTTTCTTGCGTGGTGAAGTTGGAAAGAGTTTGCTTAATAATTACTTTTATGAACTTGATTTAAATGAAATCAATTACTGATCTTAAAAATGTCACTTTGGATTGAATGACTGTACGCCTAGGCATACATTTTTGGTAGCAGTGTCTTTTGTCAGTAATTTAGCAGATAAAATGCTGCTTTTCAGCAGTTCTTAGTAGTTAAAATGCTAGTGATGTTGATAATACATTGCTGACATACAAAGAGTAACTTTTTATACTACCTTGTTAATTGCAAAAATGTATCCATATGTGAGAAAGTTGTTGTCTTCATTCAGACTGCATGTGTTTTCTCAAGCAAAATATGGTATTTTTAACTTAAATATATATGGAATATTTAAAAGCCACTCTGAAGGGCCAAATTGATTGTTCTGACTGTGACTGAGGTTGTGAATCCTCCTAAAAAGCTGTAGCTCTTCTCTGATGAGGAAGCATCTGTGGAGTGCTGCTTTGCATAAAGGGGTTGCCATATTTTTCATGGTATTGTGTATTGTGTCGTAGCACTGATGGAATTGTGTAGGCTGTGTTGCAGGTTGTTGAAAATCTAAAGCAAATACCAGCATGAAATGCCCAATAGAATACCAAGGAAGGAAAACATGAGCAGTGGACCATGGGGTTTGACTTGTCCCTGGTACAGGTGTTGCCTTCAGATGTATCAATTGCTATATATACCTTCCCAGGAAAAAAGATTCCAGGGCTCACTTTTCTGTGTCTCCAACAATGTATCTACAAGATCAGCTATTTAAATCAGACTGACATTAATGCAAGAGCTGAAATATTCACAGTGGGAAGATGAATGCATCACTCAAAAATAAGCTTTGTACTAAAGTAACATTCAAATTCTTACATTGTGACGTGTTGCCTAGATGTAGGTATAGACTTGCCATTGCCATTCCATAACTGAGCAAGGAAATATAGTATGTCTGGCTTGATGCAGGTTGGTGAGATATGTTAGACTGACTTGGAATATGCTTGTAGATTTTGGGAGAAGATCATTACACCTTTGAGCGATATTGCTGAGTGTTCTGCTCTCTTTTAATAGCTAAAATTATCAGGTATGTTTATGCAAAATACTGTATGTAAGTCTGTGTATGTATATAAGATAGACATTTTTGAATAATGTCAGACCTGTGAAGTAGTTAGGTAGATATCTTTCTTGTTAAGTACTTTTAGTTTATACTAGTATTAACTGAGGTTACAGGCTTGACATTAATGGAATATTTCTGCATTATGCAAACAACAGTTAAAATTGAGATCGTTTTAAATAAAATATACAATGGAGAGCAATTTTTTCCCTTCCTTTGTCCCTTCAGTCACCATAATTTTTGTATTCTGTGCTTTAAAATATGAATATTTTAAGTTTATATGTTAGAGGATCTTTATGCTAGTAGATCTATATGTATGTGTGTATACAATTATAACTTAAGTATGAATGTGCATATAAAAGCACAAAGATTGTTAGGAGAAATCAATCCCATGAATATGAATGTGAAAGGATGCTGCATTTTATTCTCTTTGGCTTATCTTCAGTGTAGCCTCAAAATGTCTTTCCATGAAAGATGAATATGACAAAACTACACTCTTGAGAATTGACAAAGATCGTAGTATACAGTATTTTTGAGTGCAATAATTCAGCAGATTTAAAAATAGGTATATTAAGAAAGTCATACAGTCCCCATGACTTTAAAGTAATCCATTGATGCCTAAGTATATAAAATATTTTCTTCCTATTGCTCTTTGCTTAACAAAATCTCTTGTCAATTTTATCCCCAGGAGATGTGCAGATGATAGGAGTCATTTATACTGTGAGTGAGCATGTTCACATCTGCCTGTACTGGAGGTGACTGTTGCTTTCCAAGTACCCAAGGCCAGTGTGTCTTCTGCACGTCTGGATGCTTGTGCCAAAGGAGACGGAATTCTTTGTCCATCAGCGTGACTCTCAGTAGTGGGCAGTAGTGAAAGCTGTCATCCAGAGTGCTTCTAAAGAAAATTTGCCTCACTGTATGTAGGTGTTACTCCAGAAATGTCCAATAAAGCAGGTAGCCATGCTATTTCCTTTTCACAGTGAGAGATATCAAGAGTTTATCTTATTTCAAGTACCCAAATGGGAGTCTCAAATGTAATAGATAAAAAAAAAAAAAGGGTGTGCAGAAGGTATGACAAAGGTCGGGAAGGTGGAAGGTGGCTGTTGGGGGATCATTTCAAGCTACAGCTTAAGTTTCACATGCTTGGGAGTAGAATTTGAAAGTATTCAATTGTAGTTGCATGCCCGTGCTGAATAGTGTGAATTCTTGCTTGCTGGAAAATGGCAAAGTCCTGCAGTAAGCCTGCAGGCTCCCAGGTCGCAGCCCAGTCTGTGGAGCTTGGATGGCATTTCTCTGAAAACGCTTGTGGTTGGCTAGGGACCAAGCTGTCAACAAACCCAGGCACTAGGTAAAGTTGGGTATCAGAATCAGAACACGCAATGTGCTACACAGATCTTCGTACAAGCTGTTGTTATGAAGCTGCAGTTTCAGAAGAAAGACCTTGATGATGAGTTTTGGGGCATGCACTGTGATTAATTGGATTATCCAAAGGTTAGCACAGACCAGAAGTATGTGAATGGGCAAGAAGCTGAGGAAGTCCTTGGAGCTTAAAGGACAGCTGCAGACATCCAGATCTTCATTTTCTCCATGTCCTTGTGACCATAAGTATTTTTGTTTTTCTCCTCTTTTTTTTTTGTGCGCAAAGATTAGAAAATAACTTTTAGTTGTTTCTTACGAAGCACCATATGGCTCTGTAATTTTGGTTTTCAGTGGAATGAGGAAAATGAAATTAATTGAAAATCACACTTGAAAATCGATTATTAAGCTAATGGAGCCAACAGCTTGCCCAGTGTCCTCATACAGAGCGTGCTGTAACTCTGTATAGTAACAAGCAGCTCATAAATAAATCCACAAAGCAGCCTACGGGGTAAAGAGAAGCTGAGACAAGAAGAGAGACTGCATACATTGGTTCAGTGCATAGTCATGCGTGCTGTTAGTTCAGCTAGGAAGCCACTGGTTAAAACTAAGGATACTGTGTATTTAGATAACTGTTTTACAGTGTGATCTAAATAATTAATTTGTGTACATAGAAAATACTTGTCTCTGGGGAGAAACGGTTTTTACCCAGTTTTTACTTTCTCTTCCTTTGTAAAGCTAATCAGATGGTAACACGTTTGATCTACACAACTAAGTTGTTGCAAGCTTCGCTTCAAGGAGTAGCAGTCACAAAATGTAAAACTTGATGTGTTTTTTCTTAACCTTTCCTAATAGGCAATGAGTCTTCACAGCCAAGTCTCTATCATTTATTTACATTATCTTGTTTCCACCAAGTACTCAAAACTGAAGTCTTTTTTTTAATACAATAGTTGAAAAAAGAAGAAATCCCCAAGGTGAGAGTAAAAATTATCAAGTATTTCTTGGCTTATCTGGAACACTCCCTAACTTGTTTTTCTGCGGTATTTTTCATAAGAGGCTGCAGATGGTGTGAAATTAAGAAAAATATCAGAGAAGAAAATGGAGGGGAAAAAAAGAAATCTAGAAAAAATATTTAAAGGTAATTGGTTTTTTTTAGACTGCTTATATTGGCAGAGGTGTGTTATTAGGGATGTGTTTTTGAATGGTTTTATGTTGAATGCCTCAGCTTACTGCATGGATGTGAAGGAATTGTGTAGGTTGGTTGTCTCTGTAGAGCTGTAAATGATTGTCATTCAGATGGTGAAGATTTGACACAATCTTCTAAACAATTTTTTTTAGGCTTTGAATTTAAATTCACCGGTGTATCACTGGTCAGTGAAAGGTCCTTTTGGAGTAATGGGTGGAACAATTAAGTTTGAAATATTGAATTAGGTAGTAGCAAATTTAGGTAATGGGTCTCCTCTTCAGCCTTCTTCCAATATTAGATTATTTTGGCCATCATCCTTATGTCACATATGATGAGTAAACAAAAACGAGAAGAGGATAATAATACATCCTCTCCCTTATTAGTTGCGCTTATTTTATTATTGATTCCATCTTATGTTAAAATATATACAGTTGTGTTTACCACAGATGAAACTTCATCTGCTTGCAGTACTTTGCCTGTTGCCAGAGGGCTAGGATATTTCTTTTTCGTATTGCCTAATAATAAATATGCTTATTTTCCTCTTGCAGTGTTTCTGTGCTTTAAATATGTATTTCTCCATTTATTTTTTTTAATTTCATCATTTCACCATTTTTAAGTCTTCAGATGATGAGGTGTTTTTTCTGGCTGTTTCAAACTTGGTTAACTTGATTTTCTAGATCTGAGGCTTTGGAAATGAATAAGCTTTTGCTCGGGAGTCTGCTATTAGTCAACCTTAACAGGAATGAGACATCAGAACCAATTCAGTTCAGTTTTCTTCTTTGTGGTTTTTCTTTTTTGCACTGGGTAAAATTTGTTAATATTCCAGATGGCCAGGGCCATACCTGTTCATCTGCGTAGTCCCACTTATATCTACAAAAGAATTTACGTATCACTTAGCCTTGTGCAAGCCCTTTGCTTGGCAGCGCTGCTCCTTGATTTTACTTCATTTACTTCATACTTTTACTTGATTTTAGACCTGTTATCAGATGTCTATTAAAAGCCAAAAAAAACCCTATTATTTTAAATGAGATAGTGATTATTTTCATAGCATGTTTTATGATATTCTTCTCTTTGCCAAAAATAAAATGCTTCCATAAATCAAACTGGACTTGCATAGTAAATGTTTCCCATCCTGTTGTTTCCCAGATGATGACCAGTCTAGCATGATTTTTCTTCAGAGGTTCAGAAAATTTTCAGTTTTACAGGAAAAATTTTTGTACTTAGTTCTTCTGTCTGAGCTGGATAATGGTTTGGATTGCTGGAGAGCGTTGCAATACTGCTGGACTCGGTTCAGATCAAAATACTGCCAGATTTGCCATTCCCTTGCACGGTTCTGGTATTGGTGTGAATTTATGTATTTATGGTCTGAACAGCAGTAAGCTTCGTATTTGATGCAGCCCTACAAAATGAAACAACTGAGGGCTGCAAGTCTTAGAGGTAGAGCGGGATTTTTTAATGATGACTGTCTTGGGAAGGAAACGTTAATTTTGTTAAAAATGCAAATTTTCAGCTAAGAACTGCTAAGTATTTTTACTTAAATCAGTAGAAAAGTTTTAGGTGTGGAGCTTCATTAAGAAATCTTCATGAAACATGTCAAAACCTCAGCTCGTGAAATATTTATGCGTGTACTCAAATGCTAAGACAGCATTAGCGCATGCTTAAAATTAAGGAGATAATGAGCTGTTTTGATGAAAGTGTCAGTATTGTGAATTCATGCTCATCACTCTCAGTTATTATGAAGCAGAGATGACTGCTGCTGATGCGATGAGGAGCGCCGCGGGAGCAGGGAGCCGCCTGAGGCTGGGGAGCACTTGCACATCTTAGGCTCTCGGGTCAGTTGGTGTCAGAGCCTCTGTCCTGCCCCACTGCTGCTGCCAAACGTGTGGAAATTGGGCCTAAAGCGGCTCGTGATTTCCTTCTCGTGTGTTCCCATGCTTTCAAAGGCTGTTGATCTGGTGCCCAGTGACCACGGTGTGATGTGCTCCAGATTTCTGTTAGCTTTGCCCTCTGCTGTAGTGCTTCTCCTTCCAGGATCTTGCTGGGCACGGCAGGCGTGGCAGTAAGGCTGTGCTTGGCGAAGGGCTGACTGACAAATCTGTGCTTGAACTGTGTTCACTGACCACATGTATTACATTATGAATGGATTGACACATATTAAGTGATGGTGGTGATGTTACACTTGTCTTTACTCTCTGCGTGTTTATTTGTAAGTTTGTTGGTTTTTTTGTTGTTGCTTTTTTTCATTTATGTAGGTATTGTTTTTTTTTACCATGGGAATCGCTGCTATTTTACTTGGGCTTCTTATTTTGTTCTCCATGTTTTAAAACATCATATCGTCTGCTATAACTCTTCTGTGCCTCAGAGTGGATTATGAAACAACTAATGCATGTTCCCTAGTTTTTCTATTCTCTACACTAACTACATATTTCTCAAAATAATCTCTACAGTTCAGTAATGGACAAAAGAATCAGAATTAGTCAAAAGGACTTTTTTCTGGCTTGTCTTCCTGATACATAATCTCAAAGAATGAAGTTCTGAAATCTTTCCAGGAAAGCAGGTGTGTGTATTGTTGCAGCTAGGGGCGAGAGGAGAGTTGGTTCTTAATGACTGCTTGACTTTGACACTACAGATTGCATGAAACCTGTTCTCTGAATTGCATTAAAACAAATGGTGTTGTGGTATTCAATCAAGAATTTAGGATGTAGTTGAACTGCCAGAATCTGCTAACTTTTGAAATATGTTTGTAAATATTAAAAAGAAAGAAAGAAGAGATAAGGCAGAGGAAGCTTGAAACCAAAAAAAGATTATAGTGAAATGAATTTACTGAGAGTTTTCTTTGCTTCTTTACTTTCCGAAGTTGATAGTTTTTTTGAAAGCCTGGGTCTATTACAAAGTAAAATCTCCATTAAAATTAATGAGAACTTCTGTTGAAAAGAGGAACTCTTAAAGGTTGGAAAATATCACAAGTGTGATGGCTGATCAAATGTAAAATGCGTGCATACAATGAAATAATTTTAATGTGAAAACTTTTGTTTCTCTGGCTTAATGTGCATATTTTTTCATTCTACTGGCTCTGTTAGTTGTAGAAGTAATTTATCAACTTTAACTTAAATGTATAAAGTGAGAATGCCTGATTACTTTTACTTTGAGGTTTAAGGGTGCAGTACGAACAGTGAGCTTTAGCTTAGTTGATTTTATCTGGCTTTAAAATTTTTATCACTTGAGGAGTATGTAGTAATGGCTATGAAAGCAATTAATAACAGCACTGACAGAATCAAGAGACTGACTAATTTATCATTATAGATTTTAATGAGGCTTATAATCTAGCAATAAATATACAATATACTCAAAACCATGGAGTCACGAAGAGGATGATTTATTTAATTTTAATTCAAAACTAGTCTGAAGACCAAAGCATATGGAAAGTAGATGTGTAAGAACATAATTCCTTTTTGGCTTTACAGAGCAGAAGAATGGGAATAACAGAGGAAAGGAGTTTAAAATCAGAAGAGGGATGAAGAAACACAAATGTACTTTTCAACTTCATTCTAAAGGTGTTTAGGAAATCAATAGTTTGGTAGATGTGGGAGGAATCTTCATGTGGTCAGCTCCCATTCCCCATCTCACTCTGCATGTTTGGCAGAGACTGGGAACCATCTTAGGCATCCCTGGAGCTCTCAGAATCTGGGAGCAGCAGGAGTGGTGGCAATGACTGCTCTCTGGGAAAAGTTGCCCCAAATTTTGGGGCAAGTCCACATAAAGAGGCCCCAATACAGAAAGTTCATAGAGCAGCGTTAAGATGCAGTGTTCAGTTTGGGGATTATGCTTTGCTACTATTTTTTACTATTGTTGTATTATGCTTATTATCCATCTTTATTGCTTTTATGCTTCTCCCTTCCTTCTTGTGCTGAAGCAAGTACACAGGAGTGTCTCTGGACAATAATGTTAAAGAATCATAAGAGCCTGCCAGGATCCCGTCTGAACAGTATAAGGAAATTGCTGATCTTTCCTAAAAGAAAGCTAGAAACTTCTGCAGTAGCGTTAAAACAAGAAAGAAAAAAAAAAAAAAAACAATAGAAGAGGACAGGTGAAACCCAGAAAAGTGGTTTCCTTACTGAGGAAGGTTTTTCCTATTGAATCAGGTACGGTCAAGTTTGGGAGTTGGGTTTGTCTCTGCCTTCCACGTCTCAGAGTTCCCCTTACAAGCTATAAAATGCAGAGACGCCGTTTGAGAGAGACTGGGAGGTTATCCAGAAACCTTAAAGGACACCTTTGTGTCAGCAGTGATGAGGAAGCTGAAGCAGGAAGGGCTTACAAAAATCACAAAGCAGAGTGGGCTTAGTCTTTACGGTCCCATTTGGGTGAATGAGCAGACGCTGCTTTTGCAAGATGTGAATTGGGCCTGTCCTCAATGTGTCTTCATCACGCTGTTCCCATGGGTTACTTCCGTGTCTTCTGCAGTGTGTCCTAACCTCATAACAGGAGAAATGCCTGAGTTGGGCCCTTTTCCTGTCATCAGTTGCCTCGCACTGGGGCAAAAATACAGAAATGTAACACTGAATCTGGCTCTGCATTTTCAAGAGGTGCCAGCGCTAATTAATTTTCACAGAACCCCTGCAGACACAGAAGCTGAGCTGCGGAAGGTTGCATGGTGAGACAGAGATGTCATTAGGATGCCGCGTGAGGCCACCTCCTGCTCAGCCCCAAGCTCTCACTGTGGTGTGTGCTGCCCTGCCACAGTGCTCTGGGGTACAGATTGCTGTTGTTCAACAGGCGGGAGTGAGGCCTAGTGCTGTGCAGGCTGACGTTCCCTGTTCTTTACAGCGGTTTATTTTTGGTGAGCTACAGCACACTTTAATGTGATTGTTAACACGGCTAATTTGCAATCACGCAGTCGTATCAATAATAATGGAAAGTTGTTCACAGGTAATAAATTAACATACCATATAACAAGCAGAACTGTGGTTCTCAGTATATTGTTTCACGATCAAGAATTCAGTAGTTAAATATACACAGCAGTGGGCTGAGAACAAGCTGTTCATTTTTGCTGCAAGCATTACCAGTGGACCAGAGTAATCATAGCTCCCAAAAGCAGGACTGATTTTATTGATTCTAAATAGGCTTTCATTATAGAGCTGAGCCCATTGCAATTGCAAGGAGTAGCACTGCCATTGGTATGCATTGCGCTGACTGCAGGGAAAGGGGATGTATTGCTGAATGCAATGTGGAGGATGCTTGTGCCTTAGAGTTTTGTATTCTGCTCTCTTGAAACAGTGGAATTTAGTTAAAATAGAAGTACGTAAGGCTTTTTCCTCTATACTTAGGTTTAACTTGTTGGAAATGAACAGTTAGACCCAATTGCAGCTGAGATATTTTAAACTTTGGGGGACTACAGATCTGTCTTAGTTAGTAGCATCTGGCCTAGGCATGAGCTGTATTTTGCTCTTTCTAAAATATATACATATATGTGCATATTTATGTATGTATAATTTTTTCTGCAGGGTAATGTAAAACGTGTATGCATATGTGTATATGATTCAATAAATAAACTGTCAAGTCTGAGATAATAATGCATTCAAGTTAAAATTAGTTAAGAACACATACTGTTACCAGAAATGTGTCATTAGTCCGCACAGAGAAGTTTGCAACTGTTTTGCTGCTGAACTAGTGACACTCAAGTCTTTATTATCATTATTTTTAAGGTTAAAGAAAATTTTAAATCTGTGTCAACAGATCTGTGTGCACTTAAGAAACAGCCTGTGTGGGTTTTTTCTGTTTTGTTTTGTTTGCTTGCTTTTTAATTTTCCGGAGTCTTATCGGTCAATGGACATAAACAGAAGTTCATTGGAGCCTTAATTACCAAATGCAATGCGGTTGAAAATGTTGGGCTGTGCTTTACGGGGGTGTAAAGACATGTTGTTTCTGCTAGGTTCTCTTCAAATGCAGTATTTAATATCACAACCCACCCTAAAACATCTTTGCGACCTTCCTACAGCAGTTTGGAAGGCTGCTAATTGAAATTAATTACAGCTTTTTGTTTTTAATACATTTAATACTGACTTTATATACTCCTTTTTAGTTTTTGTTTGTTTTTGCTAGTGCCTACAAATGAAGGTAAAGGTGAATTAATTGCTTTATATATTCCAGCTAAAACCACATTTGTCTTTTGGGGTAGACTTTCGTAGCAATTTGGGAACTCAGGCAGAAGATGGCATTCAGGCAACTTTATGTGAACGTTTCAGGAAATCAGCTCTTTAAATAAAATGGTGTTGTTAAGTAGTGAATCAGCTTGGTAAGTACTGAATGATCAAGCCTAGTTACTGTAGAATAAGATCTGGCTGGTTTACTTCATTTTACAGAGCTTGGGCAAATAACTATTGAATTAAATTGCTTCCTGTTGGTTTCCCCAGGGCAAGCAGAACCTGCCGTACTGTGCTCTGCCGAGCTCCCACATTGATTAGTTCCTCAGGTCTAATCTTTACGTGGTTATGCTTACTTTCTAGTGTGCTTATTTATGGTTTTGATAGTTGTTTTTCTGAAGTCATTGCATTGCCTTGATAGTCCTCTAGTGGATTCTAAAATCGTAGACGTTAATTCCTTTCTCTGTCTTCATTTGTTGTAGCCAAATGAAGATAATCAGCACTCCGTAGCATGCCGTTAGGAATAAAAAGGAGCTGCTGGCCTAGAATCTGTGCATGGGGGGTAATCAACACTCCCCTAACTGACATCACATCTCACTGATGTCCCAAACCCACCCTGCTGGTGTGGTCGGCACCTAAACTGATCTAATTAAATGCTTGCAGCATCTATATCAGATTCTTTATCACAGCAGCTACTGTACCATTAGGGCATAATTCTCTAGCTTGGGAAGTGATTTATAGTTTTAATTCATCTTAATAATTTGTGTGCTTAGAAAATGCTTGATATAAAACTTTTTGTTGCATTTAAATTTCCTTGTTATCTGCCTTGGAGTGGCATGAGTAATAGGGAGCTGAGAACATATATTCAAATGCATGAAGTATTTTCAAGGAGGCTTTTAAGGTTCAGAGTGATGTATGTCAGGTGTTACTGAACGGATAAATACGTGGAAGAATTTGGGCTTGAGAAGCTTGGAAATCAGTCACTCTTGATACAATGCCTCCAATAGCTACGTTAAAAATACGTTTTTGCCTTAATGCAGAAAACAGAATATTTATTTTGTAATATTTATTCTGTCGTAAGATCCAATTTGCTTTCTGTTCACTGAAATTTATGTTACTGGAACTTTGAAATGATGCTGCGTAAGAACTGGTCTTCACCAAAAAAGACTGCACCTCCAAATTTGTATTCAATCACCTGTAAGGTATTTGTATGCAATACAAGCCTAGGAAGCCTGTGTTTGTTTGACTATAAGTATCTGTACTCTCTGTGCCATTTAAGCAGCAAGTCTGTCAATTTAATGTGAAATTATCATGTTATCTTGTGTAGTTTTATCAACCAGTTTGATTCAAGGTGTGACCTCATTCGAGCATCACTGCAGTCAGAGATCTCCCCAGAATTCAGAGGGAATCGTGTCAGTCACAAAACAAAAATGTTAGCCTTTTGTAGGCACCATTTAATGATGTGTTCGTATTAGGATCTCACATTTTGCAAAATTCCTGGTAGCATTTTGGCCCCTGAGAGAAGTGATGGTATTCATGATTGATAAGCATCCTATAGCCACTTAGCTGACACTTACGGTTCAAGAAGTATTTTGCAGTTCGGCTGGGTTTTGGTTGGTTGTTTTCTTCTCCCCCTTCCACCCGTTTACTCAGAAGGATGTGAGGATCCATTTCGTTTGGAATGTGGATCTTATTGCAGTTAATTTTGTCTCTGTGTCTCCCTGCAGTTTCTTGTCACTGTTATACTCACATTACCACAGATTGAAATGCTGTCTTGCCTCATGAACAGGAAAACATGTTTTCACAACTAGTGCCCATGCTCTACATTTACCTGTCCTTTGGGGATGAAGATTTCTTCTTTTATGATCACATCCATAGCCTTCCCTACATGTACTCAGAGAAAGGACTGGAAATTATTATCCTTGATGAGCATTTTTGTTCTGCATTCAATACAAAATATGGCTTGATACATCCTTTAAAAAGCCATGCCAGAGTGTAAGCTGTCATACTGTATACGAGTGATACAGCTTGTTGTGCTGGTCACGTAGTATTAAAAGTATGGTTTTAATCTTAATAATGATATATTTATCCAGCTAATAGTCACCATCTATTTATTCTTCAACATCTGATTTGTTTTTCTTTTTTGCAAGGTTGCTTTAAAAATGGTGAATTTAATTTTCTCTTATTGTTTGAACTTCTTTTTTTTTTTTTTTAAAAAAAAACAATCTAACCTGGAAATGCTTTTTAAACTTAAGCTAACAAGCTCAGTAAATGGCACACGGTAGAAGAGCATTGTGTTTTTCTTTTACAGAGGCAAAGGAAATTGTTCTGAAGGCACAGATTCTGGCTGGAGGGAGAGGAAAAGGTACTTTCAACAGTGGATTGAAAGGAGGAGTCCATCTAACTAAAGAGTAAGACTTGAAAACTCAAAAAGTGTGCATACATTGCTTCTCTAGTAATATCCAAGCTGTTTATAATAGCTGTGTGGGTGTCAATAAGCTACCCTTTTTTCTTTGTTTGTAGCCCTAAGACTGTTGAACAGCTTGCTAAACAGATGATTGGGTACAATCTGTCAACAAAGCAAACTCCAAAGGATGGTGTGAGAGTGAAAAAGGTAAGGTTTTTAGCTCTTAAAAATTGAGAACTGTTTATCTGCAGTGTGTATTAACATACTGGGGTATATGTCATAGATTTTTTTTCCATTCCTTTGCCAATGTCACGTTGATTACCTCCAGTTGATGAAAGGAAAAAAAACAGATTACCTACTTTGTGTGCACATGTTTAGTCTATCAATTTTAGTATACCTAGTAGTGGAAAAATAATTTCATTTTTGCTACCTGTAATGAGCAGAATCCTTTCTCATATCTTCATCCTTCATCAGATGTGTACTCAGTGCTGGCATAACTCTGTATGACATAGTTCTATGTGCTCACTGACTTTCTGCTAAGGGAAGTAATATATACCTGGTAATTTGCAGTATAATGATCTTTAATTCATTCACCACAAACTTTGGGAATAAATGTGTCATTACATGTTGGTCTAAATAACAGAAGCGTAGATAGCCCTTCAACAAGACTCACTTCTAGCTTGATGAAAGTCAGAAAATCCTAGCAATTACATATCTAGTATATATATTTTGTCTTGTTTCATTTACCTGAGCAAAGTTCTTCAGACAGATGCGTAGTTTAGACCCACACTGTATCTGATGCCAGAATATAGTTTGGCATGAGCTGAAAGGAACTGCAGTTCACTTGTAAATATATTGTGAACAGCTTGGTATTAATATAGAAGGGGAACACTTGTCTAGAAAGCTGCTGTCTAATGAGGGCTGCAGGAAAGTGCTCAGGTGATTCTTCTCTTGGGGAGCACAGACAGCAAATTACCATCGCTCCTGATAAGGCATTATTAAAAGAAATACTAGATATTAAACAGAAGGAACAGTATTAAGGTATGTCTGTTAGAGATTGTGATAAAACTAAGGATATAAAAAAGGATATATATATATATATTTCCCATATGAAGACAGTTTGCTTTGGAAATGTTGTATTGTAAAAGCAGCTTTTCTTTATAAATTATTTGATTCTATCACTTTCCCATGGTTAAACTACTTAAAAAAAAATCAATACAGGATATTTCTCTCTTTTGTCTGAGTGCAAGTCTGTTCATTCAATTGCATGTTCAGTTCTAAAAAAGAAACTTCCAGTTTTTCTTTGAAATTGATAGAAATGAAAGAAAGATCTGATTATTATTATTATTTCCAGGACAGGATTTATATCAAGATGCCAATTTACAGTGTATAGAATAGCTATTGAGTCAGCATATATGAAGCCTCATTTGAAGTCTGTGCTACTCCATTTCAGTGGTACAGGAAAGTAGACTTGGTAGCAAGTCTACTTTCTACTGGTGCCATGCTTTTCACAAGGAGAAGCAGATATAATGTCAAAAATTATATACTAATGATACAGTTGAATTTTGGAAGTCCTAGCCTAATTCATATGTTTGTCACACGTTACTTTCTGCAAAGCAAGCAATGAGCTAGTGTCAAGTCAGGGAGTGGAAGTCACATGACTTAGATGTGTTAGTAAGGGAAAAGTTTTTCTTTTGGTACAATTAGAGTAATATGGAACTGAAAATAGAGTTTCCAGCTTGCTTTCTCAGCCTGTGCAACTACTACAGAATTTAAAGTGTGTTTGCACTTTTTTAGATTGATGTTCCCTAAATAAATAGCAGTCTCCTCAGTAACTTCATAACTTGGAAGCTGTTTTGTAAGTTTACATAAAATCCTCCTGTGGCAGCTTGGAATTTGGAGAGCCTGCTTATCTGAGAAGCCACTCTTTTCTTATCGTGACAACCTGAGAATTTGCTACCTGTGTTTTCTCCCCAAGCAATAACAGAATTAACGTTTTGAATATTTGATTCAGTATAAAAGAGCCGTTACAGTTACACTCACGAAATTAGATGTGACTTATATTTTCTGGTAATGTTTTGTTTTTAGGAAGGAAAACTTGAAGTTATCAGGAAGTTTTGGGGAAAAAGTATTTTTCCCTAAGGCAGTTCTAAAATATAAACAAGATGTGGTAAACTAGCTAACAGTACTTCACTTTCTTTGTCATAAGCAGAACAGTCAAAACATTAGACACGTTAACAGTTTGTAGATTCAATTGCACCGCTCTTGAATGTTCATCAACGTGTTTGCTTTAGTTTTGTCATGTGAATAATGGGTAGACTTTAACAAATAGTGTTTATAGACCCTGAATGCCAGCTTACCTGCTTTTACTCTGCATCAGACGGGAAGGATGGTGAAGGAAAGTAACTTTTTGCTGGGAGAAATGACACGTTGCACAATCTGACAACAATTTGTATTGGCTGCTACAGAGTAGGCAGACTAGCTGTAATTTGGTGTGGTAAGAGAGAAGTATTTGGTGATGTTGGCACTGTTAATTAGCAATGGGGAGGACAATCGTTTGGCTCTGAAGCAGCAGATAACGGATTTAATAATGTGAATTCCACCTGCTGTGATGAAAATGTAGTCCTTAAGGCTCGTGCTGATTTCTGTCCTGAGCTTGACCCAGATCCTGAGCACTCTGGAAACTGAACTACTCCAAGAAGCTCCAGTAGGATCACGTGGTTTGGTTTGACTTGTGTCTAAAGCAACTGACTCACATTTTTCAGACGCACTGATACAGGATATGTATGAAGGTAAAACTACACATGCAGGTAAAAGGTCTGATTGTGACAAATACAGATTTTTTTTTGCTTCTAGTTTGATAAATAGCAGCAAGTAGCTGAGCTATGTATCTGAAGTGGGCTTCTAGCATCCCTTTATGGAAGCCTTAAATGGGCAGATGCTTGTAAGAAGTACTGTATCGTGGTTTTCTGTATTCTTAGTTGTCGCCTTTCTCCTAGTTTTTTTTTAGTCTACTTTTGAACAGTTGGTAGTTTGAACTATTGCTTTACGTTACCCTATGTTATATAAATAAAGCAAGGTGAAAGTAGAAGGAAGCAAAATTACTGTAAAAAATATTTTTTTCCAAGTCAAAAGAATAAAGAAATAGCATCTTTCCTTCCACTCTGACCACAGAGGACTTCATTTAATTCCTTATCTCTTACTTTTTTTTTCCTGTTCTGGTAAGATGTACAACCTGGCAGAAGGTAAGTACATTCTTTCTTATGTACTCAGGAGTAGAATGTCAAAAAAGCAAGTTGGGTGAAAGTACAGTGCATCTTTCTTGTTTATAGTCCTTGAACTATTAAAACCCCAGAAATATTTCCTTGATGGAACACATCTTGCTGGGTAGACAGTTTTAAGACTGCAGGTGTGTGGATTCCTCTTGTTCTTCAGGATTTTGAACCACTGACTTACAGAATGAATTTCACCTTATGATTCATTCAGAGTGATGATCTTTGTCTACGGTCATTTTTCAAAACTGTCACTTGATAAACAGACTGTGTTAGAAAGACACTGCCATTTACTTTAATATAATCTAGAAAAAGTAATGTTTTTCATGATTTCTGCTGCTTCCATTGAAAGATACAAAATAGTAGCTCTACTAAGGAGAATTATTGTCAGAAGGAGAATCTGTGGTGAGAATTGAAGTGCAAAGGTGACTGCTTAACTTCCAGATTGAAAAGCAAAACAGTAGAGCAGAGCCTCAGTCTTTGCACTTGAGACTGTGGCACATGCTATGATTGTAAGAACAATTGCTAATGATTATATGCAGATGTTTTTTAAGATGAGGAACATTTGGAGGAATTTGGTCATCTTCCATCAAAACACAGAATTTTTTGAGACCTTCTCCAAACTGTAAAACTACTTAGTTTCTGAAATAGCTTTTATAGATGCGTCAGAAAGTCAATATGCAAAAGATTTTAGAGCGCTCACTGCATTGATACATCAAGGAAATAAAAATGTGTTCAGATCAGGTGGCACCAGCTCAATGGACCACACAGAGCTTTTGCTGTTTTCTTCTCCCCTGTATTGATTTTTAGGTGATGGTTGCAGAAGCACTGAATATTTCAAGGGAAACATACTTTGCAATCTTGATGGACAGAGCCTGCAATGGACCTGTAATGGTTGGTAGTCCACGGGGCGGTGTTGACATAGAAGAAGTTGCAGTTACTAGCCCGGAACTTATCTTTAAGGTATTGAAATAATATTTTAGATCCAGCATTTTCCTTATCCGTTATCTAAAATAATATATCTTAATTTTCTCCTTTTTTCTCCATTTATGCCACTTCCATGTATGGAAAGAAGATGGCAAGAACCATAAAAATTGCATTTCACTAAATAAAGGGCTGAACCTATCATCTAGTAAATGATGAAGTGTGCATAACACTTGATTTTTGTCAGTGTTTGTGTCCGCAACTTGATTAGAAAGAGCGTAAATTTGGCTGTTACATGATACATTGACCTTAACATATGAAATGTTTTATGAGTGAGCTGGTGCTTTGCTTTCAGGAAGGTACACAGTTCTTTTGCGAGTGGGTCATTGGCAATGTGATTATTTTTCTGTGTTTTTTTCTAATTGACATAGTTGTTAATTATTTCTTACTACCTGGATGACTTTTGCATTTGCAATACAACTGCTGTAATTGCTTTCTTAACATTGATTACATTTAAGTATATTTTTTATATTACTGAGGCACAATAATGAGTACTGAAGCTACTCATCTGGGAAAATAATTGATACAAACAAGTATAATTATGCAAAAAAACTATAAAAATATTTAACATACATTTTAAAATTATATAAACTTTACAGTGTTACTGGGCAGTGACACCATTGCTTTGAAAATATTCCAGAAGATGTCATAAAAATTAACAGACTAAATATTCGTCAACGCCATCTGTACAGTAATTAAAAGTGAAAACTGGTGTCACATTGTCTTGTCAGCATGCCACCCTGAAGATTTACATATTTTTTTGGAAGGACTGTTTCATAGATAGTGTGGTAATTATAACATACCCTATAGGCAGCTGCTGTAGCCTCAGTCTCAGAGAAACTTTGGCAAACAGCCAAATTTTAATTACTAATTTGCAAATATATACTAACTGTTTTCCTTTTGAAGTTATAAATCTCCATTCCGATTTAATTTTTAGTTATATTTATGCATATCATTGTTACAGGAGGAAATAGATATTTTCGAAGGCGTACAAGATCATCAGGCATTGCAGATGGCAAAAAATTTGGGATTCCAAGGACCTTTACAACAGCAGGTGACTTGACTCTGCTTCCTCAGTTTTTACTGAAGATATTTTAGCTAAGCTATATGGTAAATGATTTCCAAATGGACACGAGAGGCTAAGTTTCTATTAGATCAAGACCATTCTGACATTTTAGATTCTATATTGCACCCATACTTGTCATCAGGATTTAGCAATTTTAATGAGGTTCTTGTTGTTCCAAACTGTAAATCCTTGGTCTTTGAAGCAATTGATGACAAGCTGTTACGCCGTGTGAAATTCTTTTGATTCCACTGGAATGCCATTAGAGCTCGGTGAATAACATGGGTACTTCTTTTTTGGAAGATCTGGCCCTTAACATGAGGAAAAGTAGAAGGGTATCTTTTTGTGTAATTGAAACCTTTTTTTATTACTTGAACTCAAAATTAAGCTGAAAGGCTACCAGCTTGTTATATTTTCAGTATCTCTTATATTTATTGGAATTCCACATAGAATTGAGATTACTCGAGACATTTTGCCTTTATGAATCATTTTGCAGAGAAGAAAACGCTTGCTTAGTTTAATGTTGATAACTGAAGGACAGATACAATATTAAGCTGCTTTTCCCTGATTTTTTTTTCCATAGTATCAAACTGTAATTTTTGTAGAACTCTTTTATTTTTAATTCAGCAGTTTTAATTATTTTCTATCCCAACTGTGCAATTAACAAATGCATAACCATTAAGTTGATTAACACACATTTGAAGAGTTGGCTGTATATTTAATGAGGAGGAATGATTTTGTAGAACCTTTCAACCCTTGAAGAGTTCTAGTACTTAATAATTAACAACTATACATGGACTTCTCAACAATACATTTAAATAATGCTGCAGTGCATGCATTTCTTTGTTTGTGCTATCAACTCCTCAAAGGAATTCACTGAATCATAAGGATGTAGGTTTTATTCAGATGAATCCTAGTATTTACTTATGCATTCAGTATTTCAAGGTTGAGATTTAATGCTTTGCCTTGAAGAGGATTGAAAGAGGGGAAAAAGTGACATTAAGCTCCCTGATTCAGAGAGGTGCTGAAAGGTAGAGCAGCCTTTAATAAAACTTAAGTGATTCTAGTGATGTGCTGGGACAAAACATAACTCACTTTAAAGAGTCTAGACATGTTGGTCAGAAGGGATGTCTGGAGGTCAGCTTGTCCAGCTCAAAATGAGGTCATGGCAAACCTGAGATCTCATCAGCTGTGAATTTGTCTAGCCAAGCCTTGGCAATCTCCAAGACAAGGGTTCCCTGACCACACTGTCACTGTTCTCCAGTGTTGTAGAAGCTTTCTAGTGAAAAGTGTTGGTTTTGTTTTGTTTTTCCCAGTGTTCAGTTTGAACCTTCCCAAGCCACAGCTTGGCTGTTGTGCCTTTTTTTGTATTGTCTGCCCCTAGTAAAAAGAGCCCAGTTCCATCATCTTTGTAACTGCTCTTCATAGCAGTTATAGGTTGCTATTACAATGACCCTCAGCATCACCATCACGAGAGTATGCAAGCCCTGGTCCTCAGCCTGTCATTCTAGGTCGTGTATTTTAGACCTAGAACAATTTTGGAAGCCCTCTACTGATTTTTTTTGACCAGGGAGTGTGGACTCCAACACTGGACATAGTGCTCAAAGTGCAGCCTTGTCATCACTGAGTAGAGGGGGACAGGGTTATCCCTCAACCTACTGATCATGTTCTTCCTGATGTATGGCAGCACTGGAGTTTAGTCTTTCTGATTACAATGTTTTCTCTTGTGCGTGAAGTTCTGGGAGAAAACTGACTTCTCATTTGTTTATTATGAGAAGTCCCAAATATTTTTGGTTTATATTCTTCAGTTAAATTATCAGTAATGAAGGAACAAATTTGAAGAGTTCTTTATTAGCGTACTTCTTCATCTGCAGACTCATTTCAGCTAATAGCTTGTCACTGTGTAATGAACCAAAGGGAGTTTTTTTTAATGCAAGTTTGTGTTGCTGTTGTTGAAGACTAAGCTGTTCTTTTAATGGAAGAATATCATGAACAAATGGCTTGGTAGTTAGTAGACAGTGGCAATACTTTGGCCACAGAACTAGTTGCAGAGAGGTGGTGAGGAGCAATAAAGAACAAGCAAGCATATCTTTTAGGGAATAAACAAGCATACTTCTCACATAATTTCTTGAAGAAAACATTTGAGAGTGATGTGGGAAGGAGAAATGTATATTTTTTCTAAAGTCACTTATATGCATGTACTGTTTTATGGTTTCTGAATTCAGACTGATTAACGTGCATGCAATTTAGATCTCGGCGCACTGGGGAATGTGTCATTACAAACTGTTAGGCGCTTTTGAAATTAAAGTTGTTCATACTAATCACGCTGTTTATTTTGTAGGAAATCTTGTTCATGGAGTCTTTAAATGCACATTTAGTAAATGTTATGCAGCATCATAATGCTACTTTATAGCTACTTTAGATAGTATTTTTATTTATAATTAAAACAGAAATAAAAGCCATAATTATCTAGAGCCAATTTGCAATTTAATACATTAAAAATAATCAATAACGGCTTACCTTTGCCTTGAAGACATTAACTTTTATTTTTCTGTGTGGTAATTGTAAATCTCCTGATCAAATTTAGGCAGCAGATCAAATTAAGAAGCTTTATAATCTTTTCTTGAAAATTGATGCCACTCAGGTTGAAGTGAATCCCTTTGGTGAAACTCCAGAAGGGCAAGGTAAGAAATTAAAGGAAACAAATGCATGTGTTAGAACTCTTTGTTTATGCAAACTATAAATTAAATTGCATGGAAGATGGTGGCAGCAGCTTTGCATTAATTTCATTTTGTAATGTAATTTAAGCAATATTCATAAACATTCCCACAGCAGATTTTACATTTCAATATCTTTTCTTATTTAATTCAAATAATGGAAGTATCAGATTCTACATGTTATGCATGGTAAGAGACAGCAAAGTTTTTTCTCTTTTTACACAAGGGTTTTTTCTTTTTATTTTGCTTTACTGTCAATACTGCTAGAATTACTGAGGTTGTGGGGGGAAAAAAATAGGTTAATTTAGGTTTAAAAACATACAGGAGAGTTAAAATTCTAAGAGCATGACTCCGCAACCAACTAGGGAACAAGAGAAATTCCAGCTGAAACTGAAACTTTGTTTCTTCCTTTGGGAAGAAAAAGGGTAATTAATCCGCTTCCACCTGGAGTCTATGTCCAAGAAGAAGGTGTAGGGTAAACGAGAGGAACTGATTTAGCTTTCACGTTGTTCAGCAAGTTGGTTTTCCAACCGAAACCAGTTAGCTTGGCCAAAGGCAGAGAGAAGAGGAATGAAAGAGGCTGTCTTGGATACTGAAGTACAGTAGGGCTGATCCCAGTTGATCTGAGTTACTACCTTGCTGGTGACTTCCTAGAGGAGGCCTTGCCCAGGGTAGCACTAAGGGATTTGAGAGAAGTCTTTGATACTGGGAACTGGCAGTGGGTATTTCTTGAGTATTCAAGTGTTCTTGAGTGATTTTAAGACAGAAAATTCCAGCTTTTCATGAGCTTTAGAAAATACAGCTACAGATTAAAGCAGAAATCAGAAAACGTAAAGAGAAAAGTTTTGCCCGTTTTTTGAGACATTGGGAATGTAGCTGTTTGATTGCTCTTCTGGAAACTTATGGAAAAAAAGGATCACTGCTGTGTCAGATAAGACCACGAACTCCTCACAGAAGTCAGTAACAACTGAAAGAATTAGCACTTTTAAAGTACCTTTTGTGCCCACAGCTAGTTTGTAAAATAAACAGTTTTTCACTAAAAATCCATGTTTTTGGCTCAGTTGGTCCGGAATTCAGAAGCTGAATTGTGGATAGAAGCAATGTTCTTCCAATTGTCTGACCTTGATTTTCCATTTTTATTAACAAACCAAATGCTAAGAAATTGGCAGAGAATTTTCCACAGTTTAAAATAAAAATTCTGCTAGTCGTGAACTCTGAAAGATTTCAAACAAAATTTCATCTCAAAAGGTGCTGCATTTTGTCATAAAATAGTCTCTGTGACACTTGAGTGCTTTAAAGTGACATATTTAAAACAAATACAAAGAAGAAATATTATGTTTGTGTATGAGGATAATTCAGTGACAATGGTAATAGTAATGGTAATTCAGTGATAATGGTAACAGTGATCCAGAGTGTGTCCAGGTTGCTTTTTTTGGTGTTTTGTTTTATTTTTTGACTTAATGAACTGAACTGAGATTATTCTAAAATAGAAGGAAGTGTTGCCTAAGTGTATGAGTTGTGCTTTGGTAGCGGAACTATTTTAACTTCCTTTGTTTTTTGTTGGTGTTCTTGCCACCATAGTCCTTTACCTCTCTGGGTGGATTTCACTATTTGAGGATTATTTCCACTGAGCACTTTAACTCTCTTTGAGAATCTTTTGCAATCATGTGTGCTCAGATTTCCAGCTCATTTGAGGTACCATAATAACGTGCAAATTGAATCAATAGTTGCTGCATTGTAAACCTCACCCAACTTGATAAATGGAAGTCAAATTCTTAGCAACTAATTCTAACTCCATTGGTTCTTGGCCAATTTGTGAAATGTGTACTGGGGGAGAAACAAAAAGCCTTGCTGTCAATCAGTACAGCTCTATTGTACAGGCTTTATTTTAAATAGGAATTGAAAAATGGCCTTCAGAACTCTGTAGGTTGTTTGTTTTACCCCACTATCTATATAGATCCATTGGCCTCGTTAGAACCAAATGAGATGAGAAAGACTTCTATTTTGTGTTGCACAGTAAAGTTGTAGCACAGCAATGAAGTAGTGACTTGTGAAACGAATGATCTGGAATTTTTTAGTTCTAGCAACGTGCACTCATGACATTTTTGAGTTCTTGAAATTGAATGGGACCTTTAAAATAGATGCAAAAAAATTACTTGAGTATTCCTGCAGGTTTTGAATTTCACTTCAATACAAATTTACTGGTGTGTTTGTTTGCTGTAACTGATGTACTTATGTAGTTTATTTTCTGGGTTCAAGACAACTGATGTTGAAGAATTTTAAAATATATATTTATATACTTTCTCCTAAAAGTTGTTTGAACGGTTGATGACTGTACTGTTTTGGCAGAGGAAAGGACCAAATCCCCAGTTCAGCACATGCGTCATCTCAGCAGTGTTTTCTGCAAGAAAGGCCTTTAAGTACATCTTGGATATTGGCAAGTGATCACTGTGGACACAACACAGTCTCTGCCCTTCACGAGTAACCAGAGAAAAGGGATTTTATTTAGGTGCTGAGGATGTGTTTGGCCAACAAAGAAAGGAAAACTCGGAGAGAAGTAGGGCAAGTGAAGGAAGGGATGGTTGGGAATGGGAGGAAACAAAACTGCTGGACCTAAAAGCTGGTGCACAGGACCACGGTGGCAGGAGCTTTGCACCATTGCTGGAGGCTTTGTAGGTTGATGGTTGTTTTGTTTTTTTTTGCACACTTTGAGGCAGCGCTGTGGAAAAAGTGAACAGATTTGGCCAAGTTGCAGTAATGAGCAAGGCCCAATTTGATGGATGCTAGGAGTTTTCACGCTGCTTTCATCCTTTTCTCCAAGGTTTCTCTCCTTGCATTTCGCATCCAGGAGACTGAGGAGCAGCAGAAACAGAGCAGGCTTCAAGCTGTGGAAGCAGTATTGCTGGCAGACATACACACATACTGCCCTGTGCTCATTTATTTTTTTTTTCTGCTAGCAGTTTCTTCATTTGAAACGTCTTAAAGAAGAATAAACAAATGGAAGAACCATTGAGCAGCTTAAAGCAGTTATTTCTAATGATAAAACATAAGTTTGCATACAAAGAGTGTTATTCCTGTCAAAGCAGTGGTTAAGATGGATTTATTTCTTGCTGTGTTTTGTGTGAATTTCCATGAGAAAATACATTATCCTATGTATTTCCTTTTGTTTAATTCTGCATCAAATTCTTTTTGTTAATGCTCTTGGGTCAAAAGCCTGTAACTGCCAGGTTTTTTTTGGTTTGTTTATTCTCAGTGTAAGCTGTTGAATTGGCAGATGACATGAATCCTATACTGCTGTACAAAAACAACAAATACTCCATGAATGTGTTGGAGCTTTTTTTATATATTTGTTGAGAAGAAAAATTAATTTCTAAAATCTATCATGCATGTAACAATGCACTTTTGATGGTGAAAATGGTTTGATAAATATTACAAAGTGGTTTTTTGCTACTTTGTACGGCACGGTCTTTGTTAAAGATGAATTTTCTGTAGAAATGAGATTCTATTAAGGTGTCATTGAGGATGTTCATGTCTAAGGCAGACTTAGAGCTCTGAAACTGCATTTTTAGTCTAGTTTTGAGGGTTTTATGTTTTTTTTTAACAATTGAAGGAACTGAAAGCTCGAAGAAGAAAAGTGGTACAGGTCTCAGTTTGTTAACAAAAAATAGGCTTAAGGTATTTCTCCTTTTGGCAGTTTTCCACATGTTGAGTCACAAGGTAAGATCTAGACTGTCTCAACAGAGATTTATTACATGTGAAAATTTGTGAACAGTTTTCTGCAACTGAAGTCTCTGAAACTAAATTAGATCCTGTTTAAATTTAATCTGATATTGGTTACAAGTCAAAGGTATTGGGGGAAAAAAAAGACAAAACAAACAAAAAATAACCCACAGAAAAACAATCAAATAAAAAAAACATCAATCCACCCGCAAAAAATTGAAAACAAGAAAACCCAATGCAAATCAAGAAATTAAATGTGTATATTTTTTTTGCTTGCTGTGGTATTTTCCTCCAAGTTAAACAATTAAATTATTCTACTAAAAATATATTTTGTGTTTAGATATTTTAATTGATGGATATCTGTATTGAATTGTCTTTTTGTTTGTTATTGGCCTCTCAATGAAGAGGCGTGTATAGTGCTCATGAGTAGAGGCATGTGTACCATATATGTATTTCAAAGCAATAAGAATCAAAACACAGCAGGAAGGAGGGCTACTAGATTTTTCTGGATGCAACATTTAAAGACATTTAAATCTGGCTGATTTGCTTTGAGAAATCAATTATGCTGCAGTCAGTAATTATCTGGAGCTAGTACAGCCAAAATTATGGAAATAGTAAAATAAGTATGTGGTCTTATATTTACTTAGAACACTTAAATCTGATGAGGCATTTGCCCATTCAAACCTATAAATGAGTTAGTAAATAGGCAAATAACCTGTTTACTCTACATGCATTTCTATTGCTGTTTGGTTTTGTGTGATTATATCTACTAGTTCTAGTCTTTGGTATTTATTTAATGTAGTCAAGGATAGCTGGTTTTTTTTTCCGCAACTATAGTGGATGTCAACATAAAAATCATGTTTTCATCACTTTTTTTTGTTTAAAGTTATTTTAATTTACATCTTCAGGGAAATAAGGTGCGTATAGATGATAATATTAAAATTTAAATAATTCAAAAAGGTTTGAAAATTCAAACAAGTGTTAGTATTTGCTTGGAATTGCTAATCTGTTATTGGTTACATCTGTTGTCCTTCCAAAAGACTGAAAGCAGAGTGTCTTAGGAAATTGCTGCAGACCACCTGTGCAGATTGAAAACCTGCCGTCATCACTTAATTCTATTTCAAGTGAACACAGAAAATCATGCCTTGACAAAGGCACGTGACCGTGTAGTGTGGAGGCACTTGTACTTTCTCCCAGTATAAGCTTGAAGAAAAGCTTGTACTTTTCTACTGAACTCAATGCAGGATCTTCAGCATCAAACTGCAAGGAAGTCTCTCCTCCTGTAGTGCTCTGCAACAGTAGTATTTCAGAAGCTCTGTCTAACTGTAATCTCTAAATGCCTCTATGTTGTTTTATGTTTTTTCTTTAGTTGTTTGTTTTGATGCCAAGATAAACTTTGATGACAATGCAGAATTTAGGCAAAAAGAAATATTTGCCATGGATGACAAGTCTGAAAATGAGCCTATAGAGAACGAAGCTGCCAAATATGACTTAAAATATATAGGACTGGATGGAAATATTGCTTGCTTTGGTAAGAACAAATAAATCGAAAAGACATTTGAAGACATTCATATTTGTTCAATGTATAGGCTTTGTTTACATTCTGACGCTCAATTCACCCTTGATAATATTTCTAGCAGAAGTGAAACTAAAAGCATGCGGAAGCTGTGCAGTCTGCAGCAGGCAGGCAGGGTGTGATGCATTGGAGAGAAGGCGAGCTGAACGGGGAGCTTCTCTGTTTTCAACTTTTATATGGAGTCAATTGGTTTTGCCAGTAATTAAAAACAAAACAAGAAAAGCAATCCAAATTTGATGATTAGTTTTAGGAAATGAGGTGGTGTAACTTAGTAGGCACTGCAAAAGGTTGTTTGTAAAAGCATTCCCTTTTCAAATAAATACAGTGAGATTTTAATCTCAGTATAAAAGAGAATTGGCAATACCACAGTAATTTTTATTATTACTATTATTATCTAGTATTGCATGTTTCTGTTAAATTCCAGATGACACAGAAGCCTTATTTTATCCATTAGGGGAAACATACTTGGGACAAATAATTCTCATCTACTGTAGCTAGCTTAGAGGATGTTTGTGCTCGTGGTGCTGCTTCTAGACTGGTGCAAATACAAAACAGAAGGCAGTTTCAAGGCACATCTGATACCTGTCCCCAAAATTTAGTTGTTTGTTTCACAGTAACACTAAACATTCTCTCTTGCTGTCATAGTGGAGGGAGGGGAGCTCATATTGGGATTGCTATTCCGGGAAGTTTCTGTTTCTTTTTCATTGCATTTCCCCAGCTTCCATTCCAGTGCTCATACATACCTAAGGGAAGGGGCATGAATAAGTCATAAAATTAATAAAATCGTGAAGAAACCTAAATGTTGGTGTGTATGCACCTGATTTTAAACAATGTGTTGCTATGGATATCTGTGAATAGGTCCTGACCTACTGAGACATATTTGTGGAATATGGTGGGCCATGTTAATGTGGTTGCACTGATGCCTCCAATCCTTTTCTCACATCACATGTTTCCAATTGCAGTGAATGGAGCTGGTCTTGCAATGGCGACTTGTGATATAATATCTCTGAATGGAGGAAAGCCAGCCAACTTCCTGGATCTGGGTGGAGGTGTGAAAGAAGCACAAGTGTACCAAGCGTTCAAACTGCTGACTGCTGATCCAAAGGTAATAAATAAGAAGCTCAGCATTGGTTTTGGACAGGAGGCTCCCCTGTACCAAGTCATACACCTATGTTCCAGAGCTACAAATGGTATGCTGAAAATACAGGTAATAGCATGAACACAGAGGATGAATTTGTGGAGAGGTTATTCCTAACAGTGTTGTGCCACACTGAGGAGGAAAATTCGATTTAAGCAAATAGTTAATTGTAAAGATTGATCTGTGCTCTTTTAAGCTTGGGGCATCCTGCTCTACTTGAATTAAGGCTGCAATCTGATCCTGGTGCACTCTTAATGCTTTTTTTCAGCAGATGAAGGTGCAGTTGCTCCTTTCCTTAAACAACAGGAGAAGACTAGCTAGTATGTGTTGAGCGGAGGTTATTTCCAGAGATGCATGTTAGCATGCTGAGGTCATCGGTGCCCTTTTGCAGACAGAAGCAGAATAGCTACTGAGAGGCTATTGATCAGGCATCAGCACTGGAGCAGTGCCAGCCAACCATCCTTGCCAACACGGAGTTGTGCTTTTCTGTGTCAGAACCTACATTACTGTAGATTTTTCTTTTACTCATGAAAATCTGTCAAGGGGCTTTGATCATCATATCCATTTCCTGCACCTAAGCATCTCTGCTGAAGTCCCCATTTCAGCATTTTACTACTTTTTGTGGATTTGGCTGTTTTTTTTTAATTCTTCCTTTGTCTCCTTCCCTTTTCCTTACTTTCACTGTATGCTATTAAACCATCTAAATGTCACCTTCCTGTGGAAGTTACTTCACTGTAACTATATACCCTGAGTAGCAGTAAGCAACAAAATGTGATTTTTCAGATAGAAGAGGATATTGTTTGCAGCAATACTTCAAGGCAAAATCAGGAAGAAAATCTACAGTACAAAATAAGCACGTGTTGACTTGATGTTGTAAACCTTTAGCAGCTGCAACTCTTCTTTCATGTTTTTAAGGCATGCAGTACCTTGATGTTTCAAGTCTACTAGAGTCATCAGCAAGATCTGAAACATTTTGCTTGGATCTTTTTACACCCTCATAAACCTGGGTAGTGCTTTTTGTTTGTAGAGATCTAGGTGTATGCTGTTCCCAAGACCCTCAGTAAGAGAACCTGTTGCCTTATTCTAGTTAGTGATCTTACAAACTTCAGGTTATTAATGGATGTAAAAGACCATAGACCTGAGGAAGTAGAGAAGCAAGTTATCTTGTGTAGGGCAAAAGGGAGATAGGATGGGACTTGGGATCCATGGTAGAAAATAAGAGTTTCCTTCATTGTCTGATGCTAGTAGACACTGATATACTTGTGTTCATTTCTGTCAGTTTTAGATATTCTCAGGACATTAACCACAGATTTGTTTGTGTTTGTGCAGTGCATGCTTAGTCAAATCTTCATCATCATACTGAGATGTAATTTAGTTCTGAAACTTGACTTAGTGGTGGAAAAGCAGGTGCAGTAAAGGCTTAGATACACAGCTTACCTTATGATTATCACTATGCTAATACCTTTTTCTGTCTGCTGCAGCAGCATAAACAGCAGGTACTAATTTTGGTGATGAAAACTGAGTTTAAGCCATCTTGAAACAAAAAAGCATTTCAGTATCTCTCAGCTATACTGTATCTGCATACCCAGTACTGACTTGTAAATCCCTAACCTTCTATTCCATGTTCCCTTAACACAACCAGTGATAACCCAGTACATAACAGGGGACTGTAACAGCTCTGGCAGTTACACCAGCCTAACCTCAAAGCTCTTGTAGCTTTTCTTACTGCTCTCCTATTGAATGTTAGTGCAAGTTAGCTATTAAAAAAAATAAACATTTAATGTTTTGTTTCTTTCTGCTCAGAAAACTTGATAAATCCCTTACTTCCATTCTCCATCTGTGTTCATTAGTTAAATAAGGTAATGGAATGAATCCTCTCTTTTCTTAGGTAATATTAGGTTTTCAATTCCAAGACACCGTGGCGTCTAACGTAGCATTCACTGTTTGTACCTGGTCAGTAATTTCCCTGTAATGTTTAACCCAATTCCCACCTTATTTGAGAATATAAGAACTTGTTCTTGAGAACTCTGAAGCCAGTTAATTCTTGCCCAAAAACGTGGGGCTTCTGAGGAGTGCATAAAACAGACAGTCTGCAGGGCTTCAGTGTGACTGGTTGTGCTGAAATATGGCACTGGCAGTATTAAGGACACTGCAAGAAAAGAAATCTTCCAGAAGAAAATATTCAGCTGCTCTTTCCAGTAGTTTTTTTTTTTCTCTCTCTGGCTGGCTTTAAGATGTCTGTATTATATTAAAGAAAAAAAAAAAACAACACAGGTATGACAGTTTCATTTAGTAAAACGGGGGATATTGTTTGTGAGGAAAAAAGATCTTTGCTGGTTTGCTTTTGGTTTAATCTACCTGCTGTCAGTGTCTGTAATTCTTTAAAAAAAGGGAAAAAAAAGTTGTTTGTTGCAAAAGGTTACACTGTGGCTTTTGGGTGGAAATGCTGTCTTCAGAGTCAGTGACCCTTTTATGCTCTGCTGGTCTTGTTTGCAGTCTGCCATATCCAATACTTCCTAGGTCGGGCAGGTCATTGCAATGGCTCTGAATTCCTTTCTTTTCACAATTTAAATTCCAGGCTTTTTTTTCTTTCCTGCCTTTCTTATTTCTCTGAGTTTGTTCAGTGTGTCTGCTTGGCAGAAAGGAAATGTCTCCCCACTTCTCAGTGAGTAACAAGAATGGGGAAGAGGGCTTGATTCTGGGAACTGGAGCTGCTGGAATGCCCTGCAGGAACTTATTGCTCCTCTTTGTCCAACAGCACGTAGAAAAGGTTTTTCCTTCAGTGTTTCAGACACTGAGTGTAGCCTGGCTCCTCCCTGCATGCATGAAGCACTGGTACAACTGTTCTTGCTGAGGTCCCCATCTTTGAGCACTCTCACGCTTTCCAAGCTCAACAGGCGCTCATTTTTATTCAGGGTGAAGACGTAGATTGTTGTGTCTACTGTATAACTGTAGCATTCCATAGTTTCCAAAAGGCTAAAGCTGAAAACACAGTCCTGTCAATAAATTTGCTGTCCAGGACACTGCAGCTTAGTGACTGTCTCAGCCCTCTGCTTTGGTGTGGAGTTGCCATTGACTGGCTGAACTCAATCGATTCCTAATTGAAAGTAACACTGAAATACAGGAGCTGAAAGGCCAAAATTATTTGGTTTTGTTGTTCTTTTTTTTTTTTTTTTTGGTTCCTGTCCTTGTTGGTGCTACAAAAGATTTATCAAATCAATTGCTGTTAACAAGTGTTTGCTTGCCATACAGGCAAAAATCTATTGACAGATTGACGGACGTTTCTCTGGAAAAAATACTCTGTATTGACATCTGGTAACTAGTATCCAGGGAATAATTAATATCAGGCACACACAAAACTTTTGATTTCCCTGCAGGCATTCCTTGCTCCAAATTCAGGTTATTGTTTACTCAATGTGGAATGCGTGTTCTTATTCCTGTCACTTTGCTTTGCTGTTTGCTTATGTCAGACGCATCTCTCTGTCCATCTCGGTGATGGGAGAGGTAACGGCACTGATGTGCCTCGCCGTTAAGTGGCAGCGTGAAGCAGAAGTCTCAGGGCTTTTATTTTCCAGGCCTCTGAGAGAGTGACAAGAATTCTGAAGGAAGGTATCGTTAAATCATAATTTTGCAATTCGGTTATTTTCCAGCCGTGCTTGGTGTGAAAGTAATACTGCTTATCCATCCTTATTATATAAGATATTTTTATGACTGGTTTATCCTTTTGGCTTGAGGGGCTTTTGGTATTACTTTTCTTAATGCTGCAGTCCGTTATGTGACAACAGAAGGCATAACTCGCTACTAAGAGAAAAGCTTTGTGTTACTCTTTTTCTCAGATTTCAGAAATAGGGAAAAAAAAAAGCTGCCTTTCGTAACCAGTTTTATCCTAATTTTGGTTTAAGTAATTCAGAACTAATTGGGTGAACTGGTTCAGTTTAAACAATTCAGAAAACCTGGAAGTGTTCAGGCAATTTGAAGCGTAGCGACTGTGCTGGGGTGATTCTGGGCTCTTTGCTCTTACTCTGCAACTTGAAACAAAGACTGGCTCCCAGTTTCAGGGGAAATGGGTCTTTTGAGTATGGCTTCCAACTGTGCTTGACTACAGAGCAGAGGATTTTGTCCTGGAAGTTACGCAAAAATCTGTCTTATTCAGTGAATCTGTGCCTAGTGTTTGTCTGTAGTGTTAGAAACGTGAGCCAAAAAGGAGTTTTTGGCAGTGAACCTTTTCTTCTTAGGAGTTGCCAAGTGCTTATTGTGTTCCCAACCAAATATTCCATGCAGCAGGCATAATCTTGGACAGTCTTGGAGGTGAGCAGAGACTGGAAGAAGAGGGAAATGAATGCTATCATGGAGTGTACCTGATCCAGGATTGGGCATTGAGACACTGTAATCACAGCAAGCAAGGACAATACCAGCAGCCAAGTTGTGAGCACAGACAGCTTGCACAGCTGTTTAATGGGATCTGCAGAATGTCTGTTGCAATATTTGTCTTGCCAGTCAGTCAAGACTGTCAAATCTGTCTTATTTATGATGAGTTGCAGCTTGAGCATCAAAAGCAACATCCAGAAATAGAAATGAAAAAGAAACAGAGAACGTGATTTTCTTCTTGGGTTGCCTTTGTCTTTTGGTTGTTATTGTTGCTAGTTCTGGTACTTTTGTGTGGATTGAGAGGAGGGTGCTTCAGGGAGTGGGGGCTGTAGACTATTAAGTTTTAAAAGTCATAAATAGGGAATAGTGTGTAGAGGTTTTAACAATTTAACAGCTAAAATGGCCACACTTGCAGTGGTAGTGAGCCTTGTCATAGAGTATGCTGGATGTGAGTAGTTTGCTGTGCATTTTCTGCATTTCACTGACAAATTGCCTGTAGTGGATTTCTCAATGTTGTAATGCAATGCTATAAATCTATAGGATCAGAGAACCTTCTCTGTATCACACATACAGCCTATGTCAGCATGTGTATAGTTGTGAATAAAAAAAATGAAATGTAAATAGCATTCAGCTGTAGACGTATAATAGTGTTAGCATTGGATTTGTTTGAATTGTGAGATTGCATGTCATTTCAGATAATGCAGAGGAACCCTATTCTTACATAGTCATTAGGAATCCTCTTGCTTTCTCATTCAAATATCATGCACCCTTTACACACTTCATTACCCAGCTCTTCTTTGCACAGCATGAAAAGTCTTTATGCCTTGTGTGTTTTTCTGATTCACGCAAGAGGGTGAAGCATTCTATGCTGTTTTGAGTACTCTAAAAACTGTAGCTGAAGAGTTAGTGTAGTGAAAAATGTGTAATAGGCTGCATGCCAGCAGTGCTAGACCTGGAAGCAATTCCAAAAATTGGAACTGACCGCTGTTCTCTTGCTTTCACCTAAACTAGAGTACCCACTGGCACACCTCAGCTGGAAGTCTTCCTGGAAGTCTCACTCTTCTTCCTCTCCTGCATCTCTCACAAGCATCTCTGCTTGTTTTTGTGGCCATGCTCTATGAGGCCCAGGTTTACAGGGCCCAGTACTTCCATGGATGCTGACTACAAGTGCAGTGTTCCCTCCTCTGAAAAGCACTTTGTAGCTCCAGCTAGGTGTCCCAAAATGGTGGCACTTCAATTTAGTGGATACTTGTGAAAGATTTTGCCCCCTCTGGGTGAGCTATGGGTTATAATACTTGTCTTCCATAGGTGACTGCTCTCAGGACTGATCGCAAATTATATAGGCTGTTAAAAGAATTCGGGTGCTATGGAAATAATAAATTATTGCTATTCTTTTACTGCTTACTGCACAGCCATATCCTAGTGGCAGTTTTGTACTCACCATTGTTTTTGTATAAATGAAATATTCAATTAAAAAAGAGGTCCTAGTCAGTAAACCTGGTTTTGTGTTGTGATTTGACATTTGTGCAAGGTGATATCTAATAAATTATTGCTATGTGTCAGTTTTCAGAAGGTGAATCTTAAACATCATCTCAACGTTATCTCCTAATAGTGTTGAGGAGCCCCTTCTGCTTTAGGGGTGCGTGAACGTGTATGGTGAGCTGATACATTTACTTTAAGATTTAGAAAAGACTTAAGGGTTGAAAGAAGGACAAGGCACAGCAAGGTGAAGGAAAACTTCAGTTAACCTGGGTAGTCTGCCCATTGTTACAGGTTAATGTCTTCTGTGTAAAGGCAGCAAAGGAAGCTAGGTTAAGTGTTCTGAAAATTGTCCAGCAGAAAAGGTGATTGAGTCCTTTAGTGGTTTACACAAGGTGCCAACACTGCAAGTTTTTAAGAACTGCCTTAAACAAAAACTTAGCCAGGATGTTTCAGGAAGAGCTGATCACACACTGGGGCCAGTGAATGGACTTGAGGTTTCTTTTCTTCTTTCGGGCAACTGCCGTACATCTAAAGCCGTGATGGGTAGTTTTATGTGGACTTGGGCTTTTTAAGCCTTTGAAAGTTTAAGATTGCTCTCATAGGATGACAGTTTGTAGATGTAGAAAAGACAGATTAGAGATCAGAAACATTTTGTAAAGCTGAGCAAATTTGAAAGAGGCACATCGTATGCCTTGTGTCAGAAATTTGTACAAATACTTTGCCTGTAACCAAGGGTACTGGAGCACATCTGTCTGCACAGTATTAACACACAGTTCTTTGCCAGATGCTGCAGAGTTTGGGCTTGTAGGAGTAATCTAGAACTTATCCCAAATTTTTATTAGTGCTTCTTTGTTGAGAAAATATAGACTAATAGAATTTGAGCAAGGACTTCAACTAATGTGCCTTTGCAATTTCACAGGTATTAATTTGAGGTGGGTAGTCATCTTGTAGAGCAATTAAAGTATTGAAAAGACATTCTTTCATTTCATTTAAACGTTTTAATAGACTCCTAGCATATAGCCAATATTTATGAAAATGTGAGGGCAATTATGCATTTTTAAAATGTATAATGGAATTTTCTTGATTTGTAATCAAGAGTTACATATCTTTTAGAAGCATATGTATTATTGAGTCCTAGATAATTGATATGTAAATATGCTTTAACATGAATTTGCAGTTATTTGTAGGCAGTGAGAAGCTGAGTGCCTTTTGGCATTTTAAAGCTGACTATAATGAATCTTAAAAGGGGGATACAAAAATAAACTTACTAAGCAAGGAAAAAAAAATATGCAGAGATTTTGCAGTTACCTCCTGTGTATCAGAAACTTGGAGAGCAGTGGTGGAAGTTGGTAGCCACATAGTGGTAGTCAAGGTATGCTAGGGACCACGCTTACTTCAACTGCCAATATAGGAAATCCCAGATGAGTGTGACAACTGGGGCTTGTAACACTGGGGAGAATCTTCCACTGTTTAAAGAAGAAAAATTTCCATCGTGAGAACCTTGTGGTGTCATCTCTAATTGCAAAATGCCTGATGTCACACATGCAGCATATTCGATACGATGTGCAGTTATGCTTGTGTGTTACTATTGCCAGGTTAGAGGAAAAGCCATGCGTAATACATCAGAAAAATGATTAATCTTTTACTCTACTTATAAATTGATTAAATCTTGAAAATTTATGTGATTCATTCCACTGTTACTGAGGATAAAAGGGGAAGATATTTAGGGAATCTCCATTTGGCAATTCATCTTGGTGAGATGAGTAGTTTATTATGAATCTATTTATAGATCGACTAGCATATAGAGGAATTAAAGAATAATCATTTAATGATACAAATAGGAAATAATGTGTTAATAAAAATTTTGGCTTCCCTACTTAAATTCCTCTGCAGAGAAAATCACCTTTTATTGCTTATTGTTTTTAAGTGGCTTGAGGTGTCATGGCCATCCAGGGAGGAGTTCTTTCCACCAGAATGAAGAAATCTCATCACCTCACCTCCATCTGTTTCTGATAGATGCAGACCTAGATGATGAATTGTATATTTCAACTAGGTGCTTTTAGCCATTTACACTGAGTAGAACATTCTCTTCTGGCAGTGAAATGCATATCAACTGTTTTTAATTATAATTTCCAGAGCACCCTTGATGGATGGAGTACAGATAGAAGGAGCATAGGTTAGTTGAAGGCTTGATTCTGAGGGGGAAAAAAAGGTGCTATGTGATAAATACCATTTTCCCATCATAAATTTATCTTTTAAGACCAAAGAATAAAGGGCCTGATCTTGCAAAGATTTTTAGTGTAACAATAAGTCTATGCTAAAAAAGGGGAAAATGGGGAAGTGTGAAGCAGTGTTGTTTGTAAACGAGCTTTTTGTCTTTTGCCTCTAAGATAAAAAAGAGACCGAATTCTGCTATGTCATGTTAGATTATGTGGTTATTGGAAAAAAGGGGAAAATTACATGAATAAATACGGATGTATCACTCAGCTCTGCTGTCACACTTGCATGCTGGCTTGCATCTTAATATAGGAAAAAGAACAATATCACCTATCGTAATCTAAATTATTATTAATCCCATATGCCATCTGAAATGTCTGGCACAGTGATGTGACTAAGAATAATGAGCAGGGATGGCAAGTAGGGAGCTTTTAGATTCATTCGCATTTTTTGGGGAAAAAAATCTGTTAGAGCATCTGCCCATTTCTATGGGAATGGGTTGAATGTTGAGATGCCCTGTGAATCTTCTGATGTATTCTGTATTCCTGTGTCTATGCCTTTTCATATACTTTAGAGATAGGAAATATATTTTTCTGAAGTATGTAAACTCTAGTTTTGGAGCAGGATGCACTCTTTCCTGTCAGAAGGATGTATTTAATTATATTTGAATGAGAAAAGTATTCCTTGACTTGTGTTCATCCATTCATTTGCATTGAGGAGCACAGAGTGATGAAAACGCTTTGGAAAAGACAAAAATTATTTGAAATATGGCTTAATGAAAGAGGGAAAAGCTATTTCTTTCCTTTGAATCTCTGTTTTATTTCAGGTGAGACTGAATTATTTCAGAACTTCATTATTCATGCTCCAATTCAAGAAGATATTCAAACTTGTTTCAGATTTTAATATTTTATTATCTATTATTCTGAGTGGCTGGATAAAGCTGAAATAAATTAGTCTATTCACTTTTAAAGCTTGTCATGTGCTTAAGTACTTGGTAAATCAAGTCCACATCTACTTCAAATGAGTATTTCTTATTCTTGTTGCTAGAGGTTTAGTTTCATCTTCTAATAGAAAAAGTATCTCAGTTATAGCAAGATGAAAATTAGGCTCGTCTCTCAAAATATGCTGTGTTGTACCCTTCAGTATTTTACCCTACGACAGGGTGTTTTCCTTAGAGCTGAGGAGAGCTCATCTCCTCTATTGCTCGTACCTGACTTTTGAATGCAGTCTACAGCAGACATGAGATAGAATAGCTATTCTATCTCCCACGGCACAGTTCTCTGATGTCTGCAGTCTGGGGGAGTGGAGAAATGGAAGAAATATTCCCAGCCAACCATGGTTCCTTCAGTTGCACAGAAGTTCAACGGATTTACGTGTTTAGCCTTCATTCTGCTGTCACTGAGTGGGGAATAGTGGGAAAGAGAGTCTGTGTAAAGCAGAATGGAATTTGGGCAATGGTAGTACTTAAATGATAATGGAATCTGTCACTTTTTCTAAAAGGTTTTATTTGAAAGTCCTGGATTTTCAATGGAAACTCTTGGTTGTTCTTTGGATTGAGGGAAGACTAAGTTTTTTTGCGGGACTGACTTAATGAAAAAGCTGGCTTTGTGACAGAACCTTCATGTGAATTGTGGATGCATGGTAATTTGGAATTTATAATGATAACAGGGGGGAAAAGAGTAAAATTAATATCTTTAAGAAAACAAGTGGTATACATGCTTACGTGGTGTAGACAAGATTAAAACTTGAAAGTGCTGTGAATTTCTTTTCCTTAACTAAATCCTGATGAAATCACCTGCCCAGAACACTGTTACAGGATTGTAACTGGCAAAAAAAAAAAATCAATTATTGGATAGAAATGAATGAATGTGCAGAGTCATTATTTTATTGTAAATGGTAAAAGTTGGATGCCTGATGCCCAGCAAATCATTTGATTTAAAGGTTTGGGACTGCAATGCTTGACTTCTCATTGAAGAAATAAAAAAGAGCAAATTACTGTTTGCTGGAAAGTCACAGAAACCTTATCAGAATTGTTTAGTTTCTGCTGCACCCTGGAGGTTTTCCTCTTCAACCACTGATTGAGTATGTGCTCTCTGAATTGTGAAGGTTTTGTCTTTAATCAAAACTTTCACGGGCCCCATGCAGTTTTTTGGTTGTTTTTTTTCTGTATGTATTAGTTAGAGAAAATCAAATAAGTTTTTGTTTTCATTTCATCGTACAAACTATGGAAGTAATTGAACTGAAAAGATAAAATGAAAGCAATTTAAAAAAGACAGTGCATACATTTCAGCAGTGTTAGCTTATCTCCCTTAATAATGTTAAAAATCTGTTACACTTCAGTAAGAACACAGATGAGTTCAGCCTTTTCCCCTGCCAGAGGAACAGATTTTCCCCTAACTGACCACTGCAGATTTAGGCTTTTTATCAAAGAGCTTCCTTCCTCTGTGTGTGGTATCAGCACTCAGCGCTGGTGTTCTCTTACTTGCAGGCACTCAGTCTATGGCATTTCGAGCTTATCTAAGTTAGTGCTTTTGTTTGCACCCTCCTTCCCTGGGTGTGCCCTGGTGCTCCTCCAACAGTGCAGCGAACAACGGGGAGCTGCACTGGCAAGACTAAACCTGTAAAAACAGGAATCGATTGGCTCCCTGCACTTTGCTGGGTGGGATGAGTTGCTCCCGGAGGACGGTGCTGGTTTAGGGAAACTTCAGCCCTGAGCTTTGGGCTGTTAGCAGACTGGTATTTTTTCGTGCATCATACAATGCCTCCATCATTCAATGCTGCTGTTGAATTCAGGGAAACTACTTTCTCATAGTATGTTGTTTGTCGTAACCTTATCCAAAGGGAATCTGGTTCATTAAGGGGAAACTCATCATGTCATATGGTTGAGGAGGAGGACAGTTTCGTTGTAGAAATCATCTAGTGTTCAGCTGTCCAGCAAGGAAAACAAAATTATGCATCCATTGCTAGGCTCTGACTAAACTTGAGCTCTGATTAGAACAGGCTTCCTTTCTTCATTTCATAAATCACAGGTATTCTGTGTTCTGGGAGTTTTGATTCACATCCAAGAAAAAAATTGAATTTTGTGTGTGTGAATATATTTACATATTTAATGTCCTCAGAAAAACAGAATTAAGCATTAAATCTAGGGAGAGATTTTCTGCATTTCACTCTGATTTGTGATCAAATGTGTTGTACTCTTCCGCTCTGACACCTGACTTGGTAATTAATTTGTTTGTTAGCGTTGCTGATTTGAAGCAGTGTGTTGTACCATGGAGTGCTCAGTTATGCACACAATCAAGTCGCCAAACCTGCATTATTCATAGTTTACATTGAAAACTGCAGGTGCAACTTTATACCAATTTGTTTGCGATAGAATGTACCGTAGTGTGTTAGGGCTGCGGTCCCATACTGGGATGTCTTCTTTTCTTATCCATTATTAAGTGGAACCAAGAAGAGCATCTCCACTGTTGACTCCTCAGATGCAGCACCTTGGCATATAATTGTCTATATTTGCTACTGTGATGCCAACCTAATGGTCAAAATCCTAGCCCCAGTGTTTAATTATATGGTAGATAAAGAACATGATGTCCTTTGGTGCTGTTGAGGAAACTATAATCATGACTACTCAATAGCTTGTGTAATTCTGTAAACTTGGTACAGGCCTAATTTTTTTTATCAATCACAAAGTCCCTCATTTTTCCACTTCTTATAATCACTGGTACCATACCACCCCAAGAGAATTCACAGTATGACTCTCAGCAGGGGATGATTCTCCTCAGGAATAAGGGGAACTCAGAATCAAGCTAAAAGTGCTGTGTAGGTGTTGTGTCTTTTTTGTCTCATAAGAGAAAAGATGAAAACTTTTCAGTGAGAATGATTGCATTGTATCAGCTGCTTCTCTGTTTCTGATGTACTTTTATCAGCCAATTTTCTCCAAAATAAAATGCCTGAAATGAATTGCTATAATACAAAGGAAGATGCTGTTTTGGTCTGTGTTTCTTTCCCCAGCTGCGTTATACGCACTCATGCCATTTTTTGGCTACCTCAGGGAACTGTGTCGCAGAAAGCAGGGAGCTGTTTTGGAAGTTAAATTTTACACTGCCCCCAAATGCTGGGGAGGAGGGGTTGGTTGGGGTTTTTTAAAAGCGTTT
Source organism: Numida meleagris (assembly GCF_002078875.1). Classification (NCBI taxonomy): domain Eukaryota; kingdom Metazoa; phylum Chordata; class Aves; order Galliformes; family Numididae; genus Numida; species Numida meleagris. The sequence continues at coordinate 14,771,949 of NC_034419.1, read as the reverse complement.
GTCAGGATAGAGCAGCTCTAGAGGCTTTAAGTAAAGCGCTGATTGCCCTGTCAGTCAGGGCAGAGAGGAACTTGGAACTTCACAGATTGATGCTTGACAGAATAATTAGAAAACTGTCACTTGAAGTAACCACTCCGGTGTTCCCTAAAGAAATGTGCCCATGCCAAATGTGTGCTGTCCAAATCTAGAGGTTAAATGTTCAGTAAGACAAAACATAGTGTGTCACCAGAGAAAATTACTTGCAGCATGCTGTGGAAGCGATGCCCCTCAAGCCCCTAAGCAGCGACTACACAGTTTATTGAACTTACCTGCTTTGATCTTGCTCGTGTATCCAAGAGCTTTTCAGCCCTGAACTATGGGTTTTAAGGTAACAAGGTACTGAGGCATTATCTAACACCTTAGATAACACAGGGTCTTGAAGGGTTTGAGGCAAAAGCACTTAAAGCTGTAACAATGCTTTCCAATTCCACAGGTTTTACAGCAGTCCTCTAAGTGTTTTTGAATACCTTCCACTTAAGCAAGAAGAGGCAGCTCGTACCACATGCTTCTTTCTTCATTTTTAGCCCATAAGGAAACCTGGACGTATTCTCGTGTTTTGGGTTGATTTGGAGGTTGGTCCGAGGAGTGCAGGAGAGGAGCTGCGACATTTCAGCATGGTTTGGTTTTCATTTGTGCTAGTGCTGTATTGTCTGGGTAGTTGCTGGCGTGGCAGAGATGAGGGATTTATGCTGGGAAAGGATGCTCTTTGTTGGAGTTGGTTCTGGAATCTTAAAGTGGAAAGATTCAGTGAACATAGTAGGTTTGTCCTGTGCCAGCTGGACTTGCGCACTTGTTGCATTGAGGTGTGTCTCATTTTCAGCATGGAATTTAAAGTATAATTAACTTTTTCAGAGTTAATATTACACAGAAAGTCCATAAATAAATATAAAGGATAATTTTGGATTTGAGTTGAAGGCTTATTCCAAGTCAATTGGGAAGCATATTGTAAGAACTTGTGCTTTATATCATCACCCAAGATCAAATCCCATATGATAGTGGTTTCCTGGTTACTTGTTAACTGAAGGGCTGAATCTTGAATCTTTCCTTTCTCTCAAGAGAATTGTAGAGGAAAACCTGCTTGGGTAGGTTAGGCTGAGTGAACTTTGGACGCTTGGGTTGCATTTCTCAGCCTTGGCTCTGGGGCTGTTGAGGATGTATTTGCAGTGGATCTGTCAGTCAGAAGAAGAAGTGTCTTTTTCTTAAACATTGTAGATGCTGAAGGTCAGCGCTTCTGTGGATTTAACTAAGCGTAATATTCAGATTTGGTTTTTTAGAGTTATGGATGAAATTTCAGAACTGTCTTAGGAAAAGATTTATTTCCAGGAGCAATCAAGGTCTGATTTTCCTCAGGGTCTGTTAGCTATAAAACCACTGGTACTTGAGTGTTAGTGCTGTCTTGTATTAATCTAACTAAAATCAGATTGGGGCCTTAATACCCACACGGTTCTTTCTTCTGCAGAGTGAACTAAACTGATTTTTTCCAGGGAAATGCTGTACACAGTTTTGTACATGCACACATATACAGTCCTTAGAAGTGTTCACATAACTGTGAATTTTGCAGGCCAATACTGCATGCTGGCATTGTGACAGTTTAGGAACATGGGGTTTGTTTGTAGATTCGTCTTTGGTTTTATTTTCCAAGTAGTATTTAGGACTACAATTTTTATAGTGTTTTCATAGCTTCAGTTTTCCAGAAGAAAACAGGCTATGATGGGGACAATACAGTAGAGCCACCAAATGCTGAAAATGGTGTTTTGGTGGAAGACAGGAGTTCCAGCCACCTTGCTAACACTTCAGAGTTCCTATGGTCACAAGAGCTCCATAGCAGCAGATCCTGGAAAATCTTATCAGGAGAACAAGAGGAGATGTCTCCTACGCTGTCATAATGAAGTATTTACTCTATTTTTTATCTTATTTTATCTTATTAATATTTTAAAGGAGTTTTTTAGAGTTAATATTTTACAGTTAATCTCTTTGTAGCGTTTATTGCAAAAAGGAAGAGATTAATTTTTCTCTGTTTATTAATTTCTATCATTTTTTCCCTAGTCAACACATGCCATTCCTACCTTATCTTGAAAGCAAGCTTTTTCAGTACTGGAGTAAATTTTCTAATTGAATAGATCCAGTTGGCATCCTCTAATAGCTTGTCAATTTGCACATGCTGTCTGACAGCTAGCCCTGTTGCCTTCACAACTAATGCTAGTTGAGTGCCAATATAAATGAGTATGATAATAGTCAGATATGTCTAATCTTCTAAATGTAATGTCAACATTTTTCTGTGTGCTGTTTTCCTCACAGAAAAATGATTGAAAAATAATGACATCTTGCTTTGTTTGTCATAGCCACAGACAGTGAACTCTAGAATATTTTTTTTCTTTCAAAAACCAGAGGATTCAAGTTGGGAATGCCTTGTAAAACAGGTCTTATTAGCCAGAGTATGACAATAGGAAGAGAATGTAAATCTTGATGTCCATTTAAAATAGTAGGGGAATGAAAAAGTAAAAGGCAAAGGAAGGCTGCCCTTTAAATGATTGATGGGCCACCTGGATCAGGTACAGTCTAATTTAGAAACATATGAATGCAGATTAAATTTGATTGATTTCACCATTTGAATAAAGACATTTATTTTTGTTGGTTTTGCTGTTTTGCTCTGTTGGAATCCGGAGACAATTAAGCAAGTACTTTACCATGTATCACAACTTTCCAAAAAAAACCCAAAAAACTAACAAGTGCTTTAGAGGAAAGGTAATTTCTTACATGCTATACCACTTGGTATACAAAGTGCTTCCATATAAACACTGAGTTTAATGGACCATTGGAAAAGATTTGTTGTAGTTGTTTACATTGCAGTAGAGAATAGAAGCCCTGGGCTGAAATCAAGGTATCTTACTCAGAATCCTACAGAGAATAGCTCTTTCTTTTCATTAGCAGTCTGGTCTAAACAGGTACAGCAGGAAAAACAAAAAGGCCTCCAGAAGCAATGAGACTCTCCCAAGGTTACTCAAATATCAGTGGCAGAACCTTCATTAGAAGCTTCATTGTATGGCTTTGAGTCATGCAGTGTCACGTCCTCTGGATCATGTTGTCTTCTGCTGCAGGTCACTGCTGCTGAGTTTTGGGGAAAAAAAATTAAAAGTGAATGTGTATGTATACATATTTCTATAGGTAGTAGAGATCAATGATATCTTCAGCAGAAGTGTGGAATACAAGTAGTTCCTCGATGTTGTGTTTTTTCCTGTGGCAGAAAGAAAGTAATCAAGAACGTTCTCACCGTTATTTTTTCTTGCTGACATGCTGGCTGAAGAAGGTTTGATACCAGTATTTTGTCAGGAAATTTACTGAATTGAAAAGAAGGGAGACATTATTTATTAGCGTCCAAAACAAATAAATGCAAATAAGCACAAATAAATAGTACTGTTTTGCAAGGCTGAGAGAATTCCTATAAAAACGAAGTGACTAATTTCATTTTGTCTGTCTGTTTTGTTGAAATAGTACCCTATGAAGAGAGAAAGGTTACTTCTTGAGATTTAATGCCCTGAAAATTTACAGGCTTGATGCTTAAGCAGTAATAAGTGAAGCATTAAGGCATTTCGTGGGGATTAATGACTGGCTGGGAGGAGTTGATGGCTCGAAGAATAGCTAAGGACCATTAACCTCCACTGGTCATTAATCTTGGAAGACTACCTTGAATGCTGAGGTCATTATTGCTATTAGAAAATAAATATTTGAGGAGGGGAGGAGAGGAAGGATCACATGCACTTCTGAAATACATGGTTTGAATGGCTTAGTAGCTATCTCGTGTCTATTGTATGTCTTGCTAGGTGAACAGGCACTAGCAGCATTAATCTACAGGCTTAATAATAGTTTCTGATCTCCGCTGCTTAGGTTGCTTTTATTATATTCACTAATTCGGGCTGTAACATCAGGATAAATACAGCTTTGGCAGTGTTGAATGGAACGTGTGTACCGCTGCATGCTTAGAGAACAGGCCACGTAGCAGTGCTTCGCACTTCGTTCTCATGCTTAAATGGGATGACGTGGCGGCCACCAAATATCCTTCATTCTGCAGCCCTGTCACCCCTTTAGGCATGTGGCACTTGGTTATGTATCATTTCCTTGAATGTGTGAAGGAACTTATCTTTGCTTGTCTTCAACGTGGTGTTTTCAATGCTTTTTTTTTTTTTTTTTGCAGAACAGCAAGGGGTAGCCTGCTAGTTGGACTTGTTCTGTGTATGAAAAGGTCCAAAAAATGGCCTTGTTGTCTCAAATACAAGTGAAAAATCAAGCTAGTAACACTGCTGCTGTTTGCAATTTGTGAACTTCAGCTCCAAGCCACAGGACAGTGTAACCTGAAGTAGCATTAAATGGAAGCAGATGTTTCTAGCAACCTCCAAAATGCCGTGTCCAGTACACTGCTTGTACAATGTTTGCAGCACGAGGAGTGTTTTGCATCCTTACAACACTTTGCCCCGATAAAGGGATAATGTCAGCTGAAAATCAGCTTGTCTTTATCTTTGTTAGGGTTACGAAACTGAGTGAACGAGTTTCGTTTTTTCATCTGTTCATCTCCATTCAGTATAGCCTTTTGTAGGTGCTTACTTTATTTTCTAGGTTAAACTTCCCTCCTTTCACGTCCTGCCATCACAATGAGCTGTCAAGGGAGCAGCTCTTGGATGCAGTGATGATCAGTCATCTGTTCTTTATGTACATAGATTGCCATTGCTGTTCATGTTCCATAGGATGATGCTATGTCTCTTACTCTCAGTACTGTAAATTACTCATGACTTTGTAAATGGTATATTTTACCAAGATATTCACTGAAAACATGCGTTCCTTTATATTAGATGCCACCTACAGGACAATGTCTTCAGCCTTCTAGGACTACTGAAGGTCAGCATAAGAATTTAGAGGGATCTATTCTTCTGTTAGGCGTAGTTTTCCCTGCTGAGAAGTGGGAAACCCTTTGCTCACGTCCAGCACACATTTCAGTCAGTAGAAGATTCTCTTTGCATTCTGGGAAGTTCCAGAGGAGGTTTTGGAGTGGCAGATAGATGCTGCGTGGCTCATTTTGTCCTTCACTCAGTTGAGGAAGCACCTGCTGTGTGCTGCAGTCAATAGGTATTCACTTGCTAGGACTGTTTAGGGAAAGTAACAGAGAAGATGCTCAAGGCATCTATGAAGAAGGATCACTGAGCTATAACTTTATAATCTTTAGGGTACTACCTTTTTTTTGTGTGTGTGTGAGGAAGCCTGTGCTTAAATAAATTAGTGTCTGCATTTCTGAAGGGTGCATACACAAATACTCGGGAATGCAGTTTATCTTTATTTTTTTTAACTTTACATTATTTGTAATACTCACTTATGAGCTTGAAATTAAAGCCACTTTCCCTGCTGATTTTGCCCTTTTTCTATTTGGAAAAACATGATTTCTTCCCCACCCTCTGTGTTTCTAATAAACCCCAAAATTACTATAGCCTCTTTCATTTCCTTCTTGATGCACTGTCAGCATCAGTATTGCATAAGATGCCCTATTTGTTTCTGTTTTTCTCACCTTGAGTGTATATCCACAGAAATATGAGCTTTGATTCCCTTTACTTGCTTGAGAAACTCTTGCAGTTGATGTTGTTATTAATGGGTATATTGTTTTTGCATTATGTCCAGGATCTGCTGTCCAGTTCAGTATTTTTGAATTCAGTTTCATTGATACCAGCAGTACTTCAATGAAACAAACTTAAGAAGTGTGTATTAACTGCTAATCTAGTATAGTTTTCTAAATGAAAGCAGGTGAGCAGGCTTGTATGTGCTGGTTTGACACCCATAACTACTTCCATTGGGGAAAGCCAGGTACCATCTACCATTTTTACTCAAGGATAAAAGCAAATTTATTATTTGTAATATGCTCAATATATTACCATACTTGGGAGTTCTACGAAACTAAATCTGTATGTACTCCTCGAGACACAGATTTGAAGATTAGGAAAGATCTTTAAGATCATCTTTTCTGACCTGCAAACTCTTGAGTAAAAATCCCTGCTTTCGGTTCAAAATCCTGTGGCTGAATAAGCCCTAACCCATTTTGTAGAAGAAATTCTCTATCTTCATATACAAACATCATTAATTTAGGAGGGTACCATACATGAACCTGTAATCTTTTCCATGGTCTATCTAATTTTATGCATGTGCTTCTGTCTTTCTCATTAGAATTTTCAGTTTGTGCTTCAAGTTGCAGTATGTTATTGCCTTCTTGAGTAATTTATAGACAGAATTTACTCTGTAATCTTCCATTCAAAAATGTGTTAGATTGAGGCTCTGAAGTGAAGTGAATCTTTTATGGTGGCTTTCTCCAACTCGATTTTCTTGCAAAAAAAAAAAAAGTGAGAATTTCAGTCAACTCTAGCAAGCTCTAAGAGGAGAAATGCCTGAGACAGCCATTGCTTTGTAGTCTTCTTGCACACAAAGGAATATATGAAAACCAGGTACTTATGGAGATAGTAACAGCAAAATTAAGTTAAAGACTTCCTTAACAGCAGAGCATAATGCTGTATTTAAACTATATATGAGAAGTGGGCTGGAAGTATTCTTTCTGGTTCAGTTTTTAAATCTGCCTCTTCCTACTAAAACATTTTAAATGGAAGACTTTACCACAAGTGAAAGATGAATTAATCAATTTAAGCCTAAGGCAAGACAAGGTATATGTCAAGCTACAAGTTTTTGGTGAAAAGCTGTCTGCTGCTTTGGCTGATGTGTGCAAGTTGCATAGCAAGCTATGCAATGAAATTGAAAGCTTAGAAATAAATACGTGTCTGGTGTTGGAAAGTGAATGGAACAGACTTGTGCTGCCACTGAGCACTCCTAGAAAAGACATTTGCTTGTAGAAATGAAAAATTAATGAGAAACAGGCGACAACTTCAGCATCTTGTTATACTGAAGAAAACTGCTACCTGTAGCTTTTTCATAATTGGAAAACCAAAAGAGCTATCCAGAAATCAATAGAATGGTTCTTGTTTCTTTGAGGTTTTGCATCTGAGTTGCACTGAGCGCTGAGCGCTCCCAGCTGTATGCAATGTTTAATGGATTCCATGCTTATTTTTTGATGTATGGGTAGTCTGGCATGGCTTTAGATGAATGCTTACATATACGTGACATACAAGTGAAGGCTGGAAAATACTCAAGCTTGGGGCAGTGAAAGAGTGCTTGCTCTAATGACTGCTAAAAACCAGTGGTGTTTAGACCCAGCATCTGGGCATCCTGCTGACATCCATATCCAGCAATACATGAGCTGAACTGTTGCAGAATTCCATTTTAAGAGTTTGTCCTGCCTGTGCCACAACTGGTAGGTTATCCTAAATGTTGGCCAACGTAGTCGTCTGATTTTTTTGAGCTGGCAACAAGTAGATTATTAGCTCTTCAGCAGTAAAATGTTTGAAAGAATTTTAGTGCCTTTTCCCTGTGAGTCATTATTCACCGGGAGTGTTCTTAGCTCTCGCATTAGATGTGTTTGTGGATTTCATTTGTCAAGTAATGAATGTGGGGTATAAAGGAGGGTTGCAGTTCCACAGTATTGGGTATGGTGGAAGAGTTCAGACAAATACAAATAATAGGACTTGTAAAGTCTTGCTGGGTTTTGATTTTAAATCCTGAACGGTAAAATAAATAAATATTTCAAAAGTAGCTTTGCAACTTCTGCATGAATTCTATGCCAACGGGAAAGCAAGCTGTCAGTGTAGAAGTACTTCAGCGTTTTCTGCCAGTTCCACTGTTCTCTAGAAGCCATCATCACAGCTGTAGCTATAGGCAGAAATCAGTGGTATTGGATTTGCTGAGGTGCAGGTAATCAAAACCTAGCAGGTAATAATGGAGGCAGGCTATGATGGTGATTAACTGGACCACAGTTGTTTTGCTGGGAAGGAAATTTTAAGGGAAGTTGAAGTCCAGGCCAGAAAATAACTGAGATGATGACATTGAATGAGTGCTCATTTTAAATAAGTGCAAAAAACAGTGGCCGTTTCAGAGGCATAACTGTTTAAACTAAGAATCCAAACATCCTGGGAACAGCGATATGACACGTTCTTGGTCTTGCCTTGGCAATTTGCTTGAATGAGACTTGTTAGGATGCAGCAGCTTACTGATGTTTCAAAGTAACCTGTCCTTCAAGGAAAAGAATATAGAATCAGTAAACACCAGGCATAAGCATTACCAGTTTGAGTCAGAATTGTCATCACTGCTAGTCACTATATCTCTGACAGTAACCTGTAACAGGTGGCTCCTTCCAAGAGAAAGGCTAAATAAACCCTATATGAAGCAATTACAGACCTAAAAAATGTCAAATAAAAACTAGTAAACTGAATCATTTCAATATTGCTGTATTATTGCTTCCTGTAATTTTCACTGGCTCTTCCCAGCTTGCTTCCTTCACACCGCTGGCTATGTAACTCCTCACCTTTCTAGAGAATTTCTGTGTAAATGAAACCATGAGTCATTCACTCTAGATATCTGCCAGAATAAACACTGACCCTTTCATTCTGCTCCTTGCTTTCTGAATCCTACCGGGCTTCATTTAGATCTGCGATAATGCAGATTCTTCCACGTTGTTACTACTTTGATAATCTCTTGCAAAGGAACCTGTGGAAATGCTTGTTTATTTTAATCATAATGCATGAGCAGCTGTAACTTGCTGACAGAGATTGTTCTTTCTTTAATTCTGAGTTCTGAAACCTCTTGGTACGTTGTTAATCAAATGTTTGGATTTTGTCATCTGGCTAGCTGAAAAATCAAGAAATGATGACAGATGTGAATGGAAAGTTTTTGAGCATTTATGAGTGAAATGTACTGATTGTCTCAGCAAGGACCTCTCTTGCTTTTCCAGTGCTTCTCATTTCTTATTTGCATCAATTTTGATTGTAGCAATGTGTTGCCTGGAGTTGCAATTGGGTACCCTCCCATTTCTGATATGTCCTCCATGAGGACACGATCAAAGCTTTTGAGAACAATTGCTTTCCATATGACCAGAATAATCCCGAAGGAAAGGAGTGATACATTAGTCACTGTACCATTTACCTTGGCTTTAATTATTTTGTGCATTTTCTTTTTCTGTAAAGCATATATTCTTCTTTATGCTGTTTCAACTGTGATACGCTTCTGCTTTTGGAATGAAGAAGAAAGTTTAGACAGTTAAATATTTTTCCTCATGGATATGAGCAGCAAGGTCCAATCCATGGTCATTAGGTGAAAAGAAAACGTTGCCAATGAAATGGGTTAAAAAACATTTTTTTTATTTGGATCCTACTTACCTAAATTTTTAAGAACTTTTGATATGCCTCAAATTTGAATCAAAATTGGAACTGCTCAGAACTTTGTAGAGCAAAGGTATTTTTATGATGCTTTACTTTTAATACCTCTACAGTGTTTCATCCAGATTGTCTGTAATGCTGAAATGAATTGGCATTCCTGCAAATACAGGGAGTAACCTGTTTGTTCTTCCGTTAAGTCAAACACTGGGCTTTGTGGGTGTCTTGAAGCGAGGTTTTGAAACATTGCTCAGTCGGTTGTGGAAAGAATTGAATTCATAGGCTTGAGGTGGGGGACTAATTCAAAAGACTTCTCAGTCTGCAGCTGGCAAAGGATTATAAAAGAGTGTGTCAGTCAGCTGCAGCCAGTGAAGACAAACGACAAAAGGAAACTTTGATAACAAGAGTATTATCATCTGTTGTTATTCAAGAATCATTCAGTTGACTTCCTGGATTATGAAGTTTAATTATTTCTCTTCCTTTCCCACTCTTTCCATCATGCCACTGCAAACCAATTTGTGATACTACAGTGAGTTACAGGTGCATAAATTAAGTGACTGGTTTCTAAGTTAGACTTCTAGGGCAAGCTTATGGTAAGTCTGCAAAAAAAGATTTAACTTCTTTTTTTTAGTTCAGGGGTTAAACATCATGAGAAAGTGTGGGAAAGAAGTGGATTCGTGGTATTCTAGTCTAGGTTTTGGCATGTGGTGAGTTCTTTTGTGTCTTCAGTGGTTTGTGTCATGGCTTTTGCTTGTGTTTTTATCAGCAGAAGCATTTTACTGTCAAAGACGTCACTTGTACATGTGCCTGTGTGTTATTTTTATTCTATTTGAATGCAATGAGCTTGTGAAGATGTTGTGCATCTATTTTTCCCTTTTAAGTGGAGGAAAAAAAAACCCATACAAATTTTACCATTACATTCAAAACCATAATCATGCAGCATATTACATTTCTGGTCTTATTTGGGATTAATATAACATTCATACAAAGAACTTAATCTTTTTACATGAACAACATAGTTCTCAATGTCTTCATATTGACTCCTAATTGTTGCATTTCAGAAGATGAAAATACTGTTTTACAGGAAGTGTAATCATACAGTCTTTCAGATTTAAACATCTGTTGATATGAAAAGCAAACTATTCTTGCAAATTATTTAAGACTGAAATTAAATAAGCTCTAATGAATATTTTTTTTATTTGCAACTTAGCATTTGTGTTGTTACAATAAGACAGGCTTTCAAGCAGTTAATTCCAATGACAACTTTTCACAGCTTAAGTGTTACCTTATTTTTACAGAATTAATCTCAACCTGTGCCCTTTGACATTTTCCCCACACATGCAGACATTTTTCAATTAATAAGACAGTTGGCATCTTAGCAATGAATGCAGATAGGGAAGCCTGCAATTAATAGATAACCTGAAACAATAGTTTAAATAGCCCATGATTGAGCTTATTTAATATGTAAGGAGATTTTCTCACTTAAAACAAAGAATAAGTGAATGTGTGCGAGATTACCAGTATGCACCAGGGATATGCCATTGTCTGGGCTGAAAAGAGCCGCGCATCTGTAGATAGTTGATAATGCAGATAATTATTCATTTGTGTGTAACTGACTATTTCGTAATGTGAGAGGGGTACAAGTTTGGGGTTTTATTTTGTCTGAATTAGATAGGGAAATGATTAATTACAGAGCTGTATTTCATGTCAAGTTGTGAATAAATATGCTTAGCATTAGTATGGTTGTTTACAAACAAGAAACCCACATCACTTGCCAACAGTTAGATTAAAATAAAATTATTCAATTCATCACTAATTCTCTGTAGGAAAGATCTTTACATTTGTGTGGTTTGGCACATTGTAATTAAATTCCTTTAAAACATTTTAATTAGGCTGAAGTAAGCCAGAGTCCTCTTGTTTGCTATTTGTAGGCACTCTAAGGTGTCACCAAGGCAAGAGCTGCTGAGTGCTACAGGGTTGCTTGGTTTTAGAAGAGCACTCAGTGTGATTTTTAGTGTTTCCTCACTTAATTGATAGATGGCCTTACCAAACTGAAATTCATCTTGTATTCAGTGTTTTTTGGCTGCGTGTTGCTGCCCTGAAGACCAAACGTAGCACACTACTTCAAACTGGTGTCCTATGGAAATAGGATTATTGGTGAAGTTTTTCTACCGCAAGTGAAGGGCCTCTTAAAAAAAGGACTTGTTGCAGAGGTTTGCAACGGATAAGGTCTTTTGGGACAAGTCCATATGTCACCTCCTTGCTTTTCAGCACTATAATCTGTCTGTTTAGGGCCGGTACTGGTGAGAGTATATCTATGCACTGCTGTGGTGCCAGCTGCAGGTATCCACATTCGTTCAGCATTATCCTTATGGAGGTGAACTGTAGCACTAAAATGTCGACTGCAATGAATTAAAAGACAATAGCTTGAAGTGCACGTGGGTTGGCTTTCAGGGCCAGTGTATTAGTTCTGTGTTGAACTCTGGTTGTTTTGTAGCTGCTGGATGAGGCTAATGGCTATTACTGCACACTGTCATTACTGCCTGTATTTCTCTTCTTCTTCTGGCTCTCAGTGGCCCAGGACCACTGTGCCATACAGTGCATCGATGCAGAATAAAATCCAAGTCTCTGATAGAAAGAGCTCTGAGATGAGGAGATGATTTTGCATTGCAGCTAACTCAGGTGAAAAGGTGAGATCTTGCTCCTCTCTCCTTCTGTTCATGCTTTGTTTGGATTCCAGCTGTTTCAGGAACTTGCGCCCTAAGGTTCCAGCATGGTCTAGGTTGGAAAATGGAGGAGGAGAGCTACAGTCACAGCCTTACCTCTGTCACATCTGGAGTTCTTTGAGGGATTGAGGATGCCATAACTAAAATGTGTCAGTGGAGTGGCACTGGAGAATCTTATTGGAAAGCTTCTCTTAGACATGGGAGTCCATGTAATGAAGTGTCTTAGGCTGGCTGTTTCAGCTCAGCCAGTGGCAGCCATCAGCTGGCAGTACAGAATGGAGGCAGGAGCTGCCTTGTTGGTGCTGAAGAGAGAGGGTGGGAATGGGGTGGTGGTGGGCCATTAAGGAACTAGAAAGTGAAGGCAAGGCTTCCCTGATTAATCAGTGCTGCTATGGCAGACTGCAGCTCAGCAGGAAACACCCACTTGGAAGCATTTGTATGTAATCTCTCTTTCAAATTCTCTTTAGCTACTACTGTGTTTAAGTACTTAAAAAGTAATTAACAAAATCTACACCCAGTACATGCGTTAAACTGTTTCTGCCTGCATCATTTTCCTTGCTTATAACCATTTACATTGTTATCTTTTGAAATAGAGACTTTGAATTTGCATTTATTGTACAGCTTTGCCCGACTGTGATAGGTTCTGGGCACTTGTCTGTGAACAAGGCATGCTAGGTGATGAAACAGACTCCCAGATCAGGGTAAACTTTTCCTTTCCATGTGTCATCTAGCAAAGAAATACAAAAAGTGGCTGCAAGAGGATCCTAAACCTATGTCACTTTTATGCTACCGGTTTGTAGAACAAGAAATCTGCTTTGCATGTACTCGTTTAACTGATTTTGAAACTAAGACCTATGAGACAGTGCTGGACTTAACTGTTCGCTTTGCATTTAATACTGCAATTGAAATTGATTGAGTTTCAGGTTGGTTTTTTATCTCTTTCGGATTCCTACATCAAGGAACCGATGGTAGGTTCACAATATATTGCAATACGGATCACTGCAGAAGATTTGAATTTAGAAGTCTGTTACTCAAGTCAAATGAGATCTTTGGGCTTTGTGATAGATGGTCAGCTTTTCACTTTTTTTTTTTTTTTTTTACTATTTAATGTGGGAGTTTAAAATTTAAGAAGATTTTCTGTTTCTCATTGAAGTTGACAGGCATCTGGATTTTTTTTTAGGTAGATATGCAGTACTCAGCCTGCTTCTCGTAGTCGTTTTTTCCTTGCCTGTACTGCAAAATCACTTGTCAACTAATGGAATATGGTTAAGTGAGAGAATGCAAGTTCTTTGTGTTGCTCTGTATAGACCTGCACTGAAGTTTAAGAAGCAGACTGTGATTTACACGCTTCTCCTGCTAATTTTAATGTCTATGACTCCCCATGGCTGCCTTGAGCATCTCAACCTTGATTACTCTAAAGTTAAGTTCCTTTATGCTGGCTTATCTGTGATTGTTTTATGCTCACTCCATCTGTTTCTTAATGTAGCTGTATAACTTCTTTCACAGTTCAGATTTGCTGATTATATCACTTTGGGTTTCTGGTTAAAACATTCAACTCTGCTTTTATTATAAGATGCTTTGATAAATTTGTGAAAATTGTCTGGTAGTTCATTATCAAATAATTATTTCTCCGAAGCGGATTCCTTTTTTCAAGGCAGAAAATAGGTTAGAAAAACGTTTACTGAAAACGAAGATGAGAGTTTAGATTATTTGGGTGAATAAGGTGATGTCACTGATTTCTCAGGGCATTTTCCCTCTCTTAATTCTGAGGGAAAAAAATAATGTTAAATTGCATTTTACGATTTCACAAGTAGCAAGACAATCGAAAAAGGATGGAGAACCACTTCGTCAGCTTCTGAGTCATCCCATTTCACAATAATACAGTTCTTAGTGTAGCATCCTATTTGTGAGGTTGTTATTACTGGTCATTAATTTTTAAACTGTCACTTTTTTTTAGTTTAAATTACTTTATATAACCTTGCAAATGATAAGGATCATCATCCATCTTTCAGCAGTCCTGTTCTCAGCTAAATTTCTTCAGTATATAATGCCAGACAGACCAGTTTTCCCAAGAGAAGTTTCTGGAACAAAAGTTCTCACCAACATTTAGGTGGCAGCAAGTCCTTATGGTGGGCTACTGATTACCTGTTCAATCACCTGCCCAGTGCCACATACTTCAACAGTGTTAAATGGTAACTGCTGAGATTAGGCAGTACTATAATCAGGGAAACAGATAAAAGAACATACATTCAAGCATTAACTGCTTTGTTATTTAATTTGAGCAGGGGATGCATAGGAATAATATTTAAATGATGGATATAGCTTTTGTTTAATGGAAGAGCATACCTGCATTGAGGAAGGTTTGGATCTATCTTGATATATCATCTTCTTGTCTCCAATAGCAGCCAAAAGCAAGTTCCTAGAAAAAAGCATTAAAGAAGGACAAGCATGTGAGGATGCTTTTTGATATATGCCGCCTGCTTTATAGTGATCTTTGATATCCTTGTATTTACCAGCCTTTGCCTTTCATCCCATGAATCTATGTCTGTGTATTCTGGTCTCATGTAAACTTTTCACATCCACAGTGTCCTGTGCCAGTCCTCACAGTAACAATATTTTCTATTTAAAAATGACAGAAATATTGACCATCCCCTTTTTTGCTTTTTGTTTTTGCCATCTGTCATTGCACAAATGAAGGGCTAGGCAATAAAATTCCCTGGAGGCAGGCACTAACTGATTGCACCTTGTTCCTTTTCGTCTCTCTACTTACAGTCTTCCCTAAATACCATGTTTCAGCTTTCCTTTTTCTATGATGGAAAGCCCTGTTTTATTTGCTCATTCGGTATCCAAAGCGTGTTCAGTATCTTTGTTACCCTTCTTTGTACCTTTCTTAGTTGTATTGTTTCCATTGTGAATTCACTTATGTGTTAGTAGTTGGCAGATTTTATGTGATAGTAATTCAGAACCTAATGAGCGCAGCAATTCAGGTTTTTGATGACTAGCATGTTACCATAAAAGAACTGTTTCTAATTATTTGGAGATTTCAGACGTGTATATGCAGTTCAGTACCCATGACAATGCATTTTTACACTTTAATTAAGCTTCTGGAATCACAAAATCCCTTTCTAAAAGTTTCCATTGTCTCAATAAGAAAAAAAGTGCGACCTAGATAGGAGCTTGTGTAACATTTTGTGTTTTCCTGTGTGGGGAATACATGCCAGAGATGCTTCTCAGGTGAAAAATAGCAAGATCTCAGTTTCTCTAAAACAAAATAGTCACTGTTCTCCATGCTTTCTCCTTTTGAGGGAGTTACAATCACTCAGTATTTTGATACTCTAGATAAATATAGATTTAATTCTCTCTTTAAATATACATTTAGAGATGAAGGTGGTTTGGATGGCTATTAGTTTCAGGAAACAAATCCCTTGCCATAACAGTTTGAAAAGTAGTAGCTAGGCCTGTCCCTTTCTCAAAAGAAAGTGCAGAACTGAACAATGGGAAACGTAAATGGTAGATGTGGTGTGATGGGTTAGGGTGTGAGTGGTACGATGTGAAGTCAAACAGAAGGTGAAATCTTCACATAAAGGGAGTTCCCAACTTTCAGTAGGTAGAGAAGTCCTAAGACGGCTTTATAGGCTAACAATTATTTTTCTTTAAAAATAGTTTTAAAAATGGTTTTAAACAGTTTTAAAATGAGATGCTGAAAATGTTGTGCTTTGTTTATAAATTTACTGGTATTCCTCAAACATTACATCAAGATTTCAGGCCTTACTTGTTCCCACCACTCCTGAATTTTGAAGTTACTCTCTCGGTTTACAGTAGGGCATAACTGGGCTGAACTTCATGTCAGGATCACATCTGTGGCCAACAGGTCGAGAGAAGGCACACCTGAAGACCTTCACAAATTGATCAGATGCATTTTAAATTGAAATAAAAATAAAGACTTGAGTTAATCGTCGAATCAGCAGGTCTGTTTAATCAAGTCCTTTTGTGGCTATTCTTGATTGTATCATTTAATTGTTTGGGTAGCTGGCCAAGTGTTTGTTAACACACCCAAATGCACTGAGCAGCGTAACTTAGTGTGAACAATTCTTCTGACAGCACCTGCACTGTGGTTGAGTACTGCACTTGTTTTGTTTTTATCTACCCATCTTCTCCCCCCCTTCCAGGAACATTGCATTTTTTGACTTTGAATGATGTAAAATCATTTGGCCTTTGGCCTTTGAACACATCATAAAGCCCGATGAGACGGTGCACAGATCCATCCTGGGGCACAGCGTGTTGCTGAGATAGCAGGAGCACACACGTCCTGTCATATGGCATTGCTTAGATGATGATCACGTTGCTACATTACTTTTCAGATAGCTAATAATTGTTTGTCAGAAATCCGATCTGAACTTCAGACACTAAGAATGTTAAGGGTAGCACGTAGCATAATTTCTCTGAGAAATTAAAAAGTACACAGGCAAAATTCAGCAAATATTGGATCAATTTTAATAGACCTTTTGTAGTCTATAAACCACCCTGGATGAGTGAGTTTGGAGAGTATTTATAAGTAATTATGCTAATATGGTGCAGTCAAATAACACAAATTCCCTAGGTGTTTAATGACCAGTGCTTTCCAAATATGCCTAGGCGAGGGGTGGATGGTTGCATCATGTTTTTGCTACAATAAAATCCCTAAATCAGATCTAAACATGCAACTACCCTTGGTTCTGGGGGCACAAAGAGAAAATTTTAAAACCTCTGCAATATTGCACCTTTGTCTGATATGGAATTGACCGTGTGCGTTGTTTTGTTTTTGTTCTTGCAGGATGTAGTCATGGAGGTAGTCATCACCCCTTAATTTTATTTTGATCTGCATTTGGATGGGCTCATCCAGGGGATTGATCACCTCGAGGCTCAGATATTTAAACAATAGTCAGAACAAATTTAATTTATGCTCTTTTATTCCTTGTACCCATGATCATTATCCTCTCATACTGGCACCAAAAATGCAATTGTTTTAGGAACTGCCAGCTGCATTTCATCCCCCAAATGATAGTAAAGCTGTTGTCTCGATTCTCAAATATATTTTAGAATAGCACTGTGGCCTCGAGATTTTTCTTTCCTTATTTTTGTCCCTTATTACCATAAATAAAGATTACGTTGGGAGGCTGCTTTGCTTCCTATCAGTGAAAACATGCCTACATGGTTGCAGGCACTCCTTCGCCCGCTCTGCCTGTATTCTGAAGTAGGATTAATTAGCTCATGTTCTCAACTGTGTTAACTTGGTTTCTGGACAGGGGCTGACTGATGTCTTGTCAGGCAGTAGCACAGGCACAGAAAACTCAGGAAGGTTTGCATCTTCCAAAACACACCTGAAGTGCAATCGTTGCTGCATGGCAGCGATGGCATCGTGGTGATGTGTGTGCCCAGGGCGTGACCCACCGATGGGGAAACCTTCCAGAAGCCTCCTCCAGTGACTTAGCTCACTGAAAAGTAATACTGAAGTGAATATTCCCAAGGCTGCTGTGCTGGCTGCCATGGTATTTGAGAGTTTGAAGGAGGCTGTGCACATGGAATGGGAATGTTTCTGCTCCCAAAAGATGTACAACAACTGGATGTGGCAAGAGCCACGCATTCACTCTCTGCGAGACACATTCCTCAGGTGCTTCTTGAATACAAGCCAAAATAACAGTGTCAGGGAAAATGCTCAGTGTGCTTTTCCTACCTGTCAGCCAGTCCCCCTGCCCCAAAAGAAAATCTTGTTTGGAGGATCCATCAGCATTCCTCTCGTGCTGTGATATAACGGTGCGTTATAGTGAATCTTAAACCCTGACCCATTTTAAAACAGTCAGAAACATTCGAAATTGCATGGCATTGATATTTCTTGACTGCAGGCATTCTTGCTTTACTTTTGGATGACTCATCCTCCTTAATTTTATCACCTTCAGACTTTGAAAATTCCACCCTAAAGATGCAAAATACCACTTCGCCTCTCATTTCATAAAGTAGAATAAGAGAGTTCAGCTTTAAGTAGGAAAAATAACCGTGCTCTTCTCTCCGAGGGGATTTTTGTATTCCTTTTCCGCATTGAGTTGCACTGTCCTCTAGTGGATATCTGAAGCAATTGTTTCTGTGTTTGTGACTTTCATACCACTGATACAGGAGGCTTAATCTTTATTTGCAGATGAACCATGAACATTGCCTGATAAAAGAGGCTAGTGGATTACAGTAAGATTTCAATACTGGATAAGAATAAATAACTATAGCTTGGAACCAAAGTGGAGTAATGTAGGGATGTTTGGAAATGTTTGGGTCAGTTGGAGAAGAAAGGTGGAGCAATGGCGCAGGTATATGGCATCTGTGTTTTGTTACATGATGCTGGGAGTTGCAGGTAATCTGCTTTTTTCACTTTGAAACAAATATTTTAAAAATGTGAATAAATGAATATAAAGACTGGTGGAAAAATAGGATTAAATGTGCCTTATTAGATTGAAGGCGACAAACTATGTATCTCACTTTATGCATGTATTTTTTTTTTCATTTCAGTTTTGCCTGACAGCACACTATTGGCTTTATCTTGTTTAATTTGGGGTGAATTCATGGATTAAGTTTGGTAAAATAATGTGTTTTTTGAGGATGTAAATTTAGCCCCTGCTGACTGGCAGGACTGGGAGACAGGATTCATGTTATAACCTTGGGAAGCACTGGAAGCCTCTGGGCAAGAACAAGTTGGCCAACTGCAGCCCTTGAATGGACTGTCCTCAATGTGGGTGTGAGCTGCAATGTCCTGGAGAACAAATCTTGTGACAAACGCAGGCTGTTTCAGAGAGCCTGCATGTATCTTTAGCTGACAGAAGAGCAAGGAGTGGTTAATAAATGAATTCAGTTAGCTTGAGATGTAAAGGTGGGTATGTTTTGTTGTCATTTTTTCAGATTTCAGTCAAAGCAAAGTGTAAGTGAGCTCTTTGCTAGCAGAGCTCTTAATTTGCTGCCGATGTGGTTTTATTGATAGTTGCTGAGTAGCTAATTTTCAACTGAAATAAATGGATTGAACTTCCAAGCAACAATTTACAGCAAGGTCAGAGATTGTATCAGTGATTTTACAATAATATTTACAGTTCCTTGTGAGTATTCATGCATCTGTGTGTGCATATAAGGGAAAAAGATGTAGCAAAGCAAGACAGCCCTCTTTGGTGACCACCCATGCTTGGACCATCTTCAAGCGGTTGTGAAACCCCAGGTTAATAAGCAGTCATGGTGGGGGTTTTGTTCTATGTGAAATTCAGGGTTTTGCCAGAGTTGAAGCATCTGCCATTGCTCTGTTACATTTACTTTGTTGGGGTTTTTTTTGTTTTGTTTTGTTTTTGTTTTGTTTTATTTTTTCCAGTGCCAAGTGTTTAAAGCAGAATTGCAGGCTCTGTCAAACCTTGTTGAGGCTTACTTTAATAAAAAGTTGCTGTAAATTAGAATTGTTAGTAATTAAGCAATATAGATTTTATATATTGTATATATTTTGTATAGATACAGCTAGGCATAAGTATTTCTTATATAAAGAGAGAGAGAAGGCTGTGTGTCTGCATATATATGCATACAGTATTTGGGAGCTGTGAAATTAATAGGTATTGCATACTGTACCTAGCATGAAGACAGCAATAATGCAGCTCTTACTTAAGTTTCCACCACTTTTGCTTGGGGCTGGCAGCCTGCAGGTTGTTACCACCATTGATGGTGACGTCTTAATGCTGTTGTGGGTTCTTCTATTTCTCCAGAGAAGTCCATAATTAATTCTGAGTGCATTTGAGGGTGATTTCACATCTATCAG
Source organism: Numida meleagris (assembly GCF_002078875.1). Taxonomy (NCBI): domain Eukaryota; kingdom Metazoa; phylum Chordata; class Aves; order Galliformes; family Numididae; genus Numida; species Numida meleagris. The sequence continues at coordinate 14,752,087 of NC_034419.1, read as the reverse complement.
TTGTTTCGGTGGATGGAAAGAGCCCAACCTTTGGATGTGCTGGTATCTTGAATTTCCTTGATAATGTCTCTGAAATACAAATTAATTTTATAAGGAATACTATTTGGTAGATGTGGTAATAATGCTACCAAGTCTCGTACTGGGCAGTTTGTCCTCTTACTATTAATGTGTTGTTCCATATGCATTAGATACTGAGCACACTAATATGTAACTATTCCAATTAAAAAAAAAAGGGAGGTTTTCTCTTATAGACTTGAATAACACAGGGATGCACATTCTCTGTGAAATACTGAAAACCTTTTCATCCGTATGCTGGGTCTGAATGTTAAAGCTCTTTCAACTAGAAATGCGAGGTCTCATCGGTCTACAGAAGCATATATAAACAATGTTCACAAGTTTCAGTGAAGTTAAAGTGAATCTCAGCATCGTTGGGACTGATCTGTTGGCTTATTTGGAAGATTACAATAAAACCCAAGATTGAATTCTCCACCTGAATCAGTTTCTTATTGATTGAATCCTTTTAGACTCCTCTCTAATTTAACAGGGTATTTTTATTAGAAGTCAAACATACAAACATCAATTATCCAAGCTGCATCTAATTTCCTTCAACATTTTTTTTTCCTTTTGCTGCCAATGGATTAGAAGACCTGATTAGAATTCAGCTTGAAAGCTAAAAGGCAGATGCTTAAATGAGAATGTCTGCATTAGGAATTAAAATATCTGTACTGAGCATAATATCCTCCTCCTTATCTCTAATAATGTAAACACCCTTGGTTAAGTTGATATGTCACATGCCTGATGCAATGTCCCTGATTAAGGAGCGTGTGTTAGGAAGGGCAAAGCAGTGCCTGGGGCTTGTCCTGCTAGACTACATCACCAGTACATTTTAACATCAAAGCACTTTGCATAGGTAGCTCCCTACCATAGGGGTTAATGGCATAAGACTTTGAAGGGTTCTGTTTTCCCTTGATGTGCTTTTACATCCCAAGCCCATGAATATTTGCATGTGCACAGGTAGTTGGAGCAAAGCAGAGAAGAAGCCTTGTAAGGTTTCACCATGGGTAGCTTCTACAAAGGGGAGGACTTTCTGGGAGCACAGAGGTGAAATAAGTAGTTGCAATGACATCACTGTTAAACACCTAGACGGGTGAATGTATGCATTTAACGTGACATTAAATTGTTGGCCTGAGTCTAACGAGGGCAGTACTGTGAGAAGCCTTGGAGCTGGGAGCAGCAGAGGGTGTTGAGAGGGGTCAGCGGTGTAGCCCTGCTGTCACCTTCATTTTGGGGCTGTTGAGCTGGTATTGGAGTTCTGCAGAGCACTGCACGTGCCAATAGTAAATGATGGATTTGCACTCCAGGTTTCTGCTGCAGGATATAGGTGAGCTGATTACTTGTGGGAAGCAAAGCACGTGTTGAGATTTTTTTCCCTTTTTCTTGCTGTATTGCGGATGGCAGTACTACTGGCCATGGTGAGCTTTCAGTCTGTGTGACTGCGTATCTCCGGAGCCAGCTGTCATGTTTTGTGTGCAGAGGAATGCTAGACCTGGTGGTGCAGAACTGCGCACATGTGTGACTGCAGGGAATGTTCTCAGTGTCAGCATGAGGCAATCTGCCTGCTGGGCACAGGGAATCTGTTCACCTTGTGCCTTGAGTTTAGCATAACTGTGGTTGACATTGTGCACAAGAGAAATCCCAGTGTTGTTTCGTTCCTCCGGACCTAATCCCCCATTTTTTATCTCGTCTTCCTGTGAGTCAGCGCGATTCTGGCAAAGCCTGTTTGTGATGCTCAGGGAAGGTTATTGTGGAGCATCCTCAGCCTTCCTAGAGCTGTGGTGGGAAGCCTGCCATGGGAACTTGGATTCAGTGTTGTGCTACCTTGACATAATTTTCTGTGTGTATGATAGTTGTCTTTATAAGACAGCACAATGTGCTGTTTTCTGTTGCAAACAGTAGCTACTTTGTCATCAATTTTATTTACCTGTTGTTATTGCTAGATTTAGTATTGCTGTATTTGATTTCATGAAAATCAAATGTTCCTTTCAAGCTGGGGACCCGAAGCATCTGGGTGGTGACATGAGTGCAGGAATTTCAGTTTCTATAAACTGATGAATAGCAGTTGAGGTTGTTATCAATTAATCTGTAGCAATGAAAACTCTTCATTACATGCCTCTCCTTATTAATTAGAAGGGATTTTTACTCCTCTTTATCAAGTCGGGGCAAGTGTGTTACCACGTCCTCTGTGCGGCTTATAATAAAGTGTGCATCTGTATTATTTTGTGCAGTGTGCATAAACACAGATCCAGTGTTCTCTTGAGCCCCAAACTCTGAAGATTCTTCCAAATCCAAAACGTAGATTGTTTAATTTTGAGTAGAAAATCTCCTTTTCTGCATAATAATGTTTTTTATGACATAAATTGCAATGCCACTTTAGACCAAGGCATTTAATCACTGCTACGTACTACAGAAACAATACACTCAGAATCAACTTCTTTGAGCTACGGCCATGAAGCTTGCAGCCTTCTGTAAATGAAACTCTATCTAGCAGAGGGAAGTTTTAACCCTGCTTTAGATCTAATACACATGTTTATTAAAAATAACTGTTTCCCACTCTTCTTTCCCACAGGTTGAAGCAATACTTGTGAACATTTTTGGGGGTATCGTCAACTGTGCCATTATAGCCAATGGTATTACCAAAGCCTGCCGAGAGCTTGAGCTGAAGGTGCCTCTGGTGGTCAGGCTGGAAGGTGAGTGCTGGTGGTCCCAGACACAATCTTCCCTCACGCTCACAGTATTCTATTTCAGCTTTTGCTGATTTCTAAGCTCTAAACAGGCAAGTCCAACACACTATGTTTAATTCTTTGTCCATGGCATGACCTGAAGCCAACAAACTCTCTTTCCTTGTGTGTTTCTGCATCCCTGGTACCAGGTGGTATGCAAAGAGATGAAATTTTGCAATGAAAGCATTATGGTTTTGCTTGTAATATTTGCAATGCAAATAGAAATGATTTTGAGGCAAGTTGCTATTGACTGGAAGGTATTTCCTTTTCATGTGATTTTTGCTGAATGCATTTCTATGATTTCTAAACCTGCAGCAAAATAGTTTTCTTAATTTTTCTCCGATTTAATTAAAAGAGGTTAGAAGTAGTATTTCTGAGAGAGCTTGCTGCAGCGTGTTCTTTAGCCAAGTATTGAAGTGTCCAGCTGAAATCCATTAAAAAACTGAATTTGCTAAGGGTACAGGAAATCCAGCATAGAAATCATAAAGAGGTGAGGATGAGCGTTCCTTGGTGGTTACGGGCTCCTCTTCTTTTCTTTGCTATAAAGGCAGTGGATATGAAGTTCTGTTTCTAATTTTTGAGAATTATCCTGAAGGAAGAAGAGAGATTCTTCTGCCACTGAATAGAAAAAGTGCACTGGCTGAAATCAGCACAGCACTGATACACTTAAAACATCTCTTCTTACTTAAGTAGCCTTGGAAAAATAAGAGTTTTTCTGGTCTCTTTAAATATTCATGTTTGGGTGTATGTGAGAGGTGCTGCTCAGTGGGGTTTGCTTAGAAGAAGAACTGGGAGAGCTTCTGCCTTGTGGCTCGTGGCCTTTAGCAGAGCCATATGCTGCTTAGGCACAGATGTCAAAGCTCATTCTTCAGCAAGTCCAGCACATTGTTCAGTGCAAATATCTTGTGTTGGCCATCACCTCATGACTGCATGCTCTTTGCTAGTTTTGATGATATTTTTCTTAAGCTTCTTAGTCATTCAGGAGATTCAGTTACTGTGTTTTCTTAGGAAACTTTGTCCCATTATAGTACACTCAGCCCTCACTTTTGCATAATATTTACTCCAAAAGCATTTTAATTCTTTCTGTTCTTCCTAGTGTTACCGGTGAATTTGTTCTAGATGCTGTCCTCTGATATTTACAGCCTTCAGAAGTCGCACCTAGGAGCTGTTAGCTTGTAACTCCAGCTTTCTCTGCTCCGTAATCACCCAACCCAACTGTACATGTATTTGGTTCTTTTAATCTTTCCTCAGAAATCAATCCCTCCAGATCCTTAATCATCTTCCTTGTTCTTCTTTGAACTCGTACTGGGTTATCCAAATATATGATTACTTTGAATTAATAATGAGCACTGTGGAGGTAATAAGACTACCCAAGACTTTTTAAAACGTGGCTGATAATACTTTACACTTCAAAAGGTGAAGAAGGGACAAGCACTTTTTTTGGATTTCCATTTTTCCGATAGAAGGTTCATGATTATTCCCATAAATCTAACAGATTTGTGACCTGCATTTTAAAGACTCTTTGCCCACATGCACTGTATTACAAATGTCGTGATGACTAGAGTTTTAATCAGTCAAATCTGCCTTGATTTAGCAGGATTCTGTGGACAAATCTTTGTTCTCAGTTGAATTATAATTACAAGCTGTTTTACCAGTGGATAAAGAAAGGATTACTCTTCTCTTTGAAAATGGTAACTTTATAATTACATGTATTTACTTGCCTTATCAGTAAAGAACTCACCAGCTGAGACATGGGATTATTGTTGTTTGAAAGGCTCGTAGACAAACGGAGAAACAGCATATTCTGAATTTTATCTTTTGCAGATGTTGAAAACTCACTTCTGCTGTTTATATGCAGGGCTTTTTTTTTCCTTTAAAATGTAATGTATTTCAATTAAGTTTTGTGAGAGCAAACCAGTAGCGCTGTATGGAAGCCAAAACTTGTTTCTCACTTATGTAGCTCAGTCCTTGATGAAAACAGCAAAGAATAAAAAAAGAATTGTGAATTAGATGTCCTCTTCCTGTGCTGGAAATTTTCCATTCTCTCTCTCAACAAATGAATTCTCTGTTTGTCTCGTCCTCGGACAAGAATTGGGAGGAATCAGAACTACTTAAATATGGAAACACAGAATCAAACTGGCTTCTGTTCAAATGCCTAAATCACTAACTTCTTATACTTAGCCATATGATTTGTGACCTGTATATTTCAGAATCTAATGATGTTTTTTTCTTTGATTTTCCTATTCAGAAATCTTTTCCAAGTGGGATTTTGCTCCAGTTTGTTTACCTTACTCCCAATGGCTTGTCAGCATGAATGTGGTCTAGTATAGATAGATAATAATCTATCATTTTAGTATGCCACGTTATCTATCAAGAGTGAAGAATAGGGTATTTCGAGGTCACATTTAGAACTCATTTTGCATCCATCTCATCCAGCATCCTGACTTTAAAATCCTGTTGGGGTCTGATTGGGTGTTGTATTTTTTGTTTTCATTCAACCTGTGCAGTCCCCTTGACTCATTTCTAACAGCGTGTGCAGGTATAATCCTACAATTCTTTGAATCATGCCCAGATAGAATATTTATTACAAGGAGCAATGAGTTGAATAGATTCATTTTGCTTGGGAGAGCAGAGATTTCAAGGTGATAGAAATGTAAATGTGACAGATTACATGTACACAAATATATAGGTTGTTTCAGAGCCCAGGTTTCCAATGGAGAATATTTAAAATATAAAGTCTGAAAGTATATACTGATAAAATTAGAGCTTTCCTGTTTTTCTTTGGCGTGTCATTGGTACTAATATGTGTCAGAAGGAAAAAAAAAAACATCTTTTTTTCTCATCAGAAAGGCATCCTCCTAATAGCAATCAAGTTTAAAAAGCAAAACAAAAACAAAAAAATCAAATGACAACAAGAGGAAGAAAAAAAACGGGCAACAACAAAACCCTGCAGCCTTCAGTGCTGTGAATTTTCACTTTCTTGGTGGCGGTGTAGGTGAAAAGCAGGGTACTTCCAACAGTCTGCATGTGGCTTCTGTGTACAGTTCTCTGACACCATCCAGTGGCAGGAGGTTAATGTCAGAATAATAGCATTATTTATTTGTTTATTTTTAACATCTACTGCAATAAGGTGATGTCTTATGTACATTCTTAAATGTTTCCACTATTTCCTGAACATTTAATTTTAAAACTCTGCTTTCAACAGGATGTCATTACAATTTGTGTGCTCTCTATGTTTAAAATACTCATCATGATGCAATAAAAAGCTTTCATTAAAAAAAAAAAAAAATGCTGCACATGAAATACTTGAAAAATGTTTGGTTGTACGGCCTGCCTATAGAGCAGCATTTTATTTAATAAATACAGTATGTGACTTTAGTGTTCTGACAGTGGTAACATCTTTTGCAGCTTTCATATATTCATTTACCTGCATAAACTCCTCCCTCCCTTCGCAACGAACCGTGTATTGTATTGATTTGGTAATGCATGTTAGACAAGTAGTGTGCAGAGCAGTCAGTGCAGCACAGAGTAGACCCAAGGTATTGTTTAATTCAGACCTGCTTGTAAATTATTATTTGCCATTTGGTGAACAGCAAATGTTAAATATCTAACTATCACAAACAGCATCTTTTTCTGTGTGGGATAATTTCCAGTAAAAATTTTTCCCTGTCTCCATTTGTTCTCCTGTTAACTCTTGTAGAATCCTATTTGAGAGGCTGGTATAATCTCGGGTGTTTAGTGTTTATCACACTTGTATCTAAATCATTGATAAAACCTTCAAGACTTTATGGGAATTGCTGTACAAACATAAGGAACTTAACAGAGAAGAGGACCTACTGTAGTGTCTTCTGACTTTCCTATACTGTTCTCTGCTGGCAATTAGCAGCTCCCCTGTTACGTTGTGTGGGCTGATTGAAAAACCTCAGACAGTATGAGCTTGTTTGAGATGTTATGCTCTTCTGCAGGAAAAGTTCTGGACCATTCTGGATGTTACTGCGCATCCAAATCTCCCATCAGAGATTGCAGATATCTTTGGCCTTTCTCCCCAAGTTACCACTGTCCCACAGTGTGTGTCCTCTGCATGTCGATGACCTCTGTGGGCAGCACCATCCAACAACGGGCAGATGGGGCCTGCGCTCCTCTTCCCAGCACCTGCCTTGACCATCATAAAGTGCTGGGACTGCTGCTGCAGGGATTTCTTTGGTCTTTTAGTCCAGGAGTGGGAGCCCTGACTTGGGCACACTGCTTACGTAGACTTTGGAATTTCTCTACTTCTGCTGTGTAATTGCAGATATTGTAAAACATCTGCCAAAAAAAAAAAAAAAATTCACCCTTTAAAATGAGCATTCTGGAAGTTCTACAATGCACAGTATGCTTCTTGCTTGGTTAATAATTAAGAGTGCAATTAGTGTGTAATTCCAAATATAATTAAAATTCATTTTGCTAGGTCTAGGAATTACAAAGTAATTAAGCGTTTTGACGTGTCACATGAACAAGAAACTTGATTCGTGGGAGGGGGTAGAAATGATCCTAAAGAAGATCGAGCTGGGGTCTTGTGCATGTGACTGCTGATGTAATCCAGAAGGCTGGATTCCACTTGCTCAGTGCAGTACCTGCCTTGAAGTTCTTCTGCTGTGCAAAATATCAGTGATCAAAAGTGTCTTTGCTGGGGAAAGCTCTGGAGAATTAAGATTTTCATCAGTACATGGTTCTTTATACTTTGAGGATAAGAGTGGATTGTGAATTTCTAAGCATCTTAAAGGCCTTGTACCTGATCCGCTATCCACTGCTCTTGCTTGTGGGTGTTGGACTGACTCTCTAATCTTCACAAAGTCCCTCTTGCAGGCGCAGGTACTGCTACTGTATTGTGTTGCCTTTCAAAATTGTCACTGAGTTTGAGAGCTCCTTCCTCTCAGCTCAGACTAAATCAGTCATTGAATCTGATATTAAATGGAACATTATGTAGTCTGAAGCATCAACTCTTAATAGAGATTTAGTAGAAGATGCTCATTTGTTCGTTAATATTAATAACTAATTATAGCCAATGTTCTTTATTAGGAACAAACGTTCATGAAGCCCAGCGCATCCTGAATGAAAGTGGGCTCCCTATCACCTCTGCAAGTGACCTTGAAGATGCAGCGAAGAAGGCGGTGGCGTGTGTGGCCAAAAAATAATTCCTTGAAGATACTCTGAGGGGAAGTGTGCATGTTTTACAAGACGTCATTTCTGTCGTTCCTTCAGAGAGGATTGGTGGAATTTTCCTGGGCTGTCATCAGTGTATGGGGGACTTACTTTGTGACACGTGGCAAACTCAGGCTATAGACTTGCAAATTAGGCCTCACAAATTTTTTGCAGTTACTTTCTTGAAAAGTATGTCTTCGTCTAGTTTTGGTAATTTCATTGAGTTTTATTAATACTTAGTTTCATAAATCTTTTTCTGCTTTTCTTCCAGAATTGCCACTGATAAACACTGAGAACGCTATTTCACAATACTGTTGGTCATTTTTTTATATTGTAAAGAATCAGCAAACTGATAATGGGTTTATATTTTTATGGATTTTTACAATAATGTAAAAAAAATTGTGCTCACAATATCTATTTTTATTCAAATGAAAGTTTATTTTCTTTTTTTTTAGAAAGTACACATTTTGCCTTAAGATGACTTTCTTTTGTAGATTCACAAGTATACCTCACAATAGAAGAGACCGAGTAGTTGGTAGTGAAAGGACCTTCCGTTCTTATACTGTACCTGTAAATAGGTGGAATGTGATTTGTTTCATTTTCTAGGTTTTGGAAATGAGGTGCAGTGTTTCTAGGTGTGACCGTGTCACATAAGAGGATGTGTGAGGAGAATGTGCATGTCAGGCAGAAAATGGCTGCTCACTTTTCAGAATAACCACTTTTGTAAGTATGCCACTGCTGTGAGGTTTTAGAATAAGGTGAGGTTCTGAAGCAGTCTGCTATCAGGATCGTGGAATATTCATAAACTGAAATAACTTCTCCCTCAAAAAAACCATTCTGATTTATCAAGAGCAAAACACAGATGAAGTTTTCAATTTTTAAAGTATTTCCTTTCCAAGATATCAGCAAAGGTCTATACAAGAAATAAGATATGAGTTTCAGTACTCAGATATGGACTGAAATTTATTTAGGTTATATGCGCTTTTGTAGCAGTCCAAATTCAGGCTGTTAGTTACACAAATCATTCACTCAGGGAACAGAAGACCATACCAAATGGCTTGAGTAACAACAGAAATCAGCACAGATCTCACCCAGCACAGGGGCTGCGTGGGATCATCAATAAATTGAACCGTGAACAAATGAGCGAGTATTGTGATCTGGCCTTGTTTTGTAAATGGGCAGAGAGGTTAAAATTTGTCTAATAAATTCTTAATTATGATTTTTGAGCAGCTCTAATCAATACCACGTTCCGCTTAGAAAAATGTAAATGATTTTTTCTTGGCATTTCCATTAGAACGATTACATTCTAAATAAATTACCTGCACTAATCTCTGCCTCTTCACACCAATAGTGGGGATAGGTTGCTGTCATCAGTTTCTGTGGGTTTTTTCTTCTCCGTTCCTCTCTCTCTGTATTGCTCCAGGCAAAAACGTACAGCCATTAGGACAGCAATAAATATGCCACTGGGTGTGCACTTAGTGACTGAATGGTGCAGAAGGGCGTCGTTAGCAGTTCTCCTGAAGGTGCATGGAAGTGCAGAGCTTTGAAGGAAGAAATGTTTACCTCACCACCATAAATACAGAAGCCACTCTTTTATGTGTTTTAATACTGGAACTAGAGGCATTCTGTGGAAGAGCTGTTTATGCAATATTGTCGTACACTGCGTATCTACTTTGGATCCCAAAACCATTGTTGTGTGTGTACATGATTATTCTGCAAAGATTAACATTATCTACACCAATTGTTTGGTCAAATAAATGTAAAAATGATCCCATTTAATGACTTTGTCCTCTCTGGAAAACACATTTGTTTGTTGTATTCTGTGTTTTTCCATTCAGCATTTTTTTAGAGATTGATGAAATTAAACACGTAGGAATTTATCTTCACTAACGTGATATACCCTTATACCCTAAAAAATAATCTTTCTCCTACTTCTTATACATAATCTAGTGACACTACATACAAGTTTTATTCCTGTTGAGCCATCTGCAGAGTAGAACAGTATCATTTTTACTTTTCAGCTGTTACATCAAAAGTTTCCCTAGCTCTGGGCATGTGTTTCTGAGCCAGCACGCTGTGCTTGTGCCATGGCACCGTTGGCTTTCTGTAACCAGAGGCACGCTTTGTATGCACAGCTTGCTCTGCGTGGTGCTGTGAACTGGTTTGCTATCAATTGCATGGGTTGTTTCTGTGTGCATGGAAACGTATGCAGTTGGTTCTGGTCTCCCTTGCTTTTAGCTGCGCTTCCTGTGGTTTTAGCTGTTCTAAATCACAAGTAATGCAATACCTGGAAGGGATACTCTTGTTTTGCTCTAGCACGCAGAGTTGCAGCCTGGTGCAAGCGAGGTTTGCTGTCCCCAGCCCAATGTCCTGCGGTTAACACTGAAAGCTGAAGGGCATCGCACACGGGAGCATCGCCCCTCCTGCGGAGAGCAGCAGTGGAAGCAGCAGTAAGTTCCAGTTAATCCCCTTTGTGAGAGTTTAAGTGGGATTTAGTTGCCTTTGAATCTTGAGATTTCGGTCTGTATTAGTAAAGCTCTGTAGGATTGGGCATGTAGATGGGAAAGCAAGAGGAAGCTGTTAATGCTGACATTGGGATTTAGTTGCCTTTGAATCTTGAGATTTCGGTCTGTATTAGTAAAGCTCTGTAGGATTGGGCATGTAGATGGGAAAGCAAGAGGAAGCTGTTAATGCTGACATTGTGTTACGTCTTTAACTAGATACCCTAAAATTCTCACAGTGAGCAGCATGCAACAGCTGGGAGTTCTGGAGTAACGTCCTTAACATTCATTTACTATCCTGTTTGTCAGGGCTTTCCTACCTTGTGTCTGGAAAAGCAGCTGGCATCACCAGAATTGCTGTGATGGGAACAGCACGTTGGTGTAGAACTGTTGGCAGCGCCTTTTCTCCGCAGCACAACCTGCTGCCCTGCTGGGAGCAGAGCTCCACTGCTTGCCCTGCCTGGGAGCTGCTGGCATTCTCAGACCTCTGGTTGCTGTGACAGCTTGGTCTGGATGGTGCCGTTGTGCTGGATGGCGCACGGTGCTTGGTGAGTGCACTGAGGGTGGTCTGAAACACGATTCTGAGCCTCCCCACTGGGCTGTGCGCTCCAGGCTTGGTGCTGGCAATGCCGTGTCCTCTGGAAGGAATCAGCTTAGCTACAGAAATCCAACAGCCTACGAGGCGTAGTGCTTCTTCAAGGGGAAACAGTCTTTCTTGCGAGCAGGACAAGCAGTGAGGAGCTTTAACTGTGGCAAAGGACATTTAGGTCAGACTTATAGGCAAGAGGTGAGCCAAGGAGCGAGCTGTGAAATCATCAGTGGATGTGTTTTGGAGTTAGATGAGCATCTGCCAGGCCTGCTTTAAGAAGAGCTGATTTTTGCCTCAGGGCAGAGGGATGGATGAGGTGACCTTCCTGCCTGGTTTGATAGGATTTAATGCTTGTTGGTAAGGTTTTGTTTTGCAATTTTCGTCGTGACTTGTAGGTGCAGGGAGGAATGAGGAGGACAGATCTGGTGGATTCTTAAAAGAAACTGTTTTTAATTTAGTCACTGAGAATGATCTGCAGCTGCCAGGGAAATGAAAAGCAGATTATGCAGACTCAAGACTTTCCCTAACAATGGGAGCAGTGTTATTGCAATACATAAAAGGCTGAGCAGAGAATTAGGGGTATCTATCAACTTTAATATGTTTAATTTAAAAGGGAACAGGTTGCACCAACAATTTTTTTTTCACTTAATGAGACCCATTCATAAGTAGAATAACAGGATTTGTCTGTCACCCAGAGGAAATCATGGTATTCATATTTGTACTTTGGCGCAAAACTTGTGTTGATCGCAGTGATTTAAAACTTCTTCCAGCCCAGCTGCATTCAGTTTGATGTCAGGATACTTTCATCCAGAGACAGATGCATCCTTGGTAGAATCCTGAACGTATCTTTGTCTTTGTTCAAACTCACAAAGTACCAGCTAAAGATTAAAAATAAAAGTGTACGTGGATGAATGGATGTTATTCTTCATATGAGATAAAACTGCCTTATTCAAGAGCTGGTAGCGTATGTGAATTTGTCTTTTGTATTTCCTGTCCATGTTTGTGGGTGCTGAGTGTTGTAGGGACAGCAGTACTGGAGGAATGCAAGTTCCATGATGCTTCCCGTTTCTTGTGGCCACTCCTTTCCAATAGGACTTGGAGCACTAAAGGGGGAAATTTTGTGGGTGTGATGCCATCTTACTTGCAATGAAGAAGCTCCACATTGGAATCGTGATAGCTTCCCATCCCTGTCCTCCACGTGTCCTTGGAGTGTTCCCACATCATGAAGAAGGAGGAAGGAAAAGCAGTGCCACGAGCAATATATTGCCTTTTCCCACCTCCTCGGGACAGGAGATGCCTCATTCTGGACCTCCCTGAGTCTGTGGCAATAGGGAAATGGCCTGGCCCCCAGTTCCCAATTACATCCTAGCTAATTTGAAATGAAATCTGACAGGAATAGCCAAGGCTGGGGAGAAGGAAGCAGCTGACAGAAGTAGGTTACTCCATTTTTTAAAGTGCTGTTGAGATGTGCAGCATGATGGGATTTGGAAACTGGCTCCTTTGTATTTACCAGAGCGACTCTTCTGAATGCGTGGATGCGAGGAGGCCGCTGTCAGAGAGGTGACAGTGACAAAGCATCAGTAAGCGAATATGGGAAAGGAGGGCTCAGAGAGATCAAGTGTAAGAGTTTTTGCATTGCTCTAGATAGAGAGATGGGAAAATGAGAAATTTGATCTTTCTATTATAATCGACATCAAGAATTACAGGGCAGCAAAAGGCCACACAGCTAAACAAAGCTGCTCCCTTTATTTCAGATGTCTCTGTTTCAGCACTGTGTCCTTCAAGACTTCCTCTGTAATTGCATCTGGCAGCTTCTTTGCAGCTAGGTGCCGTCTGCTGCTCTCCAGCCGCACCAAAACAGAAATAAAAAATAACAGGCAAGAAAGGGCATTGCAACAAGTACTTACAGTGACATTCCTCCTTTGAGTGCCTGAGCACTGCTCTGTTGGGCCCCACGACCGATCGCTGGCCAGTGCAGGGCAACGCAGTTGAAGAAATAAATGGCATTCGGTGCCCTGCCTTACCTGGGCTGCTTGCATAGCAACATGGATGTGTTCCCCAGCTGGGTGGGACCAGAGGCTTCATTTGAAGGGTATTGGCAGCAGCATGGTATTAATCTGCAGCTGCAATATCGCAGGCTGTGAATGCTGACAGCCTGCAGCTTTGGAAGGATTCATGCTGCCTTTCAAATAGGAGAGCAGCAGCTCTGCCATTGGACATCAAAGGGCTGCCACCAAGCAAAGTGTGAGATGGGGTTTGCATAGCAAACACGAACGTGGGTTCTGCCCTTTTGCACCTCTCTGCCACATACAGACGAGCTCAAACTTTTTGTGAGGGTGTGAATCCTTATTCGTTCTTTACCAGTAGAAACTATCAACCCTAAAATCCTCTGCTCCTGTGTAAATCCCCAAGATGTACCTGACTGCTCTGCAAGGCTGGTTGGTGTTGGAAGACTTGGGCGAGCTGAGCCAGCAACTTGCCCTTCCTTTTCCTGGGCCATCATAACCTTCCCATCCCCTGGAGTTTTTTGAATAGCACTGCTCAGCCTAAATCCTGAGTTCCTGAAGAACTGAAAGCTTTTATTGCCAGTGGCCTTTTCCGCTGCTTTCCCAAGTGCTTTTCCTGTATTTAACAGCAGGACTGCCACTTCAGACATGGAGATGTTAATCCCCTTTGAGTTGTGCTCTGAAGAAGCATGTGCAAAACACGGGGACAATGAAGCATAAATTATTTTGCATTTAGCTTTCCATAGCTATTGTCTTGTAGCCCTGGTGAAATGTTTGGCGTAACACACCTCCACAGCTTGTCTGCCAAACAGCTGGTAATCACTCCTTAGATTTGCTTCAGAGAACACTCAAAGTGAATTTTCTCAGGCATGCAGAATGTCTTTTGTGAGAATGGATCCTTTTTTCCATTATTCGTGTGGTGGGTGCAGGACAGTGCCACTCTCACACCGATGTCCGGAATGCTGAGTGCACCCTCATCAAGACAAAATGTTCTAGGACAACACTGGGTTAGCATCAATTCTCCATGCGAACAACTCAGCCTTAAAGCTTCAATCCTATTGATTTCCTTAACGTTACCCATCTATTGATTTTTTCCGCTATTCTCTGGATTATACCCATTTTAGAAATAGCTGCTTGTAAGCCTGAAGAATTCTTGCTGTCATGCTCCATCTGCTGAAGGCAGCCTGTTCTTGCATGACAGCTGCATTGGCTTTTCTAGCTGGGAAATTCCCAGATCCATCCTCATGAGGCTGCCCTTTGAAAATGGCTTACTTTCAGGAGACACGAAGGGGTCTGCCAAAGCTGTGCCTCCTTCTAATGACTGATTTCCAGGTTTCATCATTAAGATTGAGCTCTTTCACATCACACGTTCTGTCCCAGTTGTTTCCAGATGTTGCAAAGATCTGAAATTGCAGCAACAGCAGCAGAAGCACAGCCCAACTTTTATGTTTGGTCCCTTTTGTTCTGCTGGCTCTTGCTGGTGTAACAGAACCACCCACCCACTGTGTTGGAGCCTTTTCTAAGACGAGTGCTAAAAGCAGCTAATTCAGAAGGTGTCTGTGTCACTCCCAGCCTTCAGGACCAGCTGTGCAGTATCTCTACAGGAGTCCCGGGCCCCTAGTTCCGTCCTTGTGGTTCGCAGTTCACAATACAACATTAATTTGGGAACTCGAGAGTAGGTGCCTCCTTAAGAGTAGGTTTGCAGGAACACCATTTCCTCTCCTGGCAGGGCAGCCCCGTTTCTGCTCTAACAGCAGGGAGAGGTGGCTGAGACCTCCCACAGCTGTAGATGCCTCCTGTTCCGGTGAGGCTGAGCTGCCTCCAAACTGGAAAAGTGCTCACCAAGTCTTTATGTGTGATTTTTCTACAGGGTGGGTGATAGAAACTAGGGGAAGATGCCTTCTGAATGCAGGGCTTCTGCATGACAAAATGTATTCCTGTGTCCCTGGGCACCGAGGAGCCCTGAAAAGTGACCAAGTGTCCATAGTGCCCCACGTTATCCAAACAGGCAACACAGAAGTCAACTGGTCAGTGCCTTGGAATGCCAGAAATCCTCTTCTGGTCTGTAAGTCTTCCCCTGACCTGTAAGCCTCTCCTTCTCCCCATTAGTCCCAGATGGACACTTCCTGCTTGTAGCAGGTAGTGAAGGCAATTAACCATCTTTCAATAGCTTCTCAGCCTTCCTCTTCCTACCTCAGGTAACACCATGGAGCAGATTTACGTCACATTGTTTTGTTTTTTTACCTATTTGTTCCTATTCCCTGGCCCATTTACCAAAGTAGGACCTGCTTCCATGGGTTTAGTGCTCACCACTGATAAAGCTCATCAAGAGATTTATAAAAATAGCACATTAAGATCATTGTCTGTCAAATGTCAATAAGCAGAATAAAAAGCTCAGCACTGCAGTTACAGAGATCCAGCAATTAAAGTATTTGATGAAAGTATTTTATTGGAGTATATATTACCATTTGGTCCAATTATTCTGCCATTAAACATTAAGAATAATTGAACCAAATGGTGCCCAATAGAAGGAATACATCTGCTCTGATGAATTCCTGCCAGAAGGCACTGGGAATCTTAGCTCAAGCATTTTGTCAACCAAGATAACAGTATTTTTCTCTCCAGCTGATAAAGCAGGGCTTTTGAATCTTATTTATGATGTATAAATTGGCTAATTTGTTACCAATATCAAACAGCCCATAAGAATCAGGCAGTGTAATAGCTAACAAAACACCGACAGCTTCATCGCTTGCTGACTGCATGGAGTACAATATACGCTCAATTAATATAGAGTGCAATTATCACAGAAATTGCGAGCAAGAACTAATTATACTGAAGCCTATCAAAAACAGCCCAAAGCATGGCGGGATGTACTTCAAGAAACTTCAGTGGTTTTTTTACTTTTTCTTCCCATTTTTTTCTTTCTTTTTTTTTCTTTTCTTCCCTTTCTTCTTTTTTTTTTTTTCTTTTTCCTTCTTGTCAATGTTTCCCTTATGTTTCCCTTATCTCGATGGAAGAGAAGGGGATGTGGCCTCAAATGGAGGTCAGCTGAGAGCCTAGCAATAATGCTATGGCTGAATTTCTGACACTGGTTCCAATTTTTGTATGAAAATCAGTGTTTTTCTATTTAAACACTTTGTAATTGCAGTGAATATAAAGATAACCAAAACACAGCTAAAGCGATCTTTTCCCTAAGGTATAAAAGAGATTCACAGCGCAAATGGAAACATTTAAGACAAATTAATTTCTTGGTAAGCCTCTTTTTTTTTTTTTCTAAATGTAGCAGTCAAGGAAGCATCTTTAAACCCCTTGGAAGGGCAGCTTTCAATTTTGAAATAAATGCAGCATTGGCTTCCTTACTATTTGGTGGTTGCTTGGATTCTCAGTAGCTTCTAAGTTAAGAGGTACTTCTGTTTTCTTCACTCCAGTTGAAACAAACCAATCAAAAAGCCTACCTGAAGAATACTGATTCAAGCTGCTTTCCTCGGCCTTGCCTTCCTGTAGCTCTCAATTCTTGGGTCAAACATGGAAAGAAGCATAAATCTGGAGGAAAAAAAAGAAAAATAGCAGTGAATGCAAAGCATGCGAACACCTAGGAGATTTTCAATGTTTCAGGTACTGTGAATATTTTGAACAACTAGTAAATAAATAAACGATCTAGAATCTGGAATTGTTTAAATTTGAAGATTTTAATTACAAATGCTTGTATCTTTTGTGTATCGCTACAGTTAAAGGCCAAAAAAATTAATACAGGATGAAGCAAAAAAAAATAATCCTGAAACTCCTTAAATCCGTACTCTGGCTGACACAGGACTCTTCTGCTCCAGAAGCCCTACCTAGAATTAGGAAGCAAAGTGTTTTACTCACAGATGATTGGAAAATTGATTTTTTTTTTTCCTTTCAGGAAAATAATGTTAATTTGAAATACTGCAACTGAAGATTTGTTTTTGCACTTGGAGACAAATGGCCATTTGGAATGGGTGTTTTTCACTGGAAGTGAGGAAATGATTGTTCATACTGAAGCTAAGTAATATTTTGCTGGTGTTTGATTGATTCACATGACAAAACCATAGCAGAATCAACATCTATTTTTTCCTGGCTGTTTTCTGGTTTTGATGAGAAAACTTTGGATGCACAAATTGCATTCTACCTGTGATGTTACGTTATGGAAGCTGTTCTTTGTACTTTATTGGAGAAGAAGCTGATAGTACCAAGAGGTATTGTAGGGAGGGAAGTCCAAAGTGCAAACTTTTCTTTACATTTATTTTAATTTTATACCAGAGATACTTCCTGAGATTCTGGGACTTGCTACAAAACCACAACCTGCATTTTTGCATCCGAGTGTTCTGTGCTTAGTGCAAAACAAGACTGTTTACTCGTGGAAATGATCAATGGCTCCCGCAGGCCTCAGTTCAGCAAAGACGTCCCACTGCAGGAAACCACTTAAACGTGTGCTTTGCTATAAGCAAAGATGAAAGATAGAGGTTGTGTTCCCTGACAGCTGATGGATGGATGCTGATGTCTTTGTTAGTTCACTTTATCCTCTGAAAAGTTCATTAGACTTTCGCCTACTTCCAGCTGTATTGCAACCAAGACCTGCAGAGTCTATTGTTTGTATCCTTTCAGAAGAGTGCCTCGTCCCTCTGCACGTGGCTTTCAGTGCTGCTACCCAACATTGCTGTTTTAAACTTGAGTGCTAGGACTATTTCTGCAGCAGAACCCAAACCCATAGATTAATACTTGGTGACCCAGTCGGGTGGATAGTCCATGTCATGACATAGGGTCCTCTGTTGTGCTGCACTCTGCACAGGGCTCAGTGAAAAATCCAGTACAGGTCTTGAGACTATTGAGATTTGGAAAATAGAATTAATGCTGCCCTGTAGGTGGGAATTAGCAATTGCTGGCATTGAGTGGCTTAGTATGCATGCTTGTGTCACAGAGAGAAGAGCACCAGCTGGAATGAAACTAGAACTCATGCCACTGCGGAGACACTGAAGGAGCTCACGCCTTGCAGAACTCATCTCTTCAGTATTACCTAGTGTCATCAGCAGTAGATACACAACTGTGGACATGAGCAGTGTTGCTTAGTAAGAAAACCACTGAAATGCAGTGCAGGGGACCTGCCTTTTGTTCATGACTCCCAGCTAGCATCGTGGGGGATCGACAGAAAGAAATTCAGTTTCTCATCTGACAAAGGACATTTTCCTTTGTTGAATCTAGGGCTGAAGAGTGATACTCCTATTTACTGCTTTATAAAATTTGCCATGGTTAGCTTATTCAGTGCCATTTGTCCATGACTTAAAAATTACTCTGAGTGATTGTATTTATTTTCTCCAAACCTTTGGAGTCACAAAGCCTTCTCAGTTTTTCTGACAGCTATTTAAATCCTGCTTTTTCAGTTTCTGGTGTAGACTTCCAAAGTAAGAGAAATGCTGGCATGCTAGGTTAAATAGTCATTTGATGCTCAATAACTTTGCACTTGCAAGTTCTCCAAGAACAACCAATAGCAATCCTCAAAACTCCAACATGAGTTTTCCTTGGTCCGTTTACGATTAATCACATTGGTCTTCTTCTCTGGGTCTGATACTTATAGCACAGCCTACCTATAGTCTTTATGAGAAGCACTCTCAGAGCAGCAAGGAATCTAATGTATATTAGTGCTCCAAAATATTTAGCCCCGTGCTTTACCTTTGCTGAAAGAAATGCAACTGCTGCTGCACTTGGCATGGAATGTGAGGCTTATAGAAGTGGAACAACCAGGAAACCATAGTTAAACTTTCAGCAAAATGAATTACAGCTTTTGATAAACATTTCTGAGTTCACCCGGTGCCTCGGTGCAGCTGTCTGCATTGCAATCAGCGCACACAGGTCCACAGGACTGGCTCAAGGCTCCTCTGCAGACATAATCAGGAGAAGGACTCTCTGGTTCCTGTCTTAAAAATGACATTTCACAGGCATGTTTATCGGGTACTGATCCTGCCAGTTGGGAAGAGCCAGCCAGGGCATTTCTCTCCTGAACACCCAGATCATTTATCTACCCACACGTGAGCGCTGCCTTCACAGCCCACAAGCCTCTGCATCTTCGCTATGAGCAGGTGTTAATGCTTTGCTGGGTCAGAGCTAATGTAAACCTGTAAGCGCTTTCAATCAAAAAGGGAATATAATCATTTAGTCCAGACGCTCATTAGCACTGCCACCATTTGTCAGGAACATCTTGCAGTTCTTTCTGTTTCTCGATGCGCTCTGTGCATATTTGATGTTCATGTTTCCATGTATCTGTCATTTGTTCTGTGGACAAACCTCTCCCAGGGTTCAGGGCCTTGGCTGGGGGCAACCAGTTCTTTGCATTGTCTTCTCCTAATGGGATATGAAGATATATGCTTGATCCATTCAAGTACTAATCAAGGCTTGAATGACTCCCAGTATCACTCCTGTTCATTTTGAATTGGAAATATATCAACAGCAGAGCAAAACGGTGTTTCTCAGCAATGTGTCATAATGATTGGTTATACCGGTGTCACAATTCTGCAAGAAATACAGTAAGTACTGAACAGTAAGTTCAGTTCTATTGTCAGGAGTGCTGCCTCACGAGGAGGCATTTGTAACTAAAACTGTTGTTCATTTGCAGAATCTGTAAGAAGAATGAAGCCCTGACTGGAAATATGCTGAAAAGCTACCATCATAAATTTGACATAATATGCATGACATGGATGGATAGATCATTGTTCGCAAGGCCTGGCAAATGAAACTGGGGTTTATAGGGAGACAGAAACATTGTTCTACAAGGCATGCTTCAGGTCGGAACCAAATTTGAAGTGTCCATATATTTCAGTTGTGCTTAAACTGAATAATGAATAACTGAAAGAAGGCTCGCTCAGAAATCTTATTGTGCCTTGGAAAACACGTTGATTTTTTTGTTCTCGTGAACTTCTAAGAAAGTTTCTTACTCATAAACAGAAGCACTTGCATATTTTTTATTCTTTTTTAATGTTATGAAAAGGTATTTTGAAAGTGTTTATGAGAAATTCAACAAAGAAGGCAGAGAAACAGATGCATAGTGTTATACGATGGGAAGATTTATGACAAACATTTTAAATTTCGCTAGGGAGATCCTGCTCCTGTTCTCTGGTGCTCTCATAGAGTCCCTGTATGTCTCTGGCAAATTACCCATTCTCTTTGGCCCCCGCTTAAAAGTGGTTTCCAGGTCTGATGCTTGGATTTCAAGCTGGTAGCTACTTTAGGAACTTGTATGAAGGCTAAAAATAGTACACAAGGGTTCCACTCTGGAGTTTTGTACCCCAGCGTTTATCTGTCTGCATCTTTCAAATTAGGATTATGTCTTATTGTGTGCACATACCTTTCCTACCCTAAAGGGAATATGATCTGTAGTATTTAGAACTACAGAGGCTCTCACTGTACTAATGGGTAAAAGGCATGGATCTGAATAGGTGAGAATTGTGGATTGCGCAAACAGGCGAGAAAAAGGTAGAAGATAGCAATTTTCTGTTCTGGAGATTTTAGCAAATATCTCTGGGCATGCAGTACCACTTCTTGTATGCATGGGACTCGATTCTGAAGCATGTTGTGGAATGTTACATTCTGGCTATCCATTATTTATCATGTGACATTACAAGTTGTTGATAAATCAGATATAATTCAAAAGGTGCAAACTGAAGGCAAGTGTCTCCCTTTAGCACCTCTGCACTGTGTACTTAACCAATTTGGAATGAAATTTTGTTAGGAGTCTATTTCGCCATGACACAGTGGTCTAAGCAGATCTAGTTTGAAATAAAACATATAGGCTCCCTGAGCAGACACGGAGCCAATGGTGTAAAGGTGCTTTGAACTCAAGCAGACCTGCCACCACCAAGAAATCTTGCTAGCAGAAGTAAAGCAGTCCTTGGCTCTGAGGTGTAACCAATCCAAATTCACAATGCATATCTGAATCAACCTGGAGCACGCTGGAGCCAAGTACATTCCTGCAGTCCCAACCCTACCTGAGGGTACCTATAGATTTCCAAGTTTGGAAAGAGCATCCCAATGCTCCTTCTTTCTGCTGCAGCTACGGAGTGACACAGCCATGAATTATACATTGTTAAAGGTAAGAACACTATTAAACTGGCAGAGCTGCTTCTGAGGTATGGCTGCAGTGACTGCCCTTGAAGGATGTGGTTTATGGCAAGGAAAGTTCTGGCTCTGTCCATCACTTCAGCTTGTGCTTGCTTCTGAAGACAGCATGGGAGGCAGGAGCACTGAAGCTTTTTAAGGTTTTATTCATTTTTGGTGTCTCAAAGGCAAGCATTTGCCCCATGGGAACAGGTAGTTTGGTAGGCACTCTGTAAAGGTTGGTTGCAAGCCTGCTTCAAATTCCTTCCAGAAATCATGCAGGAACGAAGTTCTAGCTTCCCTGGAGGCTCTGATCTGCCAGGTGGTCAAGACAAAACACTGGTCTGGCAATGAAATTTGGAGGGCGGTCTTTTAAAGTTTCTAAGTGAAATAGGATTTTTACCGGGAACAATACCTCTTATATGGGTGGAGGCTTTCAGCAGACAGCTCTATCTGAGCTGGAGCAGCTGGAGGACAGAAAACATTTCCCAAAATAAAGACAGACTACTTTGGCCACCATATTAGATATAAAATATAAGCAACCTTACATGGAAGCCAGTCTCATTAAACAGCAAAGTAATTTGCTGACAACCATCTGCAAACAGAAACATGCAGGGAGAGGTAAGTCTGGCATCTGAAAGAAGGAAGCCACAGGCAGAAATGCTCAACGAAGAAGGAAAGGCATAAACATATTCTCTGCCCTCTCACTGCTCAATGCACGTGTTGATAGGGGCTGGGCATCATCAATATTCCCGACTCATGCCTCTGTGCTGCCTTGACACCAAGGAAAAAGAATCAGTAAAAGAGAAACTTGTTTTTCCTGTTTATTTCCACATTTGGGAGTGCAGTGTGAAAAGCAGCTTTTTACCTTGGAGGGAAATTTTGTGGAAATGTCCAGACAACAGGATTCTTTGTGATTTCCTCTGTATATTAGAGCTATTCATTTTCCTGAGTCTAAGCAGCCAGGGAACACCTCAGCCACTCCTGGTCCTCATTGCTAGAAGTAATCTCATTTATTCTGCCATTTATTCTGGGGTTTTCTACTGAAATTGCCACAGAGGAGCCTGCAGAAGGTATTGGGCATTGACATCTTCTACCAGGCACGAATACACCAGGAGGGACTGCACAGACAGAAGGACTTTGAAGGAAAAATCCAGTAGCATGCAACTGGGACAGTGAAATAACTCACCTTTTTTTGGTGAACCCACACATCCCCCAGGTTTCTCTCCCTGCTGTAGAGCCCTTTGTGCCATGGTGGGGAGCTCACATCTGCCCCTGAAGGCCTCCCCTCATGGAGGGTGCTAGACCAAGATGGCGGCCACCTCTGTGGTGACTGCTGGGTCTGGCATGGCTGTCAAGGCTGCAAACTGACAGGAGGGAAGGATGGACCCCTCAGGCATTACACCTACAGCCAAACCACGCCATGAAACCAGAGGGAGCACAGCTTCCACCTCAGAGCCATGACCGTGGAACCTTTCCTCAGCCTTGCACTCACCTCAGGGAAGGCAATGGGAAATGGAGCCCTTCGTGTCAGTGTCTGCCTTCGTGTGACTGTCTGAGGGTAGAACAGGCTTCCGGTTGGCTGCCCAGAGTGCAGGTGCTGTGTTTCTGTATTATTAATGTTCTGCCCCAATTCCAGTTTAATTATAATCAGTTCATGGCCCAGTCCAGAGCTCCCAGGATCACAGCAAATCACACATTTGAGAGGGGATGCAGACAGGAGCTGGGCTCTGCAGAGAGTGAAGGATGGGACGAAGCTACACAGGATTGTACCTCTGGAAGGGAAGCCTTACCTTCTGCTATTTGAGGAAAAAGGAGCCATGCTGGCACTTAGCACCTCTTTCTTTGTGCAAATGTGCCCAAACATCTGCCTGGGAGGAGGAGGAGGCTGAAAGGAGAGGTGCCCATATGCCTTTGGAAGCCATTTCTGGGAGCATTTCTGCTTGCAAACAACATTTTTGGTTTTACCAAGGGGACTACGTCATGAACATTGAAGTCTTGGGGGACATTAGGGTGGGTACACTTATGCTTATATACAGATACCATCTGACCTACTGGTGCAGCTGACAGGGTCAGCAGCATTTTCTCATGAGCACTGCCTGCCTCTTGCATGCCCACAGGAACTGGGGACAGAGAGAGGTTTTTTTCATTCTCACCAATAAGCTGTGTGTGAGTGGATGAAGGTCACCTTGCAACAACTCAGAGCAATTATCTGAAGGAGGTTAGATCTCTGTCCTCTTTCTTTATATTATTCTCATAAGCTGCATTTTTGGCATCACTTAGAAGCCAGGAACGTATCAAACCTGCATACGTCAAATGCTATTGACATCAAATACCTTTCATCGAGCCCCAAGCCTCTTGGCGTCTTTTGAGCTCTGCACCCAGGAAAGTGGCTTGTCAGAGATGATTTTTCCAAGTGAGGAAGCATGTAGCATAATGAGACAGTGTAGCTTCAGCATACACCTTCCAACTAGTTTCCCAACTGCTGGGAAACCAAACATGAGCCTGCATAGTAATTAGGCCATAAAGAAAGCTGAGGATACAATGAATGTACAGTCTGTATTAGCAAGCCCATTATGGCCTCTCATTGCCATTCTCCAAATGCATTTCCATCTGCATTTCTTGTTTTCACCCGTCAAGATCTTCTAGAAATATAAAAGACAAATAAACAAAACTCAAAAATAGTAATAATAAATAAAAGAGAATCATGTCAAGTGGTGTAGGTATGAGTGTTGCAGGAAACACACCACCCAGATATGCCAGGTACTGCACAGATGTGCTCAGCCCTCAAGAAAGCTGTCAAGCTGCCTCCAGACCTGCTGATTCTGGATTTCACAGTGGTAAGAATGTGTTTTGATCCACCAAGGATGTCACCCTTCACAAGATGGCATGCATACACTGCAGATACAGAGATACACCCATCAGTTTTGGCATAATCTGTATTAATTCTCAAATAACTTTTTTTCTTTTAATTGTTATTTCCTCTCTAGAGCACTAGAGCATGAGCACTGGCCTGGCAAGCTGCTGCTACCAGCTGCCTCTGACAGCAAAGTACCTTGTAAGGAGGCTCCATAGGTGACGGAAACTGCTGAACTGAGCTGACTCCTTGAGTGTTACCTGAGCGGGTGAGATACTACAACAAAGTCACACTGAGAGATAGTCCAAAGAACCAGATGTATGCTGTAAGAGACACTTTTTGTTTTATTCCTTCATCCATAAGTGCTCTAGTTAAAACATCAGAGAGTCTTTACCTTTCTTTCATGGTCATTTTCAATGTGCCTTTTCTTTAGGTGTTTTGTTGTTTGGTTTATGTTGTTGTTGGCTTTTTCCCCTGCCTCCTGCCTCTCCTTCTGTTACTGCAGCACCTGGCGCTGCGCATTACCTGATGCTGGTGACTTGTCACCAGTACTACTTTGTGGCTGCAAGTCCCATACTAGCAAGGGGGGCCATGCTGCATGGAGAGTCTAAACAGCACGCCTTGTGTTTCCCAGGAGACCGTGGCAGAGGAAAAGCTAGAAACTGAGTTTCCTGAAAAGCAGCTTTAGCAATTACCAAAGAAATTTGTGGACAGACTGTCTTTCAAATTACCCAAGCCTCAGGAAAAGGCTCTGGCCTGTCCCAACCTCTGTCATTGCTCACAAAAACATCCTTTTCATTAGCCACAACAGAAGTCCTCACTCTCCCTCTGCTGCTGTGACTTGCACATCCATCAGCTTTCTGGAAGACACTTTGCCCTTGCCTTTCCCTAGCCATCAAATACTCTTTCAAAGCCTAAAACCATAAATAAATTATATGTTCTCCCTAATTAATGTGGTGATTTTTAGAGAAATAACTTACGCTTCTATGTCTTTTGCTGCTGTGAAACTCATGTGTTAATTACATCACTCCTTTCCTATCTGAAAGAATTTGACTGCTGAAGCCAGGGGATGGTCAGGACACCCCGTAGCAGAAAAGTGCAGATAAATCCACCTGTGGGATTATTTAAAAGGTAGCTTTTGTATAAAAACAGCAACTTACCATCTAAAATCTGACTTCAAGCTAAGAGTTAATAACAACATGTAGAAATAGCAGTATTTTAATGGTCTGACACGTTAGAATAATTGTTGTCCCTGCCTCATGTTGTTAACAGTGATTCATCAAGACGGAGATGCAGGTGTTTGTCAGGTATGCTCAGAGTACCCTTTTCCCAGAGATGCAAGGCTTCTACCCTGACCTGGTACACAATCTTCACCTTCAGTGGTCATACATTTCCCATATCAGCCATTAAATGAGCAATGTTATTTAAAAGGTAGCTGTTTTCTGAAACCCTCCTTCAATGACTTACTGGATTGGTTGTTATTAAGACTGTGGAACAATATTTCTCTGTATGAGGCTTGTGCTGAGAGGGTAAGTTGCCCTACTTAATGTATTCATAGAAAGCTACAGTTGTAGGTTTCTCTTCTGTACAGGTCAAGCAGGGGGAATCGCTGCTCAATCAATGTATCTAACTCCTTGAAAGCCCAAATTTACAAAGAATACATTCCTGCTAAGATTTCTATCTGCCTTTTTTGGATTGTGTCTCATCAAAGCAAATTCACATAAAGTGAGCCTTTAAAAGGAGCGATTTTCTGCTCCTCTTGACTACATGAGACATTCAAAAATTGATGAAAAAAGCGACACCCGCCTGGCTTTCAGGGCATCACATTTATTTCTGCATAAATTCTCCCAGGTCAACTCAAAAACAGTTCAGGGTCAAAATCTCATCTAGTCACCTAGATTAAAAACTAATTTCTCTAAAGTATATCCTATATTGAAGCCTTTTCATGCAAATAAATAGCCAAGGGCCTCATTCTCTCCTTTTCTATTAGTTGTGCATGTCATGAATTTGAACAGAACATTTTGTCCTGTACTCTAATTACATGCATTATAAAGAAAAATCTATTCCTTGCATACATATTATTAGGAGCAGTTCGGAAGCGCCATTCCATCAGGGCAGCCGTCATGGTGGCTCATCCTAATATTGACAGTTTAATCTTTTTGTTTCATATGAGATTAAAAGTCATATGATGGCCGTTCCTCTGTGGAGCAGACGGCGAAGCCAATTGGAGTCAATCCGTGTCTAAGTGCCATTTCTGCTCTGAAAATGGACTTGCAGTTTACAAAATATATTAGGTAATTATCAGTGGTTATGGAAGAATAATAAAAAAAATACTGAGTTGATGACAGAGTAAATAGGGCTACTGTTTTTAAAAAAATACTCATTTTACTCACAGCTCTGCTGCAGTATATATATATGAGAATTTTCTAAGTCTCTGTTTAATGTATTTGTATGCATGACTATTAGCGGTTTCAATTCCCTTTGCTTTATCTCACTGAAGGAGGAGAAAGCAACTGATACACCAGGTGGCCACCTACACTTATTGCAATTAATGTTGTCTTTTATCAACAGGAAGTGTAACTTCCTTAAACAGAATCTGAGAGTTTTATATACATAGCAAATGATTAGCCTCTACCCTTGTTCAAAACATCCTGAATTCACTTTCAGACATGGTGTCTGATCTCATCTCTGCCTTTCAAAATGCCGACCAGAAATACACAGTGGTTCAATTTTAACTGTTCTTGGCTGCTTACTGTAAGACATGTTACAAGGGCATGATTTTGGGGGGATGACTCAATAACATTCTCTGCAGATCAGTCCTGTCCTAACCATCACATGTGGAGCACACAAGATCACCTGTCACCTGCAAAAATGTGGACTAGAATAAATTTCCAACAGATCTTTCACCTTGTTGGTGGCAGGCTTGAATTGTATCTAGCATCCTAAGAAGTCAACAGCTGAAATTCAGTGTGGGACTTGGGTGAATATAGCTCTACCGGGAGTGTGAATAATTATTTGTTATTCACGTAATATGGGAGTGATGCCAGTAGGTGTGCACATGTCTGTCTAGATGAGTGCTAGTTCACCTTATTTCTAGTCTGAAAAAGTACAAGAACTTGAGTACTGTATTTTGCTTTAGACTACTCGAGATAATCTTTCTATCTAATATGTTTGAGTTGTGGTAAATATGGTTGAGTTGTGGTAAATACCCAGTGACTACCAAAGTCTAGCAAGATCAAAAACTGTCGATCAAGAAATTTGGAATATGACTCACTTGAGTACTTTCTCTTGGATGGAGCGTCTTGAAGATTGTAAACTAGATTAGAATAACTGCTTAGTTATAATAAGATTGAGGTTTTTCAAGTCACAGCTTAAAAAAAAAAAAAAGATAAAAAGCAATAACTGATGAAGAACCTTGTCTCTGGCTGCAGTTCCTCTTGGATGGGTAAAGAATTATTTTTTTTCTTTTATCCCTTTTGGTGGAGAGTCCAGGAGGTAAAGTAAAGCACAAAATGGGGATTCACAACCGTTGAGGTTTTTTGTTGTGCAAGTTTTTGTGTTGTGCAATTTTGAAGTGCTGTATTTCAACGTTTACTTTCTCTTTGAAGCCATGTTTAGCAAGGGTCTGGCACAATGGCTTAAAGGTAGCCAGGGATAAGGTTTTATTACACTCTGAACATCTTCCTGCTAGAAGAAATATTCAGGCTGCAGTTACCCAGCATTAACCTTTCGCTTGACTAAATCAGCCAGAATTGGTGGTCTGCTGTCGATGATTTAACATAGGAGTAGCAATTATGAAAGCGGGATTATTCCTACTCTCTAGCAGAGTCCAGTCCTTGAGTAAATGAATTGTGATTGGGAAACAATTGGATGGTGGAGTCGTTTCTGAGGAGAGCACCTTATTGACATTATTTTCAAACTAACAGGACACATCCTTGCAGTGTGAATATTGCTTTCTTTTGCAAATGTGAAGGAGTTATTACTTACCACTCTGTAAGAGGATGGACCTGCCATCGAGATAATAGCAACTTAGTATTGTATTGTGAATCTTTCCACGCAGTTTCTGTGATGTTTATCATAGCAATTGCATAGACAACTCATTCTTCATTTCCAGTCTAACTTGATTACAAGTGACAGCAGTATAAAGCATGATATTTAATTGTCTTGATGAACACTGACTTCCTTGAGCACATATTATAAACTGTCTGGCTGATGCTTTCCAGAGGTATGCATCATCCTGACGATCTGCATTTTTGAGTTCCTGATTTGAGTCACCTGAAAGGGTCCTTTCAGTAAAATCCTTCTCTGAAAGCTTGAAAATGAAAGCTTTTGCACATTCTCTGCTGAGGTCATGAGAAGTTTTTGGATGCCACTTCTGATTCATATCTCCAAAGCTATCTACAGTCAGTGTAACCTTGGCACATCCTACCAAAAGGGAAGAGGGAGTTTCTTTCAAGTAAATGAACTGTATTACTTTAATTAATACTGGGAAAAACATTCTTCCTACAAAGATAGTGTGAACATCAGACTTGATTGCTTAGGAAGACTGAGGAAGCTCTGCTGTTGGAAATTTTTAAGAAGTAGATCAGGTGAATGTCTGCTACGAGATTCATGCACTGATGGCACAAGATGTTCTCTCCCAGATCTATTGATATGGGCTGTGTAGAAGACTCTGCATGTGGGCTGTATAGCAGACCAGGCTCCTTCAAAGATCCCCTTCTTCAACAGCAATCTAAGTTAAAAAAAAATAATAATAATTATAATGGTCAGAAATACATTCAGAAATTGACACAAATCCTTTTTAACTTGAGGTCCTGGGGATATTTCTGATAATTATAATATACCTTCCGTACTGCAGTCAGTGCAGTTCTTTGTGACATTCTGGGTCTCTGGCTGGATATTTCCACTCCTAACGTTCATACTCCTGCTTACACATTATGCACACTCATTTCCAAATTCTGTGGTAATAATGTACTTACATATATTTGTGAAAGATCAGTGATGAAAGTGATGGAAGACTCCTTCCTCAGTCTGGAGTTGGATTTAAACAGTAGTAATCTCTTTTTCTTACTCTATCTCTCAAGCTGTCCAATCATATCCTACGACTCATGGAATGCTTGCCAAATCACTTTTATAAATGCCCCTATAAGTCAATAAATCAAACATATCTCTTATTCATCTCAGATCCTGTAAGTTCTTCTGGTAGGAGAAATTCTGTGTACTTGCAAGCCTAAATCATAATAAACCTCTCATCTGTTTGATTTTGATATGAATTAGAAATTACTGGAGCTATAACTTTAAAGAGAGCAGTGAAGTTTAAACTCATGTCTTAAATTATTTAAAATCATATAAACTGTAGTACCAGTTTATAAAACAACCAATTGTTTTTAAAATTAAAAATGACACTTAAAGAATGTTTTGATGGTGTTGTATGTTTGGGCTTCCCACTGCATGTATATAGTACTGTGTAGTTATAAAATTGTTAAGGGGATTGCTTAATAAATGGGTGTCTATATCTATATCAAAAATCTTTATCAGCTATCCATACATAAAAATTTTGATTAGAACATGTTCCTCCTAAAGTTTTTCTACTTAGGCTTCATTAAGTCCCCCTTTAGGATGTAGGTATTCAACTTAATTTTATTTCAAGAGCAAAGAGTTCTGCAAATGTCCTCTAAGATTTATCTGTCTAAGATGCTGAGTTAGTTTTTGATTGGTTTCTAGAATTCCTGAATTAAAGATGCTTTAAGCTGATAAAACCAGTTTGCACAAACACTTGGAGATGATGAGATCCTATTAGACACAGAAGTGAAACACAAATAAATTTAAATGGAGTTTCTGTTGTTGCTTTTGTTTGCAGATTTCTGCATGGAAGGGATTTGCCATTGTCTGTTGCATATGTTTCAGAGAGAACAGTTTATTTCTAAGAAAATTGCTATAACCCTTTTTGTTATATTACTAATATGAAATCCAATCTGAGAACAGATTAAGTGTCCAGCACTCATGATACTAGTTATGCAATTTATCAGTGGATTATAATAATTTTGGCTGATGATAGGAGTCCACTATTTTTTTGTCATGAAAATGAGGCAAAAAAGATCATGCGTGCTTACAATGTTCTGTTTTTAATGATGCCTTGAAGTTTTGTGTCTCACATCGCTAATTTGTAATTCAATTGGAAGGCTGCTGCATTCTTTCTTGGGTAAAAAAAAAAAAAAGGTTAGAAAGTGGGAGGCAATGGCAAGCAGCATATGGGTAGTAAAAGACTGGATTCCTTTGGTTTAATCAGGGTTGGACAATTCTGCTGAGGATATGGTGCTGGAACGTAACCCAAATTCCCACTACAGAGATTACTACGTAAATAGATGTAGGCTGTGAGTATGTGTGTGTCAGGAGTTGTCATGGGAAGAAAAAACAGAAGCAAAAAGAGGAGAGCTAGATATGGCATCTAAACTCTACCTGGCCAGTGTAATACATCCCAGTGTAATAAAAGTTGCCCAGAGATATGGGTCCCACTGATGATCTCAGTGGTTCTTGCCCAGTGACTGAGTTAGAGTGGCAATGAAGAATTTTATCGTGACCGAAATTGTCCTGCTGACCATGGCTCATTTCCTTCAGTTTTACAAAGCCTTTGCTCTAGACAGGCACCTTACACTGTCTGTAGCTAGAATGGCTGCTGTCATTTGGCATTTATTTCTCAACATCTTAGGCTGATGGAAGGCTCAAAACACTAAAACGATTTGCTCCTTGGATGCATGAAGTGTTAAGACACTCAATCATGAAATCACTGCATACAACATAAATTCTTTCTGCACGTCACTGCAGGTACAGTCCACTCTGCAGGTTATGTTCTATAGAGGGACATCTTGGAATGTGTTAATGCAGTCATTAGAAATGGTTCACACTCGGTTTTTTGGGGATTAGCTTTGGTGTGATTGGTGTTGATTTTCTTTTCTTTTTTCACAGTGTTTTAACCCTCTGCAGAGGCTGATCTTCCATTGCGGTGTTGGCATGCAAAAAGTCTTCTTCCCTTCAATTTACTGCCTAAAAGGCCTAATAAACAGGACAGGATGGATATAAAGGGGCAGTGAGCCTTAATCAAATGCAAACAACAAGACAGTAGCAGAGCTGTAAGAACATCCCTTTCTTCTAGTCTGTTTATTACCTGTTGGATCACACGTCAACTCATGTCCGTACTGCCAAACCCAGCCATAATTTCTCTGTTATTTCACCCAAACAGAGAAGTAGAAAGCTCTCTGGATATGACAGCTACAAGAAAACTTCCTCATACTCACCTCACTTTTCTGTTTACTGCTAAGAGAAAAATCCCACCTAACTGGTTTTCTTTTTGTTCCCATCTGCTTTTCTTTTTTGGAAGAGTTAGTGTTCCTACAGAAAGTCTGCAACTTTTACAGCAGTTCTGATACCAGGTCCTTGGGATATAGGTCTTGATTCTTCACATTCATTTCTCCTAAAGATTACAGACAGCTCTGGGTATTGAAACTCGAGGTGTGGAAGTTCTAGGGCAAAGGCTGTGAAGAGAAACGGAAGTTTGTAATGAAATAAGGGAACGGGCGAAATAAGGGAACTGTGATACTGTGGGACTGTGAACAATGCAGCATGCTTCCTTCATTGTACAGGATGCTAGAAATGAAAAGACTGAAAATGTTTACTTTTTGTTTTTCTGCTTGTTTGTTTGCTGGAGGGAACTTAGTTAAGCCGATGGGAATTGTTCTGTGTAACAACCAGCAGCCCTAGTCTTGCTGCTGTCTCCTTCTCCAAGAAAAGAAGAGTCATTACTTTTGTGATCTTCACCAAGAATATACTCTGCTCCACCTGCTAGTTCTGCAGCTGTGGTTAACTAACAAACAGTATTCCCAGTCCTGTGCTAAGTGTATTTGTTGTGGCTAGTACGCAAACAAAGATGTCTTGACAGAATACGGTGTTATATGAGCTGTTAAAGAACAGCCCTGTCAAGTTTAGATCCAACAGAACCAAAGGGGAAAGCTTTGCCTTTGCCATATGGAAAACAAACAAGCCAAAAACACTTCACTCACAGTTTTATGAAACTGAAAAACAGATAGTGTGCAGTAATGATAAGAATGTGCTGGAGGCCATGAAGGTCTACCATCTGCTTTAGAAATACTCAGAAGCAATGGTTTTCTTTCCCCTCCCTGTGTCCAATGGCTCAATCAGGTGCAACAAGTGAAAACTCCCTCTTGAAACACTTTCTCTGAGCAAATTTCTCAGCCTCCTCCAGAACCTTAATCTTGGATCTCTCGCTGTTCAAAATAGAAAGAGGCTTGCACAGGGGCTGTCTGTGATCCAAACAGAACAGGGCTGCCTCTGCCCTGCAGCCCTATGCTCACAGCCTCAGCGGAGCTCCCAGCAAGCTGAAACTGCTGTCCAAGAGCCTTGCTGAGAGGACACACTGAAAACAAGATTTCAAAGGGTAAGTCCTCGGCTATAGTGCTTCTACCGGTGTCAAGGTCTCTAAGCAAGTGATTAGTTTTCAGAGCTATTGTCTCCCACAGTCTTCAACAGGAATTGCAGATAAGAGCTACTACTAAAAAGCAGAATCTCTTTTCCATTTCCTCCTCTGTGGGTTCTGTCATTTAATGCACAGAATTTAAAACAATTTGGCCTGGGTGTCTTCATTCAGGACTACACCAGACCTGCAGGTGTAAGGTTTCTCTTGCTGCGTGGGGATTGAAATGGTCATCCTTAGAAGTTAATTACTCTATGCTATGGTCACAGAGAAGTGCCTGAAGCATCACTGAGATTTCTCTCCTAGTCACTGACAAATACCATTACATCAGAGCAGCTGTGAGTCATGCTGGCAGCCACAGTATTGGTTCAAAACCAGCACAAAGCTTTGACATGCAGCTTTTGCAAATGAAGGAGAAAATGCTTCTCCTAAAAAACTGTTCAGTAAAAATAATGGTGAATTATTTTGCAGTCTTGGCAATACGGAAACATGGAGACTTAAGTCTGCTGTCACTGCATTTCACATACTTGTGATTTTAGTATTTCTTTTTGTGAAGAACAATCATTACCATCATTACAAAGCAAAGTAGTAACACTGGAGACTTCAGTAAAGATCTCTCAGTGCCTGAGAAGAGATCTAAAGGAAACAGGGTGCCACGAGTGAGCCAGGTGCTCGAGGACCAGCCTGCAGGCAGGTTCCTGCACTTACTCCTATAGCCACCAGTGGCGATGGAAGCACCCGTTCCTCTCCCCATCCCCACTCCGGTTCTCTGGGGCGTGACTAAAATACTCAGCTGCTTTCCCTCCTGAATGCTTCATTAATCCCCTAGCCCTCAGCTGCTTACACCTGATTTTCTTTGCCTCTCTGAATAGCCTCATCCAGCTCAGTGAGCCAGGACATGTTCAGGATCCAGACCTTGGCTTTCAGGCTCTCCTGGGGCAGCGTGCACAAAGAGCCCCCACAGAGCAACACCTTTCCCGAGCTGGAACTCAATGCCTTAAAATACAGGTGACATCTAAATCCTGAAGTTAGGAGGCAGCTGTGGAGAGCTGTGCCTATAGAAAATATACACAAGCTAAGACATGTATATGCATACAGCACATGTCCACGTGTGCAGCTGGGTCTGGCCTTGGTTAGCTTTTAAATCACAAATGAACTTCAGGAGGGCACATGATCTTGGTGATATAAATCCCACAGATTGACACCAGCTGAGCACACAGTGCTGGGCCTTTCCTGGGACACAAAGTGGAAAGGCAGAGAGAGTTCTCATTTGATCTCTCTTCTCCAAAACACTGACCCCTACCGTAGAGAAGAGGCAACATTTCTGGCTCGTATATACTAGCCCAGCTCCTCTACAGCTATGGGCTGTGCCACACCAAGTTACACCATGGTGGATCCAGCCTTCTGTTTGTAAACAGCACAGTGAGACAGCTAACAGAGAGGAATACACAAATAAGCTGTGTTCTGTGTAGCCAGTATCTTGCTAATAATTCTCTAAAATTGTGCTCCAGCATTAATTGAAATCATAAATCCCAATCACATTCAAAACATAACTACTGTATGCCATTGGCTCGCTTTAGCTCTTAATCATAGTTTTCCGGGGAATTTTCTTGCTGCTTCTTCTTTCCCTCAGGAGCAGCCGTATTTATTGATGTAGTTCAAATACCTGGAGATATTTCAGTTGAAAAGTCATATAACATCTCTCTAAGCATGTCAATACGTGTTCAGCTTAGTATGAATGTCCGTGCCATTCCCACTGGAGAAAAGTAAAAACTGTCAAGGAAATATATTTAACTTGGTTCTGCACAGATGCCTGCAGATATCTTGCATCTAAAGAATATTTAAATTCTGTTTTGTTAAGATAGGATACTTAGATGATACAGTGGAGCAGCCAGGAGGTTATAGTCTCCACTAGACAATTTGCCAGACAAGAAAGATGGCTTGGTAGCAATGCTGACAGCTTTATTCTTGTGGCTTTGGCAGAAAAAATAGGCAAAAAGATTGCAGAGGCGGCAGGCTAGAATACAGCATGAAAGTTCAGAAAAATATTAACTGGTTGTAAAATGAGTGGGTGGATGCACTAAAGAAGACGGCATTTCAGTTATATAACAACACTTATTGCAACATTTTAATGGCTAAATTATGCTCTTTTTATGTGCTGTATTTTTGCATCTGCTGCCTGGCCCCAGTGGTGAGGGACGAAACATTTATTTGGCAGGAGGAAAGGGCAGCAGGCATTCATCATTTTCAGCCATGGGCCCCAGCGAAGATTCCCCTGAGAATTCAATTTCAAAGATATTATACATTGTAATTTTACAAATCTGATTTTATTTTCCAGACCAGCTACTTGCAGAAGGCCCCCACAGACGTCCCTGATCTGAATGTGAAGAAGCTGTACTGGACATGCTGGACATAGAGTGCAGCAGGGAAGTGGGCATGCTGATGTGGTCTTCCTGGGGCAAAGCTCCACATTTACTGCTGCCATCATTCTGCACGACGGAGACCTGTCAGTCTGGTGCAGCTCTGAGTTCATGCCCTTGGGCCATCCAGTAAGGTGTGTTCCTGGCTCTTTTGCCAGAGAAACTTAAATGTGCTACCAGGGATGTATAGTGTAAGGTGCAGTGAAGGCCATTTGGACTCCCATCCTACAGACAACTCTAAAACAGCTTTTCTTGGCAACTGCTACATTCCCCTTGTGCATCGTGAGGAACTTCATTGTGGGTACAGTCTCTATTCTAAAGAGCATTAGGCGTGAGTTAGGTGAAAGAAAACAAATATGATTAGTCCACTTCAGAAATGGGAAGTAAGACATTAAGGCAAACTTTCTTTATCTTTACCAAGTGTGGAGGCTTTTAGTGTAGGTTACTTGAGGCAGTTGTTTTGGGGGAAAATTGTTTTTTCTGTACTTTGATTTGAGCCTCAAGGGTTATGTTTTATATGGTGAACAGCCAGAATAGGTGTTTGAAGTGCTCCATATTGCAGTCCATTGCACTACGCGATATCCAGAAGCCTGCACCATGAGTCTTAGTCTAAATTGTTACCACAAGTTCAGGGTTTCTAGAGCCACCAGTTCAATCTCCTGTGCCTTCCTTGGTGCCACTGAACTTAGTTTTCAGCTTTGCAGTGCTGAAAAGTACAAGAATTCAGATTTTCTCAAGATCTGCCTAGATTTCCTGGGTTAAGCTAAAAAGCGAAAGCTTTCAAAACAAGGAGATGTATTTACATGGATTGGAGGGGAATAATGACAAACCTATCCACACTTAGTGAGGCCAGTCAGAGCTTTGTAATTCAGTGTTAAGGATTCCTTCCAAGCTGAGGCAGAGAGGTGAAGAGCAGCAAGCCTGAAGACCTTAGAAAAGAGTAGGGAGTTTAATCACTTGGTTACACACATAGCTAAATCCAGAAGGTGACAGCCTAGAGAATCTTCTCAAAGATGCTGTGCTTTTCTGGCTCAAGGCTTCAAAGGTTACATGGGAATTTACTGCAGTAGACAGGAAAGGTATAAGATAAAGGATAATGGAAGAGCCAAGGATCAGCGACCAGTAGAGGGAAAAACAAGTTAACAACCACCATGGGAAAAAGAGTACAAAATAGAAAATAAAAGATCAGGGACAGTATATATTCAAGAGAACTGAAGACTGGTGAAGAAAGAAACTCAAGTAGCTGTTAGAAAATTGGCAGCAGATTGAGGGAAAAGACACATCTGTGTAACTAGAGAGAAGGTTCTGTCTGCTTTGGTGACTTCCTGATAGCCTGTTCTCAAAGAGGTGGGAGGCCTATGAGGAAAGAGATGATAGGGAAAACTTGTAGAAAATGGATTTGTTGAAAAAGTGAAAAAGCATTGTGCTTTTTCTCCAAAATCAAAACATTTTTACATTTCAAACAGAAAATCAAAATATTTCCATCTGGAGTTTTAATGAGTGAGGAATTAAGCTTTTGTAATAAAAATTACGTGAAAACGTTGCCCAGAAAATGTCAACACAGTTGAACCCCCTGGATGCTGAGCTACTGATAAAGAGTGGGAAGGGAGCACTACTTCCAGTGAGCAAATGCACCAAAGGTCCTTCTCCTGGTGCCAATGTGTCTGATATCATTCCAGCCAATCACCTGAACCATGCATTTCTTAATTACCACTGTGTACTGGTTCAGACATATTTCTATCGCGTGAGTATTTTATTTCACATTTTTACAGGTACACTAGGTGGCTTAGAGAACCTTGGTGTTCAATAGAACATCTATGGAATGTTATTACCAGATGTTTAATGGAACATTTTTGCAGAGCTTTGTCAGTGACAGAGTTTTGTCAGAAAAAGCAGTGATTGATTGTGTCTGTGTTTAAAACTGACACGTGTGAATACTGCCCTGGCACAATATAAAAAGAGCACTGAAGCTCTATAAGGGGTAAACTAACCTCAGCACTAGATATTTTAAGAGATGCTGCTTCAATACTTCCATAAAAAACTCAGAAAAAAATAAAATTTCTTGGGAATGTTAGGCTTCTCACCCCCGCTTCACAGCTTCTTCGGCAGGATGTTCATTTTCTTTCCCATAACCCTGCAGTGGCTGTAAAGCCAAGGGTTGGTTTCAGAAAATCTTCCATTCAATATCTTGTGCAGAATCTTGTATTTTATATGCATTCTATCTACTGAATGGTAGATAGCTGCGCTCAAAATGTCTCTGAGTTTAACGAGCTTTCTCCTGTTTTCATCTGCCCTTCCATCATGTTGTCAGCTATTCCTGACGTGGGTAAAACTCAGGTTATCATGAAAAGAATATTGAGTAGAGAGTATTGTAAGCAAAGTGGAAAGTAATGCAAGAGAGCCAAAAAAAAAGAAAAGGAGATGAGCATATTTTCTGTGCAAAGCTTTCAAGAATTATTCACTTGGAATCCCAGGATACTGTAGTAACGGTTGCTGAATTTTTATAGGCAAGAGGGAAATTTGGTCTGAGAGAGCTCCCAGGTTGGTTACCCAGCTGTTTGTGATCTCAGTTCACGGCTCAGGGGACATTTTTGCTCCAGTGACCTCTAAGCTGCCTTTAGTTTATTGATTGGCTAATAGGGAAAATTGATTTTTAACTAACTCACCAGTTTTGAGACCTGAACACAGGTCACTTCCAGTAAGTGTACTTCTACTCAATCATGTAAGTTGTGTCAGTCATCAATTCAGTCTGAATGCTGCAATAGGTAGGGATGTGCCAGAAGATTTGACAAGAAGCCAAGACACAGAAGACGTAGTCTAGGACAATCCATGGATAAAATATATTTAATGTTATGCTATCTGATACGGCAGACAATAGCCATTGACCTTTTGCAGTCCTAATATTCATAGTCTGAGCTGAAAGATGTCACAGGTAGAACTGGTGCATTGTACTTCATAACTGTTCTCCTCCAAGGTCCAAGTCCAAGGGCTCTGAGTCTCATGCCCTTCCTTGTTTTCAGTTCACCCGTATGCACGCAAAGTGCCTGCCAAGCTGAGAACTGGGGTTGGTTGGTGGGTTTGCAATTTAGGGGTCCTGAGATAGAAGAAGTTGGTTGTTATTTTGTGGAAATCAACAAACAAAAGGAAATTGAAAAGAAATGGCATTTGGGGTTCATCTGAGAAATGTTTGCCCAAGGCGGTGCCTTTTTATTTTCAAGTATTTTAATCAAAAACAGTTACAATATATTTCATTTTTCAAAGTGGAAAACAAAGATGTACCAGCTACAAATAGCAATTGGAACAGAAGAAGAAGAGTAAAGTGCATTCCATTGCTAAGGAGAAAAATGTTTGAGCAAAATATTTCAAATTTTTCAGAAACATCTGTTTTGGTAAGATTAAAAATATTTGTCTCCATCAAATCAAACCGGTGAGTAGCTCTGCCTCCTCCTTCCTAACTCTACTTTCTGAGAGAATTTAATGTATGTCATTCTTCTTCATCTGACTCTGGCTTCTGTGTTGTAAACATTAATGTGTATTAATTAATTTAATCACATGAATAGCTCCACTGACTTGTTGGAAGTTGCCAACAGTTGTGGCAGGTTTTGCTGGAAAGGTTGTTACTCGCCTGGTAAGCTAAGCCCACGTATCTGGGGAACTCATGCACACAGCAGCTGTGCAAACAAGACATTTGGCATCATAAATACCTTAGTTTACAGGATCCCATCTCGTGTCTGGATTGTTGTTCTTCTGGTGAAGATGGAGTATTTGAGTCTCCGTTCACAGTGCAAAGTCAGAGGGTTACAAAGATCATGGTCTAGAGAAAGGGTCGTGACACCTTTTCATTTATACATTGGCATGTACTGAAATTTTCATTCTTATGGATTTTTTTTTCTTCTTTCTTGGTCTGTCAGCTACAGAGAATTCAAATTAAAACTTCTTTTGGAGCTCAGGGCTACGCTCTGTCAAACATATATTGCTCTTCAGGAGATGGAAAGTAAAGAAAGCAGCAAAGCTCTGAAGTACGTTCCTGGCTTTGGACCACATCTTCGCTTATAATTTATGAACACGGGGACTTGAGACTGGCACAAAATTATCTAGAGGATGTCTACAGGTAGGATGTGGTTCTATATTTGCTAATAGCTATTCTAAAATGTACACATTCATCTCCATCATGTAAAGTATGCACCTAAGTGTAGCTGGCAGCATGGCAAATTTTAAAGGAAACTGTTAATTGAACACTGCAGATTCTGATTATATATCATAAGTTTTACTGTTGTTATGTTCTCCACAGTACTCTCTGGGGGTGAGTGGGACTGCAAATATGTTACAAGCACATTAAAAAGTAATGTCTTCAAGTTCTGTCACTTTACACGAAGGAGAACTCCAACACATTTGTTGAGGAAATATTACCTCTGAAATTGGACGTAAGATGCACCTGCAACCCCACACGCATTCCTTGCTCTGCTGTAATCCCACTAAATTCTGTGGGACTGTTGGAGGATGACAGTTCTGGTTCCTTGGTAAGCAAAAGAGACTGCTTTTTACTATTAAAGACAGATCTTGATCTCATCACTCCAAAGACCATGCTGTAGATAGGTTTACCAGGAAAGCAGAAGCAAACATCCATTCCAAGATGTTCCTTTTAATCTCTTATCTGCACTTCTTTCTTACATTCCACTGATGTTTATGAGCATTTTAGGCTCTTTATGTCTGTGCTGAATTGTTGCCCTCTGTCAGAAGCAATCAGACATGTAATAGACTGTGAGCAACTTAACTTATGCTGGAAAAGCACATTTCTCAAGCCTCCAAAAGGCATCAAAAGCTTGCTTTTAAAGGACACGCTGTTTACATGCTGTTTTAGTTTGTTCTCAATAATTTATTACTTACTAATGTCTTTTTTCGGTCTTGCTTATTCTCAGTGGAGGCAGCTGGATTTTATCTGAAGGCGTGGTTATTGTGAGGATGTGGACTAAAGAACCCTTAAAGGCTTATTCATTAAACCCTAGAGTTTCACAGGCTCGGGGTGTCTCAGAATACTGAACCAGTATGCAAAAGTCACATTATAACCCATTCACCAGGTACATTTCGCTAGCCTACAGAAGTCCTAACCAAGAGTGCATTCTTAGTGAGAGCCCTGCCTTTCTCTGCAGGTGACCCTTGGCCATGGTGTGTCACAGAGACAATATTACAGTCATTTATGTTATTTTGATCTCACCCAGTCAACAAATTACATATTGCAATGTCTCACCTGCAGCACTGCTGGATTAATGACAGCACCTGTCCTCCTATTTATATCGTGTGTGTGTGTATATGCATGCATATGTTTGTATATTTCTATTTTTTGTTCATACTTTATGACTCTTACATTTTCTTTATCCCCTTTCCTTAATTATGTGGCTGTCACATTACAATGAAGGTCAGTGACTGAAGCTGTAATTTGACGTCTTTTACAAGAACAGATTTTCTTACTGTGCAATTCTTTGTCCAAAGGTTGGAGTGCCTAAATGTTATTATTGGGGTTTAGTTCTGAAATATGTTCCTGTTGGAGAAACCTTTTGGCTGTGTTTTCCATTCTCCACCTTTCTACCATATGTACGTTTTCAATGACACTCAGGAAGGCTGAATAGCTGACATATCCAACCCAGCAGTGCCCCTTAAGCCTTCCTCTTTGTTGTCTCCTACCCTCAGCATTTTGATGAAGCCAGTTGATGCATCTTGAAGCCAGTAATCCCTTATGGAAACATTTCAATTCAGCTCATTCATATTATGTATTGATAAAACCTCTCTTTCCCTCTCTCAGGATTCAAGCAGCCCCTGCCATTACCCTGGAAGCATCTGTGTCAGTTCCCCTCTCCACCTACATCTGGTGAGAGTGATGAGGATCATGCATAATGCAAACACTGGAGCAGCTCTCGGGACGTGGCTTTCAAGGCAGCGTTTGTGCAGAGATCTCACAGGTGCACACACTGGCCTGGAGAGAGCAGCCCTGGGAATGCATTAGACAGCTGTTTGGGTTATCACTTTAGAAACATTTTAGAAAGTTTTAATATCCTGAAATTAAGCCTGTGCTGCTGGTTGCTGCATTCTGGTTTCCCAAGAAAGTCCACCACAGTGGAAAATCCAAGTAAACCCAAAGTGCAGGGAGCTCCTTCCCTTGGAGCAGGACTGTGTACCCCTGGAGAGCAATGTGGGCTCAGTTTTACTGGTGCTACCTCAGCAGTCCACCTGCTCTGAGCTTCAACCATTCCAGGGTGGTATTCAAATAGCATTCAAGCACTTCCTCCAGCAGATAAATTACGCAGGAAATGTCAGGCAGATTTCTCTGCATCCAAAGGATATTCTTTACGCTAAAGTGAATATATGATATCCTTGCTGTGTTGCTTTGTGTACACAATTCCTGCTTCCTACTCAGGAAGATGTTAATGGATACGCTTGGTATTAGACCAGTCAGTGCAGAGTTTGGATTGCAAAATACATTTGGACCTCTGAGTCTAAGTTTATCATTTGGATAAGCAAGGGATGCATTAACATCAAAGCAGCTTACACTAGAGAAGGTATGTATCGGATTTGTTGCTGGAGGATGACACATGTTGGAAAGAGAATTGAGTTGCAAACAAAAATATCTGCTAGAACTGAGGAACTGTTCCCCCAGTTTGCCACCACTGTGTCTAAAAAATCTTATCCCACTGTTCTCTCCTTTCTCTCTATGCAGCCATGCATATACGACCCACTTCCCAAGAGTCCATCCAAAAAGATGTCTGTTTGAATGCTGGCACATTTTGTCTAAAACCATGGGACTGAGCTCACTGAGCCTCCCTGCTTCTCTCTCTGCCATGCTCCTGCAAACTCCAGCCCCCGTGCAAAGCACTATTGATTTTGGTTTGATTAGATACAGACTTAAGAGGGAGCCAGAACAGATCAGACAATGCCATTGGGAGTGTAATAGCTTCATAATTAAGTAAATCCCAGCTGTGTGCCAGTTTTGGCCAAATCTACTTATCTCTTATTGAGTTGCTATTATCAGCTGGAGTGTGTCTGGGGCTCACCAGAGCACAGTCCTCATGCCAAATGCTTTCTGGCTCACACAGCATCTTCTGTAATACTTTTTCTCTTGCTGTACATGAATGCATCTTCTCCTTTAAACAACTGTCTCGGTGGTGAAGGGAGTTATTTCTCCTTCACTGGAATTATCTCCACACTGCTGAAATTCCAGTGATTGAGAGGTCTTCCTGATTTACTGTGCGTGTGAACAAAACTTGGACAACTAGGGTTGTGTTTCTGGCATGCACAAGCCACATTCTTACAATAATAAAATTGATTCTTGCCAAACAACCTCTAGATGGCTCTTGAAGCTTGCTTTGTCAATTAGCAGCTCCTGAAATAAGTCTGCATCATGCTTTATCAAGAAGCCTTTCCTTTGACTCTGTTACTTCTTCATGTGGGAAATGAAACATACTGGAATGTTTTGCATGCATTGGGAAGACATCCTTTGGTTTTGTACAAAGCCCTTCCCTTTTGTGGAAAGCAGGAAAAATGTTTGTCTTGTTTCTCCCCAGAAAGTCCTGATTACAGATTCCACCTGTGCACATTGTGCTGTAGTTACTGCATATTTATTCACTCAGGTGTGGAAATTACCACTCTTGATTGCAGTTTAGCATGAAAAAAGCACAGCCACCTATTCCATTAAAAAGACAGAACTGTTTGCGAGCATCTGATTTACCTGGTGAAATCCCAAGGCTTGGTGCGTTCAGTAATTTTGCTTACACATCCCTTTTTCATACCACAAACGGCTTTGGGGGCTTATTCCTGAATCACAAAGAAGCAGGGAAGTAAGGGAGGAGGGAAGGAAGAAAAACATGCTCATAGATCTAAGACAAGTCGCATCATATTAGCCCATCTTTCATCCCCAACAGATCTGTGAGTTACTTCCTGATCAAACTATTACTGAGCAGATAGCATTGGAGATGTTTCTTGTAACCCATAAGGACACAAACAAAACTTGCACTGAAGGGGGTAAAATCTGTTAGCAATGCTCCCAAGACAAAAAAATGTTTAAAGACTCTGCCTGCAACCAAGATATATATGTGCTTCTTCCTTTGCATAGTAAGAATGTATGCGCTGTTTAATAACACTCTGAGGTCCTCCACAATTAAAAAACAATGAGCTGATTTAACATTAATCAACTACCATGTGGCAAAGAAGAATTCAAGGCATTCTTTGTTGCAAAGGTTAACATCTCTGCAGGCTGTACATTAAGAAAGCCTTAAAATATTTATGCAATTAAATACAGTACAGAATAGGCCATCAACAACAGTTACAGCAACTTTCTATGTTTTTCCTTTTTTTCATTTTTCAAAAAAACCCTCATCTTTATAACATAAATGTTCTGTCTTGTCAGAGGGACAGACATTAGGCTGGAGATTCTCTCTCCACACTTAACAGAGATGTCCCTGTATATGTCTGTAAGGGATAAGTTTCTTCACTGTTAATACACTCTCGTTGGTGTGTTTGGTGCAGATCCCAAGTACAGAACTCTTCTTTCTGGAGAAGTGTTGATGAGAGGACTATTCTTGAAAAAAGAAGGATGTAGAATGTGTGCACTCAGCCATGCTTGGACTTGCTTGGACTAGCTCCCAGCCACCAAATAATCTTGTTATTTGTGGCTGAATATGTAGAGATAGGAGATATCACATAGGATACTGTGTAAGAGAAATCCAATTCTTGATCTCAATTTATTTTTTGCAATAAAATTTTTCTGGATTATCTCCATCCGGGAACACTCCCCGAACTGAAATGGGACCAGATATCAGTACTTAAAACTGCAATTCATGTAGTCAATGATATGAATTCTTTCTCAAATAAATGCTCTGGTTCCATAAGCTTAATATAAAGTAATCGACTTCAGTATCAGTTTTGGCTTTACAAGAAAATCATTGTGCCTTGCTAAGATATTAGTAGGTTTTTCATTCTTAAAAGTGTATACAGATTGACCCAGCAGACACTGAGAGCAGAATCTCATTTTTTCAGACACTGAAAGAACTATATGCATGGGACCAATTTAGAAAAATCCATTCCAATGTCACTTTCTTTTATAGGCTGTATAAATAGGTACAAAAAAAAAATAATCACGTAACCGCAAAGTAATAACACGACCTGCAGATTACAAGGTAATTAAACTTGAAGCAACCGAGTACAGTGTTCCAGGAATAATTTACCTCTTTGTGTGGGGAGCTGAGATGTTCTGATGTTTCTTGCTAATGTGAAATGAATAAGCATTGGGAGCTCCAACCTGCCAGATCTAAGGAATTAACAGGTTCCCTACCTGTATCTTTCACTTCTTAACACTCGTGATGACAATCTAATTTGGAAAACAGCAATAACCATGTGGTAACTGTCTTTAAAAGGCACTTACCATGTAATTTTATGGTCAGCGTATGAAAAGATTGTGTAGCTGGCTGAGAGCCCTGACTTGAAATGCACTGCCTTTGTTAGCTGATGGTCACCTTGATAGAGAAATGAGTATATTTTGCTGCTACATCGAAGCTGTTGGTTCCCAGCTCGAGCTATGTATATATGAAACATGCAGAGCTGTTTAACAGGGTTTTAGACAAGCCTTAGGATTCTAGGAAAGAATCAGTTCTCTTCCTTTTCTTCACACTGCTTGTCCTACATAAATGGGTGCTAGCGGTGAGGGAGTTTCAACAACTGCATTTGGTAAAGCAAACTTCTTGTTTTCACTTCTGACTTAGCTCTGGTCAGGGGCAGAATTCAGAACTGAGCTCAGTTAAATTTAAGTGGAGATGAAGGTGATTATACTGATTTGCTTTGATGTGCTGCTAGCTCAAATAGATTTCATTGATTAACTGTCAATTTAAATAAGCATCAGTGAAGGTATATGGCATTTAGATAGGAAGTGTTTTTTAAACTTAAAAATGGAGTCAGTCTTTCAATTTTACACCACTGCTGCAGTGAGTTTGCCCAGGTTGCAGCACTGCTGGTGAAATC
Source organism: Numida meleagris (assembly GCF_002078875.1). Taxonomy (NCBI): domain Eukaryota; kingdom Metazoa; phylum Chordata; class Aves; order Galliformes; family Numididae; genus Numida; species Numida meleagris. The sequence continues at coordinate 14,707,154 of NC_034419.1, read as the reverse complement.
ATCACTTTATGTCCACAACATGGGAGCACAAATGTTGTCATGTTGTCTTATGCATCTTGATGCACCGAACATTTTTAACTCTCACCAAACTCAACGAGTCTTAAATGAGTACTAAGGTGCAGGTGTTTTCTCTAACTGGGGCAGTGGATATTTTTAGCTTTTTTGTTGTTTATGTCTTTGTCAGCCTGTCCCTGAGAATAGATGGTAGTGTTCAGTACAGCATTTCCCTCTATGCACTTCTAAGAATACAGGTAGTGCTCAAAAACTCCTCCCCAGAGACGTGGTGGGACCTCTGTGCATTACCATCATTAATCTTCCACAGCTGGGTGATTTCTGCTCCTTCAGCCCTGCTCCAGCTCTCAGTTATCATTCAGATGGAGGCTGGGTGCCTTTCCGTTGAACTTACTGCTGTAAATCCTGGAACTTTATAAAGTCAGAATGTGGTCTGCAGTTACTGGACCACTCATATTAAAACTCAACCTAATTTTGAGACAGGCATATCATAAGGTCCTAACCTGAATGAGACTATGTGTAATAGTAACATCAGTCAGTCTCCATATGGAAAACTGTTACTTGACTCTGTTTTTACATGAGCTCCCATTCCTGTCAACTCAAGTTCAGTGGTAGCAGGACATAAGTGTGTTGCAAGTTTTTACTCGCGTGAAAGGCAACAAAGAGAATTCAGCAACATAAAGCTGGGTGTCATAAGTGCGTGTAAAAAAAATACAAAAGCACTGAAAACTTCAGTACTCTCGAAGTGTGTTGTTGCCTGTTTGGGTCCCATCTAGTTTCCTTAAATTGAGAGCAAACTGAACATTGCTAAAAGAATGAAAAACTATTTTAAGAGGCACTGTACTCTTTCTCTGTGTGTACATTTGACACATATTTCAGTAAGTCATATATGTTTACAGCCTTGTTTGAAATTTAAAAGATTTTATTTTGTAGTGTGGCTGGAAAAATCCAGAAGCTGGCCAGATGTCTGCCTTCCTTCTGTCGGAATCTCCCAGCTGCTGATGGCAAGGTGGGAAAAAAAGGGGAGCAATGTGAAACTCAGCAGTACAGCTCACCATTTTCTGCCCATTTATGTTGGAATCCAGATATAGAGAAAAACGCTGTTGTTTTCCTTTCCTGAAATTGGAAGTCTTATGGTTTACTTCTGTTTTGTAGCTTGTGGCCAGAGATGAGTAGGGGAGCAACTGTCCCCATAAGAGGAGTCCAGCAGATGGGCTGGAGAAGCTGGTAGCAGAGCAGAGATCAGCCCTGCGAGGGGCACAGATTCTGCACCAGCCAGAGGTATTTGCTTCCTTCCATCAGACCTGTGGGTAAGTACACGTGAATTTGGTTCACTGGACAAGGACAATGCTAGGTTATGGGAAGAAATACTAATTTAATTTCCTCTCCAGTAACACCAGAGCTCAACATAAAGCCAGTAATTTACTGGCTAAGTTCAGCAAGGACAGCAGAGCACTGCAATGGCCCATAACAGGAGGCAAAGGCAAGGGAGGCTCTCTTGGGCAGGCTGAGCTGTAGGATTTCTCTTTGCTGCAGGTCTAAATTTCCACGGGCTGAAATTTCCACTTCTCCTTTATCCTCCTACCACCATCCCTGCATACAGCTGCCAGGCACGGGCAGCGTGCCAGAGGGCTGCTCCTTTGCCCTTGGAGGCCAGCAGAAAATGCTTCCCCAACACCAGCCGGGTCAGCCCTGCCTTCCAAAGTGCCCTGCCCCCCACAACTGGCCCTACAAACCGCTCCCCATGGTGCTCACCACCTTTGGAGCCATGCAAAGGCAATGCGACACACATCTCCCTTCCCCCTCTCTTTTTTTTTTTTTTTTTTTTTGAAAAATAGCAATGAATGCACACAAAGCTTCAATTACAAAAGATTATGGGCTTCAATTTAGTGTGTGCTGTAAAGTTGTATTAAACGATCAAATGCTAATGAGGAGAGAGGCTCTTCTGGAGAAATAAGGAATTAGCATAAATTAATAGAGTTCCATATGTGCAAGTTTTACGCGGTAACAAAGTATCTCATCACAAAAGTATAAATATTTAATTTAATTCTTTCTGGGGCCAGTACACAGCATTACAGTCAGCACAGAAATATGAATTGAAGTGTGGGAGGGAGCAAAGTGCTACCCGACCAGGTTCACAGGGAGGTCACTGCGATGACTGCTGCTCTTTTTCTCTGTTTTCCAGCTCACACACTTTGAATCCAGGTCCAAGTGGCAGAGCAATGTACTCATGGCCTCGTCTGCAGTCCAGGGAGCCATTCCATTGGCTTCACTCAAGCCCCTTAGCTCTGCCCAAGAATAAATTTGATTGGTAACGTAGGATCTTCCTGCCTCCAGCAGGTGGAACAGGCTTCCAAGGCAATTTGGTGGTGCTTTTACAGCACTTTCCAAAACCATGTGGAAATGAGCTGCCACAGGTATAAACTGACTTGAATTTGTAATTTGCCTTCAGCCTTTCAGTGTATTTCATGTTAAAGTTGTGAATGAGGTGCTGTAATTGAGATTAATTTCACTGAAATGAAAAGCATGCCCAGGAGAAAAGTGGGTAGCAATACTACTATCCTTCTACTATACTGAAGTTTGGTGGAGCCCAGAATTTTCTATTGAAATAGAAATAACTCTAGCAGCCAATGGTTACTACTGTATTTTTGAGAGGAGCATGCACCCTCATACTGCAAAGCAGGAATCTCTTCAAGGCAAAGGGGAGCTGGAGACTTGTCCAGCAGGGAGAAAAATAAATTTTTTGCAGAGCAGAGATACAACTGGCAGATACAGATCTAAAAAGCACACTCAAAACTCTCTACTCTGTTACATATTGCATGAAGGACTGTTGTTTTTCATTGGTGAGAGAGAGCAGAGCTGATATTTCTGGTAACGCAGAGCACACCTTCTGCCTGTTGGTATTTGATTGATCTGAGTTGCTCTCCTTGCCCTCAGAAGGGGCTGGTTTTGACTTAGCAGAACACAAAACGGGTCTGATATCAGTGCCAGTTAGTTTGTGGTGGCTATCCAGTGGCTTTCTGCTTTGACTTCAGCTCTTCCAACCTAACCTGTGACCAGGAATGTCAGTGCTGTATCAGTGACACACCACAGTGGGTTCATCCTGGCCTGAATACACGCTGGTCTCAAAGAGCACATTTCTCTGTTGCAATTTAAGGTGAGCTTTGTTCCCAACAGCCTGTGCATGCTTTGCATCCTTCCTTTGCTTCAGCCGAAGCTATTTCAAATTAGTTGCTTTTGCGAATCATTATGTCAAGAGATCTGTCTTGATTTCAGGGCCTCTGTGGGCAGCAAAAATGTCAGTCCTGCTCGGAGCACGGCGCTGACACTTGGTGACTTTCTGCCAGGTTACATGTCTGACAGCTGTTCTGGGGTGTGCGTTCCCAGCCACTGGCCTGACGACCATCATGAAGCCAATTACAGTCACAGGCAATTAATGTTCCCCTCCTCAGGTTCTCATGGAAATGATAGCATAATGCAGAGGATCAGCATGAAATCTGTGACCTTTGGAAATATAAGCTTGAGACAGGAGCTGGGCTTGTGTCTACATCAACTGTGTCCAATTAAGCTCTTAAGGCATGGCAAGGGAGAGGGAAAATTACACGTTTCATAAAAGCAATGTGAACAATTTTTTTCCTCTCACTTCCAAATACAATAGCTTGTAGTTGACCTGAAAATACCAGCTGTTCTCCCACACTCTCCATCAGCAACTCAAATCTCATCCTTAGTATCCTCTAGCAAAAACTGTAATTTTGTACAGATTTTCTGTACTGCTATTCTATACAAGCCTGAATCCATCATGTTTCTTCTGTTCCGAGCCATGTGCAGACAAGAGCCAGGTCCTCCAGTAATGTAAACCAGTGTGATGACACTGAAATGAAAAGGAATATGTTTATCTGTATCCTTTGAGCTCCTTCCCCAACAGATTTCTGTCTAACAAAGGAAGAAGGGATCCTTTCCAGATTGACGTAGCCAATTAACTCATACACAGCTGTCCCAGGGGTGTTTTTTCTGTGCTCTGGAGAGAGACTGCAAACAAGCAGTGAGACATTTCAGCTCAATTACTGGGTGACATTGCTTTGATTTTTGTTTTCTTACTCTTTTCTGGCTGCTCCAAAAACAGGGATGCTGTCCTAGCTGGAGCCAGCTGTGGGCATCTCCTCCTGTAGTAGTCACAACATCCATCTTTTCCTGTTTTGCCATTATGTATGTATATGAATGACCTGCTTCTGGGATCTGCTGCCTGCCAGTTTCTATGTCCAGAGGTACTTTTCACAATTTAAAAAGACACCTGAATCAAGTCAGCCTCCAGAGAGAGGCTTGAGCAAGCGCTTTGGAATTTAGTGAATTCATAGCTGGGAAATTGTGTGAGAGCAACATCTAGAGTCCAGATGTTTCATCTGCTTTACTCCAGAATCAAAGTAATTGCCCATCTGCTTTCAGAAAACCAGGAAGCTGCTATGAAGCTTACTGGGGATTGTAAGCCAGAATATTTTCAAGATAATTTGTCTAAAATCCTGTTGTCTGGATAAAGCATCCCAGAGCCTGGCTTGTCTAGCTGCTTGGTTTTGTTGTTTTTATTTTTTTATAATATAATATGTAAACAGAGAAAAACAGAAATGTTCACATATTTTTAAAATCTCATTTATTTCAGTTTGGCTCCATCCTTCTTAAGAAATATGGATTTTGTCTCGATGGTTGGGTTTTTTTATGCCTTTGTTGTTGTTGTTGTTGTTATTGTTCATTTAGTATGTACCATTGGAAATACTGAGCTGATTGAGTCTGTTCCTATATTAACCTTTGGATTGTTTGGTTGTCAATTCTGAGAGCAAGGCCTGCTCAGTAGGTACTCCCAAATAACTGTCCTTTGCCATCTTCTCAGTCACAGCGGTTTCGTGTGATCTAAGGGAGGAATCCATCCTCAGAATGATCTATTCTTTCTTTGAGAAAACATCCATGAGGAACAATCCCCAAACTGGGAACTCAGAAGTTGGAAAATACCATTTATATTCTTCTATGTCCGATGCACAAACTGAGAGTATATTCACACTGGAAAACAGGATGGAAAATATCATACACTGACACAACCAGCTGCAGTTCTTTCTCAGATGTGTGTGAGTGCCTGAGAGGGAGAGAGGGAGAGAGAAAGACGGTGGCTGGGAAAGGAGGAGAAAGAAAGCATATGTGTGTCAGAATAGGTCTTCTTACTCTTCTTACCCAGCAGCTCTGTACTGATGTAAGAAGAGAAGGAGTGTGTATAGGGAGATTTATTTTTGTGTGCCCATCAGCCTTTGGTCAGTGAACTTGCAGAGATCTGGAACATGGGTATTCCCACTGGTCTGACACTGGTGTCTGCTTGGTGTCCTTGGGTGACAGATGCTTGGGCCTGGTGCTGACGGCCAATATGTCCAGCTATTGAGGCAGATGGTGAGCAGCTAAATATTCCTGAACTTTTGGAAGTATACCACCCTGGAGCCCAACAAGGGAGATAGCTGAAATTGGAAAATAATGTAATAGAATATTTTATTTTCCACAAAAGACTGAGGCTGGGAAGACTGCCATTTCTGAAAGGGCAGTTTGGCTGACTTCCTCATATCCTGCTCTGTTACCATGACCCTCCATTTGTACCCCTTTCCTCTTCTGGAGTGAAATAGAGGTTTGTACTTATTTTACACATATGCACACACTCACAGCAAGAGATACCAAGGCTAAAGGAGTAGGCTCACTAAAAGATGGTGGAAACTTAGCTCTGGCTTTCTGCAGCAAAGGACAGGCATAACTTTTTTGATTGTGTGTGACTTACTGAAATATCTTGTCCCTTTGAAGATCTGTCCATTCATTCATGGACCTATTTGTCCTCTCTCCAACAGGAAAGAAGAGAAAGCTGAAGGGGGAACTGTAAGAACTTAGTTTGACAGGACACTTGAACACTGGTTTAAGTTCAAGCAACCATGTTGTGATCAACAGGTAAGCTCACTTCACACAGTGAGGGTACCTTGCTATCTGTGGGCTATGAGTAGGCTTTATATTAAACATGTGCCTGACAATTTTTTTTCAAGACAAAAATAATTTCAGTTCAGTATATGTGTTTATTTTGTAAGCAACAGTTTTTTGGAAGGATTAAGCTTTTCCTGATATTTTGTTGGGTTTTTTATCCTTCCCCCCCGCTCCCCCCCCACTCTTTTCCCCTCAAGAATGCAATTATAATGCTACAGGGAGAAACTGAATTGCTTGTGGGATTTTTCCATAAAAATAGCTTTTCCATTAGTAGTGTTATAAATTCTCTTTGAGGCAAATTCTGTCTTGAAACAAGAGGCCAGGTCTTTGTCTTCAGAGGAGAGAAGAATGGAAAATAAACCAGGGTTCTTATGATTTCTGCTTGTTTTGGATTCATGAAATTCTGTAGTCAGGCAGGAAGGACAGGGAGATCCAAACAAAACAATTGTGATAAACAGACTCAATAATCTTGAAACACTTGGCAGGGGCATTTGTTGAGCTCTATCCAGGGATGCTGCTAAGGAGAGGCTGCGGATAAGTAACGCCAGTGAAGCGACTCTGTGTGCAAAGGATATTTACTGGTTCTGCTTCCAAGACAAGGCATGAATGAAAGCATTCTAAATAATTTCTTGGGTTTATATTTTCTGAGTTTCTTTGGGGTATATTTCTAATACTGAATTTTGAGTGATTTCTACAGGACAGCTTAATTCATCCCGATGTTGCAAAATTTCTTCAGCACAGTGAATGGCAACTAAATGTTTGCTACAAAAGGGTTTAGAATGAGGAAATGAGGAAAGCAAGTAATTTTATTAGCATAGTTCAAGATGCACAAAGACTCTGCTCTGAACAGATGTTCAAATATTTTCTATCCAAAGTGTCTGTTTGTTTATATATTCTGCAGAACACACTGACTTTTCTGAGATTGAGAACCGTTGCTTGAGGGTGTAACTTGGGTCGCATGACTGTTTTCAAATAGTGGTTTCTGAAACCATAGACAGCCACAAAAGGAAGCGCAGTCAGTTTGTAGATCTCTTTGTGCCTGAGTGAAGTGAGTCTTGGTGAGGTAACCAGAGACTGGTGTCAAGGTTAGTTTTCCAATCAGTATGGCCGCCATGGCTGTGCTAACATCTTACACGTATTACTGAATTTCTCCTCCCAAGAACTCATTGCAGTGTGGAAATGATAGAATCTCTTTTTAAAGAAAATGATGAACTAAGCTTAACTATGACTGACTGTTTCACTCTATACGCAGGTAGCTCCCAGAGTTTGACAGGTGCCTTCCAGTAACCTTGGGTTCCTTGGCAACTATGGGTCCAAGAGGCTGGCATAGGCCTCAGAGGCTATTTGGCTACATTAAGACTGCACTAATAGTAATTGACCTTATCTCCCAGGGAGCTACTAGCACTGAGCATTTTCTGTGACATTTTGGCATTAGGGTGGGAATCTTTTCCAGTGGGTTTTATTAAAGGCAAGTGCTTACAGGTTTTTCATACAGAAATCTAGTGTTTCTTAAGTTTTACAGAACTGTAAAAAAAATCCACTCAAGTAGGTAGAACCACATACATACTAGAGTTGTTAGTATATGTATGAACTACATTGAACCAGACCAGTGCCTTCTCAGTATGTTCTGAACATTCAGATTTTGTCTGGAGTTCACTGACCTGTGACTGAACTTGCCAGCTATTTGTATCTGTGAAGTTGCCACTGACATTAAATGTTCTGTTTAAATAAACAATATCATTTATAAAATTCCTCCTTTATATTCAAAGTGACAGCAGACCAAATCGATTTTCAGTTTAATTGCAATGACTATTAGCTATTCATGCTCCTTATTGTAATGGACATAATGCTTTGCATTAAAGAATATTCTCTTTCCAGTACAGAGGGATTTACATGTGTATGGAAACTTCCATAACAGTTAATATGCAATTGTAGAAATCCCTCTGCATAGGGATGAGACTGTACTCTGAGCTTTCACCATCTGTTCTGTCCTCTAACGAGGAATCCAACATCATAATATTCACAATCTACTTCCTTAAAAAGTGAGATATGAGGCATTTAAATGTGAGTCTGCCATCCCTTTATTTTGTAGAGAAACTTGTCTCTGCCTTGTTTATGGAGAGACAGATACCCTGAGCAACACTGATATTCTTCCTTTGTATTCTGATCCCAGGAGGCCCAAATTTCCAACTTTTAGCTTAGAGTCCCTCAAAGATAGAGTATGAGTAGTCACAGAGCTGTGTGTTTGAGACTGTTATGAGCAGAGCTTTGTTAATGATGTGTATTTTGTTCTGATTCTGTCAGCCTCATTTCCTCACAGAATTATAGGAGCTGCTCTGTTTGGTTATGATTCTGATGATAATATAAGTTTAATGGCCAATATGAAATGGGAAAAAAGGAGATTTGTTCAGCTTCTGATACCTCATAGCCTAATATTACAACCTGACACCAAGCAAAAAGCAAAGAACTCAGCAGCATCGTTAACGTGCCGGCAACTCTAACATATAGTGACAGAAATGCTTAAATATGTATGCACGCATCAGAAAGAACTCATTTAATTTTTCCTCTCACTCGGGTTTTCATCAAGGGTGGCAAAACTGTCAGGAAGGAACAATAGTGAAAAATAGAGCTGAGGCAGGCACAGGTGTTTGTACAGCTCTCCCAGAGGTACAGCCTTCTCTGTTTCTCCATAGTGAGACGGCACCACACCGCCGTGTGATTGCTTAGAGACAGAAGTATATTTTTAATGTGTTCATAGGTGTCTGCAGGCTGTTATCTGTCATGCTGACAGAGATGGAGTGATCAACCAAAGCTGCAGTGAGCACCTTTCGAAGCACATCAGTTCTGTCCTACATTGTAATGTGACGTTTGCAGTGTGTAGTAGTGTAGAGATGGGTTTAAGTAATCTAGGGGTGAGAAATCGAGAGAAGGTGGCTCTGAGTTGCTCTGAGCTTCCATTTGCTGGATGTACCATGGGTTCCCACTGGCCCTTTTCAAAAGTGAGAGCAGCACTGCAGGGGGTATCTCAGAAGCACAGTTTCAGCCTGGAGCAGTGCTTATGGAATATCTATTGGGGCAGAAGATGTAGATGGCATATTGCATCTTTCTTCTCAGAAAGAGTGGTGAGGCACTGGCACAGGCTGCCGAGGGAGGCGGTGGGGTCTGTCCCTGGAGCTGTTCAAGAACTGTGGAGATGGAGACGTGACACTGAGGGACATGGTCAGGGGGCACAGTGAGGGTGGGTTGGGGTTGGACTTGGTTATCTTAGAGGTCTTTTCCAACCTTAATGATTCTATGATTTTCATAACCCAGAGGAAGGAACAGTGAGCCCTACCCTGTGTTAAGCACATAGTGACTGATTCCCAGAGTCTGTTTACAGGACTAAGGAGAGCAAGAGCAATGCCACCTCAGTAAAGCTGCTCAGAGGAGGAAGAGCTCTTCACCCACATACATCCATTACTCCCCTTAATTTGTGCCCCACTCTCTGCTGGAAGAGGAGAACACCCTACCGTTTGCCACACTTGGAAACAAAATATTAGAGCTAAGGATTTTCTGAAAGTGCTGAGGGATTTAGATGCACCCTGTGCATTAATTTTAATGGATGATACATCTAAATTACCTGCTGTGCTTGGAAAAGTCTGAGCCTGAGGTTTTATTTATTATTTATTGAATATTTCCTGAGTAAACAGAACTTATTAGCACAAAGATGATCTGGCGGAACAGTCTTAAAAGGTGTCCTTTTCTTCATGCAAATATACTGCATCACTCCTTTTTTATTATTGTTTGAATTACTGTAGCACCTTGAGCCCCACAATGGAGATGAAAATCTCTCCATTTCAGCTTCTGTTTGAGCACACTAGGAGCCAAAACCCATCCTAACAGCTTCCAATTTAAACGGATAAAACAAAACAAACTCTAAGAGAAGAAACAACTGTAGAGAGAAAAGTGTGTTTGCTCAAGGTCATGCAGCAGATTCTCAGGAGAAGCAGACCTAAAACCCAGCTACTCCTTGCCCAGTTGGAGCCTACCACTCCCCTTCCTCCTTAATTCCTGCTCTCTGATGCTTACTCAATGGATTTCACCAGGTCTAGTAAAATTATTCTCCTTTTTGATTCTTCAGCAGAGTTGTTTCCTACCTCTCAGTTTCATTTTGACAGGCCTAGCATTACAGGGGAATGAAATATATGTATGTTCACTGCACAAAACACCCACTTTATTGGATTTCCTTAACTGGACCCAAGGAAACACGGTGCTGTCTGATGCTTTTATAAATCAGAAAACTTTAGTAACCTCTGAAAAGCACACACACAAGGAAACAAAAACAAACAGAAAAAAAAGCCAACCCACCAACAACAGAATAAACAAAGAGTGAAAGCCCAAAATGCAGCATAGCAAACATGAAAATTATATACAGTTTGGATTCAGGTAGTGATTCAGTTGCTTCAGTGCCACTTGTGATGCTGATGCTAAGAGACTGGGTGTCATCTTTTCCTTCCTCATGAAACTGTGGTCATCTTTACCGCGTCCCTGTACAAACAATATCATCCTCAATCAGCACCAAAACTCTGGGGGGAAAAGCCATTAGCTGAAGCAGAAGGAATTGTTCCCTGTGTTCTCCTATGGGGCAGGCAGGAAAGAAAAATAATCATTCCTGAGGCTCTCGCCTACCGTTTTCTACCAAGAGAGTCCTAACCTCTTTACGGCTATGTGGATATATGCTGTACGTCAAGGTTTACTGCTCCTCCGGTGCTCTGCGCAGAACATGTGCCCTGCAACGCTGTTGGCCTCTTTTTGTAAACAGAGCCCTGCTGGGGTTGGGAGCCTTGTCTCACCTTGCCTCACCTCTCTCAGCGCTGCCGGACACAGTCTTCATTCCCTTCCCATGTAGCTGAGCAACACAGCAATTCGTCACATCCCCCTGACACAGAGCAGGTCACAAGCTTGGCACATCTGCGAGCATGACTTGGGTAAGGAGCAGAGCCAAAAAGCAGCATCTGTGCATCTAAGCATGCAGGAACTTATTTCTCATTCATTTATATTTATTCCTCCTTCTGCGTTCAGCAGTGTGAATTTGTCTGTGTTAGCACAGTGACCTGCTATGTTAGGATGGCTATTTCGCTGCAGTGTCGACTGCGTGGAGTTGCCACAGGGGTCAGGAGCATTATTGCACCTCTCATGTAAAGATGTACCACACCCCTGTGTAAACAGGGGTTGCACATGGGCAAGAGGTAGGCTTTTCCCAGCTCGCTGGATAATGTACCCTGGGAATCAGGGATGGACTAATCTCTCTCTCTAGTTTCTGGAATGACAGCAGACTTCCCAATGTCCTGAAGAGTCAGTTTTCAATGAGCTCTGTCCAAGCTTTTTTCATGGTCACACAGTAAATCTATAATTGGGATGAGCTTTGTATTACCTTCCAGGTCCAGCACAGCGGCCTTTCATAGAATCATAGAATCATAGAATCATAGAATCATTTGAGTTGGAAGGGTCATCTGAGCTAAAGATCATCTGGTCCAACTCCCCTGCAACGAACAGGGATATCTACAGTATATCAGGGTGCTCAGAACCCAGTCCAGCCTGACCTTGAATGTTTCCAAGGAGGGCGTATTCACCACATCTCTGGGCAAATTTTAACCCATCCTTTCATCACAAGGTTGAATAGCATTTAGAAGGGATGTGTTCAAAGCCTTCCTCCCCTCAGCCAGCTTGAGGTAGACAGTTTTCAGGGCTTTTTTTGTGCCTTCTGATGTTATCCATTAGAAGTCATGAAGAACTGCCCATTGGAGAGGACAGACATACTTTTCACGTGCAGAGAAAAATGCGCATCAGCACCTTTGTTATTTTGCATTGCCTTGCCTACATGAACGTAGGATGCTGCTCCTTTTCTGGAGGGCATTGGGAAATATCAGTGCTGCGCTGCAGAAACTTAATAATATATTTCCAAATATCATTCACTGAGATTTCATTATTGTCATTATTTCCCAAGTCTCCACCTCATTTTCTATCATATTGTTATTCCTTGAATTGAACAATTAATAAGTAATGGTCAGATCTGTACTGATCTCATAATGCTCTGTAAACTTTTAAAGGCTATTTCAGCAGACCCATTTGGGAGAAGGTTTAGTCCTGCACAGAGACAGCCTATTAGTTTGAGCACAGTCTCATCATCAGGCAGATAAATCAGGTCACCTATGGTGGCCAGGAAAAGGACAGGGCCTGAAGCAGGTAATAATGGACCAAACCAACTGAAGTCAATGTGGGCCCTTTGCAGGATGGTTGCTGGGTGAAAAAGAGTCTGATACTGGGCTCTGTCCCTTTCAGACCCTAGAAATTTGGCAGCATTATTCTATCATGTCCAACAGTGTCCAACAATGCTTATTCCAGCTGTGCAGATTTACACAAGGAGGCATGCAAAAGAATTACATTAACAGGCATTCTCAGCTTTTCCTCTGCAAACATCTTGGGCATCCATTGGCAAGAGGAATGGACAGTTCATTCCCTCTGTCAGTTTTTTGGCTGTCCCCATGGGAAACCCCCATGTCGCAGGGATAAATTCTCTCCTTTGGTAAGAAAATGTCATTTCTCTCATATGCCCTGCAGGAAACAAGAGCAGGATTTGACTCAGATAAAAGACTCAAATGACCCTTGTAAAAGGAGGAAGCCCTGCTAGCTTTCAGAGAAACAGAAGGATGGGTAAAGTGCACATCAGTACACCAGCTCTACATCTTTCACTATTTCTCTCTGACTCAGAAATCACTTTTCAGGTAGCCTCAGCACTCTTGCATAGGGCAGAAATCACAGTGGGATCAAATAAGCCTCCAATTACAAAACCTGTCTGAACACTAAGGAGGAAAAATCTCCTCCTTTTAAAATGCTCAGAGTGCCCTAGCTGGGAGTCCCAGTTCACTTCACTGCTCTGAGGTAGACAGGAGGCAAAATATTGCTTGTGTGAAATGTTTATTTTGGGGACTGTGTGTACAGGGTGATGACATGCTCAATATATTGTTTTTGAAAATTAACCTGTCCCGATGTGTGTGCATGTGTTTGCTGTTTCTGCCTTTTAAATGGAATTGAGAGGTGTCTGTGCTCAACCCGAATGTCACATCAAGCCTGACAGCAGGAGACTCACTTCAGTGGTGAAGGAGACAAAATAAATTGAGTTCTAGGGATTTGGGATGGGTTTGGGAAGAGACTCACTGCTGGGACAAGTGGCCCACAGCATAAATAATGAAAGCAGTGCTCTTCCTCCAGCCTGTGCTAGGTCCTTCTTCCCAGCTATTGTGTCTGTTGTTCTCTTTATATCTCATCTTGCCCTATTATATTATTTTATTTTATTTTTAATAAATCCCTGTCAAAGAAAAAACACTATATTTTTGATAAGGTAACACAAGACAGTTCCAGTCCAACCATGATCTCTTAAAATAAAATAGAAAAGAATCCCTCCCTTCTGTCAGACAGAACAAACTGTTACTAAGAGCAGACCAAGTCCATAAATCATCCCTAAATTGCCTATCAGGCCACAGTAGGGCTTTTATCTACAAAATAAAGTAGTGCAAATATATAAGGTCTATAAAGCTTAAGGACAGAGTATTTACCAGTGGTAATTAAAACCCAAGAACTCTAGAACAGGCACACTGTTACAGAGTGGGCTCCAGACTGATGTGAATGGGCACAGGTCCATTACCCACAATGAGGCAAATCCCATTAACTTCAGCTGAAGATTTGTTCCTTACACATCTTATTTTGCTACCAAAAGACCAGTTTGTGCTTTCCTTACTTGCATTATACAACCCCAAATTGATTTCAGTGGGACTATCTGAGTAGCAAGGTACTACTCAGCTTGCACAGGGGTGGTTGTACTTGGCCTTTGGTGTGCAATGGATTTTTTTTTAGCTTATAAAAGCAGACATTTTCTTTACATACGCTTTTCAAGACTATAATGCAAGTAGTTATAACTCTTCACATTGTTTCTCTTTCTTTTATTTTAATGGCAATAATATCTGATGGAAATAGTCCTAATTGTGGAATTAACTTTCTCAGATGCTGGTGCTAACTAAGGGGTTAAGACAATTGAGCGATCCCTGTTCCTTCCCAGGACACATAGCGTGCCACTGTCAGATTTCTGAAGTCACACTGCTCTGCCAGCTCTCTCCTGTCAGGCAGGTGGTGAGTGAAAAGTTATTCAAGGATGGTGTTATGTACCCTTCATGAATTATGCATCTTAAACAAACTTACATGATCTGAGGCACTCAAGTGGAAGCCTTTTAGCTAGAAGCAGGCCACTGGAGAGCTTAGCTACAGATCTGGGATGATGATTTAAAATAACTTGCTGTACTACGCCTGCTCCTGCTCCCTCTTTGACTCAGTGGCCCATGCTTCACTTCATTTGCTTGCTGCTGCTGCAATGGAGCTGCTGAAATCCCCGTAGGAAAGGCCCATCTCAAAGCATCTTCAATGGTTAAAAGGGCTCTGCTTCTTTCTGCTGGGGGCTTTGACTTTGATGGACCTGGGGGAGGTGCTGCCTTGGTTTAGTTTTGTTTTGAAAGAGGGAGAAGGAGAAGCAGAAATTCTGCCAAGGTCACTGTTTTTTTCTCTGTCATGAAAAGATAATGAATGTTGTTTTAATATTTGCTTTCAGTGAAAGGGGATCTTGCTGCATCTTCATTGCAGCTCCGGGCTGGTTTAGGAAATGCATTAGTTACTGTGTCACCTAATCAGCTCTGACAATATTACCTGGCAGTAATTAATTGTTTCCTATCCAGAGAACACTACTTGGGTGCAAGACCGGGCATTTCTTTTCTGATTCTCCAGTGATGTTAATCTGGTGGGATGATGGTTTCTCTGCCTACTTGTGCATCACAAATCATGTTTTTTCAGCACCTGAGAATAATTAACTTAGGTTTTAATTTTCTTGCTCTGGGCAGTCCTGCTGGAAGAAGGCTGCTTTCTCTGGACAGTGTGTTATGGTTTCTTTATGGATATACAACCAAACTTACAGTGGATAGGGCTTTATTCCACTAAAAGGTGGATGACATAAGACACTTCACACAGAGCACTAGCATACAAAGGATAATACAGTACCATTATAGACTGATCACAAGAACACTACTAGGTCACTAAAGATTCAGGCTTTTTTGATACATGTTGTGGTTTAACACAGCAGGTGGCTCAGTACACAGTTGTTCGCTCACTCCCTGCCTTCCCAATGGGACAGGGGAGAGAATCAGAAAAAAAAAACTTATGGGTTGAGATGTAACTATATACTAAGATAGAGAAAAGGATAATAGTTGTGCACTTGTTATACACATTCATAAATATCTATATAGGCACAAGTAATTGCTCACCACTCCCTGGCAGCAGAAGAAAGAGAGATGAGTTCCTACCCCCTTCAAAACTCCTTCCACATGATGTCTTATGGTATGGAATATCCCTTTGGTCAGTTTAAGTCTGCTGTCCTAATTCTGTTCCCTCTTAACTCCTTGAGCCCTTTCCTGAGAATGGCCTTGGCTCTGTACAAAACTACTTAGCAGCAACTATAAACATTGGTGTGATATCAACATTGTTTTTCTCCTTGAACCGAAACCTAGCATCATACCTGACCGTCCAAAGAAAACAACTCCATCCCAGCTGAACTAAGATAGCACAATACTACAGTTGGCTTCTCCTTTGGTTCTTCTGTATTTCCTTGTTCATCAGCCCAACCATCAGCGATACCTTCAAACTAAGAACTCTCTACTCAACTTTATTATCATCCTATGCAGTCACAGACAGTGGGAACTTCTGCTTTCTTTGAGCTAGGAGCAGGCCCATACCCATTAACCCCAAAGCAGTAATGCTACAGCTGCTGCTTCCAGAAGCAGGCAGGCTCCTCAGCTGTGTGTCTTCCCCACAGGTGCTAGGTGGTGGTAGGTGGTGGAGATCTGGAGAACTAAGTATACCCTGGCCAATCCCATGAGGCCAGCTCACCCTGCTCCTGGCCAGTCAGTGTCTGGTCACCCTCTGCTATTCGAGGGTGTAAAGGAGGTTAGCTACCTATTCTCAGCTTATGTCTTCTCATCTTGTGGAGGGTGTCTACCTCTTCATGTGTGGGAGGAGCAAGGCACGTGCTTGGGAGATACAAGTTCTAATGTAAGTGGTTAATTTTAATTTGCTTTAATGCTGATGTGATTCAAGTTGCTTTGTCTCCCTATGGCTTACAATTGCAGGCAATCAATAACCATGCATATGGTTTACTTGTGGGGGCCATAAGTGAGTAAATACTACAGGCTAGCGACTTGAGGCTTCATGAAATTAGCATTGTACCTGTATGGCATGTCTTTCAGAGTAATTCTGCACTTACACCAGTACATTTGGGGATCTGATATTAGTAGGTCAAACTGTTTTGCATACTTCTGAAGCAGCATCATTTTCATGTCTTCAAGTATTTTGTGAACAAAATCTTTATGGGGTATTTTGAAATGAATATGTAGCTTAAATTCTTTCTAGATAGTATTAATGCTATGTATATATGTGTCCTTGCAAATAAGAAACAAATGATTAAAATTTGCAAAACCTAAATCTTGCTAAAATTTAGCAAATACTCAAATTTTTATTTATCTACTTATAGGGACTTAATTTGGTAATGTGCAGGTAAGTAAGGCTTGTTAACTCCTGTAGGGAAGGCCCATATCTGGAAGAAGTGGGAATGGATTGCCCTCACCACACCTTTGAATGCGGTGTGGACTGCTGCCTTTTTGGTAGAATTGGTTTTCTTTAGAATTGCCCTTTGGACTGAAGGGCATGGTGAACTTTTGGAAGCATTAATAATGGATGTGCTGAATAACTGAGGAAATGCATTTTTTCACAAGCTTAACTCTATATCTAGCCCTTTTGCAAGTTCATTTTTTCAAATATAGCTCCATACAGATCTTTGCCATGCTGCATAGAAATGAGTGTCATGCAGAGAATTCAGGTTACCAGAATCTAGATGCACCACTTTCCTCCGTATTCTTAAAACAAAGCTGAAACAGCCAAGCTAGCCAAGCAACCACTTAATTATCAATATGCCCTCAAGAGTAGAGCTAGCTTTATTGAGTGCAATTTTTTTTTTCTTTTTTAAAACAAGTCAGAAGAACAAAGGAGCTCAATTTGACCCTGTGAAATCTGCCTTTAATCATAGCTTTGATCAGCCTTTTCCCCATGGGACTCCCTTCAGCACTGGAAAACATCCTCTCTGGCACGCAAGCGGGCTCCCTGTGGGTGGGAGCACGGCATCTGCCAGACACCCGGCACAGCCCCGTGCTCCAGCTCTGCCCTTCGCTCATCCCTGCTGCCACTTCTGGATTTTCTCATCCTCAGACAAGGGCACTGAATCTATAACGTTCTATTTAAACCCAAACCCTTGGGTTAACGTGCCTTTAATTAAACTCCAGAGGCTTTCTAGAAATGGGTTTCTAAAATTTGATTTTTATTAACTGTAGGTACAGTAAAAATACAAATTAAGAATTTGGAAAGCAATGACTGTTTGTTTTTTTTTTAAGTATGACAGTAAACTGGCAAGATATTATGTTATTTGAGGCCAATCTGCTAGCCACATTAAGACATAGCAAGCTTATTTAGGGAAGGGAGACAAGAAAAAATGGCAGTATTGGTCTCTCCGAGTGTAAATTGGCCCTAATTTCCTCCACTGTTTTCCCCGCTGTTTATAGCTGTTCTGTGACATTTTGCTTTGCAATTTTTTCGTATCTGCTTAGCATTGAATGCTTATTAAAAGGTTAAAGTAATTTCTCCAGCTCTGCTTTGACCAAATTCTTCTTGGGGGCTCAACTAGATGGAGTATGGCCAAGGTCCTTGGTGGGAAGTTTGCACCCAAGTGGGAACTGCCAAAGCCAGTGGCTTTGAGAGCAGAATTTGACCTTTTAGCTGAGCGTGTTGCATTCATTCTTATTTCATCCTGCTCTTTTTCCAGAGTCAGTTAGGGAGACATTAAAAGCCAACCTACAGCTAACTCATCACTGTAAATAAAAGGAAATTTTAATTACATTATGAAATTAAGTCCCAGTCCCTGGTTGCCTGGCTAATCTCATGGAATAGAGTGGGTCTGTTCCTCCCGTCTCCCTTGGACAATGCTGAGAGTAAGCCTGCAATGTTCTTCCAAGTGTTTAATTGGGGATTTTCTTTTAGATAAGCTCTTCCAATTTTGTACAGTGAGGCTAAGGAGGGGAGTGTTTCTATAAGACCAAAAAAATGATTAATTGTCACAAAAGTGTTTAAGAAACTTCTAAAGCATACGTAATGTCCCTGATCCAACTTGGAGGTACTCAGTCCAAAATGCCTTTTATAGCCAACTTGCTGAACTGCATTAAATCTCTCAAAAGGCAATCTTACAGAGAATTAGGATGGATTTAATTGGGCTTACCTTAGTTCACTTTGGAAACAAAAACCAAATTATTGCTTTTTTTTTAACCATGAACAAGCATGCCTAAAAGAATCTGAATATCCAGCAAGTTCATTTTATCCTGATGCCTACTTTTAATTTGGATATATTGCTCTCATTTATTAGGTAGCCAAGTTTTCCACCAAAATAAAATTGGCATAAATCAATTGTTTGTTTTTCCAAGATTTCAAGATTCAGTAAGACAAAGCCCAACTAACCTAACCAAGTGTTGGCTCCTACTTGGAGTAGGAGGTTACTCTGTAGATGACTTCTTAAAATTCCCTATCAGTTTTTCTGCTGTGCATCCATGTAACTGAGAACACTGTGCTAGTTCACCAGCCAGCTTATTTTTTAATAGAGGCTCTTAAATATTTAAATAGAAGTACTACTGTGTCTTTCAAGCTTTTGGATAATTTTATAAAAATATTGATATGGAAAATGGATGCTTATTTGGGCGAAGTGGTGTTCTATCATAAAATGATAACATCTAAGCTAGGTTTTTAAAGCTCAGAGCTTTGTTTTAAATTTAAGCCACCTTAAACTGTCGGAACAAATCTACTTTGTTGTGTGTGGGGATAATAATAAGCCCTTTGCTTTCTTCGGCATATACAAACAAAACTGGAAAATATATTGATATGAAGTTTAAAATGCTCTGGGGATGATCCAGAGTCCATTTAAATCAATAGGAATAACTCACAAAATCTGTTTTCTTATAGATTTTGGATTTAAAAGTGTCCCTAGGGAAGAATTTTCACTTGTGTTGCTGAATTACATGGGCAGTTCATAAATCTCACCCTTTATCTCCAGTAAAGCTCGTGACTGCAGTCTGCTGGGCTTGATTTACACAGACTGATGGGGTTTTACACTACTCTTTCAGACAGGCATTTCCCAGAAAAGGGCTGAGCCTTCCTATGTTTCCAGCATCTCCTGGAAGGTGATGACTTCTGGTCACTGCTCAGACAGACTGTCTTCACGTGTTCCATCTCAGACTCCTGGTTCTTCAGGCTAATATCTTCTTACCTTTATCTATCAGTAAGATGATTCCAATGACCTGCGGTAGAAACCCAGTTCCTGTGCCCATGACTGTGATGTCCCTTGGTGGCAGCCCAGCCCAATTGTCATTTGTACGGAGACCGTACAATGCCCCTTACATCTCCCATCAAACTCACCAGCACCCCAGGAATTGCTATTTAAACACGGTCGTAAAGCTGAACAAAGTCATCAGTCTTTCACTGAACCATTTCATCTGATCTTGAGGAAAATAACTAGAATGAATTTCAGGTCTTTAATCCTGCCTGTAAAATGCTTTGATATCAAGCGTCAGATTTTGGTTAGAATCAAAAAGAATAAGGAAATGTTTAGTTTTTAAATCATAGACGATGTTATCTATCTTTTTGCTCCTGTGCCTTCACAGCTGGCTGCAATAACCTGGTTGGGACCACACAAATATTTGCTGGGGTGCCTGGCACCAGAAGCAGCCTTCTACTGCAACCTATTGCCCCATCCAGTAACCAGGGTGCTCTCTACTTTGTGACCTTTGAGAAATGAATCATCTACATAGTACCCATAATAGCTAACCAAGAAACCAAAGGCTACACCTTGGTTTAAAAACAGATAAATTCCTTCACACCTCTGAAAATTACTCATGCGTGCACCCTCAGAGGATCCAGCTTGTTTTGAGCCATGTCTTTCCCAGTCTTTCTCCAGTGACACTGTTAAATGCTGTCTGACCCAAATGCAATAGGACACCGGAGCTTTTCCAGCTGAGACGATGTGACTTTTAGGACAAGAAGAAATCTGTCCTTTTAATAGTCTTCCCAAAAGACTTCATTTATTCTTGTCAGGGCATGTAGCACCCATTTTTAGATGCATTGAGCCAATTGTCTTTTTTTAATTGCATCAGTAATATTTTATGTGTGCTGAAGTGGTATTAAAATTTAAATTATTTCAGCAAGCTAATAATTTATTTTCTACCTGGCAGACAGACAGTCTCCCATGCATAAGACTAGACCAAGAGGAGTGAGAAACGGATTACTGGATGTACTTCAAGACTGAAGCACCTTCTGCAGTCCTGGAGGGTGTAGAACAGACACTTTCGATACAGTCGTTGCGGTTTATTGATCCTATTACCATTATTTTGTGGTAAATCAATGCTGGAGTTTCAGTCTTGCAGGAGACATGTAAATGAGAAGATGAAAATACATGCCAAGACAAATGGTTTCCTGATGGAAAGAAAGATGAGCAGAAGGGAGCAAGGCATGCATAGAGCAGTGACAGTGCATAAAGGAGGAGTGCAGGACGTTGCTAGAAGTCATCTTCAGTGTTTGATGCAGAATGTGGTCCCCTGAAAGTCCCTTCAATAGCAGGGACATGGCCTTGAGGGGCACTGAATTCGTGCAGCTCCTGTCACTTGGGCAGACCCTGGGCCACGTGGCCTGCAAAGATCTGTAGATGAGTTTCTACACTTTGGTTTCTCTATGTACTTACCATAGAGAATCAGAACATCCTGACACCTGTGGCCCTGCAAGTAGGGTGGATTTTTCTTGGATTTGATAGCAAGAGGAAGAAGGGGGGCTGCACAGTCTGCTATCTTGGGTTAGATGGTTGCCCTGCAGCCAAATTGTGCTGCTCACCTCCCTGTCCTGTGTCTTTGAATGCTGCAGCCACACAGCATCAGGAAAACCCAAAGGTGTTGAACAGGAGAGACAGGAAAGGAAAATCTTACAAAAATGTCACACTGCTTCTGAAGTGTTTTAAGGGGCTTTAGAATCAGATTTTCAAGTAACCGAAACCAGCTGTAAGGCACTCACTCATGTCACAGCATTAGGCTGGAATTAAGTAGTTTGCACTCTTCTCTGTTGCAGTTACTGAATCTTCTTTTTCTGTAATCTGATCAACTCTTTGAAATGAGCATGAATTTGCACAGTCGCTTGTCTGAAGTAAGCTGTGTTTTCAAAGGGAACTACAGAAGTTGTGCTAGAGAACTGAAATCCAGTTAAGTTCCCCTAATGAGTTCCCCTAATGCTGCAATCTGCAGGTAGCTCTGATGGTGTTGCTACCCTTGTGCACTGCTGCTGGAAGGCAGCATCGCTCACAGATAGCAGGGAAGGTCCAGGTCTGCAGGCAGTGAGGCTGCAATCCATATTACAGGATGGCAGGTTAGAAGTTTCTTATGAGATCACTTCCCCGTCTTGTACATTACAATTAGCGTGGCCTCATTTGCTGGGCAGCTTGATCAGAGGAGCTGTCTGTGCATGAATGAATGTAGATACATTGTTGTTTTCAAAGTTAATTTGATCTGTAAAATCTGAATTAATCTTGTTCCCTGCTCATTCAGCTGGGTTCTTAATGACAGGTAAAATACAATTTTTGCTAGATATTTGTTGTGCAAGCTGTACACTAAGTGCTGATATCCACCGAAAGTCTTCTTGTCAATATTTCAATTCTGGAGCCATGTCAGAACTTTCTGGGATGTTGCAACCCTTGAATTTAATGCTGACTATAAACTTGCTATATAGCTTATCTTTTCCAGTTCTGAATCAGTTTGTAGTCCTTGCCCTTAGGATATCTTTTCACTTGGGACTTTCGCAGCACCGTTGGTCCGGAACGTGTTTCCTTTGGTCCATTTCACACCTGCTCCCCACTGCTTTGGTTGGGTTCTTCAAAGCTCCCACTTCTTTGCCAAATAGGGAACAGCCATTTCCTGTTCAGCCTCAATCCTCTGTTTGTTGTAGAGCTGCACAGGCTCTGCCACAGACCTGGAGCTGTAACAGAGTGAGGCACCAGGTCCCGAACTTTCTGAAATCCCCTTCAGGGACCATGAGTCTATAGATGCATCCGTACGTTACAGCATCCTTCCAGTAACGAAAAATGTAGTTCAGAAATATCCACGATGACTAAACAAATAGATCGGGGCTCATTAATAACTGCAGACTCCATTGCCAGTTTAACACAAGGAGCAATTTAATTGGGACCTAGACTGCTTTGTGTAGCTTTGTTAATGTAATTGAGTAATGCATATTGATTTTTCATGGGGCTCAAATCTTTTTTTTTTTTCCTTCATCTCGTATAAGAAAGCCTGTTAAGGAATTATTAATCACACTATAATTGCTTTAAGATCTATGGTCTAATTAAAACCATAAATTCTTTATTACATCTTTATTTTAATTAGACATCCAGAAAGACAATAATTTTTACAAGAAAACTCGTACAATAAAATTACCTCACTTAGCAATGCTTCAAGGAGCCTGTGCTTAGGACACAGACTCCAATAGGGCTTCCTAAATTAAGACATGCGTGATTCTAGTCATAATCAAAATTAAAGATGTCCTCTGAATGTAATTAAATAACTCTACAAGAAAAAGAGTTTTTTCTGTGCATCAAAACTGCGTTCGTCCACCAGAGTAAGACTTTACTTTCTCGTTCTGTTTTTCTTTTGTCTTTTAAAAATCTGGGATTGAAGAAGCATGTTCTGAAATTTTAAGAGTCTAATCAAAGGTTTAAAACATAATCCTTCTGTAATGAAAATAAGCTTATTATCATAACCACCTTCTGGTATTTTCTTTTGGGTGTCTTTGTTCGTGCTGTGATAGGTACATTCCACCTGCCAGGAGGAATTAGAAATAAGCATATTTGTTCATCTGTGTCAAAGGGCTTGGTATTTCTCTCATTTAACCTACTGGGAAATCAGTCCCAGAGAACAGAGTTGAGCCTATATTTTGTGTGGGTTGTTTTTGTTTTTGCAAACTGTGAGCCTTGTGGTTCTCTGTTACTAGAATACAGCTGAAGAAGTTTATTGTGTACTTTGAAACCATTGTTTCTCGACAACAAAAACTCTTTCTGCAATGTGAAATGGCATTGTGGTTTGAGATGTAAGCTAACCCAAGGCTTGCTTGTTTATAGTCTAAAACTTCTTCAAATAAGGTCAATGGTTCGGCTGACTCAGAGTGAAAACTTCCCTAGTATGTAAGCATAACTGAGAGTTCATCTTATCCCATTTCAGGATAAAATGTCTCAGATTGCTCAAAGTGTTCGTGGAGGAAGCCTCATAGGTTCCCTACTGAGGTTGCCATGTGCCAGAAGTGTTTGTCATGGTTCCACAGTCTGCTCTTGCCATGGGAGCTTTGTTTATGGTATCAGCTCACTGCAGCCAGGAGAGGACCCCAGGCTTAACCAGACATGATTTTACCCATATTTATTTTCTAGGACAAGTGTACTACCTCATTTCTATTTGCAAAACACATCTTGACTTGTGTCCGTGTATAAAGTATCAGGTGTACGCTGCAGTGGCACGTTTGTAACAGAAATGAATTCCTGTATCCCACTTTCCTCAAAGAACCTGCCATGTGTCTCCTTTCAAATCCCAGGGCATCATTTCAGAGTGATGATTTACGATTTGGGCTCCCAAGGTCTGATCGAAAAGCCAGCTCAGAGCCTGGCAGTGCTTAAATGGCACAAAGCTGTGTCTATTTGCTGCTACCTATTTCACTCATCAGTGAAGGAAGCCAGCACACTTGTAAGGTGATGTCTTGATTGTCACACAATGCTCATTCAGAACAGGTGAAATAGTTTTGGTGGAGAGTTCGTAATAGTGGCAATTAAATTTGTGTCCCTGGCTGAGCTGCAGCCCTTACCTGTGTTCTGCAGCCTCTGCTTAACTGAGTGGTGCCACAGAAGTACTTGGGGCTGCATATTTAGGGTTCAGGTACCCCAGACTCAAACCATGGCCTCCACCTGGGACCTGAAGCCAGCCTTATTTGTCTGGTCCAAACCATGGGGAGACTTTCCATTGATTTCAGTGGGGAATAAATCAGGATAACCTGGCATGGTGGAGGAAACTGAAAAATTAGTTAACTGTGAATGGAAATGTTGGAGGAATGTGGACATATTCCCCAGAACAGGCTGCCTTGGCAATGCATAGCAGTCGGTCAGAAGGATGAGAGCATCAGCTTTCATCCAAGGGATAATGAAGTTATGGGGTGGGAGGGTGCTGGAAAACCAGTGCTTGAGATGCAGAGGGCTGTCTGCCACAGATAGATTAGCAACTAGATCAAACAGCATTGCCAGCCGAGCGCTCCTCTGCCTCAAACGTTTCACTTATTCGGCAGTCTTTGTGAAGTTTGCAAGATGTATCTGCCCTGGCTCCCACTTTAGAGAGTGGGAACAAGATGTTTTTTTCAGGCTTGAGTTCTGAGGCTTTGCTTTCCTGATCTGTCTTTGCTTAGCCTGAAAACAACTCAGCAGGTCTTCAGTGGGAATTAAGCAAACAGACTACAAGGCTGGGAGCATGTTTTGGAGACGTGAGCTGAGCAGCTGAAATAGGGAGTGAAGGGGTGTGCATCTGCAAAGCTCAGTTTAAGCTGTCTGTCCCGTGAGGGTGGGTAATCTGAATTTCTGGGTTTGTTGTTGCTGCAGAGGTGAGATGAGGTAGAGCAGATTGCAGCATTGCTTCTAGAGTGAATGGTCCCCTTAGGTGTAATGTTGCCTCAGTGATACTGATTGGACCACCGCAACTTGTGAACCTGGGTTTACTATGATTATTTTTTCCCAAAAAATGGACCAAGAAGGCTGGGATTTACCTTGGAGATAGTTAACAATCCTCTTACTTAGGCAGCTATGTTATTTAGCCTGTCAATATGTTTTCACCAATAAATCAAAAGGGATTTTTGACATCTCTAGCTTTTGAGCTCCACTTAAGACATACAATTCATTTCATGGAAATCCTTGTGTGTATATCATTCTCAATGATTCAGTATTTCTTTAAGAGTCAAACCATGTGCAGAAAGCAATTATTTACTCAGATAATTTGTATGTATTTTGAATCCATAAGTCATTGATCTTATTAAATTGAGATATAATCTCCTTTTCCCTTTGAGAAGTAAATGATTTTTTTTTTTTTTTTTACTATTAGGAATTGTAAGAAAACAGTTATTCTCAGTTTCTCACAAATGTGACAGAGTGAGGTATCACATGAAACTATTGAGTAGAAATGATAAAAAAAAATGCATCATGAAATTGTGGAACTCATAGCCACGGGATGCTGCAGAACCAAGGGAATAAAAAGCAGCAGAAAAATTAATTGAACAAAGGTCCATTAGAACCCATTAAATAAATATCTAACCTGCAGATTTCCAGCAACAGGGAACACTGTAACTCAAGGCCAGCGGTCATTGGATGTGACAAGGATATCTCTTACTTGTCACTTTGGAGACAGGATGCCTGGCTGGAATGGGTCTTGCTCTGACCTGTGTTGCCTGTTTTTAAATGCTAGCAGATATGAATGAGAAGCTATAAGTGATTATTTTACACAACTACTTACCCTGGAGACTTCCCTCTGTTTAGATCAATAATAATTATTTTTTACTTCCTTTTCCTTTACACCTGAGTAATCCTACAGGGATGTGAACAGTGGGTTCCCCCTTATTTCTTGGGCACAGCATGACAGAGCTGCAGAAGGAACAGAGTGAACTCTATTTTTCTTCTTTTATTACAGTTCTTGTCCACACTAAGGATCTTTCTTGCATAATCCCCATTTATTCTGCACTCAAAACATCTCCAAGGAAGTTGATGCAAATTCCACACATTAGTACACTGACAGGTGTTTAATATGGGCAGAGAAATCAGAGTGAAAATTAAAATCTTAAGTCCTTTAGACACCCATTTTTGGCTGTGCCAGTTCTGCCTGCTGGGCCAAGTCATGCTGCCAATGGCTTGACTGGGTAACGGAATAGCCCTGTCTGCATTGACCTGCTGAGCTCTGCCCTATGACCAGAGACTGAACCTGGCCTTTCTCTCCATCCACCCCCCGTGGAAGCCCCAGAAGTGAGCACCTTGCTCAGCCTGTCCCATGGCAATTGGCTCATCTCCTGCCCAAACACTTCTGCAGGGCCTGGGCCATAACCAAGCAAGCAAAGGCAGGGAGAAGGAGAGGCAGCTACAGTGCAGAGAGTATTTTGTCCATCAATTACCCCCAATTCTTCATCCAGAAAGATTAAAGGCTGTTTGTTTGCAGTTATGTGTAATGTCATGCTCTGTTTGTCATCTTAATAGCTCTCCTGGGATCATAAGACATGCCTAAATGCTACAGTGCCACCTCTCAGAAAACAGCCTACTAAAACTAATTAATAGTGCACCCTAGTTAACACATGCAAACTTGGCATTATTAGTCTAATTAAAAGGATTTTAGCAATCAGAGTTCCCTTCTCTCTCCCCCTCGCAGATTCCAACATATGCAAGTCAAGTAAATTAAATCCATTAATCACCATTGGTGCAAATGATATAGGTTCCTGTAACATGGGATCATCTGTGAAGAGAGACGCTAACAGGCCTCATTATGTTTAATTTTGCTCCTTAGCAAAGGATAATAAATACAAATTATAACATCACAATAAAATATTTAATTATTCACGAGTTTGGTGAGAAACATAATTAGCTTACTGGTATGTGTCTTCATTTGGGCGATAATGGATCCAATTTAGGAGCTTAACCATTTCTGGGGAAAGGTTGAAAATAAGAGTTTTTCTAGAACTTTATTGCGAAAACATGGAAAATGAGCCCATTTGCATGCTCCCCATTACCTCCCGTGGAGGAATCCATGCAGATACCCAGGCTTACATCCAAAAAGTGTTCCCCATATACCTGCTGTGTGCAGGGTCTGGGACTGACCTCTGCAGTCCTGCAGGTATATGGGAAGGTAAGGGCTGCCTGGTGGTATTTTCAGACATAGACCCAGTCCATCCATGCCATGGGGCACAAGCCTGGCCATAATGAAAATGCTCCTGGAGCTGCTGGGGTAAAGGAACTAACCCAGAGCACTGCCTGCTGTAGGAGCTGCTGCTGCTGCTTACTTTTATGGGACCCTAATTTGATGTGTTTTATGTCCTCCTTATTGAACATATTTAGGTGACAGATGTGTGCGTTCCTTAATCTCTTCCTCGTTACCCTATGAAATCGTAGCTGTGTTTTAACAGCTTTCAGACAAAGATAAAAGAGGAGAGGAAAACTTCAAACATATGGAAATTTGCAGAGACCTTGGACCGACTCGTGGCAGGGAGGTTGCAGAGCACATAGTTAGAGGAATTAGTTAAGACTGGTGGCCTTTGGATTCTTGGTGTCTGCATGCAGATGTAAAGGGAAGCATTGCTCAAGTAGCCATGATCCCAGCTTCGATTATGCGTCATGCAGGAGCAAAGGGAGCTTAGGAGTGGATTAATTCTCAGAACAGATTAATTTGAAAATGTATATCCAATGCACTTGTCATGCACCTTGCCTGTAACCTTTGCTTAAGGAAAAAGCTTGGGGGGGGTGGGAAGTACCACCAGGAAATCTGAAGGTGGCTCAGCCCTTGCATGAAGATGTGATTAGCACAAGTCAAACTTTCTTTGTAAGTTAATTAACCATAGGGAGAGATGATTGGTTTGGCAGAACATAGTGTCTTACCACAAAAGGAACAGGAGCTTTGTGCCAAGATTAAGAAAAAGCACGCTATTTTTGCTTGGTTTGAATTATTTGGACATTACCATACCCATTTTACTAACTCTGCCACAACCCCTTCATAATTTCCCATTTCTGAACAGATTTCTAAAGAATCCACCAATTTGTGAATTATATTATCTCTATAAAGAAGACATTTGCATTAGTGCAAGAGAGTGTGAATAGAAATGTGCAATCAACATTATAAATGTAGTGTGAGTGTTATTTTTTCCTCTGCTAATTTTTCTGAGCAAGATTTACTGTCTCGGTGAGGTTTTCTTAAAATAAATTAAATATAACATGAACTAGATAGTTGTTCACATGGAGCTGGAGTTGGAAAGGCTCATTAATCACTGGTTTAAATCCCAGAGTATCCAGTCATCCTAATTAATGATTCAGTGCTGAACTTTACTCGGGCAGTGGCAGCCGTTATTGCTGTCTTGGCTGAGGGGAAGAGATTGCAGAAAAGGAAGCAGTGCTTTGGGATGGTACAGGACTGGCACTGCCAGCGGGCACTAGTGTCCCTTCCAGCATCAGGGCGACCCAACCCAGTGATGGAGAGTGATGGAGCCTAGTGCTATGTGATGGCACTGCATGTATCTGGGGTGAACTGCACCTCTTCAAATAGCAAAAAGACACAGTAAGGTGGAACAAAAGACTTATGTTGACCCTGCGGTCTGATGCTAGGGCATCTGCAAAGGGGAAGCCTAACACTTATCTCTAGGGGATGCTCCAGCTGTAATCTGGTAATGTGGAATATATTTATGGGGAGGAGTGATTCCAGCCCCCTGGTTTCCTGGTAGGCTGCTGGCTAAGGAGGTCCTTGTGGTGGAAAGTAGGACCCCAGGAGGGGGATAGTCTCGAGCCAGGGCTGTGCATGGTGCTTGAGGTCTCCTCTGAGACCTCTCCTGGGTTCTGGGGCTTCATGTGTAGCAGCAGAGCTGCTTTGGCACAAGCCAGTGTGTAATTAAGGGCTGTAGAACTGAAATTTGCTCTGGTAATAGGCAAATCATAAATCAAAATCCCTTTATTCGAATGAATTTACCTGCTTTTTAGGGCTACATTAGTTCTGTATTTTATTTATCTGCGTTTCTAATGTAAATAATTCACACTATTTCTCTGTTTTTTTGCTGCAACGTTTTAGCATGTAAATGCATTGCCTTCCTCATAAATGCTAGAAGTATGTTGTCTTCCTGTTTTGCTTTAGGTACTTTGTTTATTATATATTGGCAGGAAACTCCATTTGAAAAGTGTTTTATTGTGCCTTGGAGAACAGGAGACGCTCAGCCCCTAGATCAGCAAAGCAACAAATTGCAAACTTCTTGCTACAGACCTACTGCCTTCATTAGTTAGGTGGTCCTGAGGGGTTGGATTTTGCTAACACTGGGGACAGAAGATTTTTTTTTTGCTTGAGTGTTGTTATGAGGGAATTCTTGCGGGAGAACATTGGCTTGAGTGTCGTCTCAGGACACAGAATATCTGCAGAGAATTCATTTTGTCACCTATTTGGGCTTAAAGTTTTTGTCTGCTCTTGGTGTAATTAACTTAGGGCTATTCTCACCTGATTCAGAATGCAGAATCAGGGACTAGGCAGCAGCAAGTAATTTTTCTTCTCGTTGGTTTTTAGCCTGGCTGGTGGGAGCTGGGAAATTTTAGCATATGTAATTTGAATTATTTCATGAAACATTTAACAAGGGCCTATTTCATTCTTCACTAAGGCAAGTTGATATAAGAAGGATGATGTTATGGTTAATGTAAATCATAATTATTACCAGGTGCATCACTGAACTGGGAAATTGTGCTAAAAATGTAAGTTTTGCTCCATTTCATATTGAAAAATTACTTTGCAGCCTGACAGCCATTAATCTCTGTTACAGGAATGTTATTCTTTATTTTGGTAAATTACAGAGCTAAGACATAACAAGGCATAAATAATCCGGCCGTGGGAGGCCACTGCACCGAGCTGGACCAGGGGAGGCACCAAGCCCCACACCTGCCACCCCCAGGGACACTTCAGCTGCACGTGCAGCTAAGCCTACAGCAAGTCCTCTGCCTGAAACTTGTCTTCTGCACGCATCTAAAACTGTGCTGGTCGTAATGATGCTCAGCGGCTTTGTAGCTCCCGCAAGGCTGTATCCTGGAGAGGCTGGTGAGCTGGCACTCCTTGCCTATTGGCATTGCCAAATACTTTCTCAAAATAAGTTTTCTCTTAGTTTTCCAGAAAAGGTTCCCTTTTGATCACACAGCTTTAAACATAAAGTTGGGTGTGATATCTGGTGCGGTGCCCAGTACTGCAAAGGGAAGCGCAAGGCTGTGTGACTTTATTTACCCCAGGGATGAGTGGCCAATCCAAACAGAAGCTTGAGATCCGTTCTGACTTGTACCTAAGGTGCTTTCCCAGAAGTGATCAGCTCCATTTTGGGCTTGGCAGATGGATTAAGCCCACCTTCACCTTTTGTTCTGCACTCATCTTTGACAGCTTCCCAGGACAGGGTGAATGGTTTTGACAGTGTAACTGAAGGGAAGACTAGAGAGAAGCCTTTCAGCTCTTAGTGGCCATATTAAATGCTCATTTTGCCATTCTTAGGCTGCTGTAGATGGCCTGGAGCAGGTGCATCTGCATCTTGACATCTCCGGCCTTTTTGCTTGCAAAAAGCAGCATTGAAAGCATTAGAAGTGCTTAGAAGTGCAAACAGCAAAGCTGAAATATAGCCTGTGAAAATGATGACAACAGCAAAAGGGGAACCATTAAATGCTGGATGTGTTGGTCAGCTTGACAGCACAGTGAGGACTTTGCCAAACCTGAAATGTATGCCCGGGTAGCACAGAGTCGGCAGAAGGGACCTGAGCCAGCTCCATTGCCATGATTGCGCTCAAAGAAATTGCAGCAACAGATGCAGGTCGTGTTGTACTTTGGGCTTTGCTAGGAGTGTGTAAGGCAATACTGAGCTGCCCCCTACCCCCAAGCAAGCAAGAAGTGAAATTAAATACATTTCCCTAACGCTGGCGACTAAGCCCAAATGGTGCTCATGACCTCATTAGTAACTTACCTGATGAAATCTGATTTACATAGGGATGTAATTACATGCAGCTACCTTCAAATGATTACTAAAAAATTATTGGCTTACTCCTTACTTTAGCATCTGGTATATTACTTTATAGAAAGCTTATTTCTCCTGGAAAAGCATTGAAGTGAGAGAGGTTTTAGAAGGACCATAACCATTTGATAGCAGGGGACGCTGCTCCACAAACATTTCTCTATGAGCCATTTTCTGGGCTCCTAAAAGAAATCCAGCATCTCAGCCAGAAAGAACAGATGTGAGGAAATTACAAAATGGTTGCCAAGCACTATGAATTAACTCTGCTGGTCAGATGTTCGACACCCCCAGTTGGTTGTGTGCTAATCTAAGAGTAGAGTAAATCAATCATTATCCATTCTCAGAATATCTAGGTGGACCACAGGAAGCCTCTTGATTAATACACACATCCTCACCTAGATGGTGGTGAGCTCTGCAATTCATGGCTGAACTGAAGGCGGAAAGAATTGCTTTTTAATAACCTTGATAATAACCCTTCTGATAGCTCCATTTAGGCATCATTATTGAATAATAGCTTGTGCATGTCATCAAATCACTCTGACATTAGAACAGAAAATACACAAATACCCCTGGTCATGCCACTGAGCAAAACAAGAGACAAATCCTCTACAGGGGTAAATTAACAGAGCTCCCTTGATATTAACAGAGTGGAGTGGAATTTCTAAACAGACACCGAACCAAAACGATTCTTAAACACTTGATGTGCTGTGTATAATAACGATACTAAAATAAAAAGATTTGGTTTAAAAGCCTTAACTGTCTCCTTAGCTGTCTCCTTCACTATCACATCAACTGAAAAAAAATGGGGAATATTCCTGCAGCACTGAGAACACCTTACAGGGGGAGATGTGCTCATTACCAGAATACACCACTGTACGCTCAGCAGTGCCAGAATCAGTGAAATGATGGTAAATTGCATCAGCTGCCTTTTGTCTGATGGCATGCTTCGTCCAAGCTCACTCCCAGGACTGGGCTATCTCTGATTCAGGATGGTGTCCAGCACGTGGTAGCTGATACCACTTGCACAGTTAGCCCAACTTCAGCCATGCCTGCCATGTGAAATAGCCACTTCATGGAGGTTTTGTTTATTTTTTTCCTCCATTAAACCAATTACTAGCTAATCATTTTGTGTAAAATATCACAGTATGACGTTCTTAGAGCTGATCCATGCAAACCCCTTTTGTATAACAGCCTTGGTTTAATTTCATTTGTGAGATTAACAAATCTAACAGCAAAACTAGCACTAATGGCAGCAAGAGGAAAGAAAATAAATGCGACTGTGTTCAGTCTCAGAGGCGAGACTCGAGCATGCTGATGGACCGCTCTGCCCTGCTGCAAAGGCAATAGATGGAACCAAAGCCAATGGACATCTCTTTCACATGTGTTTAATCAGGACAATATATTTATTTCCTGCTTTAGAAGATGAAAGCTGTATTTGCTCTAAGTTTTGTCCCCTGACTCGTTCCTTATAGGTATGCTGTAAAGCAGAGATGATAAAGGAGTGCTGCAGGAGGATCGGACTTCTTGAAGGGGGATTTGGAAGAGCATTTGCAAGGTAACCGTTTCTTACTGTCGTCGTTCAGAGATCTCTGGCTTGGTTATGGATGTACAGTGACAATTTTTCTTTTGCTTTTAAGTCCTTCACAACTTGCCACAGTCTGGTGCTTTGCAGATGCCAGTGGAAAGCTCCCTACAGAATCAAGTCCCAACCTTGCTAAATCAGAGATATAACATGAAAGGTGCTCTATAAATCATAGCGTGCCTTCATAGCTCCATTCATATGTGAACAGTATGCTAGAGCCCATGTATTAAGCAATAGAGCTATGGCAAACAGATCCAATTCTGCATCAGCTGACAGAAAACATGATTTACCCTAAAGCTTTCCATATAGAAAAACTGATACAGACTCCCAGCTGGTGTTTTTCCTCACCTCTTCTGTTTGTGGCAGAAAGGAATAGCTGGAGCTGACAAGCTGGTTAGCTGTCAATTAGCTGGTGAATGTGCTCAGTGCTATAGATGATGCAGCCAAGCAAAACTTGCTTGGGTGGTGAGGCACTGGCACAGGTTGTCTAGGGGAAGGGTGGATGCCCCATCCCTGGAGGAACCCAAGGTCGGGCTGGCTGGGCTCTGAGCAGCTGATGGAGCTGTAGGTGTCCCTGTGCATTGCAGGGAGGTTGAGCTACACGGTCTTTAAAGGTTGTCTCCAACTCAAACGATTTTGTGATTCTATGATCATTGCAGTTCTGGAAGTGCAAGTTCACACCGTCCTGCCCTGGTTGTTTTCAGTGGGTGTGAGGACCCATCCGGGAGCGGGGAAAAAAATTGGGTAAAGAGTATCCCACCTGACTTCATAGTTGCGGTGACCTCACGGCATTGTGTTTTGTGGCTTTCAATTACTTTTGGCTTTATATTTCTTTGCCAAGCTTCAGTATGCATAGTAGAAAAAGCGTCTGTGATTTCAGCATAAAATCGCTGCTTGCTGGTTTCTGGGGAGGTTACGTTTACATTAACTCTAGTAAACCTTATTGATGGTTAAATTCTTCCCAACCCTTCTGAGGTGAACTCACACACTAAATTTGTTGTAAAAAGTGTTTATTTAAGTAGAGTATTTTGAGTTTTTTATTCATCTTCTGAATGCATAATGCACTCAGATCTCCTTCTTATACATTGTTTATAAGTCAGAAGTCCCCTATTCCCTCTGTTGATTCAGTTGTAATGTGGCAGAAAAAGAGATTCAAACTTAATATTATTATCACAGGACCTAAGTAAATGTCTTTCTCTCTGTCTCTTTGACTCTCTCAATGCAAGAGTTTCAGATAAACTCTTGGCTGCTAATTTCCAAGCTTCAGAAATCTTTTTGATACCTGTTTGTGAGTATGCTGGCATTGCTCAATAGCTGAAGTAGCTTTTCTCCTTCTCCGGGACTTGAGGTACTTAAATAACAAGACTTAAAATTTTGGAGGGGTTAAATCAGTATTTACTGTACTATTATTATTATTTTTTACCGTTTCTTAGAATCATAGAATGGCTTAGGTTGAAAGGGACTTTAAAAAATCATCCAGATCCATCCCCCTTCCCTGTACTGGTTGCCACCCACCAGCTCAGGCTGCCCGGGGCCCCAGCCTGGCTTTCAGCACCTGCAGGGATGGAGCACCCACAGCTCTGGGCAGCTGTGCCACTGCCTCACTACCCTCTGCATAAAGAATTTCTGCCTAACATCACAAAAATGAATCTTTTTCATCAGCAAGGGGATCTCAGTGGTTATGGGGTGTTGGCAGAAGACATGCTACCCTGAAGAGCAAGAGTGTGATGGGAGAGGAAGAGTCTCACTTCATGGGTCTGTCCTCAGCACCATCCCTCTGCTTTGCCAGCTGTTCCCAGTCCCAGTGCCAGTCTTGATGGGGCACGTGGGAGCTCAGGGGAATATCCTGAGCTTGTATTTCTGATATAAGCTTGGAATCACTTCTGGAATACAACCACCAGGCAGCAGAAGCAGCTGTTGGAGTGCAGAGTAATTTTTATTTGAAGAGCGATGCAGGCTGGAGAGGATCTGAAGTAGAAATGTGCTTGATTTCCTGTGCTCAACACGAGGTGCTTGGTGCCCTATGAGTACTTGTGTGCGCACCTGCCCACTCCTCATCCCCACCTGAGTGTGACAGGTGTGAAGTGGGGGGAAGAGGGACCCCCAACCTGCCAGCACTGGGGTTCACCAAAGCAAAAGAGGTAGGAAAAGACTGCACCTGGATCTCAAAAGCAGGGATAAGAGGAGCTCCTTCTCCTGCAGGATCTGCTTCTCCTTTTACCACTGTGACATGATGTAAAGAAAATGCAACACAGGGTGCTCAGGATGAATAATTTAGAGGGAGACATAAAGCATAAAGCCAGTGAGCTGTGAATATGTAGGCAAGGCAGTGACTTGAAGCTGTGTCTGTGCATCGTTTTCAAGGCAATATTGCCTTTTAAACTATTATCTCCAGATGTTAATCCTTAATGGAAGCAGAGCTGGAGCTTGGCTTCCTCGACACAGTTTGTACAGTAGCAGCCACATGTTCCCTTCTTCCCTCCATTGTTTTTATCACATACAATGCAAAATTGCAATTTTTCTGCTTTATTTTTCTACTGTGCGGTCTTCCTATTTAAAAGTTATCACCCCCCCAAATCCATTAAGCAATATTTTTTGTTCTTATTATGGAAATCTGCAGTTGTACTGCGATTGGCCACAAGTCTCAGGAACATGAGCTATCCCCTGACTCGGTGCCAGTTTATTATGGGTCACAATTATTGATCCATTTTGGCTTCCAGGGGCAGGATCTGTATCTGATAGGAACTCAGACAGCTGCTGGAGAAACAGTGCAAGGCACATCTGGAGCAGCAACTGAGAGGTGCCAGGGCTGCGGGACTGAATGGCTGTCACCTTTTCAATGTTACAGATTGTGAAGGATTGGCCATTTTCCCTCTTTTTCAGGCTGCAAAGAGGGGAGCAGTGAAACAGGTGGCCAAAATACACAGTGAGTTACGTAGGCTAAGGCAAATTTATGCTAAATTTATGAGAGATGAAATTTGCTACCTCATTCCACCCATAAAAATTATAAAGAGAACAGAAAGTGACATAAAATCAATCCATTTCCATGACAAAGCTCATTATGAGCAGAGAAAATATAGCCCCATATTAACTTGTTCTCATTACTGTTCTAAGATTTATCATG
This sequence comes from Numida meleagris, assembly GCF_002078875.1. Lineage (NCBI taxonomy): Eukaryota > Metazoa > Chordata > Aves > Galliformes > Numididae > Numida > Numida meleagris. The sequence continues at coordinate 14,671,455 of NC_034419.1, read as the reverse complement.
TCGGGTGCAATGTGCAAGGGAGGAAAGGAAAATGTTCCGTGCCCTTACCTTAAAAAGCAAACACACATATAAGCCAAATGATCCTCATTATGTTCAACAAGAGAGTATTTCCCAAGCTTCTGAAGGGACACAACTCTAGTGCTGCTGATTAGGACGACTGCTCTGTCTGGGCTGCTGCCACCAACACAACTTCTGCGCTGGTGCCCATGAAAACAGCTCTTGGAGGTGTGATGCTACCTGGGGACTCGCCAAGGGGAAGGCAATCACTCTGAGTCTGTAATATTGTACCTCATTGACAGAAAGCATGTCATGGCTGTTGAAATGAATGAATATTTTTAATACTTGTGAACAAGTAGCATTAAAGCAGATAACATGTGTAATGTTTTGCTCTACGGCGTTTATCCTAAAATGCTTGCTGAATGTGGCATTTACTTGTTTCCTAGCGTTTTACTGAAAATACAGAAATTGAGAATCTAAACAAGGCCATGGATATCTCAAGGGTGCTAACTATTTGGCTTGCAAATATGGTAGAAAAGTTTTAATTGGAGGAGGTGCTCGGAAAAGCAGAGCTTCATAGCTCCAGCCAAAAACCTGACCCTGTTCCCATCAGCGTAGTAGCAGACAGGTCAGGTTCACAGCTCTGAATGAAACAGCTGTGAAACCAAGTGTAAGCGAGTCTTCTGACACTGCAAAAATCAGCCCAGACTCCAAGACATGAGCAGCATGGCAGTACAAGTGCTCCTTCAAAAAATTCACCACGGGCCTGCATCCTCTGATTGGCTTTCTGCTGTGGCTGGGACAGGACTGCTCCTTCCAGAGTCTTTCCACGAGTCCCTTGGGTAGGTGCCATCATCCAGGACTGTGGGGACACTGTAGCCAAGCTGCAAAAGCTGACACACATCGAGTCTCTGATCTTCAGCTGAACTCGACCACCCATCAGAGTAGCATGAGGCGTATCTGCAACAGCTTCTACTTGGCACTGGTAAGGCTGTGTTCAAGTACCGTGTTCAGCTTTGGGCCCCTCACTATAAGAGAGATGCTGAGGCTCTGGAGCATGTCCAGAGAAGGGCATTTAAGTTAGTGAAGGGTCTGGAGCACAAGTCTTGTGGAGAGCTGGGAACTGGGGTTGTTCAGTCTGGAGAAGAAGAGGCTGAGGGGAGTCCTTATTGGCGAGATGGAGATTTGGCTCTTTTCTCAGGTAACAGTGATTGGAAGAGAGGTAACAACCTCAAGTTGCACTGAGGAGGTTCAGGTTGTATATTAGGAATCATTTCTACTCAGAAAGAGTGGTGAGGCACTGGCACAGGCTGCCCAGGAGATGGAGGAGTCACTGTCCTGGAGGTGTTCAAGAACCATGGGGATGTGGCACTGAGGGGCACGGTTAGTGGGCATGGTGAGGATGAGTCAACAGTTGGACTTGATGTTCTTTGTGGTCTGTTCTAACCTTAATGATCTATGATTCTGTGTTGGAAGCATTGTCCCAAAACCCATTAGGAGCAGCTGCTCCAGGTAAGGGCTGCCAAGGGGCCGTTCGGGAGCCTGGTCTTGCCCTGCCATACATTGCTCCTTGTGTACTACTGAGCAGATGCAGCTCATTTTGGAGCTGACATCTGGTGCTGTCAGAACACATAACTGGTGCTGATGTGCAGTGCAAGCTCTGACCTTCCTGGTGCATTCATTTGAGATGATAGTGCTCGCGTTATAGAGATAAAATAGTCTGTGTGGTGTGTGTGCATTTGTTTGCAAGGGTGACAAGGAAAGAGTAAATACATAAAGAGAAGACCACCAAATGTGGCTGATGGAAAACCTTGCTGGTCAGCTGAACAGGAGAGGATAAATGGAGGATATCAGGTCCTGATCAGCTCAGGTGTTTCCTCAAGCCAGGATTACCAGCTTTGCTTCTGGGCTCTCTCAGCCTTCTCCCTGCCTGTGCCAATGATTCCTAACCTAGCATTAACTTGTGTACATGGAACAACAGCTGGAAGAGCTCAGTTCCCCCTGAAATGCTGTTCCATTTCAAACTTGGTGCTGACAGCCCAAAGGATTCCAAAATCACTCAGGAAGAACAGATAGAGGCACATAGCAGCACATGCAGTGTGACTGTGTGAGCCTCGCTCGCTTGGAAATATCAGCTAAAAAATAATAAAATGCAGAAGCCTTGTTATTATCACAGCTGAACAGTCCTTTCTGACATATTCTATTAAGTCGCTTCTGTTTCACTCAGTTTTGCATTACCAGTGCTCCCTTCTGAGAATGACCTTTTCCATGCCAGGCTTTCGAAAGCTATTGCCATTCTTCATTTAGAAACTGGCTAAGGTGTGTTTGCAGAAACCATAGATTGTTTTATCATTATTATTTTTAATTCTGATGAATCTTCCTTGATGCGGAGAAAGGAGCAAAGAATTATGCTGCTGACCTTTTATATATATATATATTTTACAGGATCTTTTTCCAAGCCGAAAATCATGCCATTGACTCTAAGTAGGAGTAGTTCTTCCCATTCTGTGTCAATGAGTGTATTTAAATATTTCTTAAGCAGAGCTGTAATGGTGTCTATAGCACGACATGGTTTGTGGGGAAACCTCACTTTCCCACTCCATTTAGAAAGTAATTGAGAAAAGGGAAGAATATTATTAAAACGCATAAAGAGACAAGGGACGCGTTAGTAGAGGAAAGTGCTGGGGGAGTTGGCGTCCTATATTTTGATGAGACAACGCAATAGTTCGTTTATTAAGCCATATATCAGTTGTTTCACAGGTTTTCGGGTATAACTCAGACTTCCTATCTCATGGGCAGCTCTGCTGTCTCCCCGTGGAGCAGGAAAGGAGGTGGTGGATTAATTGCTGCCATACTGTAACCACACCAGCACAGCCCTGCAAAGCACAGAAGGTAAATAAGTTTTAGCCTGACCTCTCGCTGTCTGCAAGGTTTGTTTGGCTGCATGTACATGAAATACTTGTTCCATCCAGTCTTATTGCCTGCTCTGGTAGTGTTACTTATTACTTAGGTCAGGGGACTTTGTTGGTGTAGGATATTTGCTGCTTAAAGAAAGCTACCAAACTGTAACCTTCATTGCTGAAGGGTTTGTTCCTGCCACTCTATCACTTATCTGAGACACGCTACCCTTCAGTGGAGTACCTAAGCCTTGGTTAACTGCACCTGGTGTTCTGAGCAATGGTGCTTATTAGTGGTTTGTGATCCCATGGTATATGCCTAAGATAGATGGATGAAACCATGCAGCTCAAAGAGTTCCTCCAGCTGCTCCTGCCCAGCCCATGTGCACCCCTAAAGTCCTTGTGAGAGCAGAGCTGGACTGGTGACTGTAGTCCTCACTGAGATATGTCATATTGTGGATCCAGCAAGAAGCTCATGGTGGTTTTCCCTCTCTCAGCATCCGGCTCGCATCTCACAGCATTGAGCAGGCTTGAGCCATCAGGTTCAGCTCTTCTAAAGCGCTGAATAATCTTCAACATCCTGCGCCTAAACATGTCTAGGGGAGGCTTACTTTGTGCCACAGCCCTTTCTTGTGCAAAGGCTCCCACCGCTCAGTTGCAGAGCAGCTGCTGCTGGAGCTAGAACTAACTGAGGGCTTTTTCCCAGCCAGGGAGCAGAGGAGTGGCACCAGTAAATCCCAGCAACTCCAGCATCAGGCAAGTGCACATCAGAAGCACTCAGCCTGGGCTGCCAAGCGCCCTGGCTGGTTTGAGTAAGTAAAAATGAATCCCCCAAGGGCGGAATGCTTCGACTTGTTTTTGTTCGTTTGGAGCACATCAGTCTGTTGTTCTTCCTGGCTAATCAGATAGAGCGGAAACTAAAACAGTCTCAGTTTGTTGTTCCATTTCATTCTATACATAATCACTGTTGCTCGTTTGCCTCTAAACAGCTGCATAAATACACATTAAATGCAGTGACATCTCTTTTGGGACTCACTCTAGGGCTTCCTGGTTATTTTCTCTCTTGGAAAGAGATGAGGTTCTCAAATACTGCCATGTTTCTTTCAAAACCCTCCGTGCATGTGTGCATGCAGCAATGGATATCATCATGCTGGGCCCATGCTTATTCCCTGCAGTCACAGGGGTTGTGGTGACATTGAGTGAATGCATAAGAACACCATGTGCCCACGTGCCATGTGTGAAGGGAGAAATAAGCTCTCAGTCTGGGCAGTGATGACAGCTACTTTCAACCAACACTCCTTGCACCATTCCCACCCTGCTCTTTCTGTGTTCTTTCTTCCCACCCTGTTGCTGACTCCCAGGTCCCATTCTGTAGGGAGCATTTGGGGTTAGGGGCTGATGGCCAGCTCCTCTCTGCGTTCTGGTTTTCATCACTCATGTGCTGCCACTTTCAGCTTCTCAGAGGGTCACTGTGAGGCTAACAGGCAGACATCAGCATTTTGGGCTTTAAATCTTGAGGGAGATACAGGTGCCAGGATCTGAATTTCTTGCCAGCTGATCTTCGTCTTTCTGGTAGCAAAACAGCCTTTTGGTGCTGCGTACACCAACCATCAGCTCTAGAAAACTGTGAGCACTAAAGTTTCAGCAGAATTAATGAAGAAAAGAATTCTGGCCATATTTCTTTGCTTTCGGAAGTCATTTCCCAGAGATGAGCAGGAGGAGGAAAAATTCCAGCACCTGAAGAGAGGAACTTTCAAATTCACACGTTCAAGTTCTTGCCCAGCATCATTTCCAGGGCAGTGCCAACGTGCAGGGACCCCAGCTACTCAGGGCTGCTTCATCAGGTGGCTCAGAGCAGGAGGATGCTAAGGCCACATCTGTCCTCAGGTCCCACTGGTGCACTTCATTTAGGAAGACGTTCCTGGTTATTAGTAAAGCACTGCAACAAATCCAGAGGGTGAGCACCTGGGACAAACTTAAAGCTGAGTTCTTGATGCAGAAATGTAGTTGGAGCCCAGTTCCTGGTGCATCACATCCTTTTGTAATCCGTGTTTTCCTGTCTACGTGACAGTTTGTCATTGCTGCCTCCTGTCTCTGAGCGGGCAGGGGGTTGGGATGGCAGTGCCCTTGTAGACAAAGGAGAAGTATATTTTGCTTTTCTGTTTCTGCTCCCCAGGTTCGCGTGTAGCTGAGGTAAATATACTACCTAAAGACACAGCGCTGGAACAGGAATAGTGATTGTATTCAGATCATAGCAGTGATCTGACAGCAGATAGGAGTCTGGGGGAGAAAAGAAGCCTGAGAGATTATAATAGAGCACAGTTCTGAAAATTAGCAAAACCAAAGTAAGTAGTCTGGGGAAAGAACAGGAGAAAAACGCACGGTTTCTCTGTCAGAAAACGTCTCTCTTTCGCTGTCAGCTAATGAACGACAACCAAGTTGAAAGGGCGGGGGGGAAAAAAAAAAAAACAAGGGGGAAATCTTAAAATTCATTGCAGAGAGCATGCGCATCCAGAAGCAGAATAACTTCAGAAAGAAAAAGCGAGAAAGAGAAACCAAGTGCGAAAAGGAGGAGGATGCGGCAGCAGCAGAAGAGCGGGGCAAGGCTGCCCTCTAGCGGCCGCTCCGAGCAGCGCCGCGCTCCCGCACGCACTCGGGCTCGGTGCGGACAGCGCGGGTGGCTGCGGGGCTGCCCGCTCCCTACGCCGCGGTTCGGAGAAGGGTGGAAACTTTGCCCTGGGTTGATCGATCGATTTGGTTGGTTTCGACCTCTGGATGGCGCGTGCCGCTGCTGTGTTGTATATTCTGTTAACAATCGCTGCTTAACGGCTTTGCTGACGAATTTTGCTTAATCGCGGTTTGAATCGCAGAATCCCCAAGGTTCGAGAAGACCTCCAAGGTCATCCAGTCCAACGTAGGTCTCGAGAGAAAAGCCTACAAAGTTATTGAGAAAGTTATTTCGTCCATCGCTGTCATTTAAAAGAGGCGATGATTATTATTATTTTTTTAATCCAGCTAAAGTATTACCTTTCTTTGATTAACGAAGATCCGATTCAGGTTCCTTCAAAGCGATCTGGCACAGCCCATTCAAGAGAGCTCTGCGTATCCCCCTGGGAGCGCTCGGCGTTCTGCCACGCAGCAGCTAACATCGCGTGCTGAGGGATGTGGGAATTCATGCACAGAGAGGGTTGGTTCTGTCTTTCAGCACCCAGTGCTGGTTTAATCCTCCTCCCATTAACCTCACCACTAAGATCCCCTTTTGTAGGTGAGTATCATCCCGTATTGCTTTCATTCCAGAAAAGCTGGCTTTTCCTGCCCCTTGCTGACATCTTCCCTATTTATTTTTTTCCCTAAAGAAGGGCTGTCCCCTAGAGCAACGCCTCTTAAGTGATAACTGCTCATCTCAGCCCTTCCAGACAAAGCTTGTGTGTCATGAAGCTGGAGATGATTGGATGCCCATTTGGATGGATCTTCAGCCTGCTCCACGTCCCCTCTTCAGCAACACTTGTCCTGCGTGTCCTGAAGCCAATGTTCAGCCCTGCGCGCAGAGGAAGAGCCTCTCCCCCTCTCCCTGAGCCTTGCTGAGGAATCCTAACTCCATGAAGTTGTTACAGGTGATGAATGCATGCTTTGATATGGGCTTCTGCTTTTCTAGGCCTGCTTTTTCAGACACATCCACTCATCTGGATTTTCTACGTGTTGCCCAGGGCTGCCCTTCAAATCAGGTATGCAGGAGCTCGTGGCCCATTAGCTTGTCCTCCTCTGCAAAGCCTCTGAACCCACACTGCACACATTGCACAATGCAGGACCTCACCTCTGTGTCGAGGGGAACGCCCTCCGCACCTGCACCTTCTGTCATTGCTCATAGGTAATGGCTCCTGCTAAATGAACCCCAGCACTTCTCTCCAAACAGTGCTGAACTGCCTCCAGGCTTAGAGGTACACCGCATTTAGATGCCTTGAACATGTTTCCATCTCTATTTTTATGCATTAAGATCAATTTCATGAACTTTGCTGGGTAAGATGATTGCCATCAGCAGGAAGAATGTAGTAAATTAATTATAGATGTGTGTTAAATTACTTTCATTACCACCTTCAGTTCTGGGAGGGAATCGTGTGAGCAGGATGACTGATGAAACAGTGTTTTTACACATTCCCCCAGTAATGGGTATTTTCACTTGACTGCCACTGTTGTTTCTCAGTTCAGAGAAGCTGGAATTACACATTTAAGAAAATGGAGGTTCAGTTTAAAATTGACATCTAAATATTGCCAAACAGCTGTGGCTAAGGCAGGAAAACAAGCTGTCTGCTCAGGCTCTTCTATAGACATCCCACAGTGATGTACAGAGGTGAGCTGAGGGAGGATCCATCCTCTTCATGATGTGCTCATCAGGCACATCCAACTCCCAGGAGGAGAGAGCCCCTCATGTTTGGGGTGTTCTCTCTACACACCGTCAAAGACATCACAGCCAAACTAAAAGTCAACACATGTGGAAAGTTATTTTCCATATTCACCTTATAACAACCTTGGTGCAGGGTATTTTCCAGGGATTAATGACCAGGCCAGTTTAATGGCTCTCTGCTGAACTTCAGGCTATCAACTTTTCACAGCCTATCATTAATCCCTGGAAAATATCTAGGTTCGTGATAGATACGGGTGAAAAATAATACACTGTGTGAAGGTAAGTATATTGCCAGTATTTCATCATGCACTGGCCATAATTACCAACTTCAGATAGACTTCAGAATGTAAGTAAATTAGCTACGGCTTAGTTACACTGTAATTACAAAGCTACTTCACTGCACATCTATTTATATAGTGTGTAATTACCATCTTCTCTAGATGAATGTTGAAATCATGATATAATTGTCCTCTGTGTTTTGTACTGTAATGTACTGCACAACGCTGTGTTTTGATGTATGTCTTTAACAGGTAGGTCAGAGGACATGCATTGCTGAGTAAATGAAGTCAGTATGGTTCGAGGCACTGCACTAATGACCTTTTCTGTTTAAAAAAAAAAAGGGGGGGGGCAATAGTTGGCTAATAATAAGGAAAAGAGGAAAAGATAAGCCTAACCTGTAGGGCTGTTTTCCAAAATGTTGAGCTTAGTGATAGAAGGATACCAACATTCTAAGTATTTGGCGTTTTCTAAGCAATCCCATTGGCAGAGGTCTCCAAATGGAGGCTTTTCTGCAGAGAAATGGTGCTGCTTCTGTTTAAATATCATAGTAGAGATGATGTTTGCACTCTGTGTAGGAGAAGACCCACATGGCTACAGCCCACCCTCCAAGGCAGCAGGGAGGTTTTGCATCTGGTCTTAATTAATCAGCACAGTCTTCCTTATTAATTTCTTGGATGAGATATGAGGTCTCATTCATCTTTCCAGTATCAACCCATGAGATCTTCTGTCAAGACAGACTCCTGACAGACTTTCTGGAGAGCACAACACCTCATGCAGGAACATGTGTGCTCGAAATCTTTCCACATAATTACCCACTATGGCATTAAGTTGACTTTCAGGAGTAATGCTAATAGATTTCAAAAAAAAATAAGTACAAAAGGGAAATCATAAGTCATCCCCCGAGTCATAATCTGGGAAGGGATGTTATCATGTTGTTGCCCTGGTTGGAGGAGGAGAAAGAAGTTGTTCAAGAAACATGGATATGTGGTACTTAGGGTCATGTTTAGTGGGCAGTATTGGTAGGTGGATGGTTGAACTAGATGAATTTAGAGGTCTTTTCCAAACTTTATGGTTCTCTGAAGGGAGACCCCAGCCATGGAGATCCCTCTTGTATCCATTTTTAAGCAACCTCCAGTGCAAGGCTTCAGCATGTGGATTTTCCCTCTGGTGTGTCTGAGACTGGGATGTGGGTGCATGCATCTGCACACAAGGTAGGGACCATCTTGGAAGCCTGAAGCACATCAGAATTCCTTGCCCACTCTGACTCTGCAGGAGCAGGCCTGCTGTGGTTTCCATTAGGCTTGTACAAGCGCCAGAAAGAAAAGGGGAAAAAAAAAAAAAAACCACCAAAAAAACACAGTAGTCTGCTGGCAAGTTAATTATGCTTGGCAAGTTTGCTCAACAAGCACTTATTATATGTAGTAGTAATGGGTGATAGGTTGAGTCTGCGGTTGTTTCACTTAATAATGCATGGATCTTCCTAGATATCCTAAGGATCTCTGTCTGGAGTCATGTTTGTGATCAGATGGCATAACTAATGGCCGGGGCTGATTACATGCTGATTAAAAACTACTTAAGAATCTCGTCTGTCCAGGAAGGGGATAAAAAGGTCTGCAGTACAAGGGAAGTGCTTGTCTCTATATATCTCATTGCAGTGGTATTAGTGCATCGGCTGCTAACAGCAGGCATAGATCGACTCTGCTTTGCACATCAAAGGGAATTCAGGATGCAAAAGGACTGTAATGTGTCTGAGCTCAGTCAGAATTAGACCTGGAATGACCAGAATTAGACCTCTGGTGAATTAATACCTCTGATGAATGAATATCTTCTCTTCCTCAGAAACTGATGAATTTGACCAGGAAAGTATGAAAGTGCATTCTCTGTCGGTGCCTATCCAAAGCAGCAGTGTTCCCACAGAAGGTGGGAATTTCTTCATGCTACACATCTGGGTAGGAGGCCTTTGCAATGAGTGAGCAGAAGTGTAAAAACTCTGCAGAGCCTATGGAGATCCCGGGTTTCTCTACATTTCTCTTCTCTCAGATTTAGTCTGGAGTGAAAAATGGCAATTTCATGGGCTGGGGACTTGCTGGTGAAAAATGGGCTGTCTAGGGATGGCCATGCTGTGACAACAGGCACTACCAGCTGAGATGTTCCTACTGGTAGGTCCAGCAGCTGCTTGGTTTGAAGGAGATCCAGACTTTGGCTTCTAGAGCATCTGTGGGTGAAATACATGATTCAGTGCTGTGTGCACTGAGGGATACCCTCATCCTTTCTGGTATAAGATGTTTCTTATCTGCCTTTGTAGCAATAGCCCTATTTCCTTCCTGTCCCTCCCTTCATCCCTGGAGGTGTTCAAGTAGTATGTAGATGGGGTACTTAGGGATGTGGTTTACAGGGCAATGTTGGTGGTGGACAGCTGGACTAGATGATCTTAGAGGTCTTTTCCAACTCCAGTGATTCTATGAATCTAAAATCTGCTGGGCATGTGTGCCTCATTAGGTCAGAAGTAAAATAGGGCTGCATTCACCAAAAGACTTTAAAAATACATGCAGGCCTGCTGGAACCTCCCCAGCCTTTCCCACGTCATTGGCTGGGACACTAATTCAGCTAAATGCAAACTTCTAGAGAGATTTTAATGCGCCTTAAAGGATTCTTTGCTTACAAAAACAGCAAATCTGAGGCAGCTGGGACAGCTATGGACACTTACAGCCAAATATCGTTCACTGACTTTTGAATATTTTCAGATAATTTGGACTTTCTGACTAAATGATGGTTTGCAACTCTCTCTTTACTGAGTTTATAGTGTTTCAGAAATGTCAAAATAGGGGAAAACAAGCTTTTGAAAATGTAGTACGCTGTAACAGCCATGGTCAGTGTGAAGTTGTGTCCCCAAGTAAGGTGGTTTGTAAGAGAATAAAGGACAGGAGAGCAAAGAGAAAGTACTTTCAGTCCAGAATCATTAGTAATGGGAGCACTGAAGAGATGCAGAGTATGTTTTGAAAAGCAGAAACATAGAAATAAGTAAATACAATTTTTAAAATTGGATTTTTCAACAGCGTCCAAATCTACTTAATTTTTTTTTGAAGAGGAGAGCATATCACTTTCTCTTGAGCAAATATCCTAACAGCTTGACTGGCAGGCTGAGGTCCATGTGTATGCCTGTGTTGTTAAATATGTGTGGATTGTAAATATTTTTGTAACAGAAATTACACAATGCTGTTACCTGTGATAGCACGTTCTTGACTTTGGAGACAATGATGTTCCCATTTACCTATATATATGTATAGAATTATACACACATATATATATAATATAAAAATGAATATATATATTCATTTTCTGGTGTCAGAATGTAAATGATATTTTCTCCAAAAAGAATAAAAAACTGTAGCAATACTTCAGTAAGTGCCAAAGCTGATGGCAGATCAAGTCTTTGTTTCAGAGCTGCGCTGCTGCTATGGGAAGCTCTGCTGACAGTTATGAATGTCAGTCATCAAGGCACTCTCACATGGTTCTGATAAATCTAAATAATACTCTTATATAGTCAATGTCACTGTCACTGTGGAGGGCACGAAAGTCATCTTTTAAATTTGTTCCTCGGTATAATCTGAATGCACCTGCATTGTCTACCAGGCATTTTCTGAACACAGTGAAAATGAATTTGGTGTCAGCTGCCACGGGAACTGTCCTGAATAATCTCATGTAGAATAACACAGTTCCACATTTCAAACACATCTATATGATAGCTAGCCTGGATATTTGTGGCAAGGTTTTGTGTGCTAAATTGATGCTTTGTTTTCTCACTTTGAGGCAGCAGTGAGTGCTGTGTTGCTGCCTGGTCTGTTGGATGAGGGGAACAGGGGCTCAGCATCGCAGACAGGTTCTTGCAGAAGCTCTGGCAACCCTGGGAGCAACATTCACACCTCTCAACCTGCTTACACAGGTGCTTTCTGAGCCTAAGAATGCATGTAAGTACACCGTGTTGTGTCCAATTTGCCTCTCAAATCACTACATTAGATGCGCAAGCAGCTTCTACTCCTTCACAAGCGCTCTCCTTAATGGATATTTTATATCACGCAAAACATTTTTAATAACTGAAAAATGTTCTTAGGAAAGTGGGAGAGTTTTCCAAGCCTGGATTACATCTTGAGCCTGCAGGGTATTGAATTCAAGGGATTTGATTCAGCAAAGCATTTCTGGAACTACTCACATGCTTAAAAGTACACAGCTTTGCTTTGCTGAATTGATCAGTGAAATGCTGTGATCTGAAGTTTGAACCCACAGTGGGCACAGGAGACAGAGTGACAGGGAACAGGCAGGCATCCAACCTGAAAAAAAGCCTTCACCTCCAAAATTGCATTAAGATAGTCTGGCTTCCTATGTGACAGTCTTAAAGAGTACTTGTTTCTATGACAAGAGGCTTGAGTAGGTTAAATGAAGTAGATGCTTAATATAAAAGACTTTGGAAGCCATAAAGCACTGGTTATTCGACACAGCATTTTTCTGCTCCTGGGGACAAGTTAACAAAGGTGTATCTCTTCCAGAGGATTTTCAAAGATAGCTAAAGAAACAAACAAAAAAAGCCTTTTTATTAGAAACATTGTCTGTTTCAGCAAAGTTCTATGATCTAAAAAGATTATTTTTAGACAAAGAGCCTTAGCACTAGCTCCTGCAGTAAGGATGGTTGAGGGTCTTGGGTGGTTGTTGCTAGAACTAACTGACTAGAACTCAACTACTTTCAGACTTACTATGGGCTCATGCAACTGGAGGTGTGAGTCAGACTGGCCTGAGTCACTGAAAATATCTGAATGTCTGAGAAATGTGTTGTAAGGAGTTTCTGATGCTAGTCCTGGGATCAGAGGCTGCAAATCAGAGTTGTATTACCATGCACGTGGAGCCAAGGCTAGAAACCCTACAAGGATAAAATACTTACCAAACAGAAAGACTATAATGAACAAGTGTCAAATAATTTCATTTTCTTAGAAGAGATTTATTAAGCATAACGAAGCATTCAGAAGGTATATTAGAAAATGTTCAGGACCTCCTTTTAACACCTTTCTTACTGAACAGTCATAGATATATTTGACAGAAATAAGAACTATTAAAAATACAGCAACAAAATGCTAAATATATTGTACAAGTTTTGTTCTTCCAAGAAATGCAATATAAGGAAGAAATTCAAGTCCTACTGCTGTCACTAGATCATGACCATTATTCTTCAGTGGAACAAAAGATTTCACTGCAGAACTTCTGTATGAGCTATGAGCGATCTACATTTAAGAGGACAGTGTAGCTGTGGAAAGATTTTTTTACAAGTCATTCTTCATAGCACGTATGTAAGTGATCATTAAATACAGTTATTGGGTGATAAAGACATGAAAGAAAAAAAGAAAGGACTTTATTTGATCACATATGGGGTCCACTGAAGCAAAGAATGGTGATAGCTGGCCCATGGACAGCTGTGAACTTCAGGTTTGGTTCATCTGCCTCCAAAGTCCTTGTTTTTATCTGGCCACTTGGAGCTAAATTCAAAAAGACTTATGATTTAACTACGGGATGCCATGCTCAGCATCCACAGCTCTCAGGCAATGGCTGCTTAATACAAATATATCAGTGCTTGCTGTCAGAGCCCAGATCAACATTATCACCAGTGGAGGATAGGTTCCTACATGGCCTCATCTCTACATTGGCAACACTGACCAAGGGAAGCAGTATTTCCTGCAGCAGGATGGCAAGAGGCCACCAGGTATTGCAGCACCAGCAATGGGATGGTGACTAACTGGGTGCAAACGTGGAGGCAGCTGTGTTCAGATTCCCTCTGGGGTGGATGCAACTTAACAAGGATTAAAAAAAGGCATAAATTCCAGCTGTAAGACAGTGTTTTAAATCATTAAGCTTAAATAGCAAGAAGCACAAAGGAGGCAGGCTGTGGTTTAATGCACACTCGCTGGTATTTTCTCTTTTCCAGTAGTGGGATGCCTGTGCTCAGCTGGCAGGCTGTCAGCTCCCCTCCTCAGCTGCCGATTGCTTTCTTCTGTACACAGCCAAGGCTCCTGACTCAGGGCAATGGATCCCATTTAAGCTGCAGCATGTCTAAGCTTTATTCACTGACTCGATGCCCATAGCTTTTCAGTTCTTCATTTGTAAAATTAACTAGTTGTAATTACTGCTTCACCAGCGAGTTGTAAAAAAAACTAAAAGGCTAAGGACTGTAAGGCACTTAGATATTGGTTTGTAATATGTAACCTCCTAAGGAAAAAAAGTATTTAAGCATTTTAAGACTAAGTTTCTGCCCTGCACAGACAAATTACCTGGAATAAGGACTCCTGCAGCACGTTGGCTTGGTGTATTCCTCCTGAATAATGCCATTTTACTAAGTGCAGAGGTCCCTGAGAAGTTCCATGGTCAAGCTATGATGAGCCACCCCGAGTCAGCTCCTTCCTGGCATGCTCTGGCCACAGGGACAGGCTGCTTTGCTGCCAGCACAGGCATGTACTGCCCTTGTGCTGTTCAGTTGGCTCTAGCTGACGTATTTAAGATGAGCATATGGTCTATTTTCTTTTTCCATGAGAGAGAGGTGCAGCTGCCCATGGAAGGTGGCACCAAATCCCTGGGATAATTCTGACGCTGCAATCAAAGCATCAAAGTGTTTGGAATGCATGGTGAGTAGATCCAGCCACCGCAGTGCTCAATGCAAAGCCCCTACAAGCTGGCGGAAGGGCTCAGCATTGACCATGATGATCATTGCCCTTTTCACCAAACCGAGCTGTATTACTGGGAGTAACAGTAGGGTGATTGTTACTGGCCCTCTGGAAAATGGGAGATGTCTGCAGAAAAATGGTTCAGATCCTTTGGTTCATGGATGGGCACTGCTATGTGTCCCAGCACTTCATAAGAAACTAAATTTGTTTCTGTTCTAGTCTTCTCTTAAGACAAAGAAGAGGATGCACGTGGCAAAATTTAAAAATCTGGTGTGATTTCACAGCTAGTGCCAACATAAGCAACATGGAAGTAATTCCCTGTTCAGCCCATGAGAACAGGTTTAAACTTCATTTGTGCCATTTGCTTCTTTCTTTAGTCCTTCTTGTTCCTTTCTCAGAGGTTCTAACTCAGGTCCAGCCTGTACGTGTTCTTTGTTCCAGTTATTTCTGCCTTCATTTTCTGTCCTTACAGGTTTAGTATCCTCTTCCTTTGCCTTTCTTTTCTTCTCCTCCTTGGCAAGCATACGGTAATTATAGTAATTCATGATGAACAGAAACGTTCCTGCCAGCACCATCACAGCCCCACATTTAATGAACATATATTTATAGTCCCCAAAGGTATCAATAAGTGTTCCTGTAAAAGACATATTTAAAAAAAAAAAAAAAGAGATGAAGGAAGGACTATTGTGTTATCAGTTCCTAACTATAAAGGGACTACCTTGTGGCTTTAGGATAAAATAAAATGTTCTTTGTACTTCTGATCTCTTCCCCAAGCGCTCTGATCCCTCAAATACTTCACACGTGCTCCACTTCACTGCCTGGGGGTAGTTAATGCTGATGGAGGTAATGCTACCAAAAATCTGTAAGTAAAGCGGAACGGGATAATGGCAGCTTCCTGGAAGCTCTGTGTGAGATGGCACCTGGCCACTGGGTCTCATCTCAGACTCATGACAAAGACCTACCAATTTATTCCACCACGGGTCATTCTCCAGCATTGGAGGGGACTCAGCTTTTGGTCACAGCTGCCCTTTCTGCATTTCTGCCTGTGATCTGAGGATGAAAGTGCACTGTGTGGAACTGGAAAACATTAGTTCCAGGGAAAGCAAAGATGATGCTTTCAGTGTCAGATAATTTCAATGCCAAGACAAATGTGACAGGTTCCTCTAAAAGGTTAATGCCTCTGTTACGGAGTAACAGAGTAATTGAAGGGAGACGGCTTAATTGAAATGTCAGTGTTCTCCATTATGTCAAAATGTAATGCAAATCTTATTGGGATTATGATCCTAAGCATTAATTCCCACTTACTAGAGCATCACGGACCATTCATAACATCCCAGATCCTAATTAAAGAAAGACCCACTCCTAACCTGGCAGTCATAGTACAGATAGACCTCCTTGAAACTGGCCCATCATCCATTTAGCTCTCTGACTTCTTGGAATATGTTCTCCTCCTTAAAATGAGGGATCTTAATTACTTCCTGACTGACCCTTAATGTGAAAAGCTGATGATTAATTATCCCACTGCACAACACTAACAAGGGATTTTATGGCCACCAAATACGTTTCTTGATCACAAAAAGAGTAACTTTCAACTGTTTTTGGTCACTAGTTCTTCCTGAATCACTCTTAGATGTCTTCGTGCATCGTTTTCAGTGCACAATGTATTTCATGTGGGTGGTGAAACATCAACCAAATGCTAATTGCAAAAATTTTTTCCTTTTCTGCTAATCAGGATGACCTAGAGGTCTCCTAAACAGGTTTCAATGAGAGTTTTAATGAGTAGAGTATTGGAAAATACAACAGTAGGATAGCCTACCTCTTTTCCTTTGAGAATAAGATAAAGCCATAAAACACACTGGGAACAATTTACTTAGTTCACTGAAGCAGAACCCTGCAGTAGGTTATTAAAATGCCAAAGAACCAATAAATTTGCTGCTTATTAAAGTAGAAGGGAAAACCCTACAAAACTAATATTACTGATTATTACATAGAACTGCTTTAGCCTCATTAGGAGTCTCTGGTCATTAAGTTATTTTTCCACACAGAAAATTATGTAGCTCAGAAAATGGTCATTTTTAAATTGTATTTTCTTTGTTTGTCATTAATTAAATAATGAATCTCTAAGACAGAAAGAGGATACAGCTGCTTCTGTCACACTGGATGAGCTACACAATAATATGAAGAATTGAATGGCTCTGCAAGACATGTCATTTAGCCAGCTCTCACTTTGAATCTAGGAAATGAGGTTAAACTGCCTTCATTCTGGAGCTTCTTTAAATTTATTATGATATTGACAAACTCAAAAGAATTAGCAGAATTTAACTTTTATATATCCAAATACACACAGAACAACAACCATCGAACCATGGAATGGCTCGACTGAAATCTGTAAGTGGAAGTAATCAAAACCTTAAAGACAAACAGCACCTGTTAGGTAAAATCCTGACCTTGCATCAACAAGAGGATTTCATGGAATTTTAAGCATTTGAAGGGATCAGGGCCTGAGAGATCACTCTCCAAACTCTTAACTTCAACTCGAGTACTACACAGAAAGGAGTAGAGGAGAATTACTGGACAAGGCACCTAAGGCTACTAGCAGAAAAAAGGTGGAGGGGAAGGACAGGAAAGATGTTTTGAATCACTTCTTACAGACTGTGCTGGCAGGAAGTTACATAAAAACTCTTTGAGGGAGCAACTAGCCAGTGGAAGCAGAAGGAAAGACACTCACCTCCAATAGGTGGTCCCAGCAATATCGTGCAGCACTCCGCAATGGTGACCAAGCCAACAGCGCTTGTGAAGCGGGGAGCTCCCACAAGGTCCATGAGAGTTTCAAAAAGCATGGCACAAACCATGCCAAAGGCCAAGCCAAAAAAGATGGAGTAAATAACGAGCCCTGTGTAGCCAGAAGCCAACGGGCACAGAAGATGGCAAGTGCCATTGAAAGCAATGGAGAAGCTGAAGAAGTATTGAATCCGTGGCCTCACCCATTTGCTGTTTGCAATGATGCCAGTGGTCGGCCTGGCAATCATGTCCACAATAGCAAGAATTGAAAGGAGGAAAGCAGCTGAATATTCATCAATGCCGATGTGCTTTGCGTAGGGTGCCAGAAAAACAATGGGGGCAAAGAAGCCCAGGAACATGAGCACATTTCCAATCAAGTAAATCAAGAACCCTCTGTGCTTAAAGAGGGAAAAATCGAGGTACTTATTGACTTTTTCACAACAGTCCCTTTCTTCTTCCTCTTCTGTTTTGGTCTCAATAGGGATGTTAGTGGGACTGTTCGTTTCTATGGCATCCTTAGTAACTTCTTCTTTCAGGACCTCCTTCCCTTCCTCAATTGATTGGGTTTTGACTGAGGCTTTGTCTGCACTGATGGGTCTGAAGAGAGCTCCAGCAACACAGCAGTGTAATAAAATTGCCCCAAGAATTAAAAAGCTGCCCCTCCAGCCATAATTGTCAAAAAGGAACTGGTTGAGAGGAGCCAGGGTGCAGAGCATCACGGGGCTCCCTGCCATAGCAAGGCCATTGGCGATAGGTCTTCTCTTAAAAAAGTATCTCCCTATGATTATCACTGATGGCTGGAGGTTGAGAGCAAGTCCCAGTCCTGAAACAAAGACAAACAGTTGAGACATACAGAGAAAGCTTTGAGACCTGTTGTGTCCTCAAATCATTGTTCTAGGCAAATTCATGGAGAACCAGTAGCTCTTCAATATAGAAGTCTGGTGCCAACCACCAAAGCACATCCTCCTCATGTGAACTACAGCCAGCACTCCTTCTGTGGGTGGTGGGCACCAGACATGCCCAGGAAGGTAGCATCAGACTGCCCAAATGCTCTTCATTTGGTGGGGTGAGTGAGCCAGCTCTGATGCATAAGATTAAGAGGTCTGCAAGTACACAACAAAACAGCTACTGAGGATACCAATTAAACAGGACTGTAGGGTGTTTCTTCTAATTAAAATTTATTTTTATTACATTTAGATATATAAATGATACTATAAATCTGCATTGCTAATTCAGCAAACCAGCTTCTCTTGCACAGCTAAAATCTGAAAGAAGCAGCACCAAATGCTGTGATGGCCTCAACTCTCTGTGGTTCTATTTAAGAGCACTAGCAAATGATAATCTCTTCTTTTTACACATTTCTATGATTGGTAGTACTTCCTTACAAAATTAAATTTGCAAAACTCTGTCAAAATGACATTTTAAAATTATGCCACATATTTTTCACCCTATCATCTAGGAAAGAATGAGCCACATTAGAACAAAGCAGAAATGTAATCGTTGAAGTGATTGTACCAGAGAACATGAATCCTGAAAATAGGGTCACGCAGATTTTTTTCTTGATCATTAGTCTATATAATGAGTTTGTTTAACTCTGCAGTACATAATTAGGCATATTGCTTTACAGAAGAGAATTTAGAAAGGTCAAGGTCCTCAAAATTAATTAAGGAATGCTATCATTAGTCACTGATAGAGTAGAAACCAACTGATGCAGTAGAATTTGACTGATGTTAGATAGCTTAAATTTGAACAGTTTTACAAAATTATGCTTTTTGCCAAGTCTCAGATATGTATTTTTTTAATTACTTGCAAGTTTACAACACCAAAAAGAAATCAAAAAGACATCACTGAAACTAGCCTTGATAGGAAACACATTCTCAATATGAATTTCTGGTTCTGGCGAGTCCATACATTTGGTAGGTCTTTGGGAGGTACAGCTTGTTCCTAATTCATAAGGGATGGGGTTTATGCCTATAAGGAGGGCTGACCCAAAAACTACGTAGGCAAAACACAGCGTTGTGAGAGAGCACAACTGGGAGCGCTCAGAAATGGGAATTATTTTCACCCAAGAATATGCAGCACAGTGGACTAGAATCTGCTTTAACTCCGTATTCCCAGGCTGGTAGATATGTGCAAATATTGAACCATTGTTTCACAGAATCCTTTTTATATCTATTCCATACTGTGAGGTGAAAGAAAATCAGATTGGATGCCAGCTGCCCACTTAGCCAATAATCAACTTGAATCTTTTATTATATGAACATTAATTTGCCAGTCAGACAAATCTAATTTAATATTACATCATGCTCTTCCCATTAATTAAATTTGGAGAGTTTCAAATTGACTGACTGGAATTTCAATTTACTTCAACCTTTTGGCTGGCTTTAGGTGGAAATATTTGTTACCATTTTATTCCAGCTTTTTGAAACTACGGTAACTTTGCTATGATCAGAGTTGTTACTCAGATGACCACATTTTCTCCCCAGTGATTTGACAGAGGGTTCTGTTGGTGGTTTGGCATGAACAGAAGCAAGCCTGTGCTGGACAGAACATTCTTCCCTAGATTAAATTCATCTCCCCTATAGTAGAAGGAAGTAATGGTGCTGCAGGAGTGAGATGAGTAGCTATTGATCTTGTTTTTCCTTCATTAGTAAGGGAAGACCCTACCAAGTATTTCAATGCTCAGCCTCAAGAGCTGAAGCAAGGATGCCAGTTTCATTATTCCATGTACTTCACTCTAGATTCCACTTTATTTGATAATGGCCCCATTGGTAGAGATTAAACTGAATTCAGACCAGTCCTTATTGGCTTGCGTTTAGCTTTGAAATCTGCTGCTTCTACCTCAGTCATGAAGAGCTGTGTGCCTGAGCATCCACCCAGTGTGTCCAGGCTGGCATCCATTCAGGCCCACAGCTTGAACACCCCATTTCTTTGTCAAAGTGCCACAGGGAAACAAGCGATTATCGAGGAAGAGAACCTGGGTTTTACAGCATGTGCAGGGAAGTGCCTCGTACAGCCCACAGCTCGGTGCCATCGTGGACAGAGTTGCTTTAGAGCTGCCTCCGACAGCAATCCAACAGGAGCCTAGACCCTGCTCTGCATACAAATGGAAGGAGACAAAATCAAGGAAGAAAGTGAGATTGCCACGTCTAATCCCTCTGCTGTAAACAGACACTTCCCTCTGTGCTCCTCTGAAGAGATTTCTATTCATATGCCACAGGCACAGAACTGTGGTGGAGACCTCCCAGTACCAACTGTCCTGTTGTGCCTCCATCCCTGGGCATTCCGGGAACACAGTCTTTGACATCAGTCCAGAAAGGAGGCTGGAAAATGTGTGATGATTACAGGCTGCTTTTTAGCCATTGCAAATCGCTCCTGCAGAAGGCTCTCTCTTCGTACAGCAACATGGTCTCGTGTGATGAGCAGGCAGCTTCATAATTGCCCTTGAATGCTTCCATGTTAGGCCTGCCTAGTGACAGCACTTCAGGCATAATTAGAGGCATCAAGCACGTTAGCAGGATTACAAACCTCTTCCTCTCTCCGTCAAATTAATATTCCTTCCCCAGCACACGCACCATGCCTGGAAATGATGGGTTATTAGCTAAGACCTCATCCATACAGCTACCCTCATATGCAGCACACGGGAGGGAAAGCATCTCCAATGAAAAATGTGCATCTCTCAGAGGAAACATCCCAGCTCTACTGACAAGGATTCATGGTTTTCACGTGCTCGTCCAGCATTAGTCAGCTTGCTAGAGGACGTTATTTTTGGTGGGGAATGACTCAAGCCCATGTATCACTACATTTTGAGATGGAATCCTACATGAGGGTTTATTCAGTACTGTGCAGATCTGATAAAACAATACTGGTGTGGGAAAACAGGGAGACAAACTTTCCATCCCACCTTACTTTGATAGCGGCTGTTTTTATTGATTCTAAATGACAGGTTCACACTTTTCACATTCAGAGAGCAGCAACACCTCCTGTGGCTGCACTGAGCCAGGAAGCATTCAGTAAAGCATACACCTCGCAACCTCAAAAGCCAGTTTTGAACTACTGGGCCTATGCCTTCTCCTCATAGAGTTTCCAATATGGAGATTCATATTCCACCACAGAAAATTCAAAGGATAATGTTAATAAGAAAATATAATTGTTGTGGGTTTTTTTTTAATTGACCTATCATTTTCAGATAAAGACTTCCTAACCTGGCACGCAGGCAAATGGCACGTAAACCAAAGCAACTCCCTGTAATCTCATTTCAAATGTCTCACAGACAGAAGGTAACACACAGTTCCATCAGAGCATGGATGCGTTCTTCACAGCTGCACTTGTACCTGGGAGGGCTTGCCCTGCCCCAGGCAGAGCAGAGTCAGCCTGCATTGACTTCAGCAGGAGCCGAGGGCACTGGTGGCCATCCTCACCATCGCCTCTGGCTGACAGCGCTCAGCAGCAAAGAGCACATCCCTGCACGCAATGGTCAGCCAGGGACATGGAGCTAAGCTGGGAACAGGCTCCGTGCTAAAGCTCAGCTGCTGCAGTCAACAAGCCAGGCCCCCCTTGCCACCTTTGTACCACCATGTTCCCATTGCCTTCAGCCCAAAGGAGAATGCCCAAGCCATCAGAAATGAACTTCAAGCATGGGTCAAAAGGAGATGCTTTCTTCTTACCCGTAATGAAGCCCACGCAGATGTAGAGCTGCAGGATGCTGGTGCAGAAGGCAGCTGAGACCATCCCAATGCCACACAGCAGGCCTCCGAGGATAACCACGGGTCGGCTGCCATAGCGGTTCACTAAAATACTGCTAATGGGACCTGGGGAAAGAGAGAAAGAAAGTCCTTGAAGAGGGCACATCTGTCAGAAGGCAGGTAGAAGTAGCAGTATTAGTATCCCTGGGTGCTTCTGACAGCTTCTAGTGTGGCTTCAGGAAGAAAACAGGAAAAGAAAGACAATCTGCACTGTGTGGGGATGGCAGCGTGTCCCGTGCCATACGGTGGTTGTGATGGTGACAGTCCCTGCCCCAGGAATGAACAGTTTCATCATTGAAGGCAAACAGCAATACTGGGTGAACACACAACCCAAGCACAGGAACTCCATGATTTATTAGGATGCTAAACCACACGCACAAAGCAGTGGTTCATATTATGAGGTTGATATCATGAACACTGTTGCATTTTTAATGTCTCTACTTAATCCAATTCCGATACTGCTGACCAGGATTGAAGCTTGAGCAGAACAGTTAATTAATTCTTAATAGCAGCCTATGTCGGTAGAAACAGTTTGGGATGATGGATGAACTGGTTCCAAAGAACCAGTTTGGTCTTGTATTTCTGTAAAGAAGTGGTTCAGGAAAGTGCAAAATTATGAAAGAGAGAAATGGTTTAACGAAGACTGCAGATACCTAAAGGAAGCATTTAAATCTGAGGAAGTGAAACAAGATGGTGGCTTTGGGCAGAGGTTCTTGTTTACTGTAGTCCAAGTTAGCTGTAGGACCCGTAGAAATCAAAATCACAGATGCTGGAAGGACTGTGAAGGTTTCAGGTCCCAACTCCTGCTTAGAGAGGAACCAATTTTGCTGAGTGGTTATCTAAGAAGAGCACAAGGTTCTCCCCTGGGGCAGCCTCCATGAAAGCAATGTCCCAGCCACACAGCTCCCTGTTCTCATCTCTCCTGAGCTATCCGGGGGGAACTCAGGCAGGCTTTACTGCAGATCTGGGTGACCTTCAGCAAACAGTCTTCATCTGTTATCATCAGTGTTATCAGCTTTACAGGGGGATAATCAGCCCCATTTGTTTGCCTGTCTGGGTGGAGAGCTGTAGTCTCAAAGGTGCTATCAGCCTGGGCTGGGCCGTGCCCAGGGGGAATGGCAAAGAGCTTAGGAGCAGCCTTAGTCTCTCCCCTTTGCACCCTGAAACCTTAACTTCAAGGCACCACAAGCTTGTTTTGCTAAAGCAGCACAGCTTATGGGATCACAGCCCATGCATGTGAGCGGCAGCATTTGGGGTCTCTGACCAGTTCACCCACATCACACTGGTGTTGGAGACCCTGAAGATACCAATTGCAACTAGTGAGAGGAGAAAGCCAGGAGCAGAACATCTGCTCTGAACCTTTCCAGGCTCTGGAGAATCCACAGCAAAGGTCACGATGAGTGCCCAGCCTGCAGGGAAAGCATCAGCCAGACCAACACTTTACGAGACACAGGAGAATCCAACACATGGCCTCAAACAGATGGGAAACCAAACCTCCTTGTGCTGCTCACAGGGCAAAGGTTTTGTAACAGTCCTGAGCAGACCTTTTAAACGCACTGAAGCAAATCACATCCTCCAAATTACTTCCACTTAAGTCATCTGGACCTACAGAAACATAGAGGTGATTGTCCATAGGCTAAAGGAGCAGCCTTTTAGAAGCTGTCCCGTCTCTCAGCAGGAACTCTAGCACGCAATATGTCACATAGCCGTGCACACTTCAGCACGCAAACCCTGCCAGTGTGGGCACAAATCACAGACACGCACACCACCACCCTGCCCAGGTGTCTGCAGCGATCAGTGTCACCCCAACAGATGCCAGTGCACTGCTCCTGCCCTGCAGGACCCACGGCACACTGCTCGTAGGGATCAGCCATCAGACGTGAGATGAAACAGCATTGTTCTGGGGAGCTGGAGAGAACATCAAATAGCTCGTGTCAGGGAGAGGAATTAAGAAGAGGGAACAACAAAGCCAGGACCGCAGTGGTGGGAAATGGGAAACAAGATTACTACTTTGCTTGCAGCTATTGCAAAAATTAAAAAGTGTGACAGCATCTGGAAACAGAGTGGAATTGAAAAAACAGGACCTGTCATTTACCGGTTATTCAGCATGCATGAAAAGAATAAAGATGCTGTGCATTACCACACAGAAACCTATTATGGGAACGTAAATCTCAGGGCACATTTGCTTGCTCACACTGCCTGGTGTGGGCTCCTGCCCTCAAACCCACCCCACCTGGCCAAGGAGCTAACAGGGGGTTGGGCTGATTTTGTCTCTTAATTGCAGAGCCAGGTGAGGACAGGACAAGAGAAATAGCCAACTAAAAGTGCCCAGAAAGCTGCCATTTGTCTGGCCTGACCTTGCAGAGGCAGAAATGGGAATGCTGTCGGGAGTCCCCAGGAAGCCATTCTAAGGAGCAAAAGCCATCTCGGCTGCAGAGTGTGTCCCCAGGCATGGCACCATGGGGACCAGAGCAGCGTCACCGAGCCAGCATCCTCCCAACAAAATCCCCGTTGCAGCAGAGAGCACACAGCAATTTCTAATGGGGAAATCGGAGGCAAGATTCAATCATTCCCTCGCACCACACTGTATTAAAAGGATGAAGCTGCTGACACGGGGCTGCCAACGGTGAGAAGGGATGGCATTTCTCACCCAGAGAACTGCTCACACCAAATATCCATAAAGATGCTGCTGGGACCATCGCGCTCCAGGAAGACTGACGGCATGCAGAGCAGCATCCCCAGCTCACATAAATCACCCTGGTTTAGCTCCTGTCCTGCACAAAGCCTCTCCTTTCTCATACCTGTGACAGCTTTCCATCGGCTGTCAGCTGGGGCATGGAAGGCCATGTCAGAGGCTGATCTCGGCTGCAGAGCGCAGCAGCTCGCCGCTGGGAAGGCACACAAGCCCTGCCTCATTTGTTAGCTTGTCCAATTACTTTTCACCTTGAGTTTTGAGTTTGCAGAAGTGAAAAGGACCCTGAAGAGGAGACTGTAAAACCATGAAGAAAATGCAAAGTACCCCGGGCTCTCCCCATCTCTCCCCCACAAAGCCAGGCCATCTTGTCATTTCTTCTTCTTGAGCCACTGAACTATGGGGCAGGCAGGATGTAAGGCGGAGGTGGCATTTAACAAGAAATATCAATCCAGACTGGCTTAAACTCCTGCGAGTGTGACAGTGCTCATGAAATAGACACCTGAATTGCTTTCCTGTTTTTCTCAGAAAGCCTTATGAATTTTTTATGAGCAGCAAAACTTCCAGTGTTGGTGCAAAACACCAATGTATTTTTAACAAGCATTCTATTTAAAGTGTTCTCCTCTCCCTTAGCTCTGACCACATGCGTATTTCTCATTTGTAAAGCCAGCTTTGTGATTTTGTTTTTATTTTTTAACTTAACCAGATTTTAACAGCACCAATTTTCCCCATTTTCAGCGGAACCTGGCTGGGATGAATTGCTGCTGAAACATTTCTGCGCCAGGCTCAGGCAGCCCATACCCGAGAGGCTTTTATGCAACACGGGCTTATCCCAGGTTTCACAACACTGACCTTCTGACCGTGCAAACACCGTACAAATACAGCATTTCTGCTACCAGGACCACGTGATGGCCGTGCAGGTGATTAAACAGCAATGCTTCAAAGTGCGCTCTGCGTGGGGCGGAGATGTGGGAGCAGCAGTGTCCCCAGCGCTGGGGCTGCACGCACAACCCAGCTTTTCCCAGCTCTCCGAAAAACTGTGGCTGTGCAGACGTTGGTCAGAGCTGCCCAGATGATAGTTTATGTTTTCCAATCTGCTGTGAAAACACAGATAATGCGCAGAGGCTCAGCCGGACAGGACTGGCGCGGGCTGCGCGGAGTCACTGGGGACAGGAGGGAGCGTACCCAGCTGGGAGGAAGGGAGGGAAATCATTTATACTAATAAACCAAAGCCTATTATTACACCAGTAGTAAAACAACGGCAGCAGCAGGCCTGCAATTTCCTCAGTAATAATCTCATTCCCTCGGTGGGATAACAACACTGCCGTTGGCCTCGTAATTTATCCACTAGGGTACCAGCCCTTTGTAGCACAGCAGCCTCCTCATTACCCAGGCAATGAAAGAAGTGCCCTGTGTTATTAACAGGCTGCCAGGACACACATGAGGGGCTGAGGAGCACGTGCACCCACCAGACACATCCTTGGAAAGCCAAGGACCCTACACACACGTGCATTTTCCACAGCAGCATCCTGGGGTTAAAAGGAAAAAAAAAAAGAAAAAAAACAAAGCAGATAAGAACCAAGCTGAGAGACACAAAGCGTCCTCATCCTTATCCAACAATCTTATCTGATCAGTGCCTCGGCATTTCAATTCCCAGCCCGCACTACTGATGCGCTGCAGAGCAGCCACAGGCCAAAAGCTCCAAAATCAGGGCTGGAGCCAAGGTCCTTCGTGTCACTTCGTGTTTAGGCAATTAAATAACTGCTCCTGCAAGGGGACAGCATGGCAGGTGCCAAGCACACAGCTGCTTGTGCTCAACACTTCCTCGGGCCGCTGGGTTGGACCCCAACACACCACAGCTGCTCACCTTCAGAAGGTCATGGCTTCATGTTTTCTGAATTGCTTTCCCATGATTTCTGTAGCTAAGCTTTCACTTTGGCAGAACCACAGCTTTGTATCCCTTCCATCATGAAGTCCAGCTGCAGATCGGTTCCCTGCACATGTATGCCTTCAGATTAACTTCCCTTGCTTGGCCCTTTTTACACCCTGCTCTACCTGGGCACGCTCTCCAAGGCTTTTGTCCATCTCCCAGAAGCCTTATATAATGGGACTGAGAGAGCATGTATGCTGGACAATCATAGAATCATTAAGGTTGGAAAAAAAACCACCAAGACTGCCAAGCCCAATCATCCACCCACCCCCACCATGCCCACTGACCACGTTCCACATCTCCACGGTTTCTGAGTGCCACAAGGGACGGTGACTCCTCCATTTCCCTGGGCAGCCTGTGCCAGTGTCTCACCACTCTTTCTGAGAAGAAATTTTTCCTAATATCCAACCTGAACCTTCCTTGGTGCAACTTAAGGCCATCACCCCTCGACAAGTTGGCATCAACGTTCTTGCACCCCTTCCTACAGCAACACACAAACACATCCTGTACTGACCGAGGGAAGCAGCCTTCACACACATTAACTTCACATTTTGGAGTGGATTGTAACTTACTTCTGGGCTTAACAACTGCCTGCAAAACATTAACAATTCCCCAACCAAAATCCATTGCTTTCTTCTAGTTCATATTAATCTCTGTTTTTATTAAGTCTATCACATCTCAATTACTCCTGCCCAGTGACCTTGCTAGCTCCAATGAAGGACAAAATGATAAAGCTTTGTGACGAAGCCCACGAACACAGAAATATTTCACCCAAACCTATAGTGCTATTATTGCTCTTAACCAGAACAGGCTATTTAAAAAAATAAAAAATAAGTGCATACATGGTGACCTTGCTGGGTTTGAGTGCTTCCTGAGAGTCAGGAGAAGCATATGAATCCATAGCATCATCCATTACAGAAATCAAATCATCTTTCACCTGCTTCCTTAACAAAATCCATGCTGATAATGGTGCTGCTACACCAGGTATTGCCTCAGTGTGGGAAGACGTTGTGCTTCAGTGATGCAGGGAAGCTCCTTCGTCCCTGTGGGACTCCAAGAGATGGCCACAGTGAGCAGAAGGATGGCATGATTCTATGATCCAGCACTATACAGGTGCTCATGCCAGGAACACCTGGGCTTGGTCTCCAGTGTCTGCATGGCCAGCACAGGTAACACTGTGGTATGTCATGGGAGGGTTCCTCTTGCTTCAGCCTATGCAAAACAGCCAGGCAGAACGATGCATAGCCAGTTACAAAGAGAGATGGAAAGACCACACTGCAGCCCCTCAAACATAACGCAGAAGGATAAGCCCTTTGTTCTTTGGAATCATAGAACCATAGAATCGTGACAGTTGGAAAAGACCTCTAAGATCATCTAGTCCAACTGTCACACCCCTACCATCTATATTTCAGCAGGACACACAGAACATCACCCAACTCCACTGGCTGGGGCCCCTCCTGCCCTGGAGCTGTGGCTGTTTGCAAGCCCTGGAGCTGTTTGCAAGCAGCTGAGTTGGGTGCAGAGACGTGGGTGAGGTCTTCTGGAAGCAGAGAAGATTTTGACTAGGTTTAGACCGGACCAGAAGAGAACATATGCAGCTTTGATTAAGTTAAGAACTGCAGAATCAAACTCATTATTAATCTAGCTTGACGCCACTGCATGTTGTAAGGTCCTTTCTAAACCTGTCACTGCAATTTATCATGCCAGCAATGTAATAAAATACAGCTATAAAATTTTGGATTAAATGTTCAAGGTCAGCGGTTGACTTTCAGCTTCCCAATCTCTTGCTTGCTGCTGTAGCTGATGCTCTATTAAGCAGTTACAAGCTCTGGGAGAAAGTTTCTTTGGAGAAAAGACTCGGTTGTGGGGCATCTCCAGAATTAAATCTTCAGACATTTCATCCAATTTCAAAACAATAAATAATAAATAACAAGAGTAATGAATACTGCCTGGCTTTGGGATGAGGTTTTATCTTCAGAAACACTCTGGTTTTTGTTGTGTTTTCAAGAAGCGGCTCTCTGTGCCTGTCTTTGTAAAACAGGCAGAAGGTGATTCCTTAATTTTTGTTGACATTTGGAGATGTAAGAACAGCACCCTGGGGATGTGGGGAGCACCACAGTACCTACAGCAAGATGAAGATCAAGACTCCACTGCACTACACAAGCTCTAACAGCTGGTTGTAATATAAGGCCTTACTTCTGCCCAGTCCTCAATGCCTTTAAGCCTTAGAGAAGCCCAGTGCTGCTACAAGGACAGTGCTGCTATCAGTAGAGTTGCAATTTCACTCGTAGGTTGCTCTGAAAGTAGTGCCTCCTACTTATTCCTATGGTAACTACGACAGACACAAAGAGCACAATAACACTGTTTGATAGAGAAGAGCACCGGGCTCCCTGCTTTGCTGCACACTGATCCAATTTTACTGACTGTTTGTGAGCAACGGGATTGTTTTCTGCAGCCTTGCTCAGATTACGAAATGCAAACACATGCTTTGTTTACAGCAAGGAGTGCCCCCTAAAAACAAGTCCCTGCATCAAAGAGCATGCCAAGGAATTGAGGGACTGCTTCCTGAGGGTGTTTGCAAAGAACAGCTGCTATCTGCGGGGCATTGGGCGCTCCTCAGGTGTGCTGCCATAGGCTGGTAGCACAGCAGAGAGGGCGAAGCAAGTTGCTCTCTTTGCTACATTTCAAGCAGAGCAGTGGCACCAAGACTTAGCTCTGCATTGTAACATGAAGGATCACAATAGGTTCTGAACCAAGCATTGCTTCCATTTCACTATAAAGCATCATTACTTTCATTATCAGCTACACCACAGTGTGAAGAAAAATACACCCTTTTTGGTAACAAAGAATATTTCCAGAATTGATTTAATAGCAAAGATAAATTCTGATGATGTTTCCTGCAATCACTGAGCCTATTTTCTGTCTATCTCCAATTGTAGACTTTATCAATGGCTGACCAAGACTCTCACTGAGTCAGGAAAGTGCTATCACAATTTTTTATTTTATTTTTTTTTAAAAAGAGAAAAAGCAAACTCATGTACTGCTTTGCGACTGATAAGAATGATTGACCCTAGTGATTTAATTGCTGTGATTATAACCTGCCACAAGAAACAAGCAGCTGCTCTCCTCCGTGCTCGCCCCTGGCTGAGTCCCTGTTATTTCACACTGCCATTAAGTTATCTGACTTCTGGACGGCAAAGCACCGCTGCCACCTCCAGCCATGTGCCCTGTCCTGGCCATGCTTTGTTTGCATATCAGGGGCGAGAGAAGAACCCCACTCCAAAGAAACACCCCTTCATTCAACTACGCTCTGCGTCTAGACACGTTTCCCAAAATGATATTGGAAAATGCAATTAGAAAATAAATCTGCTGATAAAGCAGCACAGATGGGTGCTGGTGCTTTCCCCTGTGCGCTGCCCTAGAGGGAGATATCTGACTGATATCTGTCTTACAGCAAACCCAGAGGCTGGGGCAGGCGTACTCACCTGCGCCGTACGTCGTGGCCAACATGATGGAGGAGACCCACGCGATCTCGCTATAGGACGTGCCAAAGAAATCCTGGATTTCTTTGAAGAAGATGGCTATGCCTTTGGGGAAGGCGTATGCAAAGCCAATAGAAATGAAAGCCCCAAAGACCACCACCCAGCCCCAGCCACCATCTGGGGGGCCGGCGACTGGCCCCGCATCGGTGTGGGGCGGCATGGCCACAGGACGCGAGTGGGCACCCGGTGCTCCTTGGGAAGCCCTGAAAAATAAAAGTGCAAATGGGCAGAGTCAGTGCTGGCGGTGCTCCCCAGGCTGCAGTGACAGCACGGCCCCAGAGCAGCGTCCAGCTATTGATTCTGAGTGTCGTAAATATTGCAAATATCGGCTAGGTTTAATAGCGCATCTCGATGGGGTCTTGGGGGAAGAGTGGGCCAGCACTGGAAATCCCAGTGGACGAGGCTAGGATTCAAAATAATGCCTCCGCCTCAGAGCAGCCCCCACTGGGAGCCCCCCATGGCATCCCCAGCCCCGCGTGAGACCCCGCAGCCCCACGCAGCACCCACCTGCAGGAGCGGCTCTGAGCTCTGGGCGGTGCCAGATGGGATGGGATGGGATGGGACAGCCTCCTGAACCGCCCCATGCTGAGCCAGCAGACCAAGCCTCCTTACACATATTGCTGCTTTTCCTTTTTTTTTTTTCCTTTCCCCTTTTCCCTCCTTATCTTTTGTTCCCTACTCCTACAACACCAAGCACCAGCACCTCAACCACTCTGCTGGAGTTAATTAAACCACTCACGGTAATTTAAACAGAAATTTCTATTTTTTTTTTTGTGCGTTTCTACCAGCTTTCTTCCCTTCCCCTTACAAAGTTGTAGTAGTACAGGAGAACAGCACACAACACAACAGCTCTTGGCAGATGGACACCCACTGGTTACCCTCACCAATTCACTGTACATTCCACTTCTTAAGCTGTTTCCTCTTGCTAGAAAGTTGCAGTATTGCTGCCAGACTCACATCTTGCTCAGCTTTGCCTCCTCCTGGCTCAAGCAACAGTCTGATTGGTCTCAGAGGACAAGCCTCAGCTCCAATTTTGTGCAAATTCATATGGATATCATAGAACTGTAGACCTGTCTTAGTTGGAAGGGATCGTTAAAGGCCATCTGGTCCAACTCCCCTGCCGTGAACAGGGACACCTACAGCTCCGCCAGGGGCTCAGAGCTCATCCAGCCTGACCTTGGGTGTCTCCAAGGACAGGGAATCCACCACCTCTCTGGGCAACCTGATATAGCCACCTCCGTCCGTGTGCAAACGTGAAGACTGGGGCATGATTTGGGCAGATTTGTCCTTTGGGCTTCCCCAAGGACACAGGGAGATGGACTCACGTGGCATTCCTTCTCATTTTATCACCACAGATTGCTAACTTCTGGCTCAGGTGCAAACATGCCAGTCACTAATGAAATGAGAAGGAGATCCCCTCCTCCCTATCCCAGCCTCCCTCCAGCACTCCCCACACTGCCTATGCCACCATAAATCCCATTTTCCTACAGAGGCAATTAAGAAATAATGGAGAGGGGGAAGGAATCGCTGTCTCCCTCTGTCATTTTCCTGGCACTGTTAAGCTTTAAACATCCCCTTTCAACACATCTGTAAGATGTTTTACACGTATTACAACCATTCCTTTCTTCCTATAAAACTGAGTAAACTCAGAGCAGTGCAGGAGTCCTTGACTCAAGAGTACAGGGCCACAGCACAGTGACCTGGTGAATTCTGTCGTGGTGCAGCCCAGCACCACTTTACGAGCCACAGGCATCTGCACAGCCGACTTTTATGGTGCAGCCCTGCAAACATGAAATCAGTCCTCGCAAGGGACAGTGAAATCTCCCCAGTATGAAAATCCCTCTCTGTGGCTGAACAAGGGGACATGGGGACGGGACGGTTTTCTCCAAGAAGACGCAGCTGCAGCCATGAGCTGGGCTGGGCTGGGAGATGGGAGAGATTCCTTCTGCAGAAATGCTAAATTTGGTGCAATTTAATTAATTTCCTTTGCAGCAAACACTGGCATGGCACTTTCTGGGTAAATGTCCGCAGAAACTGGATGTAAAAACAGAACTGGAGCAGGAAATTGGTAGCTACAGGAGATATTAGAAAGGGAACAAATTATTTCTAAAGATCCCTGAAAACCATCACTCTTTGCACTAGTGTTGTTGCTCTGATGAGATGGTCACAAGCAGAATGTGCTCATCTGAGGGGAAGAAGGGGGGGGTTTCCAAAACCAAACCTGCAGCAGAAATCTTGGGGTGGTGAGGGCAAAAAGGGCTTCCTCACAATGCAGGGAGGTGTGGGGCAGGAGCACAGCCCGGGGGCCGGGCTCCTCTCATGCATCCGTGGGGGAGCAGCCGGTCCCCGCAGGGCAGGTTTTTTAATTTGTTGGCAAGCGGCAACAAAATTGATTAAAATTGCAAAATACCTTTTCCACTGACTCATTTCCCTATCGCAATCCTCCATGTAAATACATGACAGCTATTGCATTCCCAGTGCTCAGCTCCAGAGCTGGGGAGAGAAGAGGAGCAAAGGGGAAAGGGGCTGGGACTGAGCCCAGGGCTGAACCTGCTCCCCCTCCACCCAAAACCACCTATTTTCCATTTTCCACTCTCTGAAGTCCTCACTGATATTTTAAGACTTGATTTTTTAAAAGTGTGTCCTTCACTTTTTGAAGCCTGAGGTTTGATAAAAAAAAAAATCCTTTAAAATATAAAGTCACAAAAACAAGAGGACAAAAGAAGAGTGACTAGTGCTGGCCACCTGAGTGTTTTCCGTGTCCAAAAGAAAAAAAAAAAAAAAAAAGTAAAAAATGGGGACTCCTCTGAGAATGGAAAGCATTTCTTTTCATTTATCCAGGCTGGATGGGGCTTTGAGCAATCTCATTTAGTGGGAGGTGTCCCTGCCTATAGCGGGGGGTTGGAACTATCTGATCTTAAAGGTCCCTTCCAACCCAAACCACTTTACCATTCCATTTTTTGTGGGCCACTTTGGTATTTGGAAAGGATTTTACCTGGAGCACAAGCACAGGGTGTTCTATTGCAGTCAAAGGTAGGAGCTACAGCTCCGTAACTCAGCAGTGTTTTTTCTCTCATTGAACATTTTGAAGTCAATTAAAGGCTTTAGAAACTGCTTCCACTTCAAGAAAAGAGAAAAAAAACAACCTGTCCCTCTCTGCTGCAGGAGGGCACTGGGTAAGCAAGCACCTGGAGAAGTAACTGCACTTCTTTCACTGCCCATGGTTCCCATTCCCACAGCGTGGCTGTGTTTCTCAAAACTGTGCTGCTGTCACTTTCTGTTTTCTAATAAAACACAGTGGAAGCCAAGGCCAATCAATAACAGAGGCTAAAACTGCTCCTTTATTTATGAAAGAGCATTATGTGCAGCTCTTGTCGCAAAACCAAAGGGCTCTCCTTGGTGACACTGACACAACACTGGTACCTTCCTCAGCCCAGTATCTTACGAAAGATACCCCAGTCCTCCAAAAATACTCACATGCATTTATTTTCATAATAATGTTTTGTTTTCTGAGGGATCAGTCCATCCTAATATGGATCATTATACGGGAAAACCCACCAGATACACGAAGCATCACTACTAAAGCACTGGATTCCCAGAAACCACACCATAAACCCAACAGTGACATCACTTCTTCTACTTCTCCCCTGTTGCAGGGTTTTAATCAGTAGCCCAAACAGAAACATTTGTGTTGGTAAGAAGATGGTGACAATTAATTTAAATCTAATAACTGGAATGTTTTCACTGGGGACTTAAAACAAATTATTCCTTTGCTATTGCATCTTCGTCTCATTTACATCTTAATCCCAGTAGGGCTTTGCTCTGATATATCTGGAAAATTACTGTAATAAGGGAAAAACAACATAGCTGGAGTACTCAAAGATGCATAGAGTTCAGCTATTAACATCAGTGGCAGATGCCACAGAATCATTAAGGTTCGAAAAGACTTCTAAGGTCATCTAGAACAACCATAAACACATCTCCACCATGCCCAATAACCACGTCCCTCAGTGCCACATCTACCCTTGTCTGGCCATGCCAAGCCTTGACTGATTAAAAAAATAGCACAAACACCACGCTTTTCCTAAATGTCACCAAATGCAGAGCTGGGTGGCACTTCAAATCGTGCATGCAAACAGGCAAGAAAACTGCTGGGGTGGAAGATTGTGCTGGAGGTGGCATCGCTCACCAGTCAGCGCAGAGCGTGTCATTCATTTGTACCAACAGCAATGGGGACTCCACTGAAGGATGTGGGGTACAGTGCTCCCAAAGTCCAGGCTGACAAGTGCATACCTCCTTGCTCAAGGTAAACATGCAGTGAAGAAAGGCCCTTTGGAGTTGGGGAAGTAAAATCAGAGCTATGTCCCATCTTACTCCAGTTTGCCTTACCTGCTGAGTGATTGTAATTTCCCCCAAAAATCGCCCTGCAGTGCCCTGGGAAAAGCAACCCATATAGTCTCCATTGGAGCAGGCACCTTTGCCTTGCCCTGAAGACAAGGCTGCTCCTGCTTAGCAGCCTTCCAGTCTTCCAAACTTAGTCACATACTGCAACATGGAAGCAAGAAACAGAACCAACCAAGGGAAGAGGTTATATGTGCGCTGGGCAGTATGGACAGTGGGGTGGTACATCCCTGCAGATCAGCCCCTGTGCCATTAGTGCAGGGTGATGCAACACAGTGTTACTGCAGGCGAACGCAGCCAGGCTCCTGTGCCTGCATTTTCCATGTTTCTTTGCTCTTCTGGCTGACCGTTGTCCAGCAGATTGAGCACAATGCTTTAGTATTAACTTTCAAGGTCTTACACAGATTGTTCTGTAGGAGCTTGTTGAACTTTTGACACTGTACATCCATTTTGCCCTGAGATCAAAGAGAGGAGACACTGGCTCCAGTGCAGTGTTTGCTGAAGCTTGCTGTAATCCTGGGCTTGCAGAGTGACCTTCCCAATAACCTCTCTGTGCCACCGTCACAAACCCATGTAAAGCAGCTTCCAAGATGCGCTCGTCACCTGGGTTGTGCATATAGGGCACTCCATCACTCAGCATTCCTGGAGACTTTTATGAAACAGAGCACTTACAGATACAGTATTCCTAACATTGCATTCACTTTTCAGCCCAAACGTCCTACCTAGGCCGAAATATTCCAGGCTCCTTGTGCTGTAGATGAGGAGATCCAATTTTGCAGCTGAAAGGTGAAATCCTGGCAAAGCGATGGCAAAGTGACTAGGGACTTTGGTGCAGTCAAAATTTCAACCAAAAGCAATATCCAATATTTGTTGGATCCCCTGTGCATCCCCTGCATACCCATGACCCCTCTGGCAAGGCTTGCTGCTGCTTCCCTCCTCCCTCAAACACAGCCTCACTGGGTGCTGCAGAATGGCCCTATATTCATGCTCATGTATGAAAGGAAGACCAAACTGAGCAGTCAATTACTTATGAGCTCAGATATTTGTTTTCCAGGATTAAGCTCTTAAATCTGTTATTATTACATACAATTCCCTTTTCTATGACTATGCTGCTGCCATCAGATCTATGGAGGTGTCAACACCTCTTACTGAAAACAACATCTGGAGAGAGCCAAGATGTAGGTTTGCCACAGACAGCATTGACTTGGGCACTGGCAAAGTGATGTGTGAAGGCAAAGTGAGCCTTCCAGAAATGTCCTCCTTTTGTCTTCATCCACAATAGATCACATGTGAAAGGAACTCCTTTTTTTTTTATCACCACACAAAGCCATTTCCTAAAGCACATGAGATGCATACAGCCCATGGATAAGGGGCACGTCCTACTCTTGCAGTGCTCAACCCAAATAACTCTGCCATGAAGGACAGGCACCAGGAGGATCCCTCCAGCCACAACTTTTATGTAATAGTCCTTCCTATTGTAACTGCGTCACTGATCTTGTTAGAGCAGAAAACAGGCTTTGGTAGGCACGAGCTGGCACAACCTACGTGTTAATCTTTTCACTTTTCACCCTTGCAACTCAAGCTAAAAAGCACCAAGAGCCAAGCAGTGGCCTCTGATGGCTGCACCTCACGGGCCATCAGCAACCTACTGAAGGTGGCCCCTCTGCTAACTGTAAACAGCAAGAGCCATGGCAGCAGCTCAGATCAAAGCAGCAGAATGATACCTGGCTTCATCATGAGGCAAGCATTCCTCTGAGCACAGCCGCTCAATGGCGTTGGTACAACCGAGATGTTTGCAGCCCAGGGACACGTACTCAGCCAACAACGTAACTTAAGTGATTGGGGGATGCACTTGTCCATTCAGAAGGTTCCTCTGGAGAGCAATCTAAAATTTAATCCCTTAATGATTTACACCAAGACTGTAGCATCAGAATTAGGGAATATTTGAAAACACGTTCATATACTGACTCAAGATTTACCCCAGGGGTATCCAACTTGGGCCTCACTGAGTGAAGAGGAATTGTCTGGGGCTGCATACAAAATATATAATATAGTTAATGTATATAAGCAAGAAATATATGTACAGAAAGAAGATTTGTAATTAAAACATAAGAAAAAGAAGGCAACAAAACCATAAAGCTAGCAGGTTGGACAGATATGATTTGCACGTATGTATGTCATGCCTGCTCATCAACAGAGCTTCAGGTTTCACATTTCCAATGTTTTCTCTACAGTCACGGGTGCCAGAAACATTTGTTAGTTTTAAAAAGACGGCAAAGAATAGGAACAGGACAAAAACTGTCATACCAAACGTGCTGCAGTAACTGTCCAAATTTAAAGCAATTTCCCCGTGGCCAAGCATAGCAAGATTTCCGATGAAATAACAAGAGCTGATGACATCATACACATTGTCAAGAGGTGTTTTTCTCTCTTTTGCCAATGCACGGCATCAGAAAAAGCCATGTTTTAGATCAGAACTTTGCAAGAACGTTCTCAAAGAAATACATTCTCCCATCTCATACAAGGAAAGGTTGAGCTCTTGCTTTACTTACCTCCCCCGTAGGTGGTAGCGCACATGATGGATGTGATCCAGGCAAGCTGGCTATAGGAGATGCTGAAAAAAGCCTGGAGCTCTTTAAAGTAGATGGTGAAAGCTTTGGGGAAGGTGTACGAGAACCCCACCGAGATGGAGGCTCCGAACACCACTGCCCAGCCCCAGCCGCCGTCGGGGGGCACGTAGCCCAGGTCCGAGGTGAGCGGAGGGGACATGGTCACTGCAGAGCGTGGAGCACAAGCTGCGTCCCAGCGTCCTGCGGGGCAAAGCGAAGCAAGCGTGTGTCTTACAGAACATGCATATCGTGCCAGAATTGTAAAATCATTTAGTCTCGCTCCTGAAGCGTTTTCCTAGCTCTTCAAAGCTCTATGGCACAAAACTATCACAATCAAAATCACCCTCCCCTCTCTTACAACCCCAGCCAGCCCTTCCATCTGCGCTTTAAGCACGTATCCTCAGAAGCCTCCCCCAGCTCCCAGGGTGAGGACAGTCCCCACGCAGCACTGCAGCCCAGCTCTCACCTCACTGCTGGCTGCTGTGGGTTTTCCTCTCGCAGTCGCTCAGCCTGTCCCTCTGGGGAGGGGGGAGATGCCACACTTGTTTTGTTTTTAGGGTAAATGCTCCACTGTGCATTTTTCAGACGTGAGTGGAAAGCCTCATGATTTCAAGTTATCCCTGCTTAAAAGAATAAGTCCCATTACGTGAGCAGCATGCGATCAGCCCCACGGTGCCTCTGTCCAGCTCCTCATTCTGTACCACGATGGGGCTTTCTGGGCTGACTGCTTCCCTGGAGCCAACACACAAGCTGCAGCCAAACACCTGCAAAGCAGACGGAGTTTGGGGCAGCAATTTCACTCATGCCTGGTGCCTGCCAGGTTAGCAGATTATGCTCAGAAACAACACAGACCTAAGAGGGCATTCACCCATTTGCATTCTTCCCATGTTCCCCAACCATTAAAATAAAAAAAGGGTAAAAAAAAATAATAATAATAAACCTATGTGCCTCTCAGGAGTTAATCCACGAGTCTCCACTCAAGGTCAAGACATGAAGCTGGAGGGGAGAGGAGTATGTCCCACAGCTGAGGGCCTTGTGGACAAAAGGCGGGTGACTGCCATTCTCTACTGGGAACTCAGAA
The DNA here is from genome assembly GCF_002078875.1 of Numida meleagris. Lineage (NCBI taxonomy): Eukaryota > Metazoa > Chordata > Aves > Galliformes > Numididae > Numida > Numida meleagris. Next base: position 14,633,398 of record NC_034419.1, on the reverse strand, counting down.
GCAAGAGAAGCCAGTAGGAGCATGCAACAGCTGAGCTAACGGGAAGCAGAAAGCAAAGGGACCAGCTGGACACACCCTGCTGAACCTCAGGTTGCTCAGTGGGGAGACAGGGACCTTTGTTTACCTTAAAAAAAAAAAAAAAAGAAAAAGAAAAATACTCAGGGAAAGTGCAGTGCAATTTGCATCTATCCGTGAGCCCATCAGCTCTTGAGAAGTATGGTTTGCATGACTTACATCTGATTTAAGAGTATTTGTATAAGGTCAGAGTTGCAAAAGCATCACTGCTGGTACAGTGAGAGGTTACGCTGGGGTAGGATGGGTGCATGCCAGCCTTGTTCTCACCTCCACCCTCAGCACTGCAGCCACCAAGGGCAGAAGGACGTGTGGTCAGGTCCCCTCTAACAGCATCAGGGGGTGCACACGTGGCTGCACACTTGGCCTCCCACTTAGGAGGACTCACTGATTGTTACCCTGAACTCTCACTGGAAGATGAAGGGAAAACATGGAGGACGAAGACCGTAGCTAATCGCCCTTTGAATTAAAGCCAGTTTATTCCCTTGCTTGTCTGCAGCCTCTCACTTGTAAGCACTGTTTAAAAGGTCTGAGAGCTGCTGCACTCTTCGCATGGACGCTCTGAGGGCCACTGGCAAATGCACACCTAACTGCTCAGCTCTCCTCTAGCATGAGACAAATCCCTTAGGCCTGTCCAAAGCAGGTGAGCAAAACCTAGATGTAACTGGAGGACACATTAGCCCCAAACACCAATATTTAACAAATCCAGCCCTGAAGATGTCTACCTGGTTTGTGAGCTGTTGGGTTTTCTTAGATTTCGTTGGTCTATCAAATTAACATCAACTAGGAAGCCTTAAAAATTAACTACAAATGAATAAATCATAAAAATGTCCCATTGCTCTATGACACTATGTCAGGATTTCAGTAGCAAAGACAACAGCACCTGCAAAGTTTCTCCCATTCTGACATCAGGTAATTAAGCAATGTGATAGAAATCGGTGGAACATTATTTTTTCCATTACAGAGATGCAGAATACATGGAAGAACTTATTCTGATGCAGAATCTATTTTTTCCTATTATCGAAGTTTTTCCAAAGGAAAAAAAAAATACTGTGCAGTCTTCTCAAAGGATTTTTAATGACATTACTGTAGGGTAGAATTTTAGGAGATTAGTCTTAAGGAGGAATAGTGGTGATGCTGGAATGATCATGCGCTGACAAGAAATTTAAGAGGTTTTACTACTTATCAAATATGCGTTTCATTGCCCTGTTTCTATCACTTACATTTACGCCACCCAATTTAAGCCGTTCAAATATTGTTGAGAACACCCAGTTTCCAAAAAAACATTGACATATTCTAGTGGCTCTGACATTAGGCAAAATAAAATTAAAGCGTGAGCATAGGGAGGACAAGTTCTTTATTTCATATCATAATTGATATTCATAGTTTACCAAAGTACAGTCTATGCAAAAATTCTCAGGCCCCTCAAATCCAAATCTTTTTTTTTTTTTTTTTGGAAGTCTTTAAAAAAGCTTGAGCCTGAACTTCAAATATATCTTCAGAGATTAAGAAGAAAGGTTATTTTTTTATTACGACCAATTTGTTCTACTTGTAGAACTGTGGCCAATTGCACATCGCTTTTAAAAGTCTAATGCTGTGAATATATTTGTTCATTTCATTTGATTTTCTGTTTAATGGGAGATTTACTGCAAAGAGATTTGCATAAAGTCAGATGGTGGTATAAGCTTCATTGTACAGCTTTTTGATATCAATTCTAACTTCTACATAATGCAGAAAACCAGAGAGGAACTGAAGGTAAATGAAAATGTATCGTACGCTAAAAATACATATAAAAATCACAGCAGTTGCCTTCCTGATGGTAAAACAATGCTTCCAGAGGCTAACTTGGAAGAACAGAAGTACAGCTTTAAAGATTGTTTGAACAAGGCTTAGTAGCCTCAGAATTCAGAGTCAGCAACGTGACACATACGCCTCCTCCTCCTGTTTCTCCCTTGGTTTCTGGGGATATCAGCACTAAGGACGGCACAGGACCTGTCCCTCATCTGACATTTCCCATTCCATTGCACTCGCCACCACTCCTTTTAGCTACATCTCTGTCACCTTAACATCTCCTTACACCATTCCCCATCTGCTACAGGTTTGCTCTTTATTTCCATTTAGCACCATGGCAGCTCCTTCTACAATATCCATTTAAAGGAAATCTTTTACGTTTTGATTCTCCTTTCTCAATAACTGTTCTCTAAGCTGTTAGTGCTACCTGGGAAGCCTTTCTTTCATACACCAATGCCTTTGCTTTACCTAGAGAGTAGTGAACTCCCTCACCTTTATCACCCTTCTACTGAAGCGAAGGAAAATTCTGAGATTTACCACTACATAACAACAATCTAACTCAAATTCACCTGCAGGAACACTCACTTCTTTTTTCTTTTTATTTTTTTTTGTAGTTCTACATGTCTGGACTTCCCATTTCTCCATCTACCATTCCCCATAGGCTTCCTGCTTTAATACTATTACATCTGAGTCGTCTTCATCCACTATTCCTCCCTTCCATTTTAGAAAACTGGCTGAGACTACAATAAAAAACTTCCAGTTAAAGAAATTCCAGGTCTCTTGCACAAACCCAAGGCCACTAGGTCTCAATCCAGATGACATTACCAGTTTGGCTCCTTGATTTATTGAACTTTTCCCTTTTAGAACCAGATCCACAATCTCAGTCCTCCATTTCTACAAGCCAAACCAGCTTCAGAATATTCTTGGATATTATTATTATTTTTTTTCATAAAATGAGAGCACCATGACAAATCAAATCCAAGGCTAACACAACTTCACCTGGTGGCCCAGGGGCTCCCCGAGGCCCAGCTCCCCTCTCGACAGCTCTCCCCTCAGTGGATACAGGTACCCCTCAGGCTTCCTGCCCCATGGGGTTCCAGCTGCGGGTTCCCCAGGCAGTGACCCGCTCAGCTTTTAAAGCCAACTGCTGAACTCTTCCCCCGCCCCAGGTTCAGCTCAGATCAAAGGTTGAGATCAGAGGCTGTATCCTCAGACTTGTCTGTAACTTGCAGCACCCTCTGCTCATATCCAGCAGTAACAGCATCCCACATCAACTAACCCTTCACAAACAGTGATGGCTCTTAGCCCACCAGGGACAAGTTCGGGTAAACTCCCCATTTGCAGTGTTTTAAGCCCCGGCCTCACCCAGAGCTCTGTGGATGTTAATTAATTATTTGTTAGAGATCTTTTCTCTCTCCTCCCTCTCCCCCAGTACATATTAACTTATTCTTTCTTTAGGGCAAGTTTCTGCAGGCTCTGCTCCCACTCTCCTCCAGGCAATCCGCATAGAGCACGCCCCTCTTTTGCCAGTCCTGCTATGGCAATTTTAACCTTCTGGCAGAAATTCCCTTGCATGACCTCCGGGTCACCTAAAATCCTGCGTCAGACTTATTTTGATCACTCAAGAACAAAGGAAGGGACTCATAGGCCACAGTGACCCTTAACAAGGGGTAAATTTTGCCCTGGAGTGATGGGAGGGGATACGGAAAGTTCCTGAATTTGTTGCCAGTATTTGAGTGGTGGAATTGGATGAGGGAAAGAGGAATGTCCACAACACGAGTACGCACCGTGCAGAGGTTTACATAACCCAATTTCAGCAGGAATGTTTCCATAAGACTTACATTGCAAATCCCCATTCGGGGGATTTAAAACATTCCCCTGCCAGGTTTATAATCCAAACACTGCAACACACTACTTAGGCACAAGAAAAAACAGGAAAAATCTGACCATAGGCAGGCCTGTGTAATGTTCTCATCCAATCTGAGTGGAAAAGCCAGCAGAAAGGTAAACAAAGAGAAAAGTGATTCACCCGATCTGACTTTGCAAGTCAGCATCTGCTGGAGCCCCTGCTTCCTGCCTCGTGGCCACATGCAGCCATCCGCGTTGCTCTGGATTGCCCAGCAAAAACTGCTTCCCTGCAAGGGCTCATAAAACTGTGCTGTAGCTCCCAGTTGACATTAATAAGAAAGGCTTCTACCAGTGCAGTCCCCGCCAGCTCAGGTGTTTCTCACAGACACAGGACGCACAATTGCTGGAGGCTGGGGAATATTACACCCTGCTCTGTTCTTGTCATCCTGAGTAATTCACCAGTAATTCACTTTGAGGGAGAGAATACCAGCTGGATGTGCCTTGTTCTGCTCCTCCTACCTCACTGGTGATGGCTGCTACCAGTTAGTCATTTGTTATCTTTCTTAAAAGGTTTTATAACATGCTCCATGGGAAATATAACAAGTATACCTGGTGTTGTTCAGTGTTCTAGAAGGAATAAACACTTCAACACTGTCATAGGTGCTATGAGAATTTGTTACAGACTGATCCAGATGCACATGGTCCTCTGTCCCATGGGAAGCCAGCAGAAGCTTCCATCTGAACAGTCTTCAGTCACACCAGCCTGAGTTCACTGGGGTTCTCTCTTTCAGCATCACAACTTCAGGAACAAAGTTATTGTAAAAGCTTAATGGCATTACAAATGGTGAAAATCCTTTTGATTTTTAGAACCAAGCAGCTTCTACAGTGTTGGACCTTTCTTCCAGAAATGTGTTTTCTCCTTGCCTGCAGATACTAGCTCGATAGCTCCCCTGGCTCTGACCCACTCTAGAATGGAGCTTTACCATTTGTATCAAACTGTGAGATTGCTTACATTAAATTATATTGTCCCTTTTCACCCCACTGCTTAATCACATTAATCATTCTAGGGTTCACTCTGATGGAAAACAACAACATATTGGTCACAGCAGATAATCAAGTTATTCCAGAAGATCCAGTAGTAGGGGTCTGTATCAACTCGTACTGAAAACTTCCAGTTTCACATCACATTGACCATTGGTGTCAAAGGTTGTTACATATCCACAGTGGTGAATTAATTTCCATTCATTTCCAAGGAAGTGCCCCACACTATGTGGCAACATCGCATGTTAAATATTGCTTCTCAAGGCTGGTTGAGCAACAAGGGCTTTCCCATCCAAATCATTTTTTATTAATAACTGCATTTGAGTCTTCAAAGCAGTTACATTACTACTTTGGGAAATTACTATCATCGTAAGTACCCATTATAAACAGAATTTAGTAAAGAATTTCTAACAACCCATTTGACAGACATCACCTGCTCTTGTTCATGGGATACCCAAGGAAGCAGGCTCTCAACATGGATATTCTTCTTAAGAAAATACAAATGCCTGAACTGCAAAGATTTTCTGCTGGTAGTCATTGGGCTGTGACTACTGGCACACTCTTCAGACACAACAGCAATTCAAACTATTCAAACTACTTCTCAAAATGAGTTTGAAAAACCTTGGTCAGTTCCCCTAGCAGTTGAGTTAGGCAAGAATAGCAGAAACTCTCATTTACTGCTTCATTACACTATGGAAAATTGAAATTTGAATGATTAATCAGATAGCTTTTATCATTTGCTCTCCATGCCTTAGTTCTGATGCAAAACATAGCAGATAATGTATTCCTTTTGTTTAAATAACAAAAACAGAAAGGCAAATTGCATTTGCTCTGCAAATTAAGTGTTTCACTTTATTTATTGGTTGTGGGAGAAAGCTAATTTGACGTTCACCAAACATTCCTGCCCATGAACCTATTTCTCAGAGTGCTTAAGGAAACCTATAAGTGAAGGAATATGATCAGAATCAAATTAATAGGGTATACCACAAAATTTACCTGCAAGTATTTTTATGCAGCTGGTACGTTACACACTGTTCTGATTGCAGATTAATTACTGAAACTGAGAACTGAGTTTACAGATAACCAAACACTACTTATCCAACATCAAAAGAGAATCAAAACAGACTAAGCATGCAATTTACACTTTTTAACATTGGGACTGCCCCTTGCCAGCTTCTGAGCCACTAACAGAGCTGCAGATCACATGCAGGGCTAAGGTGTTGGAACACAGAAAGCATTCCTTTAAGTGGGTTTATTTGGTACTATTTTCGTTGATGTTTTACAGATACGTTATCATTGCTGGTACTCAGTGACACTTCAAGATCTAAATAAGCACATCCTGTCTTCTAAGAGGTCAGACTCCACACTTCAGAGTCAGTAAGCGAATCCACCAGGGCACACAGCCTCCTCAGCCATTCCCTGCTGTGGGGCCAGGCTAGGCGAGAAGGAGCAGCAGCGAGCCATCTGTACAGATCTGTCTGCTGCAGCACGGCCAAGCGTCCTCCAAGTGAGGATTTGTAGCATTATTTCATGGCAAAATGCACGTGGGGTTTCGTACCGCCACTTGATCACTCCCAGTGTTTGCTACCATACACATCTCATCTTCTAAGGTGGGGCTGGGTTTAAGCTGTGTGATAGCAAGCTTTTAAAGAAGTAATAGGGCATATGTGAACTGAGGTGGCTAAAGAGGAATGAGGTCCCATTGCTACCTCAGGAAAAGGGAGTGCTGACAACATAACCTTATGTTATGAAAATCCACTATGGAAAAATGCATCGTGAACAGGTTGTTAGTTTTTCTGCTCCTGAAATAACATGTTAAACAGTACCCTGATGACCCAAAGTTAGCTTAAGTTAATATATACCTTCCTCTTACAGTGGATATTTCCATTATGATTTATGTAAAGTACAGAAACACATAGATCAGTAGCGAGGCTCACAAGGTCTCAATCAGATGTTAAGAAACAGAGTTCAAGCTCTGTTAGCTTAACTCGGCTCCTTTGCAAAGGCAGAGAGAGGCCTACATGTTGCCCAGAGATAAGGAAAAGGCAACGCCTGGGTGTGTAATTCTCTGTATGTTCCTGCACAAGTGCCCTACTGACAGATATGTCCCCGAGCAGTGTACGCTAATGTGCTTCTAGGGGCTGAACAGAAAGCTTAGGGGCAATGAAAAACAAAAGGGTGGATTCACAGAAGTCGACTGCCATGGAATAAACCTGATAGATTAAAGAAATGCCAGTTTGGTTTAGGGTGCGAACATTCCTCCAGCAGATAGTTCCAAAATAACATGCCTCTCCCCAGCCATTACAAACCAAGAGTGCCTTCCAGATATGACTTTTATGAGTTGGCTGAAAGTTTGCAGACATTTCCATAAACATTGTAGAAACCAGATATCAGCTACTACTTAGCTCACAGACGCATGTCATTTTGAAGTAGCCTTGAACACTTGCAGCTAAGCATAAGAACCATTCAGATGTATCTGAAGACTTACGCACTCACCAAGGCTTCTGCTACAACTGCTGGGTTGTTTTCTTCCTCTTTGGTGGGAAAAAAAAGTTGAGATAATTCCAGCCAGCTTCTGCAGTTTTAGCTTTGTTGTCCCAGCTGCAGACCCTGAATTAACTTGATTTGTCCCAAGGTGGTCAGTGCAATTTGGCTATCTTTTCCTGGCAGTCTCATTATTTTACTGTGATATAACTTTTTCCCTCAGGGACCTCCGAAGGAGGTCTTTGCCCCCCACCCCCCTTCATCAACTTCAGCTCTCTTAACTTCTTTAAGTCTCAACGATTCATTACATACTAGCATGTTGCTAAACCATACTCTAGCAGTAGAGAATCTTCTCCTGCGAGTCCCTGTTGTTTTGGACAGAAGAGAGGTGCTCCAACCAAAGAAGACAGCAGACAGGAAAACTGAGGCTAGAATGCTTTCACCATTCAAGTATGGGTAACTACAACTGTGAATTCCATTGCAGGGACAAATTGGACTCTCAGTTACCATTTTATTAGCAAACTCCAGAGAAAGAGCAAGAGTACAGCCAAATTTAGTTAGGCCTGTCTGTGCCCAGGCAGAGTCCTTGGATGGGGAAGCAAGCAAAGAGTGCATACAGTTCAGCATGCAGTGTTGATTTATTCAGCTCACTTAAAAAAAAAAATCTTCAACAGCAAGCCCATCTCCTCCATGCTGGCTCTATCACTTTTTCCTGCTAGTTCTTCAAGAGCAAGTATCTTTGATTTTTAACAGAAATCGGTCTTTAGTCTGACAAAAGGAAGCATACTGTTCTGAACTGCAATCAGGAGCGAGCAATCATCACTTCAAACTCACCCAAGATGATTCAGGATCATTGTGCAACATTCTTCAGAAAGGTGCATGCTGCACCGAGTAGCTCACAGTCTGTGCATCAGCCTGCTGCACGGTGGCCTGTGCACGGGGAATGAAGTTCTCTACTCAGCAAGGACAATGGGAAATTCATTAAGTGATATTTTAGGGTTTGTCAATATACAGTGCTATTGGACTCCTTAACATCTCAGCAAGAGTGTCAGCTGCAGGTCCCCACCTTCAAAGAGAGAAGGGGCAAAATGTTGGCACCTGTACAAGCAAATGAAAAGTTAGCCACAAAGAAAGAGACAAAGAACAAAGCACCTTCCACCTCAAGCAGCAGTCTGGGGCTGCCTTAAAGGAGACGTGACATTACAGGAGCTTAGCCATGAGAGTAAACAGAAAAAAAAAAATTAACAACCATCAAGAGGATATCAGAGGGTCAATTTTCAGAAATCCATCAAAATTTATGCAATATCATTACCACAAAACCAGCTGCCCTCAATTGTATTTCAACAATAGGTTTATTTTAAGAAACATAACATGACATTAAGTAAAAATGCAAAATTGTGCAATTATGGCAAAATGTTTAAAAATCCACACATTTGCCCTCATAGGACTACAGTACTTCTTACTAACATACCTGAGCACTGAATGTTGGGTGCCATTTCTAAACAGCTTTACAAACAGGGAGCTTGTCAATTTCTTGTAGAACATACAAACACTGCATGTTTGGTGCACCAGAATTGCTTTTAGTTATCCTAAATTTTACTGAAAGAATCAAGCAGAAATTACAAAATGCTTCCTTCTAAAGTAATTAGTAATTTCGGAAAAGATTTACACCTCTGTAAATCCTTACAATACTAGAAGTTAATTTAATAAAAGGGAAAAGAATGCAGAAAAAAATACTAAATGGGCAGAAAACAGACAGGTTACTGTTTAAACATTATCAGTACCTTTGGTGCAATTATTTTTTTTTTCTGTGCTGTGCAAGTTTACTTAAGCTCAACTCTAAAACAAAAACTTTACCAGGAATCTGACTTTCAGCAAAGTGTAGAAGCATTTAAGAATTGGCAAAATCTCACAGCTATGTTACCGTCTCAACAAACTCCTCATGCAAAAGATTCAGTATATTCTACTCCCACAGCAAGTTCCAGGATTTAGCTTTGAAACACATTACAGACTTGGATCACACCCTCAGTTTGAATGGTTAAACAGAATGGAGATCTTCGTACTTTAGTGCAGATAAACAAAATTAACAAACCTACTGCAGAATTAACCACAGCGTATTGTACTTCTATACATCACATGACCAGTCAATTGCTAACTCAATTCTATTTCATAGTTTCAAGTAATATATTGAAATTTGTTCTACTAAATAAATATAGAAGATTGTCAAAAAGCAGCAAGAAGTCTCGTAAATATTCAACCAAGCTTAAACAAAAAGAAAAGTTATATAACACTTTGCAAAAGAATGGTTTTACACACAAATGCAACACTGTTAGGGAGGGTGCTTCAGAAAGCTTGCAGCTAGAGGCCTACAACAGCGCAAAGAGAGCCAAGGACTAAGGATAACTTTAAAAATGAAATTAGTTGTACTAAAAAAAAAAAAGCTCTTATTCTTGGCTATGGATATATAAAACAGCATCCAGAAGAAAACTAAACAAAGAAACAACATGCCTCAACACGCTTGCTAAGACTGCGTTTTACAACAAATAACTTTACTTCAGAAAAAAAATCCGGCGCTTGCATCTGAAAGAAGCAGTTTGGTAAATCTCTGGAAGATGAGGTATGTAATGCAAAGAGGCTTTTCTTTTTTTTTTTTCCTTTTCATTTCACAGTTTTGTTTTTGTCTTTTTAACGTTTTGTGCAAGAACTGAGAAGTAGAACCAGGCCAGTATCTCTGTATATCAGAAAGATTCCATTTGGGAACATAAAGACTACATGGCGAGTGAACGTTATCCAAATCCTCAGCCAGGCCAGGGGGATAAACATGAGTGAGGTCACTGTTTGGCTCACTGAAGTATCAGCTGTTAAGACAGATAATGGTAAGAACTTAGAGCCAGTGATGGCCACTGCCATTTCAAGTTAGCTGGTTTATTCCTTCAGAAGATTTGAGAAATAGGAAAGAGTAAGATCGCACACACCTGTCGCTCTGGAAAAACTAGACCTGCAGCAAACCAAACGTGGCAAATTAGAGCCACTAAGATTTTTAGGATTCCTCTTTTCCCTTTTATGTCGAGTTTCCACTATTGAAGTAGAGGCTGAACTTCGAAACTTTTTTTACTTCTGGAAAAGTAAGCTACATGTTTAATACATTGAGAAACGTGTTGCAGTACATTGGATTTCTATTCTAGATCAGCATCTAATATTATTTAAGCCATGGACACTTGTTACCAATTTTGCTTTAATACACTGAATAACGGAGACAGCTCAGTAGTGCAAAATTTTCACATTATAGATCAGAATGAAATAGAAGATATTCGAGGGCTCAATCACAGGGAGAAAAAAATAACTTGTCAAGTTAAGCCACACATTTTAAAGTTACTGGAGCACATGCTAACACTGCACACAGCACTGTACTTTAGTGGAGACAAAAATGAACACTCCACAAAAAAAAAGTCAATATTAAGGCCATATCCTGTCACCATCCTGTGCAAGAATACCACTACAGTAAAAACGTTATGTTAGAAAAGACACTATGATGACAGAACAGGGCCTGGAAACAGACACTCAATGAAAACTACCAGGCTGTCTTAAACAGCAGCATAAGGTTAGCCCATTTCAGACAAACAAGTATTAAAAATGTACTAGCACCATCAACTTTTGGATTAAAGCCCTTTATGGGATGAAAAATAAGTTTTTTAAGCAGTGTTATAAACGTTTTTACAGCACTACACCTAAACGGCAGAAAATAGGTGTTGGGATTTGTTTTCTCTATCTTTTAACCTCAACTTTCAACAGAAGTTCATGGACAGGAAGTGGTACAGTAATCTGAACAGGCCTCCTTCCAGGCAAAGGTACTTCGTGTTCCAATTCTGACTTGAGTTTGTCCTTCCAAACTGTAGTGCACAAACAACAACACAAAACATGTTCACGGACTTCAAGAACAGTACAAAAAAAAAAAAGATCACTATGAATCAGGATCTACCATTCCTCTATGCCATTTTAATTTCAAATGAAAAAAGAAAACAAAGCCAAAAAAAACCAAACACAACTTAGTGATATTGCCTCAAATTTTACCCGTATTTAAAAAAAAAAGAAAAAATGAAAAGTCACTTCAAAACAGCTTGGACATCCTTAGCTATTAATGCTAGATTTTCTTTCACTGTAGTGCATAGTTATCCTGACTCTTCCACTTAACTTGCTCTTACCACAAATACACCCCTCAAGTATGACATGATTAAGTGTATACCAGAAAAAAAATGCTGATAATTGCACTTCGTAACCTCCTTCTCATTTCCCAGGAAAATATCAGTAAATATGAAACTGAACCAGTAATACCCTTCACAGACTGCAACCTTTAAAGAGCACCCATCCCCACATACAAAAAAAAACAAAACTGTCTGTTTCAGCTTACAATAAATACTGACAATTTCTTTGTTTTAAGACGTTTTCTCTAGCATCAGATCACCACTGAAATCACTAAGGCCTGTTACTGAAAAAAAGAAAATTAAATAACTTTCTGAAGACACTGTGGATACAACTTAGCAACAACACATTCAAAATGCCGGCCTAAATCCCAGAGCCTATCTGGAGTCTCATACACTTTTTGCCACTGGTCAGTGACCTCATCATACTGATAGAGCGAATTCTTCCTGCTGGTTCTGAAAACGTGTTCTTCAACAGTGACTTGAGTAGCTCTGACAAACAGATGGAGTTTGTTTTTGAGGAGTACGAGTTTTATGTATGGATTAATGGATTGATCACAAGGGAAGTCTTTTTTTCGAGTCCACTTATTTTGTTCAATGTCATAGGCCTCTACGGTAAACATACGTTGATGGTTTCCACAGGTTCCAGCTATGTAGTAGATGGAGTCATTGTACACAGTTGCCAAGCCTTGGATTCTAGGCACAGTCATCGGGGTCAAAAATCCCCAGTAATCCTTCTGCGGATCATAGCAGAGAAAAAATTCCCCTGAAAAAGAGAGGAAAAATAAAACATAACTTACGCTTTATTTCCATAACAGCAATCCTGTAGCTATTAAGTTTTCAGTTATATTCTTCAGTTATATAGCTATATTCACTAACGTCTACAATTTTTTAAAAGCCCTGATCTTAGAACAAAAATCTAACATCATTTGCTTTCTTCAGAGTGCTTAGAAACATTAATAGCGAGAGCAAAAGCTACTTTGGGTTTCTATCCCTGCTGATGAAAACTGAATCTGAAGCATACCACGAACACTGTGGTGGAATACGTATCTCCCAGCTATCATTTACTACTTTTAAACCACGCTTAAGAACTTGGGATAAAACCTTTCAAGATTCCAGCCTTCAAACATCCGAAGTATTTGCTCTGTTCTTTAGTATCTTCACAAAGCGTAACCTACAGACTGGAAAATCTTGGAATTCAGTGCTTGAAAGTTGTTAAATCTGAGCAAATAATGTATCTTGTACTACAGACTTTGAAGCTGTTTGTATCACTTGGCTAGGCTACACAGGTTGATTGGGTTTCAAAGGATGCCAGGTGAATACTTGCATGAAGCTGTGATTCATCATTAGTTTTGTGATTGGACTATGAGGCACCTCTTCTGTTGAGTGCACAGAGCAGCTTATGCAGACTGTAGATAGCAGAAATTCAGACGATTGAAAGCCCATGCTCTGCAAACTTGGTAAGAAGAACATGGATAAAAATTACCTTGCCTTTTATGAAGCTTTGGGGGAACAAAGGGCTACAGTTCGCCAAATATTAGTGTAATTCAACTTCATTTATATTTCAGACGGATATTTTAAAGAATTTTAACCATGCTGCAGTCTAACCAAGTGCTTCAAGCGTGACAAAGAATACAGACATAATACAGTAAAAAACAGTGGAATGTAGCTTAAGACATGAAGTCCTACAGATAATGCATTTTTTGATTATTCACTTTTGTTCCACAGTGTGATCTCCTATGACTGATGCCTGGAACCCAATTGGCATTTTAAGACTCATTAATCCTTACTGACTACTTCAAACTTATGAGTTTCCTCCACAAAAATTATTAATAGTTAACTTATTATAGACTACTACAGTGCAATTCAGTCAAGGCTGTCACCTATCACACAAATAGAAAAGTTACTTATTTTCTGCAACACAAATTATTTAATTTGTTGGATGGTGTGATGACGTGGTTTATTTATGCAAGCATGGAGTTGTCATTAAAACCACTGAAGCACCAAACTATTGCAAGTAAGATCTGTAAACAAGATACATTCTTATTCTATAGACCATAATATCTCTATAAAAGTTATCTGCGTTATAGCAGTTCCAATAAACATTTAAAGGATGAACAAATATTCTACATTAAAGATTCCTTGGTGTTCCTCTTTAATGATCTAAAGCAGATCTCTGACTCAACAGATTGAGAAAACTTGTAACAGAATTATTTAGAGCCACAACCAGAATCAGATGTAATATGGAAACAATGAAAGAACACCACAGTCCATAGGTCATGTGGAAGCCCTCCGACCTTACTGAGTGGCAGGAGTGCAATGTCAAGAAATCAGGTTGATTTCTGATAAATTACAGTGAGTTTACAGATCTGGGACCCAAGTTCCTGAAGTCTTTGCACAGAGATGGACGTTAGCAAAATAAAACAAAGACAATTCTCTGCCCAATCTTTCTTTCCACTTCTGAGGAGTCTTACTACAACCTCATACACAGCCTCAGCACTTTTAAGTGTAGAGTGCTACGGGGCTCAAGTACATATAAAATTACACACTTCATGTAAGCTGCACAAATAAAATTAGAAGTTGAATAGGAGTAGAATAAATGATTTGATCCATTCCCATAACGACCCTTTTCAGAGTCCTAAAATATTTCAATTACCAGTCTAAAAGAACTGCAAACATCTTTTCCATCACACTACTTTCACGTGCACGTACATCTTGGCAATAAATCATTGATAACATGCTTGTTTTAATTCTTATTGATTATTCTGAGGTACATCTCAAAAATGGATATCATCACTCCTGGTACTAGAACTTCAGTTAAATCATTTAGGAATCAAAATGCAGTAAGCTTGATCAGGTATCAGAAGATGGGATGGAAAGACTGTACCGTAATTCCTGACCAAAGAAAACAAGCTAATTAGAAAAAGATAAAGCATCTTCCTTATTTAGTTAGCTGACTTCAAAAAGTAGGGTGGGGCAGAGAGGGAAGGCCTACCGTGGCTAATTGATTTTTATGACTCACCAAGAAGAGACACCAGGAATTTTCACAGGTTCAGCTAAATAAAATGCAAAGTACTTTTTCATGACAATAGCTGCTCTTCAACATTAGTGTACTTCACCCCAATAAAGATGTAATACAGAATTTTCACCATACAATTTAATACTGAACTGTTGACTTTGCAGAAATGGCAGTCGTGGCAGAATGTGTCAGTGACACATACCCAGGGCTTGAGAACTCAAGCAGCAGCCTCACTCTTCCTCGCTCAATGCCCTCCCCAACTTTTCTCCCATTCTATTACCCTAGGGCATTGTTTAGATGTCCAGGAAACTTGGGTTTTCTAATGTGCTTCTAAGAAAAGACAGTTGGCTTGAACAACCCCCACTTCCAATCCAACACCATATAGCCAGTCAAACCACCTTACCCTGTAAAACATAGATGTTATCCTTATATTCCACAGCACTATGAAACTCCATTGCTACCGGCATTGGACAGACAGCCGTCCAACAGTTCTCTCGGCTGTCATAACACTCCACAGACTTGAGAGAGTTTCGCCCATCTCCTTCATAAACACGACCACCTATTGCATACAGTTTACCACAGCAATGAACCAATTTGCAGCCTATTCTGGCTCGTAACAAAGGAGCTTTCGGAATCCACCTATTGCCAGAGTGATCGTACATCCAGAAATCACTCTCTGCTCTGTGATCAATGGAGACCTCGCTGCTGCTTGGTCTGTAACCACCCGCAATATAAATATCATTATCAGGAGATACAAGAATTCCAACCTCCCTCAAGTCATTTGGTGGCTTGCATAGTTTAAACACTCTCCCTGTGACCGAATCTAAACAAGGCACTGTTTGCTTCTTTCCTGAGTGTTTGTGGGCAGCATCAAAGCATATGATCATTTCAGAAGCAGTCATTCCAAGCCGTTGTGTATAGCCATTGGCACTATGTTGTCCCTTTTGTACACAGCTTTTGGCCATAGCCTGTGCAAACATGGGAGGGATTTTCTCTAAAAATGTCTCTTCCAACAGAGGCATACGGATGCATTTGGCAAATATTTCTGGAAGGTGCACTTCTCTCTTATTTTGTTCATGCTCAAACCACCTTATAATGCTGTCATAAACATGTTCTTCTTTGTCTACATTTAAGTCATCACTGTCGAGTATACTTATGAGCTGGTCTTTTCTCAACTGAAGAAACTCTTGCTCTTTGGTGACACTCAGAAACTTTTTACGAATGTAGTCTTGTGATCTGTCTTTGAGTTCCTGATGACCATAGTGATCAGCAAAGATAAACACTCCAATGGAGTTCTGTGGGTCCAAATGACTGATCATATATTTAGCACACTGGTCTTGTATGGAAGGGATCTGGAAGATACTAGCTGCAGTGAACAAAGCTTGAACGTTGGCCTCTGTCAGCATTACTCTGGAGGTATATGCATAGTTCAATACTAAATGCATTGACTCTGCTTCAACACCAACTATACGAACTTCTTTCTGGGTACTCTCTGTAAGGCCGCTAGTGAACATAGATCTACAAAAGAAAAATATTTAGCAGTTTATTTGTAGTTACCTTCTAACTACAGATCTAAGAAATATACCATACCGCTAACCCCAACACCTCTGCCCTTCTATGAGCACAAATGCATTTATCAACGATGTTACACTGTTCTGCTTGGGAACCTAAACTTAAGATCAGTTCCAGACTTTAAGTCAAAAATGGCAAGCTAGGATTTCTTCCTTAATTACCCCATTAATTTCATATAAAAATTCATTCATTTTACAAGCAAAGCTCCTGACATAGCCAAGTCATTGCATTCAACTTTCAACATGTTACTCGTGTGCATATTCTAGCATGACAGAACACTTAACTTCAAAAGGAAACAAGTAGCTTAAATATAGCGTTACTGTAAAAAGCTATTTACTAGGTACACTGTAACATTAATAGTTACATGGAATATTAGTAAAACGTGTGCTCTTTTTTGGTCATTAAATGAAAATAATTTGCAATTCCCCTTTTGGTCATTCCTAGAACAAAAGACTACTGTACCTGAAGTAAGGACTGATTGCAGCAAGAACATTTCTATGACAGGAGAATGTTTTCCCGTGATCCACCTCCACTACAATATCTGTCAGTTGTCCTTCATCATACATGGTTTTAAGCTGCTGAAGAATACTGCAAGCGTGGAAGGGGTCCATTCCACTGCTGACTGTGTTTGAAGAAGGAATTCCATTCAGTGTTTGTGAAAACTTACTTGGTTCTACAAAGCAAAATTGAAACCATTTAAAATAAAAAAGCATACACGTGCAGAAAAAAACATTTAATGCAAGTTAATATTCCATATGTTCTTACTGTCATCATCCATTAACAGCAAATCTAACATTCTCAAGGGTGAGTAAATATATAAGGATATATGGGAGTGGTTTGAGTTTTTGTTTTTTTTCTGTCTTTTTTTCCTTCCTCAGTTCACTAACTTTAAGAAAAATACGGAATATTTACATGAATTCTTACTAGATATCTCTTGGGAGGTGTGTTGGAGGGAAGTATCACAATGTTTACTGACCTCTAAAATGGGAAGAACAAAGAATGCAGAAGAGTAGGACTAGCCCACAATCTACATCACCATTTCACAAGTCTGTATGCACGTACTTAACTCCGCACTGAAACAGGAACTGGCTACTAACTTCCACAAATGATGACTAACAGAGTAAGACCACAAAGAAACAGCCTTACAGTAAACATGTAGAGCAACAAACCTAGTAGATAAATTCACATAAATCTGTATATATGGTTACATGTTTTTCTTCACCACTTAAATCCAATTAACATTTAAGACTACCCAGCTGTGAAGGTACTTGCACATCATTGTGAAAACATGCAAAGAGAATACATTTTTAAGTAACATGTGATATGCTTAACAAAGTAAATCCCGAAGTGAAAATTGAGCAATACCTCAAGCACAAATATCTGTTTCGTAAGAGCAACAAGATTTTTGCGCAACACCAAAGGAGAACTCAAAAGAAAAACATTAGGTGGTAAAAGCTGCAAATCAGGTGATGTTGCTGACTGCAACAGAGAATGCCTTCAACAAATTTAGGGCAACACAAAGGGGAATAAAGGACAGCGAAAAACGACTAGGAGATTGAAATTCTAACACATGGCAAAACACAGGAGCTATGGTTTCTCTTACTCAGAATTCAGACACAGCTTTGAGCACTCTCAATTAAATCAGCAGGGATCTGCTGGTCGGGCACACATTTTCCTGGTAGGCTTAAGGCCAAATATTGTCAGTGTCTCTTCAAACTACTGTTAGGAGAAGTCTTCAAAGCACCTTTTTTTTTTTTTTTTTCCCCTCCAAATAAGCTAGTAAATACTGTATTTAAAGATAAAGTCTACAACAGGGTGATTGATCACAGTAACTAAACACCAACATTCAAAAACTAAGCGATCATGGGGAAAGCAGGGAATTCCGACATTTTTCAGAAATAGTGCCAGCCACTAGTGATTCCAAGGCAATAATACCCGGTACATGGATGCCAAGGTTTCCTACCTGGCCAAACCTTAACGTACAGTAACGCAGTGATGTAACTGCCACGGCAGAGGAGTTTCATTTACTTTGTAACACTGAAAAGGTTCAAAACAGCCCCTCCCCGACCCTGCCGGTCACCCGGACAAGGCAGCTTCCAGCACTGATGGAATCAACCAGGAACGCTCTCATCCACGTATTCGTTTTTCTGTTTAATCCGTAACACCATGCACTTCACAGGTCTCACGCAGCCACTCTCACCGCCTCCATCTCCTTATCACAACAAGCACCTTTTCCTTCTACTAATCTTCTTCCCACTCGCACCCCTGCTCTTCCCAGTACCCCCCACCCCCCTGCCCCCCCCCCCCCCCCATGCTGGGAGCAGAGCTGGGGGCAGAGCAGGTCCTTGCAGCTGCAGGCCCCGGGAGCTCCCCCCCCAACCCAGAGCAGGACCTGTCGTGCTCTTCCCCCCCCCTCCCCCGCCCTTCCCTCGGGTATTGCGAATTATGGTGCTCTCCATTCTGGATTCACTCTCGTTTAAAACTGCTGCTAAAGGCCATTGCNAACCCCCCTTTCCGTCCCACCTTCCCCACACCGCACCCCAACCTCGCAGGCCCGGCGTGGCCCACCAGCTCGGACCGCGCTCCCCAGGCCCGAGCAGCCCTCCCCCGTCGCACCAACCTCCTAACGCTGCCATTCTCGGGGCCCCAGCTCCGGCAGCGGGAGAGGGGGGCGGCCCGAGAGGAAACGTCACCTGCGCCGCTTCCTCCGCGCCGCTTCCTCTCCGCTCGCTCCCGCAGAAGCCAACCCCGCTCTCGACACCGCCCAACACGGAGCACGCTGATTGGCGGGCGCCACCGAGGCCTGCCGGGTAATGTAGTGCGGGCGACGTGCGGCGCACGGCCGCGGCCGCGCGGGGAATGCTGGGAGTTGTAGTTCACAGAAAGCGGGGGGGGGGCAGCCCAGGCCCTGTTCGTCGCGTAGCAACGAGGAGGTGGGAACTGAAGGGCGGAGCGGCCATTTTGGGGCCCTCGGGCAGGGTCGTGAGGGCGGAGTGCGGCCGGGAACCGGCTGCCCTTAGAGCACCCCACGGAAATGGCCCTTCTGTATAAATAATGTCCCCGGTCCCTGCTCTGTCAGGCGTTGGCCTGCAGCTCCTGGCACCAATCCCCAGCGCTCGAGGGAGAGCAAAGATGGCACCGAGCAGGCGGGGGCATTGGCTGCCATGCTCCCTGCTGGAAAAGCAAAAGATGGCAGAAAACAAACAAACAAACAAAACCCGACAGTATTTACTGCCTTCCTAATGCCAAAAGGGCAGGGTGGTAATGTGGTTGCAAGCCCCAGATCTTTCCAGACATTTAATCAAGAGCGGTCTACAAGCTCGTCGTGCCAGCAGTCATGTTTTTTTCTTTCTGTAATTGTGACCCTGGCACGCGGCCAGCCATGCCCTGCGCAGAACGCAGCTGGTGACCCCAGCAGACAGACCCCATCTTGTTGCCAATGCCCTTTAACATCACAAGGCACCTTTCTGCCCTGGAGATGAAGCAGCTGACAGTCACCAGCATTTTTTTTTTTTTTTTTTTTTGGTTTTTTTTTTGGTTTTTGGCCATGACTAGCCTCTGGTTTCAGTGTTGATAACTGAGCCATTATCAGCAGCGTGCTGTGGAAGAGGCGTTCGGTGTGGTTTGTTTTTTTTTTTTTTTTTTTTCCGTTGTGAAATGCAGTTAACGAAGGAATTATCAAATATTGTAAGTGTTTTGAAGGCCTGCGTATTTTTTCTATTATAAATCAAAATAGATGTAATGCAACTTTGCAGTACAGCTGTTTGCTCAAGGAAAAATAAATGCAAACAAACCCAAACCAATTTAGATAAGATTTTTTTAAGCAACATTTCCCTTTAACTCTCAGCAACAATGTACCACGGGTATATTACAGTGCTCGGAAGCAAGATGAGTTTAAAAGCAAAAATAGCAGCGCTCAGTGTCATCTGACTGCTTCTTATGTGGTTTTGCTTTCACTTGCAAGGAGTCGCTTTTCCCTAGTTTAGCCATTATCAGTGGTGTCCAGGCTGCCGTCGGTAATAATGCGACACAACACAGGAATGATGGGGGCTCTGATGAAGGAGGTGTGAAAGAAAATAGAACTGCATGTCTGCAAATCGATTCTGCAGTTTTCCAATTTCCCCATTCAGCAGTGGCATGGCCTGTGAAATTGTCCCTAGAAATATAAAACCAGGGGACTCCACTCTTACCTTTTAGCAAATGACATTGCCTAATGCAGTTCATTTCCTTTGGTGTGGACACTGAGGCAGGGCTGGATTAGCGTTCAAAATGCAGAAGCAAAATGGAAAATGTTTTTTAATATAAATACCGCATTGAACTGGTACTTTGGGGTAAAGTATTTCCTGAAATAGCTTACCTTTGTAAGGTTTCTGTGAAGAAAATAAATTGCCATACAAACAGGCTTAGGTGTTCTTTAAGAGGCACTGGTATCAACGCTTTCTCTTACTCTGAAGTCTTTCTCAGGTACAATAAATACACTTTCATCCACTCTCCTCTCTGGAAACCTTCATTAGCACTCCCTAGCACTAAGAAGATTTAGCACAGGGTGGCACACCCATGGGAATCCAGGGACCAGACTTTTTCACCCAGGTCTGCATACTATCTACTGGCTTTCTTGGGTGCAAAATGAGAGTCACGTTGCCTGTGCAAACTACTCCAAAATCTGTGGCAATCACGATGTTAAAGCTAGGTTTTATAAAGAGCACTTGCATTGCACACAAATACTAGCATCGGTGCTTTCAGAAATTACAAGATGCTAAAAGAAAGGGAGTTCCAGCTCCTTTCTGCTGCATCTATTTCTATCTCTCTTCTGTTTTGCCTGGGAAGCAATACAAGCCCAGAATTTGAGCACAGAACTAGAAGTCAGAAAATTGGAATTTTATCTTAGTGCTGACACTAATTTACTGTGTGCTGTTGACCAAATCATTTGATTTCATGGATTTTGGCTTCCCAGAAGACAGTGGGGAGTTTTGAAGCCCTTTATGATATTTTGACGTAAATTTCTTTATCAACATTGTAATAATTTTTTGAAGAATGTTTTTGTTTGGTCCTTTTTAGATCTTCTGTCCAGCAATCCATTAGAACTGATGATATCATTTAAGATTTTGCAAGAATACAAAATGTCCTGAATACTAAGGTACTAGGATGCTTTCATTTATGCTTTAATTCCACGCCTAATTTATCATTCCTGCAGATACCTCTTGAAGGAATACAGATGAAAGCATTTGGAGAAAGTGCTTCCCATTTGATATTCCAAAAATTCAGACATAAAGATTAAATAATATCGACTGAGAAAACGCAGAGTCCAAGTCTGCTTTTTATAAGTGATTAGAAACATTGCCCTCCTTATGAACTCAGAGCTGGCACTGCTTGTTCTGGGATTTTTGCCTTCAGAATAAAGAATGTCTTTGTCACGAGCCCAAGCAAGAAAAGAGGAGAAGGAAAAAGTTTCAAGAGAGAATGAACAAAATATACACTTTTTTTTTTTCAGATAGTTGAGAACTTAGAAGGTACCAGAAAAAAAAAAAAGTTTGAACAATGAAGTTATTGAAAAAGTTTCCCTTCTTCATTACATCTACAGAACAAATTAATTAGAATGTTTTGGTTCATCTACCTTCAATGAAGGGTCCAAGAAAACATCACATCTTCAGCAAATTTTGGTTTGGGTCATCTGATGTGTTAGTGCTGCACAACAGGTGGTGCAGAAAGCAGTTTCGGAGGATCTAGTTACTGATATAAAACATCAGATAAGATTTTTCTTTTTTTTCTCCTGGAGGAAAAATGAAGACAATAAATGTAACTAGACCAAAATTTAAAGGAAAACATGAATTCAATCAGCTTTTTTAAAAAACAGCTTTAATTCATATTAACATTTCCATTTTGTAGGCCATGTTTAGTTTCAATTTGTAGGAAGGCAATGCAGCACCCTTCTTGCCTTTTTTTTTTTTTTTTTTTTTGGCCCTCTCCTGCATGGTGCTTTTCACTGTAAGGTGGGAGCTATCGTGAGAGTAAGGACCAGCCTCCCCCCCCACACACAACATACCCCAAATAAGGGGAACCAGGATTGGCAAAAGCTTGGCAAGACTTTCAGAGCAACATTTTGAAGATCCTTTTTTTTTCATGAATCTTCCCTTAAAAATAATAATAAAAAAAAGCCAACTCCCAGCAAAATTGTTTAACTATAGAATTTAAACACAATACTAGTAGAAATGAATAATATTACTTGCCTTCTTCAAATTATGCCAACTCTAACATTGACAATTGCTTAGCTATTTGTACGAGTTAATTTGTGCCGTGAATCTGTGAGAAGTAATACACCTGATACAACTGCACTCTGAAAAACCTTCATATTTTAATTGGAAAAATCTCGATATTCACTGAGGAACAATCTAACCTTGGAAAACAATCTTTTCCCAATTTGTCTTTAATGCATAAAACACTGCTCATTTTCTGCAGCTCTGTCACCAAGGGGCACATTAATTTAGTTGCACAATAATTTAATACATCGATACATTGATTGAAGCAGAGAGTTTTTATTTAGCAGTTCCAAGAAATAACACATTTCTTGCAAAATCTTTAAAAAGACACTTCTTGCTGCAGTTTAAGTAGGGGGAATCGCAGATCATTAGGGGAAGTTGCCCTTCAAAGCCAATTGATCGTTCCATACTGAGCACAGTGGGCATTACATCAGAACAGAGTGAAGACTGGCAGGAGGCAATTAATGGGGCAGATACTGGAGTGTCTTTTCTGATTACCCCATACTGTACAGTGGATTTGGCCTCGCTGAGACAGGCTGGTAGAAACAAGAACCCTAATGAGATATGGCTCTGCTAATGTCAAGAAGTGCCACTTCCTAGCAGCAGGAGCAACTTTATTGAAACCATCTGTTGTTTTGGAAGATGCATATGCGCACACACACACATTTCCTCCTCCCAGAGTGTTTAACCTTTCTTTTAAGGCTGACTGAAATCGTACAGCTAATCCCTCCTTAATCTCAGAATGACAGGCCCTACTGTTTTCAGCAAGTCCCAGCAGCTACTGAAAACCTGGATGACTGGTGGTGTTTAAATGACGTGACAGTGATGCATTCTGGAACAGTCACTTTGGAACAGAGTACCCATTCATCCACTGTCATCACAGCTTTGCGAGGCTTGGGTACCTGCACAGAGATGAGAAATTTGTACTGCACTGGATCTGCTCAGCACAGGTGACAGGAAGGAGATTCATTGAGTTTGATCCCAGTGAGACCTCATTCTCAGCAGTGGTAACCCAACAGCAGTTTTAAAGGAAATAGCCTTGGTTGGGTTACAGCAGACTCAGAATATGAGTTCTGGTCCAATTTGTCTATTCTCTAAGCATATTTCTGTGATGTTCCCTCCCTAACACTGCCAAGACCCCTGAGCTTCTGGCAGCTGTGCTACATGGGCAAGCTTTAAAGCTCCAGCTGCAAGCAGAAAGAGTGGCTCAGATCCGACAGGCCCTTGCAACTGTAGCAGAGGTGGCAGCAGAGAAGGAATGACTTCTTGCTGCTTCTTGTATCCACTATCCACTTTTGCCGCTCTGTGTGTGCTTGTTATAAAGCCCTTCAATTGGTGGGGGAGCAGCCTCCAAAAAAACTGTTCATTGATGGCCTGGCCAGCTCCAACAATTAAGAGATGGCTCTATAATATAATAATACTAATGTTAACAATCCAGCTGCCAGTCAGGATGCAACTCAGCTGCAAGAAAGGTGCAGATGCTCCCCAAAGAGTGCAAATGGTTAGTTTTTGCTCTCTGCTCTCTCTAAACTGCCTTTTGGAACAAGCAGAGAAGATGGAGCAAATTAGTTTTCCTTCCCAACTAGGAGAGCTGGCATAGCTGCAACCACACTTGTTTGTTCTAAGGGGAAATACAATAAACTCAAATCACTCAAAGCCATCCTATATCCCTGAGCCATTCTGAAGTTATCACTCAAAGCTGCTTTGTTTTCTACTTCTTTCTCTCTACAGTAGTTTTTTTTCTATGTAAAAAAGAGCTAGAATATGGAAAAGACAATCTCTGGAGCCACAGCTGGAAGGAACATCTCTCTCTCCATCATACTTTCAACCTGAAGAACACAGGTAGCTTAATATACTGGAGTAGTTTTTTTTTAATCACTTCAGAAGCCTACTTGGTTTTGTTGTTGTTGTTTATTTGTTACTATTAAATAAAACAAAAAACCTATTACTACTGAGGTAGTTCGGTTTTACAGACTCAGCCACTGAATTGGGAAAGGTAACTAACAAACAGCTCCAGGGTAATAGGGAGGTTTGGGTTTTTTGTTTGTTTTTAAATAAAATCCCCTGTATTTCTTTAATAGAGAAGAATGCTCAGTGTGACAGCTTTCATGAAGAAATCAGTTTAATATGTTATATTAGCTTTTCTAAATAACATGCTGTGATACAGATGTCTCATTACCTGCCATTATCTTACTTGGCTCATCCAAGTTCAGTTGCATAATTTATATTGTGTGGATTCAATTTGGAATATTTGACTGTTTATGAAAACTTCAGTTTACATTTTTCTTGGCACTGGCTATTTTTATTTTCTGTTTATGGCTTTAGATCTTTTTCTTATCGTAGTCAATAGCTTTATTATTGAATGGAACTAGGATGAGGTCCAGGCAGCATGCCTGGTCTGGTATTGACTGCAGAAGTGTGTTTAATGTCTATGTATTAAGAATGAAATGCTATTGCCTCTGAAATCTCTGTGCAACAGAATAAATCAGTTGGAAGAGGGGATTCCTAGATGCAGCCTACAAATACACTTAGAAATATAAAAGGAAGGTGACTCATTCTGGAATTTAAAACAGTCAGGTGGACAACAGGGTTTTCCACTGTCTCATCACCCCCCTCCCACAATAGTCAGGTTTTTCTCACTGTAGCCTTACCTAGCAAAAAAAGAGTCTACAGTCAGATTGCAGTTGCATGAATCCAGGGTGCTCAAATCTTCTACGACTTTAACCCGGCCCAAGGAGATACCTGCAGCAGTAGCACTGCAGTGGTGCCAGCTGCAATACAGAGCTGCCACCAGATACAGCTCCAGAAGCTTCAGTGGTCAAGGTTGGGTCTCAGGGCTAGGGGAACTTCAGCCATAGCTCAGCTGTCCCCACACACCCTGCCAATGCACCTCTGAAACAGCAGATGAGCCCTTCCAAACTGTTCTTTTCAGGGTCATTATTTCACCTCTAAAGTCTCTCTTGATGATATATGGAAAATAATTGCCAGTTTGAAAGGCCATTTTTGAGAACTGCCTTTTTTGAAATCCTGACATATGGTACAGCCTTAAAGCCTGGAACTGTGTTCCTTGTACAAAAGGCCTTGGACTCTCTCTGTGCAGACCACTTTCATATCCTCTTGGATTGAACACTTTCATATCCTTTAAGCTCATATATTTCATGGTAATAAGCTGTGGGATTTAACTGCACTCTGACAACATGCCTACTCTTCTACCTAACAGAATAAAGAAGAGCTTTCCTAGTGAAAGTAGTTAAGATAAAATGGTTCGTGGTACTTGCAGCTAGCAGGGCATTCACTTTTTGTTACTTGGGAGGAGGGCTTCCAAGATTTCAAAGCTAACTATTAAGGAATTACACTGATTATTACCATATCTCGACTACAGAACTTTCCTAGACTTGTTTGATAGAAAGATAAAAAGCTGACATATAAAGGTAAGTAGAGATCCCTATGTAGATACCTGCATTATCCTGCAATAACATCTATTCACATTCAAAGTCTTAATTCTTTTGCTCTGTTATGTTAATCTGAGAACTACCACCCAAGGCCGCATTGCAGTTGGAAGCCAGGATTCTTATTTGTCAGGCTCAGATGGGATCATGCTGTGCTGCAGCCTACGTGTTGCCAGCCAGAATGCAAGTCTAACACGGCTGTAGGCTTGCCTGGGTCAGCTAGGGCCCTTCACACCTATCAGCAGACTCACCGCTTCCTCCCAAAATCTGGCTTTAAAAGCGTATCTCTGCCTGCTGGGCTATCATGGGCGGTACACTGCTCCTTCTGCCCCACCACACAGGGAGGCAAAGTGGAAGGAGTCCATTCATCGCTTTTTTAGATTTGTCATGCTTGCTTGTCAGATGCATGGTGAACACTCGGAGCCCAGTTTTCACTCCGCAGTATAAATGCTAAAAGAGAAAGTAATTTTAGTGCCACTTCCTTCTTGCAGAGACCATTCTCATTTCTAGCATGCGCTGTGCAGGCTGGATCTCAGGGCAGTCACTCATATTCACCATTCTTTTTATACTTCAATTGAGGGGAAATTAAATTTTTCCTCTTCTTGCCAAAAAATAACAAATGTTCCTCAGTGTCTGATAAGACAGTTAAGCATCATTTTTAGCAGCTAGCATATCTGCTCATTTCAGGTAGGAGACTCAGATCTTTATAAATAAGGATTTTATAAGTTCAGATCTGAATAAAGATTCATCTTTCTGTCATTAAAAAAAATTAAATCCAATTCTACCATAGTCAGTAAGAAATGTCCCTTTGACTCCAAGGGAATGCTGGGAGAGAATTCATGAAGGGCCAGGCGCTTCTGCACTGAACAGGGGAGATAAAATGTGGGGGCAGAACTTAATTACTCCAGTGACAGAAATACCAACACCTGGGGAAGCAGCAGCATACATTTACTGAGGTTTGTTTTTATCTGCTATGGTAATATTGTTTTCTATCATTTATAGGCAGACGGATGATGCTGGCATTACAAGTTTTCAATAAAGAGTCGTGAACCAAGGCATGCACACATTATACATGTAACAGACATGATGTAAGTATATTTAAGACACACTGTTGTACATACTTTCTATTTGCCTCCAGCATACAGGCATTTGTCTAAGCAGAGATGGACCTGAGATAGATAGAACACATGCTTAAGCACAGTGCACCTGTTTCTTTCAGCATACAAAAGCTCTACCTCTCAGACAGAGGCCAGGCTTAGCTCCCTGCCTCATTGTTCTCCTCTAAAGCTGAAGTGTGGATTAGTTCCACTCCCTGAATTCAATGCATAGCTAAGCTTACCTGATACGACTCGAGGACAGCTACTCAGCAGGGAGGTTTGAAACCTAATAGTGGAACAGGAACAGAGAAACTCCCCAGCTAATACAGTGCACCAGCGTGTGAAAGCTGGAGCTGTCATTCCAGCAACACGTCAGCGTGAGCTGTGGACTGGTTCTTGGCAACTGTGTACAACAGAAAGAGCTGCAGTTCCAAGAGAAGAGGAACAAACAGTATCACGAGAAGGAAAAAAGGTAAATCAATGCCGTTATTTTGGAAAATTAGCTTGATTGGAAAGTTTATATTGCAAAGTTTGGGATTTAGCAGTCTTTCAAAACCTTGTTCTGTTTTTCCAGAAGAAGCCTGGTTTTGATTCTTAAATGTAATAGAATAAGGGGAGGAATAGCAATAACAAAAGTGAGATAAGGGCAGCAGGAAGCTGTGAATGCCACATAGCAATGCTCTGCACTCAAGCAGCTGTGGCCACGTATTGACTTCTGTCACCTCTGTCCTCTGCCAGAGATCACCTGGTGTGTCAGAGGAGGGTTTGCAAAGAAAAGGCATTGAAAAATGGAACAACTGAGCAGGAGTGCCTGCAGAGATGGGAGGATTTTTTTCCTACAGCAGTGATCTCACTCCAGTCTCTCTTCCACCAACTAAGCCCACAGAGCTCTCTGCACACATGGATGTTAGTGTTAAATCTGTCAGCACAGCAACCCAAACATCCTCCCTTTCAGGAAGATGCTCTTGCCCACAGGCCTTGGCTGCTGCATGCCAATGATTTTAGTTCACTCAGACAGAAGAGGCTGCTGCAGATCCCCAGAGAACCATGTTATCTATGCAGTACCATCCTGGACAGAAGGAGCTCCCAAGCTGCTGTCAGCCACCTGCCTCTTACTGGCATCCCATCGGCTGCAGGAGTTGGAGGTGACACTCCAGAGAATATCTGTATTTTGCCTTGCCTCTGAAGAGCCTGAAGAATCTTTTCCCTTCACTGGGCTTACTTTTTGGTGGCACTAGATTGATCTACTCAACAGTTCCTGTATTAATGTCCCACCATGCTTTCAGAGATGGTGACTGTGCCGACACACATCCTCCAGACATTCTCATCAGCTTTGCTTGCAGATCTCTGTGCTCAGTAACCAGGGCCAGCACTGACTGCTGGCAAATGACCTTATCTGAACCTCTTCAAAAGATCATTATCTCCAAGTGCCTCTTGGCACTGCTTCCTGCAGGACACTGGCTCTGTCATTAGGTTTTGCAGCAGCTCCTTAGCCAACAGCCATAATTCTGCTCTGTTTGGGATGGCACTGTCCACATTGACTGGGATTTACTGCTTCTGTTCAGACAGAACAAAACGTTTCCTCACAACAGGTTGAAATATCAAACGCCAGTGGGGTGACCTGCGTATTTGGCTTTCAGCAGCTCTCAGAGCACTGACCTGGATGCAACAAGCCACGTAAAGACCACAAATCAGAACCTGTAGCAACAAGCAAGACATGTATTTGAACAAATTGAAACAAGCGAAAACCTAACAACCAAACACACGAAAACCTACACTTCCCTGCCAGCCCACTTCACAACAGGGCGGGCTGACAGGCTCAAAATGGCACCAACTTCCCAAGAGGAACTTGTGGTCCTGTTAAAATTCAAACAGAAATATGTTGGTTTTGGTAGACTGCATTCTAAGAGATACCATGAGTTACATTTGAGGGTAGATGCTGTCTTTTGTAATATTTTTAAGGAAGCTTACATACCCATATACACACCACTGGATTCCAAAGTATAGCTTGACGTATATATGTTATATGTATATAATACATGTATGTATTTCCCTTCAGAAACTTTGCCTGGCTAATATACCTGGTCTCTGCTCATCACAACAATTCTACTATTTGATAGTCTCCACTTTTATTCAGTATTTTGTATCATTAATGCAATTCTTCACTTTTAATCTTTGAGATTTTAAGAAAAAATACAATAAACAAAACACACATAACATTTGCTGCTTTGCATTACCCCAGAATGGAAGCAGAGCAAAGGAAGCCCAAGTCCTGCATCTTCTGAGGTTAGCATTGCCCTCTCACTCTGCTCCAAGCCAGATCTTCAGCTTTTACCACCATCCTGTTGATTCTGAGGCTATTTCATATCTGCAGCTGTGCAATACAGCATCACTAGAGAGCCATAACAGAGCTCTGCTGTTTTACACTGCTGGAGCATCCCATCCTAAAGACAGAGCTCAGAAACACTCCAGCAGGTAATGAACACAGTCCCATTTCTAACCAGCAATATTCGTTTCAAAGCCAGGATCTTTGAAACTCCCTGTGCTGCCACGCATTACCTGCCAAACCCCACACTTGCAGACTGGAACAACACCAGAAGAGCTTATTAGAGCTAGTCGGTAAATAACATGGGATGAAAACAAATTTGGTAGTAAAAGGACCCTTGAGAAATTAGGGAGAAAGCTCTATAGCCTTTCAACTTATTCGTGATTTACTAGAAAGCTGTATAATATAGCGAGCTTGAGAACTAGCTAACATGCTTCTAAGGCCAAAATATCCCAATTTGAATAGCTAAGTTGTATACTGAAAGCCTGAGGAACTGTTTAAAGTAAGCTAAGAAGAAAGCCAACATTCTCCCTTCCCCCCCAGCTCCAAAACTTCAATTGAAAAAAGCAACAAAAATGCTAATCTTCTGTGGTTAAGCAGAAAGGCTTAAAAAGTGTCTAACAAACACTATGAATTATTCAGGGACAAGGTTACTGCTATTCTACACACATCGCTTCATAATGCGAGTTCCAAGCCACAGAAGAAAAATCATTTCTGTGAATGCTACTGTGATAAAATAAATTCAGATGAACTCCTTTAATTGCAGCAACATAATATATCCTTTCTGCATCTGTAAAGATCTGTAACTTTAAATTTGGAGGGCCCGATCCCAATCTAAATTAAACAGGTTTTATATACAACAAAACTCAAGCAGGACAAGTATTCCTTTACTACATCTAGTTGAAGTCAGAAACAGCCCCATTTTTTTTCAAACTAATATTGGCCAACCATCTGGGAGTGCTTCAGAATCATGAGCTAACTTAAAGCTTCCATGGTTGCAATCATCACCACCTTCCACAAATTCGGAAGAAACCTTGTCTCCTTGCAGGCTGAAATTTACCCCAATTGCTTTCTGTACTGCTGCTGAAGATGGTCAGGTTGGAGTAAACTTGCTCAGTGCCTGGCCGTGCTATCGAAGTGCTCCAATAGCAGAATATCAATGGACAGGCCAGCCAGTGGCCCTGCTAAACCGGGGATCTAGACAAGCAATAGCTCTGGGGGCTGCAAGGCAGGCAGAGCAGGCTGGGTGCAGTGCCTGGACAGGAGATTCCAGCAGCACCACAAGCAGCATGTGATGCACTTGTCACAGCCACCACAGGTCATCAGAGTCCTGGGAAAGCTTGAAAATGTATATCACATGCGTATACATGACACATATCTTTAGTAAGAAAAGGGAAAGAGGAACAAGCAGGCTTGTGGCCGTCCAGAGAGCCCATTTCAGAGCTGAGTAACCAGAACCACTGCCCACATCAGAGACCACAGAAGGGAAGCTGTGAGTTAAGCTCGCTGTGCATAGCTGGAACAAGGAAAGGCGCATGCAGCCTCCACAAGCCTACCAGTGACCCAGCTTCCCGCCTGGACTCTTGCTGAGAGATGCTCACATGCCTTTGGCTCCCCTATATCTTATTTTGTCACTCACCTGGAGGTCCCGTTCTGCTCTTCTCAGAAGGCTTTGGACTGTGCACTGCTCCACAGAGCTCCCTGAAGAAGCATGCACAGCCACGTTTGGGGAACCAGTATCAGGGACTCATTAAGAGCAATGTTGTTAACTGCACAGCTGTGTGCAGTGATTTGTTTTCTGTCAGTGCGTTTTGGGAGGGGCTGGAAAGTAGGAAAACAGAGAGAAGCTCGGTTACAAAAATCCAAAGGTAAAGCTCCCAATTAAACACATAGCAGTCAAGTTAAAATTATAGGTGACAATTACTGTAACTTGATTAGGCACAATAGCAAATTCGCTTCCCTAAATCACTTTCACAACTCTCCTAGGAGGTCTGAAAGATGTAGTATATGAGGTTCATTTAATTTCTAATGTAGTAATTATCACTACTGAATAAAAAAAAAAAATAGCAGTGACAGACCCAGGAAATAAATTTAGCACTTGAGGTTTTAATAAAATTTTTATGTGCAACCCCGTTGGTTAGAAATTGTTTAATCAATCTTATCTGGTTCACAGCCTTTCTGCTGAGCTTTTGCTTCATGTTATTACAAGGCAATATGCTGCAGACCCTTCTTAGCATCCCAAGTTGCAAAGCCTGAACGCTATTGCTATCCAGAGCCACTGCAAGCTTCTGTTGGAGATGCAAACACCCACAGTCCTGTTCATGTGCTGCCTGTTGTTTTCAGGTTGCACAGAAGTGTAACACTTCCAAAGGGATCCATCCCAGCCTGTCCTGGGCTCATCCCAGCTGCGATGGGCAAACCCAAAGGGCAGAGCTGTGCTTTGCACAGGGGCAGTGGAGGAATGTGAAGAAACTGAGTCCATGATCCACTGTTATTGGCGTTTCTGAGATTTTCCCGATACAGGAGGTTCTGTTTAAATTCTGGGCTTGTCCGAGCTCCTGGGTACAAATAGAGCTGAACCCAGACCTGTCCTGCTGTTTGCTGGGTCGCTGCCCTATCTATGTGAGTGAAGCCAAAAGGATTTATTTCTGGTTGCTCTTGTTCCTTGCAGTGCTCTCTGCCCAAATGCACACAGCGATCAATCACTCTTGTGTTTTGAGTTTGCTTTTCTGTTGGCAGTTAGGGCACTAATAATTTCTGGAGTGACACAGGGGTGAACAGGTAAATGGATAGCCCCTAAATCAATATAGAAATCGATAAATATTGGAGTGTTATCATAAACAAAACTTATTCAGGAGGTTAAAGCACTACAATGCAGTAATAGTGAAATGAGAATGTTAATGTAATGTTCAAGTAACCAGTATTTCCACTGATGCATGTTGGTACAGTTCATAACCTGTCTTGAAAGTCTTCTGCAAGACCCCGTGTTCTCCGCCTTCAAAGGAGTTTTGCTAGGTGAGTGCTTCTCCAAAAGCCCGGCCTAAGACATGGGTTTTCTCTTTCGCCTTGAAATGTTGGAGTCCGTGTGTCATTTTGATGCACGGAACAACTTCAGCGTATCACTACTCTGCGCAGTGATGTTCTGGCAGCCCATACGGGCAGGATGCAGGATGCTGAGCGAGCCCCAGCGCAGGGAGGGCAGAAGGGAAGCCGGCCTCGGATAGCCGGCCGTGGAGAAATACTCGCCCTCCTCTTGGCTGGGAGCTGCTGGGATCCGAAGGCCACTGCTGCCATCTGGTGTCACTGTCACCCGCCTGGCAGGAGAGCGGGCTGCGGGGTGTGCAGCCGCTGGGGGAGCCAGGAAGGACAGAGTCCTTCTGGCGAAGCGTGGCCAACATCCGCGTCGCGTCCTGCTCCGAGCTTCCAACCCGCTTTTCTCCCTTTGCCTCCGGGCTGCAGCAGCCCTACGTTACCTATTCGAGGCAGCATTTGGGGGCTGAGCAGGGAACTGGGCAGGGACACCCAGCACCGGGTGCTGCTCCACTCCCCGCGGGCTGCCACACAGCTTGGTCGCTTTGGATCTTGCCAGGTGACATTGGTGAGGTGACCATCTCACGCTATTTCATTTGACTGCGATGCGTAACTGCGCATATTTAAATCAATTTAACTGTAAAACAAAATAAATTGCAGCGATCTAGGGGGAAAAAAAAAAAAAAACCTCCTTTGCATTTGCCACCAGCATGAGAATTTGCAGGGCTGTGGCACATGCATTTCTCCGTGGGCATAACCCCTTGTGCACCAGCACGTACCCTGGTGGAGGACCAGGTTCTGGTAGCACCAGGGACACGCTGGCTGATGGCATCACTCATCCCACTGGGTGAGCCAGCCAGGCTGGTGGGTGATGCCCTCCTGATTTATGGGAAGAGTTTCTGGTACTTCAAGGAGTGATTTATTTCAAAGAGATCAGTGGCAATGAGATGTTGTGCCTCTTGTCACTGTGAAGGACATCTCTCTCAGCATGGGCCGTTACTGGATGCTGCAAGACCTGGGTGACCTCCCAAGAGAAGATGGTGCACAGCCTCCTATTCCCTCAGGAGACAATTATACTCGTCAGATAATCCAGCCTGCAAACCCAGGTGCAAATCTTAAATGTTGCCAACAGAGGGACTCACTCATCCCAGTTCTTTTTGCTGTCTCTGAGGATGATAAATGGGAGTTAGCACTCCTCACAGCACCGGGGCAGGATGAGCCAGCAGCGCTCACTCCTCTGCTGAGCCCCAACTCTTCTGGGTCCATCCAAGCCAGGGAATCCCCAGAATAAATGCAGTGTTTTCCCAGACCTTCCATTTGCTGCAATTCCTGTCCTTTAGGCGCTGCCCCATAAAGAAAGATCCGCAAGTTAAGCATGAAATAAAGCCAGCAGCAAGGGAATAATTGTTATTTGATCAGCTCCCGGGGTATCAAATAGCAGTAAATTGAGCTTCAGTTAATAAGCAGACAATTTTCAGTGTCATACTGCTACATTTTCAAAGCTAATTTAACTATTCCATTAAAAAATGAAAACATATTCAAATTAAAACACCCATAAGATATGAAAGAGGGGAGGGGAAAAGCCTCATTGGAGAGAGGACTTGAAATGCATCAGTAATTTCCCATCAGGCTGCAGTTCCCTTAACTGACCATGACAGTCAAAGATGAAATAGAAATTTCTATATCAAACAGGAACACAAAGGAGAGCTGACCTTTGATCAAATGTCTGTTTGTAGTTTTGACAAGGAAATTTGCATTAGAAGAATTTATGCTGGACACCTACATGAGAAGTTAACTCCCAGCATGTAAAGGAAGGGAGAGGTCAAACCATCCTTAAGCACTGTCAGATGAAAGCCGGCTCTCCTCGCCGTGGATGTTCCGAGCCATCTGGGCTCACTTCCTAATGCCCAATGCTGTGGGTTTCACAATGGGATTTTTCAAAGCAGTATTTATTTGGGGGTGGGAAAACCTATTTCAAGCAAACAAAGGCATTCTCACACAAAGAAAAGACGCTTTTAGTACAGCAGCAGAAGGCACAGAAAA
This sequence comes from Numida meleagris, assembly GCF_002078875.1. NCBI lineage: Eukaryota > Metazoa > Chordata > Aves > Galliformes > Numididae > Numida > Numida meleagris. The sequence goes on along the minus strand of NC_034419.1, from coordinate 14,599,170 downwards.
GAAAACACACCAATTGCTTTTTAATATTGAGTTGTAGGCTTGGCTGATCTTCCTTTAGTATTTCCAAGGCTGCCCTGTTTCACTATGGGCCTGATTTTGCAGTCTTTACTTCACTCCTCCATTTTCCCCAGCAAAGACTGCAGGTTAGGGATGGATTTTTGTTGCTTCCAGGTCTTCCTGGAACCACTATGTGGTGGCTCGTTGTTGCCATGATCCCTCTTCCAGTTGTGTGCTCTGCTCCACTTGCAATCACAGATGTGGATGATTCAGTTTGTGAATTGAAGATGACCCTGAAGACCTGCAGCATTTCCCCAAGGGCTGCCACTGCCTGTGTTGCCCTATACCTGGAAGCAATACCCTGGCTGTGACTGGTGGTACCCCTTCCCGCAGGTACTTGTGTGCATGGTTCAGCCCTGACAAGCATCCCAGGCCGGCCAGGAGAGGTCAGTGAGCACACACACAGTCTACACTCTCCAAATCTGGCAATAAAATGAATGTGTTTAATGAAAATAAGCATCTGGCAGGTTGAGTCTGTAGAGATGGCAGGCATTGCCCTCTGGCACTGGAGTCAGGGCAAGATGCCCTTTTGGGGATGGCCTGATGTAGGGGAGCTGGCAGCGGATCAGAGCCCAGCAAGTCCTCCAGGTGTGCTCCTAGGACTAGCTCCAGCCTGTCCTGCTGACGCTGATTGTCCTCCAAGATACAAATTTCCTGCTAGGGCTGCCAGCAGTGGGGCTTCTGGCTGAGGCTAAGCTCTCCACCAGGTTTTCCAGGTGGCCTTGAAGAGAAAAGCACTGAACAGTTGGGGATGTTTGGGTGGCAGGTGATACACCTCCAGCTGACATGTTTTCCATTGGGCAGTCTTTCAACTTCCTCCTCACCTCCCAGTTAATTGATTTGCAAGAGCCTCAGCATCCCATGATGTGCAATGGGAACAGTGGCTGCAGGGGGACATGGGGACACCGGGAGATTGCCCTCCATAGAGGGTGGGGGAGGCGAAGAGAAACTGGGCTGGAGTTTTATAGCTACAGCTCAGGAGCCAAGATTCCTCTGCTACATCTATTCCTTGGAGGCCCCAGTATCATTCCTGGTTCAGTTAACTGTATGGTTTTTGAGGAGTCTCCATGAGCCTAACCCACCTATCACAGTGTGCTGCTTATTTCAGATATTCCTGTTCTTGCAATTTCCTCTCACTGTGGTTTGAGTTTTAGTTTTGAGTTTCTTCTTTTGCTTAGTATGGGTCTTGTCCCAAGTCCTTCAGAATTGTATAAGACTTTTACTAAGCTTCAGTCTGAATCAAGCATCTGAGTCAGTCATCAGCACAGCACTGTCAGCACAGAGCCCTTCTTCCCATGTGGGGCCCTTAATAGAACAGGGTTACAAATACCATAGAATCAGAGAATGGCTTGGGTTGAAAGGGACCTTAAAGCTGATCCAGTTCCCACCCCCTGCTGTGGGCTGGTTGCCACTCACTAGACCAGGCTACCCAGGGTCCCATCCAGTCTGGCCTTCAGAACCTCTAGGGACAGGGCATCCACATGTTGCCCTCTTCCAAGTATTTAGGTGATAGATAGATAGATAGATAGATAGATAGATAGATAGATAGATAGATAGATAGATAGACAGACAGATAGATAGATAGACAGACAGACAGACAGAATCATTAAGGTTGGAAAAGACCACTAAGATCATGTACTCCATCAACCCATCCCTACCATTTCCACTAAACCATGTCCTCATCCTGGGGACTGTCAGAATTATAAATTCCTGTTTAGGAAGTTGAAGTGAACAGTGCCTGGAAACAGTCTGCATTCAGCCAAGTGAATGCTTTCCAGAAAGCCCAGGGCTGAGTCAGTGACTGCTGGAAATCACCTTTTATTACTATGGAAGAGTCTCCATCTGCTCCTGCAGACATGGACATACCCAAGGATGAAGGAAACCACGTCCTGAGCACCCCAGATAGCTGCAGTTGGTTCCCTACTGTTAGCAAAGAGAGAAACTTGGGGCTGAGAAATGACTGCAGTGCTTGGAAGGCAAAGTCCAAGTTTAATGGCTAGAGCTTGTCCATGATAAATGCATTTCCACCCTGGTTCCTGACTGTGAGCTAAGAGCAGCCAAAAACAGCTGATGAATTATTACTTGCTGGCCTCTGTGACCAAAGATCTTGCTGTTGAAGGAAAGCAAAACCATCTGGAGCAGTGGGCTGGGAAGGGTAAGGCTACCCAGGGCTAGCACAGCTTTCTGTGAAAGAAACCATATAAAACTACAGGAAGAGAAAAAAAATGTTCTGCTTTAAAAAAATAAAATAAAACTGACCAAGCCGTGTTTAGGACCTGCAGTGCTTCCCCTAACATGCAGGTGCCTCAGGGCAATGGGCGATGTCACAAATGAGAGAGGGTGCTGGCCACAGCAGTTGCCCTCGCTGGAGGTCCCTGCAAAGCTGTGTTATGTCGCTGTTAATTAGGGAGCGAGATGCCAAGTCATAAAAATCCAGATGTTCAAATAATACACATATGCATCGTCTCAGCCACTAACATTTCACAAAGCAAGGCACTTCTGTCAAGAGCAGCTGATCTGGAATCAAAGCGCGCATTGCTCGGACAACTTGTACTCAAGTTAAAAAGCAAAGCCACTCAACCACCAGATTACAGCTAAGGAGAGGCAACTGCCACTGCTGTAAATGCAACGGTAGGGGCTCGTGCAAACACAAAGCCATCAGTGCTCAGGGTGGGGACAGAAAGATGTGCCCATGGTATTTCATGTGCAGCCTTCTACTCTAGTGGAAGCTCATCATAGATCCCTGCAGTGCTGGGAAGGAGCACGGTGAGTGCACAGAGGAGGAGGGAGAGCAGAGCCAAGGCAGCGTTGGATCCACTTTCATGTCCTGCCAGCACTGTCCCTCCCAGTCTCTGCTCCCTCTGAGGACAGGGCAGTGGGGTCAAGGTTCCTCCCCATGCTTGGTCCATCCCTGGAGGAAGGACTGGAGCTCAGCACTCCTTGGCAGGGCTGTGAGCCTGCGGGTACAGCTTGTCCTCAGTCCTGTGACCACCGCAAGCATTTTGTTTCATCCCCTGGATTGTCACTGGCTGTATGAGCTCTTTCCTTGCACAATTAGGAAGGCAGCCAGAGACTATCATCATGCAGGAGGTGTTCCAAGTAACCTCAAATGTAAAAGATTTCCAGCACACACGCCCATAAACACCAGTTGGGAAGATCTTCACTTTTCCAGAAACATTTAAGGACACACTTAAGCCTCAGCTCTCCTGCAAGAGGCTGTGCTCCCAGAACAGAAAATGGAAAAGTGCCACTTGCTCATGTATGGCACTTTCAGAATTGTTGTTCTATTTCACCTTTATAGAATCATAGAATCATTAAGGTCAGAAAAGACCTTTAAAATCTTCTAGTCCAACCATCAATCTTACACCAACCCAAAGCAGCCACAGGTATCATACAGGTCAGCTGGAAAGGAGAGAACGCATTCCCAAAGAAGAATCCAAGCTGACACGTTTTGCAGGAAAAGCTGGCACTTTCCTTGTGCTTCATTTTGCAAGATGTGGGTTCACCTGCAGGAGCCCAGAAAGCTGAATCCCTGCCAGAAGAATAATCTGGTAAACTTCATAATGAATATTTCTGCAACACAAAGTCTCTTTGTGGATTTAAATTAATCTAAAACACATTCATTAATTCATAGCTAAGAATTGAATTATATTTTGCTTCTGACCTCCATGTTGTTTGTCTGTAACTAGATTTCCCCTAAAAGGCAGCAGCGCTATTTAATCATAGTGCCAACCTTTGGATCTACTTCAGCAGCAATTACCCTGAGCTTTGACTTTGATATAATTTATAGTTCAGAACACATCATAAATAACTCTTTCTTCTCCTTTCAGTACAGCTGTGTGAATGTGTGCAAACTCACGGAAATATGAATTGCTGCCTATTTATCCCATTCAGGCTGCGTGCATGAGTGATGTTGCCCTGGCCATGTGGCCCTGCCCACCCCAGTCTGCCCAGCGGGGATGTTTTGATGTCCTCATAGTGTGAGGTGTAATCCCCAGTGCACTTTGGAGCAGCTCTGTGCCTCCCCTGGATGGGGATAAGGCTGTGCTCACATGGAGCACAAAGGGATGGAGTTCACTTTGCAATGAGATGCTTCAAACTGGACAATTTGAGTGAGCAGCTGCGAGGTCCAAGACACTTGGCTTTCACAGGTCTGTGACACTCAAAATATGGCTTTTGAGGTGTGAGTTCCCCAGAAAACTAACTCTTATCTTGGCACCTGAAGTGCTCTGAAATATGGAAGTATGGATCGTTCGCAGAATCTGCTTTACAGAGTGACACTCAGCACGTGGGATCAGTGGAGAGCCCCACATTCCTGCGATGAGGGGTGATGGAGAGATCCCAAAGGTGGGCAAGAGTCAGTGCCAGCCATGGTTATTGCAACTTTCTCCAAAAAGGAAGTGCTAACCTCAATAGGCTTGCAATAAATCCGGATGGTGAAGGCATGGCTTTCATGAATTTGGACAAAAATAATGTGTTCACGAAGCCCCAAAGTCCCATTTTGCTGAAAAGTTTGTCACTTCCCATTAAAATCTGCTGGCCAAGTTCCAGCTCTGCCCTTTGCCTGCCCTGGGGTCAGTGGATCCTGACAGAAGCAGCCGCTGCCCAAAGCATGGCCTGAATCCATAAACACCTAAACCTCGAATCTGGGGTCTGTGAAAGGTTGGAAAATTCCCCTGAGCCCTTCCTGTTGCTCAGTGTCCACAAGAGAAGACCTGAAATGTGGGGCCTCAGCAACACTGAGATGCTGAACTCAGTCTGAGCATGGCTCCGTCACTCCATGACTCCACCTGCCCTGCCAACCATGCCTTTGCTGGGCGCCATGGACAAGTCTGCACCCAGCTGTGTGCAGGCTGGCACTGTCCTCGAGAGCTCTTCCCTCTGTCTCTCAGTAGAAAGCCTTTGAGTTACCAACTTACATTTTTTTTCCATCTGATTATTCCTCATCGGGACCCTTATAAGTGAAGTACCATCCAGAGACAGTGGCCATGGCCCATAAATTTAATTACTAATCTTTAATTCATAGGTGGCAGAAACAGTTCTTCAAGCATCTGAGTTAATCAGGCTTTGCTGACAGTGGCAATCAATTGTTCAGCAGTCTACTTTTTGCTTAATTACTGTTGCACTACATTGCATTTTCAAAATGTCAAGCATCCTCTTTTAGAAATGCAATAAATCATTTCTACGCCGTGTGCAAAGCTAAGGTAGGAGACTATTATTCTCTCACACCTGACCTTGGCTACAAGGAGCAGAAATTGATCATTTACTGTAGCAGTGAAATATCATTTGAGAAGTGAGACTTAACTAAGAGCTTCAACCCACTAAAAAGAAAGAGTTACTTTTTGGCCACATAAGGAAGATGCTGACGTGGAGATGTGGTTCTGTTTAATCTCTTCTGTTGATGTTGCACCATCTGCATTGGGGATGAAGTACCAAAGTACCAATTACAACAGGAAACTGCAAAGCACTGTCCATAGACATTCATGCTGTCCCAGGGAGAGATACCCTGATTCTTGTTCTGATATCAAACCAGGATAATTATGTGTCAACCAAAGTCATCTTGGTTTTGGAAAGGATGTTTCAGTGGAGGCAATTTAGCCAGTTGGAGCTTGGAGAGGAGCAAAAAGTTTGTCCAAAGTGAAACTGCATTCATTCAAAGGAACTGAGGCACTTCTCAAAGTATCACTTTTCCAAGGGAGACACCTCTTGCTACCACCAGCCCATCCACCATCGTCCTTGCTGAGGAAAGGGAAGCACTTTCAGCAGCAAGACTGTGCTTAAGTGTGTTGGGAGGGCACATGGATTGGGGCTGGTGTCAGCCAAGATGATATGAAGATAAAAGACATCCTCAGAAGATGCTGCCAGAAATGAGAAGGAAGAGGCTGTGTGGTGAATCATATGGATCAAATTTCCTCTTTCATTGTGTTTTAATAGAAAAGCTTTTCTCCTGCTCCCAAGGGTACTAATGAAAATTTCTTTTAAACCCAGAGGTGGGTTGGTTTTTTGTTGTTGTTGTTTTTTTTTTTTTTTTTGTATTAAACATACATGCATCCAAATGAAAGCGTTTTTCCCTTTAGGAAAGCAGAACTGATTCAAACTGGGAGCCAACAGCAAGCAAATTGTGATTGAGAAGTAGAAATGAGGCAATAAAAAGTTTAGCACTTGCAAGATAATAAAAAGCATTTCTTAAAGGAAAAAAAAAGGAAGGCAAATACAAAATAAGTCCCTAATCTAAATCAACAATTCTATTTTCTGAATTCAGAGTGTATTCAAACTCTGTCTGCATTTATACAAATGGTATTTGTTTCATCAGGAATTCGGCTACACGTGTTGGGAATCACCTGTTGGCTGCAAAGTGCCATTTATGTGTCAGCAAAGTGTGGTGGGTTGTGTGGGCATATCCCAACAGAAGAATGTATGGGCATATCTCAACACAGATCTGTCTGGGCCCATTCCAGCACAGATCTATGCTGGGATGTGCCACAATCTTGCAGGGATTCTGGATGCCACGACGTGGACATGAGGCACCACTGGGAGAGCACATCTTTGCAGATCTACCACCAATCATTCACAATCCCAGCTTTCTCGGTGACTCTCTGGGGGTAACATCCCAGTGCCAACTGGGAGCTTTGCTCTTGCTGCGATAGCACTTTTTCTCTTTAATATTTCCAGCGATGTCCAAAGGCAGAAGCACTAGAGGGCAGTGCCTGCACATCGTGAGGGAAGAGGGACCCGTCTCTGGCCGCCTGCCAGGCAGAGGACACCCGGTTGTGGCTCTCCCTGTCACCTTGCCTTCTCGTGTGTGTCCTCTCTCTAGGGAGAGAAACAGAATCAGCTGAGGACATTATTTCAGTCAATGTTGGCTGGAAATGGGGCTGGTAGTAGAGCCAGCGCCTGGTTCATGCCCCAGAGGCCTCATGCCCTGTCCCAGAGCAGCGCTGGGGTCTCACGGTCAGTCCTTGCACCATGGCTCTGCCTTGCCCCCTCCCGCTGCAGCCCCAGGAAGGAGGGCTTGGTGACAGAACAGCTGTGTCCTTTCATGCCTCTGTCCCCAGCTTTGTTGTGTGGTTTCATAGAACCACCACGTCTCTGCAACCCTGTTTCCCCCTAAAACAGCAGCTCTCGTTTTCTCAGTAACTGAGCATCCCTGATGTACGAGATCACTCCTAAAAGAAGAGGTTTTGAAAAACAGCAGCAAGGCATTATCAGGAGTGTTTGTTACAGGCACAGAGCAAACAGTAAAACAACTGTGTGGATTTTCAGGCCAAAAGATGAACTCATCCCGGGGGTGTGCAGCAGCGTGGGGCAGGCAGAGCTCTGCACAGAGGGGGGCTGAAGGAGCTGTGTCCCACCTTGCTGGGGGGCCCTGCTGCTCCTAAACACATCCTGTGCACAGAATTTCCCTCCTGGATCCAGCTGTGCTGGTAAAAATGGTTCCTTCATTCCCACTCGTCCTCCTGCTGCAGCATAAAAGCCCATGGATTCATGTGAAGCAAATGAAACTGAATTCATCCAGGTTGCCCCAGACTGCATGGCATAATGCTTCCAGACATGGCATGATGCAGGGCCAGCTCAGGGTGCAGGTCACGGGCAAAATAAAGCCACCTTTTGCCAAAAGCATCTTGCACAGTTTACACTGTCAGAACGTGTCACAAGTCACGAGTCCTCATGTAGTCTCTCTTTCTCTGTGCCAAGCAAGCCCAGCTGTACCACCATCATCTTGCACTGGATGCCCAAAAATCCTCACAGAAGCTTCCTGGGAACCCTCTTCCCCAAAAAGCCATTGAGCTCAGTGGGAGGCTGTGTGAGATGGAGTCCAGACAGAGGCAAACTCCTCTGAGCTCTCCTAGGGGGCCCTGCACAGCTGAACCGACACTCCCATGACTGATTTCTTCCAGCCTGAAGTATTTCCCTTGATGATCTGCCCTAATGGAAAAACAGCTTTTCCACCTTTCAAACGCAAGCAAGATAAAAAATGCCTTCCTGGTTCGAAAAGCACGTGGAGCCGCTGCCAAGGAACATGCATGTTAATGACATAACCTTTGTACAAGGAGATGGCTCTGAAATTTCAAGTGATTTCCCCAGAATACAAGCAGTACCCAGAGTAAGGCAAGGAGACTGAGCTAATCCTTGGGACGCTGTGCAATTTCCATGCCTTTTGTAAAATAAATAAAGAAGTACAAATTAGGGCTGTGTTCCCATCTCCAGAAAGCTCTTCTTTTCACCCCCCCAGGAGTCCCTCTCCACAGTTAATAAAAACCAGTTGCACAGATAGCGGTTCCCCGAGGCTGAGGTGCTATTTCTAAAATAAATTGCTTATTTGAAAAATTGCAGGGGAATGGTTGCGTTTGGAAAGTATGAAACCTGTTGGAACTAAGAAGCTGAAATGTGGACTGGGGGCACTGTCTTCCCTCCTCCCCCTCAAAAAAGGTGAAAAAGTTCTTCTCTGCAAGAAGAGCCAAAAGGGAGCCAGATCTCCATTTTCTGGGAAAGGCTCTTCTGCGGGGAAGAGATGTTACCTTGACACCCCGTAGGCTTTTCCATGGGTGGGAGCTGCAGGGCGAGAATGGCTTCAGAAATCTACAAATGCTTCACGCTGGTCTTTTCTTTCTTTTGGTCAAAAAGAAAAAAGAAAAAAAGAAAAAGAAAGCAACTCCAGCATTCCTGAGCTGGGGAGGCCACATCCTCGCTCAGCGCAGTCACCTGCTGTGCTTTGTGAGAGCCCTTTCAGCATCCCAGCAGCTCTGTGCCGGGTTGGCGGCTCTGCGCCCAGCTCGGCCCCAGAGAAGGTCCCGGGAGCTGCAGCGCTGCCATAGGGCACTGCACCACACAGCCAGATGAAAACCAGGTCTCTGCCCTGTAGGGATGTGATCTCGCAGCCGTTCCGAGACCAGGACAGTCCTCGAGGCACTGAGCCACAGTGCAAAGGCCCGCTGAAATGAGAACATTCTGAGTTCATTAAAAATAAAAGCAGTAGTCTGGGGTGGAGCTGCCATGAGATATTCCATGCTATGCTCTTGCTGTGGGAGGAAGCACAGGGCACTTCTGGGGATCAGAAATGTCACACAGGAGGATATCGTCCTCTTTCAGCCTGCAAACAGACTGGTTCCCACAGACCCTGCAGATAAAGGGCCCCCTCAGCAGGACCCTCTGCCTCCTGCTACCGGGGAACATGGGCCACTGGAAAACGAGATAAAAGTGAAAAGGGAATGCTTAGAAAGTTCCATAAAATAGAGCCATTTCAGGATTCTGAGGTGTGGAAATGACTGGGATCTCTACTACATTTATTTTTCAAAAAACAAAATCGAGTTTCCCATTTTTTAACACGAGCTAATTAAAAAAGAAATAAATATGGGGCCTTGCCTTACAAATGTATATTTATAGAGACCACCCCGTCGCCCTTTGTCCTTGCCAGACTAAACAAGCTGCTTCAGCTTCTTCTCCGGCAGAGTCCCCATTGCCCTCACTCAGCCTTTCTACACACCCGTTTCAGTTACCAGGCTTTGAATGTGGGTGACTGAAATCTTGGTGCTGCATCCTCCGTGCCTTCTACAAGCTCAGCTCACCCCTGCTCTTCCTAGAAACAGCTGACTTGTGTCATGATCTCAGCACATTTCATGTGTCCCAGACTCTCTGCAAGGAGTTTTCATCAAAGGCTCTTCCAACACATTTTCCACTGAAGAAGACATAAGAGCTTTGGTTTCTGCTTTGCCCAAGCACCTTCCAGGGGCCCAGTGTGCTCTGAATGCTGGTGGCTGCTTCAGAGCATGGTTCATCACGGGCACTCTGTGTATTCATCTTACAGCTTCCAAAAAATCCTACCCAGTTCATAGGGAATGGCAGAGATGCTCCATGTTGGTTTGCCATGAATACATATCTTGGGAGAGGTGTAGATGGACCAGGTGATGTCTTTAGACTTCTCTCTATTAGGTGGAAATCATGCTCTTTTGCCAATCTGTGTCCTGTTCAAGACACCAGGACTTACTGTCCCTCTCCTCGCTGGCCATCTCTCTTACCTGCACTGGTCCCACTGGCTGCACTGGGATTTCCCAAAATATTTTGAGATAAATGTAGATGAGACACAGAGAGAGAAGACAATGTCTGTGCAGCAGTAAGAAAGCCCATGGCCGCGTGTCATACAGCCCTTGCAGTGGGCAGCACAGTATATTTTTACTCATTAAATCAAAGTGGCTGCTCCTTGCCCTTCAAGTCCCCGGAGAGCAACTATTCTTGATAACAGCCAGTCCCCACAGACTCATTAAGCTTTCTTGAAGCTGTTTGCAGAGGCAGGGTGCTAATCTATGAAGATAAGAAGTCAAACCTTTCACTGCGAGGCCATTTTTTACTACTTGCCTCGTGCTCTCCATGTAATTTCATCAAAGGCCAAAACGAAAAACCTATCTAATCTGTCAGAAGGGCCAATCTAATCTATCGTTACTAAACACTTTTATGGAGAAAAATGGATTGCAACATTACAGATCTTGAGATTTAGCACATGAAAGAGATGGAAAAAAAGTCTGAAATGACAAGCAATACAAAATCTGCTTTCCCAACTGAACAGATTAGCCGGTGGCACAAATAAATAAGTAAATATAGTTTAAACTGCTTAGATTTATAGCAAGAGGTGTCGAAAATGCCTGGGACTTGCAAGTGATACCCTTTTATGGCCAAAGTGGATTTTAGTGCACATACATTGAAATGAACCTTCACCTACTCCTTGCTTTCAGAGCTGAGTGCAAACCTTCTTGGGTTGGTCATGGGGCCCTGAAAAACATTGTAAGGTGGTGGGTGTCAAGGGGACTGGTGTTTGACGTGGGAGGTGTGACAGTGAGATTAGTACTCTCATAGTCAATGGAGAACAAAATGCCTCTCCTGGGAGATAAACAAAAAACAAGGACAAAGTCTAGCTTAAAAGCCCTCGTGGAGCAACTTCCAATCTTTGTTTCTCCAAGAAAAGATCTGGGAGAGGTGGATCCTTCTGCTGCAAGCCAGCAAGAATTTTTGTTCCATCATCTCCCATTGAATGGGGAAAGCAATGGCCTGACTGCAGGGGTTTCAAAGAGGCTTTGGGACTCTGGGTTCCATAGGGAGGCCAGGACTTTCTTCTAGAATAAAAATGAGTCTGATTTCAATATGACAAAGCTTGCCCTCATCCAAGATATGTTAATTAGTCTTGGCAGATTTCTAAGTAATTGGATACAAGATCAATTACTATGAAAATATTGGGAAAAAGATGTACTGGATAATTTGCATAGGGGACATATTTTTACTGCTTACCTGGCAGCCTGGGCACACAGGTTGGGAAGGTCTTAGAAAAACTGGACTCTAAGGCTTGGTCTTCACACAACCAGGGCTGAAAGCAGGCAGAGGTCCTCTGCACCACTCCAGTGTGTGCTCACCAGATTGACTCAGGCCCCGACTCGTGTTGGTGATCAGTCCTCCACATTTCAACAACAGCCTTGGCATCGTCTCTTTGCAAAGCAAATGTCCTCCCAGCAGGGAAGAGGTGCAGGGCCTGGCTGCCTGGATGGGATCAAGAACATGGACATCCCACCTGCAAAGCAAGATTCTTGCCCTGACCACTCCACTGGCATCCAGGCTAGAAAGCTGCCATTTAGCTGCACTGAACGCTTCCAGATTTCCAGCATTTCAAAGGAGATTTGGCAGGAATTGTTTGTGCTTGATTTTGTTTCAGATTCCATAACATTTGGGCCTTTTTATGCAACTTTTGGCTGGTGTTGAAGCAATTTCTGTCTGTTTCTTCTTTCTATTCTCCCTCCCCTCTGCTATCCATGGTGGGAGACTGACAAAAGTCAGTGACTCAGCCCTAGAAGAGAATGAAGAACTCCAACAGGGCTTTGAATTGAAAGGCAGGCAGGGAAGGAGAGACACGAGAGGAGTCTGCAGAAAGGGAGGGAAAGGGAGTGTAATGATTAAAAAAAAAACAAATACAAAATGAGCAAATATGTGCTCTACATAAAATAAGCGAGAGAGAAAAACTTCTAAAGAGTGAGTCAGTTCTACTCCACAGACTAGGCAAAAAAGGTAGTTTTAGACACAAGCATATCCCAAACTGTTTGATCAAACAGGGAATTCCAGCAGCTGCAGAACTGAAGCCTGACTAAGCACAGATTTATGTCATCTGTCCCTCATACTCTCACTGGTCTCAGCAGTTCCTACCTCTGTGGCTGCCATGGTCGCTGGCCAAGTAGGAAAGAGATTGTCTTGGGGATAAAAAGGGGAGCAGAGGGACAAGCAGGCAGGAGCAGGAGTGTCACAAAACTTCATGGTGTGTTGGAGACTTCATATTAAAATCCAGCAGTGGGCTTTAACACCAACCCAAACTGCAAGTAAGGTTCTCTGTGCACCCCAGTGCTTCTCAGCCTTTCCCAGTCCACTTATGCTCATCAGAAGCAGCATGTACAAGCTGCAGAGACCACCTCATTGCCCACTGAGTTGGGAAGGTGTCCCCCAGCACTCACAGGCACAGCTTTGTCCTGAGGACAACCAAGCACCCCATCCCTATGTGCAGGGTAGCGGCCTCCTTGTAGCCACTTAGGCATGTAGACAGCCTCCCTTCCTAGAGGGAGCAGTAACAGAGCTGCTCCAAATCCAAAGGTTCTCTTGGTGTCAGATCTATGCATATTATGTAAGGACTATGCAAGTTTCTCAGTCTCTGCACAGCCAGTGTCCCACCCCATGCACTTGTAAGCTAGCAGCTTAATGGGCTTGAAGATACCCACGTTCTCCCAGACAACCCAAGCACCAAATTACTCAGCTGCTGGCGTTACTGAGCCCATAGCACATCTGTTCAGCACACCGTGGAAGCATTTCAAAGGAACAATCTGCCATTTTGGGGCTGTGACTCTGCCTCAATGCCTCATTGTACCATGGAAGGGCGACAACCAACGCATTGTACAGGCAAGCATTTCTCAGTGCAACGGGATCCTGGGTAAGCCGGGTCCCCTCTAAAGAGCTGTTGTCTTTTGCCTGCCACCACACCAGTGTTACACATCTCACACATCTGCAGCAGCCTACTCGCTTCCCATTCACAAATTCCTCCACTGAATAACACCAAAGAGTTAAGGCTCTGTCAAAAGGTTCCGTTATGGGAAGGGAAACTGGAGAAAAAATGGCTTTCAATGCAATGCGAATATAGACAATACTGTTTTGTAACTACGCCGTTTGATGTGCAATGACAGGAATTAATCATTTTGCTTAACAGAATTACTCTTTGTTATGTAAACTTTGTAAAGTCAGTCTCATGTGACCTCTTTCAATTAGGAACAAATTGTTTAAAACTGTCGTATTTCTGAAGGCGCGGGATTCGTAACAGCAACCTCAGGGATTGGTTGTCATTCCACCCTGGAGTACTCACAGCTGTGCAGTTTGACACCAAATGGAGACCTAAATGTGCAGAATTGCTTCTTCTTTTTTTCTTTTTTTTTCTGACTGAGAGAGCGATTCCTCTGCACTCATTCTGATCTGGGGCGAACATTTGTTTCCCATTTCATTTCCTTCAGCTCTGAGTGAGTGGGATTTGTTTTTATAGGTTTCTCATCACCTCAGTCTGTGAGCACCTCAGTGGTGAGAACTGATTTGTTGCCCAAAGCCCCTTGGAGGCAAGGAAGCATTTTCCATCTACCAAGAGAGAACCAAGACCAAAACACATTCAGGATCAAAACTCCAGTGAATCACCCAAAATACCATGACCAGAGATTGAGAGCCAGTAGAGCTCCCTTGTACACCAAACTGCCATGGTGCCAAGGTGCTCAGGCTTTGCTGTATTGGCTGAATTCATCCTCCGCAGCTCAGTAGCTGCCCAAGTCCTTCCCCTCAAAGAGGAAAACTCATTGCACACCTCTGAACCACACCAATAGGACCACTTTTTGTCCTCTCAGTGCTGCGTTAGGCTAATGGCCAGCCCTGATCACTCTTGCTGATAAAAGCGTTGGCTGTCGGTTTTTCCCATGCATAATGGAACATTTACACTCAGGACCTTGCATTTTCAAAGGGTGGCTGCACAGCTTTTAGTTAAGAGCCCAATCAGAAGATACGTCACTTGGCTTTGAAGGCATCGGTCAAACTTTGATCTCGTTTCCCTCCCTGCCCTGCCCAGCAGCACTAGCCACATTAAGTAAAATGAATCTGCCTTGGCCAAACGAGAAAGCGAACAGTCTCACATCCACCAGCTTTCAAGTCAAGCTGAGCCATTAAGTCCATCTCCCCCTGACATCAAACGTGGTCAAAGCTTGCTGAAGGACTCTGCCGTGGCACCCACCTGCTGGGCTTGTCCTCATACAGCACTGCTCTGAGATGCAGGTCCCCAACAGGATTCCAGCATGGCCATAGGGCTCATTGCTTAGTCACCACTACATAAAATGAGGAAGCTACCAGGTCTGCAGAGACTGGAGCAACATCCTTACTAAGCAGCAGCCCAGGGCTGCCTGTGGAATAAAACTCCATAGTAGGTTCCTCTCTACATCTTCCAACAAAGGCAGCAGAACATAATCCCCACACTCAAATTCCTTTGTTCTGCGCAGAAAAGTGGAGCTGAAGCAGCTGGAGTAGGTGCATGGAGTTGTCCATGGAACCTGTGGCATAATTCATAGCTGGCATCCCCCATCCTCCCATCCCATGCAGGATGGCCACATGGGATGGAGACCACACAGACTTCGAGCTCTGTGATAAAGCACACTGGAAAACAGCTCTCACGAGCACTGTACTAGCAAGGCAAGCTGCAAGTGTCTGCTGGAGCTAATAATAGTGCCTTCCTCCAACAAGCTCATCAGCTTCTGGGGCAGTGAAATCATCTCTGGCATATTCCTTTTGATTGCTGCAGCTGTATCTGGTGTTTTTATCAAGGCATTTCTAATGGCTAATATTCACTGTGATATTTCAAAATGGGATTTACTCCCACTCTGAGCAAAATAGCCCTAGTTTAGCCCCAGGAAATAAAAACAATGGCAGCTAGTGCTGTTAAGTAGGAGAGAAATTTTCTCATCTGATTATGCCAATCTTTTCCATCATCTTGTCTGTTCTTTGTTCCCAAGGACTGAGTCTGTGTGTGCCTGGGGTAGCCTCAGCAGTACCATGGGTGCATCCTTGCAAGCACTGGGCACTGCTTTTGATCCCCTCAGGCCAAGGGAATTGGCCTCACAGTAGGGAAACGAGAAACATCTCATGAGACAGCAAGGCTTCAACATATGACACCAAGCTACCTTGCCACTGAAAGGTCAGACAAAAGGATTCACACTCTACAAACACATTCCTGGATCTCCAGTGTCTTTTCTCAATCCTCTTCTGGTCTGTTTATTTGACACTGTATTTATATAACCAACTACACTTTTTGTGTCAATTATCAACATAGTATAGCAAGTACAGCAGTAACTTCTGCTCAGCATCAATGTCCTGCCACCACCAGCAGGTGACAGCAGCTGCAGCCCAACACAGTCTTCGTTAGAAGAAGGTGAAGAAGGTAATCATAGAACCACTGAGGTTGGAAAAGACCACTGAGACCATCTTGTCCAACCATCAACCCACCCACACCATGCCCAAACGGTAATGGCACATACCTAATATGTGTAAAAGAAGGATACTTTCTGTGATCAGTCTTATGTTTTCCTAGAGTTCCACCTGATTCCTTTGCCTCCTCAATCAAAAGCAAGAAAACTCAAAGAAAGGACATCCATCTCTGTTAATAGTGTTTGGAGTCACTGAATCTAGAGGACAGAACAGGTCCATTGCAATGTACGGCAGTATTGTGATTTCCTTCACCTGCTGCATGTTTTGATGCCATTAGCAGAAACTGTGGGCACTCCCCGTCCCCGTCCCCACCCCCAGAACTGTTCCAATGGATGGACAGATGTTCACAGGTGGAGCCTACAGCCACCGCAGCCTCCTGCCCTGCTTCGGTAACAAGCTCCATTCCTATGGGGATTTATTTTCACTAAGAATTCCTCATAACTCGTATTTATTTGGTCAGGGTCAGTTAGATGTCTGCCTTTCAGCCTGAACTATCTTTAGCTTCCAAAATATTTTGCATTGCAGGGAAGTATTTGAGTTGCTTTGCCGAGAAGAAACAACGCAGAGTGCTGGAGCACAGACGCGGCGCCATGGCTGTGTGCAGGCACCCCTGGCAGCTCCTGGTTGGTGCATTCACACTGGAAACTGTCCTGTTTTCTTCTTTTCTTATCAGTTTAAGGAGATCCACAACTTGTCCTGAAGTGGCTGCATGAGGCTGATGGAAATGGGAGGGTGCACGGTGCTCAGCGTGGCCCTGGTCAGCGTTGCGGTACTGGGAGCTTAGGAGCAATTTTAATTAAAGAAGGATTTTCATCCCGTGCACCAGAAAGGAATGTGAGTAAATGAACTCCCGGAAAACCTGGAGAATTGCCACCTTTTTTATTGATGTCACCCAGAGAGCTGCAACCTACTGTGGGGAACCTGCTTTAGATGAGAGGTTGGACTGAGAGATCTCCAGAGGTCCCTTCCAACCCCTACCATTCTGTGATTCTGTGGTTCTGTGGTTCTGTGGCCCTGTTACCTGTAACACGTGTCATGCAATTTGGATCCTGGTCCTTCCCAAGCATTTTCCTGTAAGAATCAGTGCATGTACTATTAGTATGATCACTAGCATGTTAATCTTCATTTTGCAAATGCAAATCAGGGTGATTTGCCTTCAAACAAGAAGGAAAATAGGTAAAAACAATGTGATATTTTGGAAAATGTTCTGCAGAGAGATTCAGGCATGCCAGTTAGCATTACTGGTAGGAAGAGCCCTTTGAGATGAGTAAGATGGAGACATCTGGTAGAGACAGGGGTCTATACAGAGAAAGGTTCACCTTGGAGAAGAGAAAGCTCCGGGGAGACCTGAGAGTGGCCTTTCATTATCTAAGAGAGTCTATAAGAAGAAAGGGGACAGACTTTTTAACAGGGTCTACTGTGACACGACAAGAGGAAATGGTTTCAAACTAAAAAAGGTGAGATTTAGATTGGATGTAAGGAAAAGGTTTTTTCCAATAAGGGCAGAGGAGACCTGGCACAGGTTGCCAGAAGTGGTGGATGCCCCATCCCAGGAGACACTCAAGGTCAGGATGGACAGGGCTCTGAGCACCTGATGGAGCTGTGGGTGTCCCTGTGCATTGCAGGGGGGGTGGATCAGATGGCCCTTAGTGGTCCCTTCCAACTCAACCGATTCTCTGATTCCATGATAAGCATGTCCCAGGATGGGGGTTAACCAGTGAGTGGCCCTTCAGAGACATCCACCACAGAGGAGGACAAACCAGGGCACACCTGCACAGCTCCATGCAGTGCCAGCAGAGATGGCAGGATTGCTATCTGTGCAATCAGCCTTTAATCAAAGCCCTAAGTCACTGTGCAACCCCAGAACAGTGAGGATGCAAAGTGGGTGGCAGGATGGGCCGGTGCGGCATATAGTAACTAATGAGATTATGCTCCCCTAATCTCACAGCAAATCAGATTTTTACACTGCGTGCATTTATCAAGGGCCGGGAGTTGATGGCAGCAGCTCCTTGTGACCCATGGTGGGCACCATCCCTGCATGACACGGCGGTAACTGCATGGCCCAGTCGCATGGCTTTGCAGCTGGGTTTGGAGAGCCTGAGCCCAACTGCTCCACTACACATTTAGGACAAAGCTGCAATAACGAGAGAGGCTTTTGAACTTGGGAACAATAGGAGCTATTTTCAATGGGTGAATAATGTTGAAAATCTGTCCCTTAACGTCAGCTTGTAGAATCATCATTTTTCCCAGTAAGTAATATAAAAGTTTAATTTTTTCTCAATGGATTTCAATGCAACATTTACTCAGGGACCGTTTATTCCTCATCCAAGAATAGCAGGGAGACAAGCTGGAAGAGAACAAGATGATCTTTATCATTTCAAATAGAAGGATTCCAATATTTCTTTTCACCATCTCACTGTAGTTCTGCACGTTTTTATGCATCCCATGAAAACAGGTTTAGGAAATCACTTATTTCCATTTTTCACGTCACATTCCTTTGCTGAGAAGAAAGAAGAAGAAACACACAAAGACATTGCTACTGTTGGCATGTAAAAATAAATAGAAGCTGTTTTCTGTACAAAAATTAAGCACGCCCCAAGTAATGCACTCCAGGAGTGTGTATGGATGCTTAAAGGGGAAGAAATATTATTCACATGGATTCTTTTTCATGACTACAATTTCTAAACATTCATCTATGGCTTGCATCTTGCAGCAGATACGTATTTTGACTCGCATTATGTCTTGACACTTCTAAAAAAACCTTTCTGAATAGACATATTTTAGAAATCTAGTTTGGAATGAAAACTAATTCTGAAATATTGGAAACTCTCGGATTTCAAAGTAGGTCTTTCTGTTACTCAGTGGAAGTATCTCTTCTTAATTAAAAGAATACATAGCATCATTCTTCATAGCCTGGCAGCAGTGTGCTGGGCAAATCATTAATCTTGTATTGTTTTTCTGGCAGCAGAGCACTCTCCTGCAACACTTCTTGTGCAGTAGTTTATCCCTGCATGAACCAGGAGTGCAGAATGCTAAAATAAGGTTCTGATTCAGGCTTATTACAAGGACTGCGAGTTTATGGCCATGAAAGCAGCTGTGCGCAACAATTAAAAAATAGCAGTTTATCTAGTCCTGTGTTTCATGAATGTGTGTTTTTTATTGCTGTAATCCAAAGATACCCTCCTTGTCATGACAGGCTTTGTGCTTGTGGTATTTGCTTCTTTGCTGTAGACATTTACACATCTGTTCTCCATTACTGACCCTCTGAAACACGGTTTGCCACTGTAGCACAGGCGAAAGCGTTGAG
The DNA here is from genome assembly GCF_002078875.1 of Numida meleagris. Taxonomy (NCBI): domain Eukaryota; kingdom Metazoa; phylum Chordata; class Aves; order Galliformes; family Numididae; genus Numida; species Numida meleagris. Next base: position 14,580,281 of record NC_034419.1, on the reverse strand, counting down.
GATGGCCACGAAATCCCTGCTTTTGTTTAGAGTGGAGTTGCCATATAAGATTGTTTAAGCTGATAAAAAAAAACCCACCAAAGCAGTCTCTGGGTCACTGGTGTTGGCGTTCTGGCCCGCTTCCCTTTATTAGATAGTTTTGGCCATGGGGCTTCGACTGATCTTACAGCTGTAGCCCATGATGACCTCATCCTCCTCTCACAGCCGTTCTTCCATGGTTAGAGATCTCCTGCCAGCACATCTGATCCCGAGGGGTGGGCATGGCTAAATGAATGGTCAGCACACACACACCACGCTGCAAGGTTTGTTTCTGCACCAATGTCCACTGATATTCTGTAGGTACAGCAGGAGCACCGTTGTGCCACAACGTGTCACCATCTGCTACCCATGAAAAAAGGTTGGTGTAAGAGCTGGTAAGAGGAATGGCGGTGAGGAAGCCAGCAATGCCCTTCTGCATGTTGAAGAGGCTGGAAATCCTACTAAGTTAAAGCAAAAGCTGACACGCCGGCAAGCAGAGAGAGGTTCCCTTGGGTTTCAAACTTGAGCAAAACTGAGCAAATGGGGCTGACTCTCACGGCAAGTTCAAGAACATGGAAATTTGTAATGCGTGTTTTGATATGTCCTGGGATAATCTATGACCTTTTGAGTCCCTTTTTATCCAAAGCAAACTTCAGAGCACAGTCCTGGCAGATTTCTTGGAACTGTGATGCTCTGTGATTCTACAGATATCCCAAGTGATGCTCGGAGAGGAATGAAAATATCTTCAGATTACCTCCTACTTACGGAGGGATGGAAGCAAGCAGTAAACGCAGCATGCTCATTGCATAGGAAGCTGTCAGAGCAATCAGTTTTTACATCTATACTGTCTTAATCTCAAAGAAATTCCATGCATATTTCTGTGATTTTCTAGTGATGCTCATTTCTTGGAAAACAAAATGTTTAACAGCATTTTGGGAGTAGGAAGTCCAGCTGTTTCTCAGAGCTGAATGTAGCCCTGCTCTAGCAGCAGGCAGCACGCTGGGTGCCTGGCATCCCAAAGCAGAGCTCCATCCCTGCCCGAGTTTCTTCCCAGGGCCAAGCACCACCCGGATCACGCTCTTCCTGCAGAGCAAGCCAGGCTGCCTGGCAGATAAGGTGGGACTTGCAGTGCAGACAGCTGTGGCTGAGTTTTGCTCAAGGACACCAGGACAGCAAATTATACTTCAGCAGTTGAGTTCTTCACAGTACGTGCAGAGCACAATAAACTTCTCATTTCTGTCTCTTTGTAAAAGCTCAGCATTGTTTTCCCTCTCAAGTTAGGACCTGTTTAAACTCCCTGAGAAATACCTCCTGCAACATTTACTGTGAAGCACAGCAAACTCAGTAGAAAGTCTCCAAAAAAGGCATTTTTAACACAAGCAATCCTTGCTCACCTGCATCAGGAACAGTTTATTTCATCCCTAAATGGGCAAGAGTTATGTTTTGGGTGCACTTAACTCCACCTATGACCAAGATAAGGTCATTCCAGCTTGTTCTAATACTATGTAGTGATTTAAAATGCTCTGTTGTCAACAGATCTTCTTTAAAGGCTTTGCAAACACCATGCAAACAGGTCACCACTGAAAATTCTGTCTTACAGAGGTTAAACAGAAATGCACATGTATGCATAAGCATGGCTCAGCACCTTTCTTATTGGTGGAAACCATTTTCAGTGGTTTCTGGAGTGTTCAAAGGATGAAGATGAGCCTATCCTAGACATTTCCTATTCTTTGGGTTGGATAAGACTTTGCTAGCTTCTCAATTCATCATCACCAAGGGTAGTTCATACATGTTTTGCCACAAAGCAGAAGAGAGAACCATGATTTAAAGAAGGCATTGAGATGAAACACAGTCATAAGGAGCTGTCTTGGGAAAGGCAGCACCTGCCTTTGCAACAGTCAGTTGGCTGGCGGTCAGGAGGACATCATAGAAGGGGCTTCCTTTCCAGACAGCACATGCTATCAGCTCTCACTCTTTCCTAACCCAGGTGAATTTTTTGCATATGATTTCTAAATAAAATGACTGGTTGAACCTCTCTAACTTGTTTGCCTTCCCATAGTAGAAAGCACATGGTCTTACTTGTGGAGGGGTCAGCCGTATGCGTGAAAGTCCATCCTTTTCATCACAGAACTTAAGCTCATGCTTAAAGCTGAGAAAACACTTAAGTGCTTTGATAAAAAGGGAAGATCCACCAAACTGGGACCAAAGAGATGCTACAGTTAATTGATTTCCTTTGAGAACATACTATACCCTCCCCAAAGGGCTAATACTGTAGTTCTTGTATTCAGCTCAAAAACTGTTCCAAAGCTGCAGCAAGCTTGATGGGGTTGGCATTTCTTAGAAGCTATTTATTCACCCATGACCAAAGTATTAAGACTTGCTCTCTGCAGTAAATATGCACAAGTGGACATACACTGGGAAACTCTTTGTCTTGTCCCCTGTTTTGCTGCTGCTGAAGGAAGACACATGGTTTCAATGATGTCTTTGTTATCTGATCAAGCATCCAGTCCAATTTGCAATTTTAATGAAAATCAGACACCTGCACTGCAACTGATCTCCACTCCCAGGATTAACAACAACAAGGAAAAGAAGCATTCCCCTCATTGGAAGAACTGAAGCCACCCGTATCCCATTACCAAAGCCCGGTCTGTGATTTCAGATGTTACCCAGAAGAAAGGAACCCTTTATGCCTCTCTGGACAGTGATCTTCTCAGATGGAGAACCAAGCTGAAACAACGAGCTAGTGGTAACACTAGCTCAGATGCAGAAGCACTAGCTCTGGCTGCACCAAATCTCTGCAGGCCTCAGAGACAGCCCAAAAGTACTGCACTGGCCACACAGCCCTCCCTTTTATAAACAATATGTATCCAGAATATTACAAGAGCGTGAAATTTTGGTGTTGATTCAAGAATTTTTTTTCTTTTTTTTTAAATCTCCCTAGGGTCATTTTCAGTCTGCTCAAAGCTCATCCAGTGATGGGCTGAGTGCCTGGCTGCAGGCTGAGTGGAGCCTGGCAGGGAGCAGGGATGGGCACTGTGCATGGGGCCTTCAGCTGTCAGGGGAAAAGAGCCTCAGCACACACATGGCACCCATTTGCAAAGCAAAGCTCTGACTGAAATGGGGGAAACGTACAAAAAATGGGAAATAGTTTACTAGAGCATATGAGAGAGGCATTCTCTACTCCAAGATGCAAAGAAACCCACTTCCTCAGTGTTTTAGCCAATGTTTACTGAAATACTTTCTAAAACGTTTCCTGATTTCTCCTCTTGCCTGAAGCCCTTTTTCTCTGTCAGCTGGGTTGGTGTTCATTGATGTTTTTCATGGACAGGGAAGGAGGAGAAGGATAAGAGAAGGCAGGGAAGAAATAACCATACTAGCGAGCATCTTCAAGGCATTGATAACTTTGAAGAACTTAACCCAAATCAAGAACTTCTCATTAAATTGGCAATTTCTTCACACAGCTTTCAAATGTTGAAATAAATTTGTATCAGTGGAAACTCCTCATTTGTGGACATGCCCAGAGAGCTCTCAGCGCACCAAGGAAAGCTTCAGGTGCCAGAGATCTTGGGGTCCTTCTCTACTCAGTAGTCTTATCTCTAGCATCGTTTCTTCTGTAGTTGTAGCAGGAGCTTCCTCTTTTGCCATGCACGAGGTAAGTCAGGCATCTCTGCTGAGAGGCCACCAAAGCATTGCACATGCTGCTGATTTGAGCCACTTAATGTGCCTGGGCTCGTGTTCCAGAGAAAGGCAACGATGCTTTTTATAGCAAGATCATTTCCTATTCAAACAAATAGGGCTCTGCTTTACTAAACAGGATTTTTTGTCCCATTTTGCAAAGAAAAATGTGTATTTTGACACGACATGTAGCAAGCCCAGCCTCACAAAATGTTCTTGAGCGCACTGTGTGCCCATGCAATAACAGAGGAGCTTTCTCTCTGGGTTGTTTGTCTTTCTGTACAGTGTAGGGACAGCTTCCTCACCACTGTCCGTGGGATCACCTCCTGCCGTGAGACCCCTGAGCCTGGTGGGCTGCTGCTGGGCAGAGGGCATGCATGCTCATTTCTAACGTAGTTCAGGGCTTATGTGAGTGGAAGGAAAAATCTCCTTTTGGTTCCAGTGGGCTTGAGCTGGACACTCCTATCACATGCCTGCATGGCATTTGGTAGCACCCAATTGCATTTATCTTGCTGGGAGAAGCAGTGCAGTGGCTGCAATGCAAAGCAGTTCCTTGAGGGCCTATTTGATACATCTTCCATGTTGCATCCTCAGTGCTTATCTCTCTCTTAATTTATCCTTCTGTCTCTTATAAACACCAAGTCTGGCAAAGTCATAAAAAATCCAAGACAGATCTTTAAGCTCCATGCTTGGGTTCATGTTAAGTCTCAGATCTCTCCTCCAAGTCTGTGTGTTGTGATCTAGGAGCACTTGGGGAAGGGTGATCAGGAACGTCCAACATTACTGTTGTCCCAGTCATTGGGATTACATTACTAGGAAACTAATAGACCATATTTGCAAAAGCATAGAATCATAGAATATCCCAAGATGGCGGGGTTCTGTTTCTCATGCTAAATGAGCTGTCTCCTAAAGCTCAGAGCTCTGAACACCCAAGGGGCACATCTGCACTGCACAGTGGCCTTAAGGGGGTCCCAAAGTGTGCAGCTGCTTTGCCAGCAAGGAGACAGTCTGGTGCTGTTATGCTTCCCAACCCTGAAGGCTCAGTGTTGGGAGTCCCCTAAGGACTGGCACCCACAGTGTGCCACCCGCTTCAGTCACCCACTCCTTATTGATTTGGGTGCACAAAGAACTCTACAGTAACTACTTTCACAGCAGACCACCATGGTCCAAAACCCAACAACAGCTCTGCCTCCATCCAAACTTTTTAATAGCTGTGGTTGAACACTCGCGGGGAAAAATTTAAAGCTTTGTTTCCATCTCCCTCTCTTGATTCTCTCTTTCTTTTTTTTCTTTTTTTTTCCAAGCAGGCAAACATCTGCAGCACACTTTCAGATAACCATGGCAATGACATGAGGACATTGGCAGGCACGCTCTGTGCTCATCAGCTGCGCTCTGTGATTCACCGGTCCTGCACTCGGGGCCCAACCAGGAGGGACCCTTCAATGGAGCCCCTGCCCCAGGGTCAGGGGTAGAGCTTTCACTGGAGCAGAACGGAGGGAACGGGGCTCTCGGAGGAGTTTCGATGGAAATCACAGGTGTTTCTCCCCTGCCTCCTCCCTGTGAGAGGCCCCTCTGTGTTCTGCTACGGTTTGTTTTTCTGGCAAGCAGCACGCTCTATTTTTCTTGCCTGTGTTTTTATGAGTGATGTTTGGTTTCTGCTAGAACAACAGAAAACAGCACACGGCTGGGGGATTTTTTTGATTTTTTTTTTCTTCTTCCATTTAGGAACGATGTACAGAGTGATCTGAAAGCCCTGATCACAGCAAAACTGTTCAGAAGGATTGATGGAGGCTTCAGACCAGCTAGGGGTCACAGGTCAAATGGTTTAACCCCCCAGAAGGGCGAGAAATGAGATTAGCAGCCCCAGCAAAGCCATGAAAGGGGAGGTGGGATGCGTGGTACAGGAGGGCAGCAGAGATGTGTAGTGGCAATGGGGTGAGCCCTGAGAGCAGCTGTGTGAGAAGAGCTGGCATCGCCTCCTAGCATCGCTCGTGCCCAAGTGGGACCTGGATGCATCTGAAGACAAAGAAGGGAACCACAGCTGGCCAAAGTGAGAGAGTGGAAAGAAAGAGCCACGTGCTCAGATCAGCAGGAGAACAAATATCTCAGCTTTTAAGGGAAAAGGGTTTTTTTCATTTGGTGTGGACTAAGGTGTTTTAAAATATCAGATACTGTGTTCAAAAGCAGAACTGATTGCTGTTCAGAGCAGACTGTAACCAAACATCAAGCGTGAAGTAACAGCAGGCGTTTCATAAATCTTTAGAGCCGTCGCTTTAAAGGATATCTATCTTTCACTCTAAAGGTGAGATATTGCTATTGCTAATATGCATTATCCACACACCTCTGCCCAACCAGTGAAAGATTTTGGCTGTGTGCTGGCAGAAAAAATCAGTGGCATATGTTCTGCATAAAGCATGAGCATGACTTGTTCTCACCAAATCACTCAGGGGTTGGAAGAGACCTCTGGAGATCATCTCAAGGCCGCTCTTGGCATGGGGAGGTCATGAAATCATCATTCAGAAAGCTCAGCTGGGCCAAGACAGAGTCTCCTCCTGTTTGCACTCTTCTCCCTACCAAGGACGTTGCAGGCGTGCAATGCTCACAGCAACAATTACTGCTGAGAGCCCTGCGAGGACAGGAGGCAATGAGAACCCTCAGCTTGCATGGGTAACCCTACCTGCGAGACAGCTTGCAGGGGAGGAGGGCAACGGAAAGTCTGGAAACAGAATATGGAAAGGAAAAATGCAGGGCCTCCATGTTACATGAGATCATTGCAGCAAAGTGCATACCACTGTAAGCAAAACCAGTGCTTATTTGCAGCTACAAGCAGTCTTTCTCTGCCTCTACATAAAGTTTGTAAAGGATTAATAGACAGGCTACTGCAAAGCATGCAGAATGGGCAAACCCCCTTCCTGTGATCTGTGAGAATGAAGAAAGTATGTCAGACTCCTCCCCACCTGAGAAATGTCTTTGCTTGGTGACCACAGCATTGACATGGCTGAGAGGCATTGCATAGGGTTCCTCAAAGGAAGAGAAACAGCCTAGGCTGATTGAAAAAAAAATCTGATTTATTTAAAGCCAAAGGTGTGAAGGATTATCTTCTGAACCTGCCAAAGTGGCTGCAAACATCCTGAAAAGCAGATTTTATTATTATCATTTTGTGTTGCACTACTTTTAAAAGAATGAGGAAGAGGTTTGGAAGCAAAAGGATGAAAACAAGATTTCTCCTTATGTTTATCTCTCAGATTGTAATTCTATGCTACATACACACAGTGTAGATAATAGAGGTGTCAGCTATGGGATATTGCAACATCCAGGATGTAGTTTATATCTCTGCCCACATCTTCACTCTCAAACATGCAGTACCTCATATTCTTTGCCATTGCTGGACTTCGGCAGGGCTCCAGCACTTCAGAGGTCACTGGGCTCTTGAGTGGCCAATTTGTCAATAGCTGCTTTTGCCACGTTTACTCAGGTATTATTCGGTTTTGTGCCAATAAAACAAGCTGGTACATGCTGGTTCTGTTCCATGTATTGTTTATTCTCTGGTGTTTTGACCTTAGAGTTCACCTAAGAAACATGTTCAACCAGTGCTTTTAGAAGCTGCTGAGGTGCTGTAGAGAGGAGAGCAAGGATAGAATGGAATGGGATAGGATGGGATAGGAACCAGTGCTTTTGCTTTTCTGGTTGGAGGAAGACAAAATTGATGCTTCTTTTAATCTTTAAAGTACGTATTTTTTCCCTCACTTTACATTTAAAGATCACACAAGGGGAACACCTGCCCTTCGCTCATGCCAGTCAAGTCCAAGTCCTATGAAAACAACAGCAGCCCAACCCAGCAGATCGTAATTGCAGCTTGACCCTTCTGCCTTCATGGCAGCATGACTCTATAGAAGTTCATCCTAAGATGCTCCACCAACTCCAACCTGCTTGTGTGAAAATGTCTGCACCACGGAGGCCTCCAAGGACCAGTCACTTTCCAACAGATGTTTTACAAGCCTGATTTTCAGAGGACGGCTGTTCAAAGCCCTCTGAAAACCAAGACCTTTAGAAGTTTCTTTAGCTGGACACTCAATAGCTAAGGCATCCAAATCCCTAGCTATTTCTGAACATCTTGGCACACACTGCTGAGCATAGGAAATGGGTGAGATTAACGACTTCAGCTCACACATCGGGCAGGATATGAAGGGCTTCGCGTGCTATGTGCATAATATGTCCCTTTTGCCAGTGTCAATCAGATTTTAAAGCACAGAAAGACATTGTACACTCTGGGAGAGCAAACATTTCACTTCTGCAGATCAAAACTTAAAGGAAATATCCTCTTTCTTCCTGTCTCCCTACCTTTACATGAGCTGGAGAATACAATTACCCAACATGTAAAATAAAACAGTAAATTTACAAGCTAAAAATCAGAGGGAACTGCTTCCTCTAATTGCCCTTATGTTGAGTTTTGGGGTTTTTTTGGTTTCATTTTTTGCCCAAGAGAAGATCAAGGTTTTCTGAAGTGCATTCTGCTGCACAGGACATTTCTTATCAGCCTTGAACTGTGAGAGCCATGATAGGAAATGCGCCATTCATTCACAGGGCTGCTGCTGGGGATTTTAGGCATATCTTGAACGTGTTATCACACGTTTTGTATTGTCTACTCTGCCTTGAGAAAAAAGCCCTCTAATCAGGGCCAACATTTTCTCTTTTTGGAAACCACCAGTTTGTTTCTCTGCCTTTTGCCTTGCGCTGATTAAACACTTTCCTGTTGAAACAGTAACTAGACGACCACAATAGCAGCAGAAAAAAAAGAAGAAGAAAAAAAAAAAACGTTGAAACTTGGTGTCTTCCCAGATTCCTGCTGTCTTCCACTGAGAACAGCACTATTTTGAATGCATGGGCAAGGAATATACGGGGCAGGTCCAGGAGAAGAAATCTTGTCACTTGGTTTAATAATGACCATTTCTTAGCCCTGCCCTGCATGCAGGTACAAGAGGTGTCGAGTTCTTTGGAACTGGATAGTCATGAAATCATTATGGTTGGAAAAGACCACTAGGATCACCAAGTCGAACCATTAACCCATCACCACCATGCCCAATAACCATGTCCCTCAATACCACAGTCCTCCCACCAAAACCGTTGGGGAAGGTCCCCTTAAGGAAGAGCTCAAGGAGCTTCTTCTGTGACCAAAGCTATTCATGCTGGAAGGACTGAGGCCAAAAAATTTAAATTTGATACCACCCAGGAACTGCAGGGCATTTACAGATCACTAACTGAAACCAAAATATGTGTCTGAAATTTTTTCCATCTCTGCGTGGGAGAGTTTTCCCTCACACCATCCGCACGGCCCATTTCGATCTGTTCATTCTGATAAACTCCAACTTTCCAAATACTTTGAAGTTTGTTTCCCAGGAATGGGGTATTTTTTACTGTATGATAACTGAAAGGCAAAAGGATATTTCTAATGAGAAGGAGAACCCAATCGTTATAAATGTACACACACAATTCACTATGGCGGTATACATGTAAAAGCAACATTTATCTAATCACACTGATATCAGCTTAGTGTGACATTGCCTCTCAGAAAGGGAGAAAAATCACACTAGTGTTAATATTGCAATAAGATAAAGAGGTTTTGTCCATGTAATTGTGTCAATTCAATTAACTTCTAACGCTTGTACTTCTAAGCTACCCTACCTTAGAACTGTCCTCTCCTTAAAAGCATTTTTTAACTTTTTGCTTCACTAAAATCTAGCGGAGGAAAATCAGAACTTCTTTTTATCTAAACTGAAATCACATGGATCTCTTCTGTGAATATCCAAGAAAGAATGCTGTTCTTAACATTCTATCCTTATGGGAAATTAGCTATTCTGTGCATACCAAAATATTTTCTGCTTATAAATAAATAATAAAAAAAACAGTCTAGAATCTATTTCAATTTCAGAAAACTCATAGAAAATCTTGGACTGCACAAGGCAAATGTTTAAACCTCTTGGTGAGGTATTAATTAATAACCAAGTTGAGCACCTCTCCATCCTGGGGAAGTAGTGCACTGCATTTGAGGATGCTGCGTGATTCTCCTCTAGGTTGCAATGCTCTGACAAAAGAGCCCTCTATGTAGGGCTGCATGGACCTTATGAGCTTTTGAGGCAGTGGTACACAGACAAAGGCCTGGATATAGAAAATCACCCCTAGAAAGCAAATGGTAGCTCCAGCAGTCTTCCCCAGATTGACATTCAACTCATTGAGGAAGTCCAGTGCAAACATACACATAGCCATCCAGAGAAGATTTAAGGTCCTTCCTCTGTTGCAGCTGTTTTCATAGCGTAGACACAACGCTCTTGCTTGTTGCTTGTAGTCATATCAGCCAGACAGAACTAAAGGCATGAGGAAGACCCAAAGATCAGCTCAAACCTAAGCCTTCCCCATCCGTCTTAGTCATCTTACAGGCTTATAGAAAGAGGTTGTTCTTAGAAGCATGTATTTAAGTCTTTCCTCGGTCACACCAGAGCTTTAACTTATTGCCATCCAGCCTCTTTGGACAAGATGACAATGTGATGACAAGCAAGCCTCTACCATCAGTCTTTCCAAAAGCACCATGAAGATAATTTCTGTGATGTTTCGTGAAACTCAACACCGTTGAAGAGTACATTTGAGCAGCACTAAAAAAGGGGATGAAAGTTTGGTTCAGTGAGAGTGACACAACCCCTCTAAACTCGTGGGACATTTTCTTCTCATTGGTTCCTACCACACCGTGCCTGTCTCCAGGCCTCCAGTAGGAAGATGGAGAATAGAATATTTTGCCTGTTGAGTGACAGCAAATCTGCTGTTAAAAATCAAACTTGTAATGGTATATTCTATATCTAACTTTTGTAGAAATGCTACATGTTTGTATGCAGAAAAAAATGCTGACAACATTTCAAAAATTTTCACCAAAGTTTGTAGGATATTCAAGGGACAGCTTTATTCGTAGCAAAAAAAAAAAAAAAGGAAGAAAAAAGAAGCATGTCGTATGCCAATGCATAAGCAGCTTTTTTGTGACTTCTCACATTCCTAACCAAAACAGACACATGCTTTGTAGTGAATCAATTACCAAATTATCAACTGTTTCTGAATGTACCCCACCCAAGTGATGAGTAGAGGCTGTTGTTGGGTGGGTAGCTGTGGTGAAGTCTAAGCTCACCAGCAATGAATGTCACAGTAAAATGATCCCTTTGATCCAATGTTCAAGATCGATCCCTAGTATCACTGCTGTGATAAATTTGGTTTTGAGAGGGACAACACAAACAATACCGCAACAAGAGAGGGAGAACTGCATAGAAAAAGAAAGCCTTAGAAAGAGAAGTTCAAGTATCCTCAGTCCAATCCGCTTAGTTTAAAATTAAAGGAGTTTTCTGGGAATTCCTGGACCTTGAAAGGCAAGAAAAGAATCAATTCCTTCTTCCATTTCTACTCTCAGCTCATTCCAATAGATCTGTCTTCATACACCATGACTTCTTTTTATCAGTGGCTTCCAGACGTACTCTTTGGTGCTTAATGTTTTTTCTATTCGTGTACATTAGAAAAAATTTAGTATGTCTGCAGTCCTTTGCAAATATATGGAGCATAATTCAGGACTAATTGCCAGTGATTAGGGATGAGTCATTGCAGAGAGTTTGCTTTGGTGGAGCTACCCAGTTTTCACTGTCGAAGAGTACAAGGTGGCTGTAGCTGAGTACGTGCATTGTAAATCTAAACCTGATTTGGATATCCAATTTCTTTTTTAGATGGTATATAGCAAAAGGCTACTTTATTGTTGCATATTCCAATTGCTTCTGCAGTTCTTCTAGATGCTATTGGACCAATTAGTCAATGTGTCTGAGATATGTGCAGGATGTATTTATTCACCTCAGCATCTTCCCTGCCTTTTGCAGAAGGAAATATTGTTTAAATGCCAAAGTTACATGGCTGGATTTCCAAAAGCATTTCACCATTTGGATAACTTCGTTCCTACTGATATGCTGATGCTGTCAGAACATCAGCCTGTGGGTCTAGCAGGGGTGATTCCTCAAGAAAGATTTTGCTTCCAATGTTACGAAGCTCCAGATCCTGGAAAATACAGGAGAAGGCCCATGCTCGGTCCTGCCATCCCCTCTGGTAGATCCGATCCTCCACCCTTTTTCTTTGACTGCAGGGGGAGCAGAGGGGACCAGATCCCTAATTTAAAGTGAAAGCTCAGGCTGACTGCATCTTCAGAGGGAGCGCGGCATGTCATGGACTTGCAAGATGTGTATACCCTGTTGCCAAGAAAAATCCTCACCAAGGACAGTATCACATCCTGCTGTTTTTACAGCTGTCAATTTTTTTCTTCCTAAAATGGAAGCAAACCTTTGCAAATTCATCCCGGGTGTAACTATACTGAAGCCAAGTTCAGTATCAATAAATCAGTGCCTTCATCAGGAAAGCAATTGTGTGGCTGTTTTTATCTGCTATTATCTGTAAGTTTAATTGGAGTACAAAAAGAAAGTAAATTTTTAATGACAGCTGCATTCCCCATCCCAGCCTGTTGTATGACCTTCAGATATTGAAAACAAATGAATAATTGAAAACAAAGCTTCGATCATGCAACTTGTAGGTGTTTTTGAAGCTCGCCTAAAAGACCTCAAAAGACTCCTTGCTCCCACCAGAAAGCAAATACTTCAATCAATTCTGATTTTAACCATTTCTCCTTTGAAATTAAAATTATTTCTGTACTTCTCAGGCATGGGAAAAGATTCTAGATATGAGCTCAATTTTGCTTTTTTTTTTTCATGGAGGTTAACAAATTGTTGCAGATTTACACTACACTAGGAATGCACTGCCTTTACATATGTGGGAACTTCATGGAATCAGAGAACGGTTAAGGTTGGAAAAAACTACAAAGAACATTTAGTTTGACCCCACTGTGCCCATTAACCATGTCCCTCAGTGCCACATCTCAGTCCTTGAACACCTCCAGGGACAGTGGCTTCACCTCCTCCCTGGAGCAACCTGTGTCAATTTTGATACTGCTAAAATTCAATCCTAATTTCATGTAGAAATACTGAATTTTGTTCCAGAAAGAGGAGAATTTGGGATTTTTTTTTTCCATAGAGAAATGAAAAAGACAGTGTCTGAAGTTCTGAATCACCCCAGGGCTGGTTTAGCTGATGTGCTCTGTATTTCCCTCCATCCATTTCATGCTGCCCAGAGGGCAAAGGTGTGGTGACATCCAGAAAACTGATAACTGCACGTGCAAACCAAGCTCACTGAAGCCTTGGACTCCATGCAAGGTCAACAGTGTGGACACATTGCTGCCCAAACCCCTCTTCCCTTGCGTTGGCTCAGCCTTGTGCCCTTGTGCAGGGGGCACCCAGCTGCTCCCCAGCTGCTGCCAGCGCATCACTGCCAGCCATGGGGCCGAGCCGGGGCAAAGTGCTGCACACGGCAGGGTTTGTAGAAACCCCCGAGATTTCCTCAGCTGGAATTAAAAACATTCCCTGAATTCCCTTTTGCTATTGTTTTGTCTTACAAGAGCAGGGAGCAACCTTCAGCAAAGTCTGCACATTCTATTTTGTGTTTGCTATTAAGTAGGGTTTCAGTGTCAGAGAGGAAGTCATTCTTCTGCAAAAACAATTGATAATTACTCATTTCCCAGCGTGGCACAAGACAAGCTAACCCATATTTGCAGCAGATTGGTGCACGTTCAGCGGTGAAAATCTCATGTAATTGTTTGCTCCCACTTTACACTAGCAAAAGCAAACCCGCTACTCAATTCGTCGTTGTCCTGGGCAAAGCAGTATGGGAAACACATGAAACAAAGAGGAGTTTTCCTCTTTAAAGTTTAGTATCTATTTAAAATGAAGACTAAATGAAGTAAACTACAGATATTCCAGTTATCAGAGTGCAATATATTCTCCTTTTTATCTACCTGGAGCTCTTTATGAAAGAAAATAATCTTTGCACCACTCGCAACCTCGAGCGGCATTTATCCAAAAAAGGAAAATGCCACGTGTCGGATGCGGGTGACCAACAGCCTCTGAAATAAGTGGAGCTGAGTGCTGCATCCCTGAAACATCTCTGGAAACCTCAGAATGGAGCCATACCCAGATGCCTTGCTCCCAGCCAGGGCGAAGCACCCAGCACACATTTCTCCCCTTAACCTGGTTTTCATTTTGTATGTGCAGTTTACCTTCAAGAAATTAATCTTCTATATATGAATTGGTTTCCTTAGAAGCCTGGCTATCATAAAAGGCTCCAGACACTGCCAGGAATGAGATTACCATGAATATTGATATTTGTCATGATTTGTCTGCCTCTTTGCTGTTTTATTTTATGTTTTAAACTCGAATAATGCAGGCCGTGCATATTAAGCACCTGTGGCTCATACACGCACAGGCACACCAGGAGAGAAAAAGGCAAGAGCTGTTTTAGAAGTGCCCCTTGCACATGTGCATGCATACCAGAGCCATGGGAGCAGTGGTTCCCATCTGTTCAGCGGGAAATGACTCTCTTCTTGTGTCAGATTCTGTGGAAATTTGGAATTCCTGATTTTGAGTGCAGCCAGAATGCACCCTCCCGGTTTCAAGACAAGAGCCTGGCTTGGATAAAACACTGCAAAAAGAACACTTTGTCATTAAAGCTGGGGCAAGGGGCAGCTGGCTGTGCTAAAGGGACTGGGGGGGCTGCCCACACCCCATCCCTGAGGAGCACCCCACTGCACTGGGGCACAGCTTGCACAGCCCTTCCTGCCCACCAGCTGTGCGCGCTACACTCCAGCACACCCATAATGGGGCAAAATGCAGCAAGTTAAGGCTCTCGCCTTCAGTAAGAGTTTATCATGCCTCCGTGACAAAGATAAAACATTTGGGGTTGTTTCTGAAGAGCAGGTGTGGAAAAATCTACTGCACGCACCTCCCCCCAGCTCCCAACTCCGGCCCTTCCCCTCCTCGTGTACCTTGGGCGTTCGTGGCTGCTCCGCGTTTGCTGTGATTTCTCTTGATTTCATAAAGCATTAATGAAGTAATCATAACAAATGCCCCTCCTCGGCTGTCCTTTCAGCATGTCTGGAGCTATGTAAATAGTTCGATGTGGCTGCTGGAAAATGGGAATGGTGTAAAACTGTAAACACCGTGCCATGTGGCTCACATGCAGTTTCACGATCAATCAGCATCAAATTAAAAGCAGGAATTACTATTAACATTGAAGCGAAGTACAGGTAACAAATGTGAGTACTTATGACTTCTAGGTCATGCCTGAGCAAGGAAATGAAGCTAAGAGCTATAATTGGTTCTCTATCAAAGGATTCCTTAATAAGACCTTAAAATATTTTTAGAAGGAAGGATTCCTATAGCTTATCCCCAAAGAATGACAGAAAGCAGAGAGCTGAAAGTGCACACGTTGGGAGATGTCTTTCTCTACATAAACCATTTTCTTTGGTGCTGCCTCAGTTCGTTAAGTCTGTAAAAGGGGTCCATTCTCCCAGCAGCGTTGAGGCTGGATCAAAGCAAGGACACGGGAAGGCATTGGGTGGGCACCAGCCACCGCTGAAGGCAGCAAAGCACGATCCTTTGAGGACTGAGAGCTGTCCTGCAGTGTGCTGAGCCTAACTCCAGCTGCATACCTTCTCCTCGTGCCTGGGTGAGGCCAAGGGAGGACTCTGCAGCTGCCCCCAACCCAACAAAGGGTGTTGGTGTTCCGCCCGACCCCCGCCTTGCATTGTATCAGCACAGTGATTGCATTAGGGATTTTCTGGGAAATCTCCTTTCCAGCAATTAGCAGGTCCCCCACCCACCCTCCTCCAGTTAGGAGGGGCTTTGGAGTGGGAGGGCTGCAGGACAAGGGCTGGTACTAATTTAATCCTCTTTTCCCTTTGACCCACATCTCTCAATGCCCCGAGGGCAGTGGCACCCCCAGACCCCAATTATTTTATTAAAATATGAGATTTCTTTTCTGCTCAAATAAAAATACCGATCACTGTCTTTGGACATCCACCTTGGCAAACCAGGGCTTTTCTGGAATGAGGAGAAGCAGACAGAGCTGTGGGGCTCAGTGGATGTTTTGCAAGCACTGAGGGTTTGGGTTTTGTTTTTCAGGTGTTTCAGTGAATCAGGACAAAATGATGACCAAAATTCATGAGAAAAGATGGCTTTTCATACAGCCTTTTGAAAGGGACAGCTTAGCCCACAGATTGCTCAGGTGCCTTTGCCGCCACAAACCATGGGAGAACAGAACAAAAAGGATTGCAGTGCTAATGGTTGGTGAGGAAAGCAGCTGTCTGTTTGACTATGGAAATATATATACAATATATACAATAAATGAGATACAAGAAAGAGCTCTTGAGCACCTCAGACACCTTCACATGCCCACCCCTGTGTCACAGAGGCACATTCTCAAAATGGTCCTTGAAACCCTTGCACCCTCTTCTTGTCCACAACTGCCTCAGCAGGATGGCTCCTTTTGGGACTACAATATTCATAGATCATAGAATCATAGAATCATTAAGGCTGCAAAAGACCTCTAAGATCATCAAGTCCAACCGTCCACCAATATTGCCCACAATTCATTGTCCAAAACTGCCCAATGTTCATTATAATCTCATTTTCATTACACTATTATTTTCAATAGAAACATGAAGTTAACTCCATGTCCCCACACTTGAGCCATGTTTTGACAAGAACACTACAGACCCCTTGCACATCAAGAAAATGCATGTCTGACTTTCTCAGTCCTATTTCAACAAGGTCTTCGCTCCATCAAACTTGAAAAAATACATATGTAGAGCAAACAATATACACTTTTGCCCCATCTTTAAAAGCAAAACGCACCCCACATGTGTTGCTCCTGGCAAAGGGCCAGCGTGAGGATCTCATGGGTTAGTTTTTCTGAGCAGAACTTTACAGCTGTTCCTCCTGGCTGCACTGAGGAGCCCCAGAGAGGGCTCTGGGCACAATGTGGGGCTCAGGCAGACCCCCCCCAGGCTTTCAAGAGTGAATGTGGTTTGAGCTTGAAACCAGGAAAAACAGCCCAGCGTGCACTGGTTCCCAGGCTGATGAAACTTGGTGCTTCCTTTCATTTACACAAGGATAGCAAATAGCTCCGGGGTGAGAGCACAACGGGGCGAGAGTGCCTGCATGGTGCCCCTGTGTGGGGACAGGGCCATCTCCAGCCAGCCACCAGTATTGAGACGTGGCTCAGGACCTGCAGGGAAGGTGGGTTTTAAGTAATAAATGAATAAACAAGTGGTAAAACCAACATTGCCATGGGCCACAAGGTAAGAAAAAAAACCCAATGCTGAAGCTTTATGAAATCCAGGCAGAATATGGGAGCGCTTCCTTCTCTGTGTTTGCATTACAAACAGCACCCAAAAAAAGTTCACACCTGTGCTGGGAACCCTGCCTAAAAAAAGCCCGGCCAAGTATTTGAAACAAACACATTTCAGACTTTTCTAACCCCGAGGCATTTTCACAGGGGTTGCCAAGGCTCTGAGCTGGAGCACGGAGAGCAGAGCAAACAGAGCAGCCCTCGGCCAAGCCTCGGCCTGCTGCACCCCCACCTCACTGGGATGCCATTCCCAGATCCATGCAGGGCACCCAGCATCCCCAGGAGGAAGAGGAGAGAGCTGCCTTCAGCATCACAGAGCGGGAATAGAGAGACACTGCACAGCGGTGCCATAAAACATAAAATTGCACTCGAAACAGAGAGTGCGAGTGAAGCGAGCAAGCTGTGTGCAGGGAGAGGATCTGCTCCCTTTCTCGGCGGGCTTTGACAGCAGCTTAGTAACTCCGTGTCACCAAAATATTGATAGGGTTTCCAACCTCGCTGGGCCCGAGCACTGCATGGAGACCATTTGTATCAACAAACAAACCAACCCCTCTCACTTGCTGTTTCACCGAGCGCATCTTCCTGAAAGGTAATCCCTCCGCTATTTATAGGACGATTTACAGCACTACAGCCCGCGTGCCCTTGCTGTGTCCCATGGGTTGGATGCTGGCAGCCCACCTTGCAGGAGCGCAGGCCCAGCGGGTGACGGCTGCCCAGCAGGAGCCAGACATGGGCAGCGAGCAGCCCCCAGGCAAAGGGCTGGGCTCTCTGTGTGGTCCTAAGCGTGCTGGCTCAACCCAGACCCACGCGGTGTGCAGGAAGCCCTCCGAGGTGGCTTGCTGAGAAGACAAACCTCCCCGCTGCCGGCCTGCGAGGAGCTGGAGCGCGCTGAAAGCCGCTCTGTGCGCTGCATGCCTCGCTTGGGGAAGGCAAGCTGGCCGCCCTGCCTGCCAGATGTGGGGTCTGGCATCCAAGTCGTGCTGTTCCCTCCTCTGATGTACCTGGTGTGCAAGGCGGTGTCTTCAGCTGAGAAATCTTGGTTGCCCAGAGAGGTGGTGGATGCCTCATCCTTGGAGACACCCAAGGTCAGGCTGGATGGGCTCTGAGCACCTGATGGAGCTGTCGGTGTCCTTGTGCATTGCAGGGGGCTTTGGATCAGATGGCCTTTAAGGGTCCCTTCCAACTCAAATGATTCTATGATTCTAAATCTGAGGTTTGAAGCTGTCCCTGTGATTCAAAGGTTGGCTGAGCTGGTAGGCATGGATGAGTTTTGCTTGTCTAGCTTTGGGTTTATCCACATCAGACCTATTCCCCCATAGGTGAGAAAAGATCAATGCTGTTATCTGGTTTGAGCTTCTTCTTAACACAGGGCACCAGATTCCCTGGGTTAAATTCAACCTCAAATTGCAACCTTTGGATTTAAGGATGTAGAATCCGTTCTCCAATCAACACTGAAGTACCCAGAAAATATCTTTCAAAAGTTCCTTTATGCAAAAGGAAGGGTTTCAGCTGTTGGTATTCATTCCAAGTTGTAGGAGAGGAAGGTTTCTGAAGGCAGCATTCTCCCTCCTTTCCCCTAGCACATCCCTGCTGAAGGAAGCAAAAGATGGACATAAACAGGGCCCTCACAAACCCTATCTCTGGGTTTTATCTTTTGGGCAATACAGGAGATTTGCAGCAAAAATTTAGGGATAATCACATTTCAGTGGAAAAAAGTAAATATTCCAAAAGCTACAAAAAAAAAGGAGGAAAGGCAGATCCTGAGCTGGGATGAGCCAGCAGTTTTTCCTCAGGGGACAGCTTGCACCAGGCAAAGAGCTGCCCCATGAACTGAGGGCGAGCACCCTCCTTTTCTGCTACATCAGGGCAGAGGCAGTGATGCCTTTTCCACACCCGGTTCCCAGGTTTTCTGGGTGAGGACTCAAAGCCTTGCTTGAATCAGCCAAATTTGACAGCAGTCAGACTCCTTTTTCTCTCCTGAGCATCCAAAATCTGAATTCCTTAAGGAAAGGCACTCAGCACAGGGATTAAAGGCACTGCAGATGTGAACACTGTGAGCTTCACCCCAGTGACCTGGCCTATCCTGGATCGTGCAGTGAGTGGCTGACACAGCCTACTCCACAGCTAAGCAACATGGGCCAGCTTGGGACCAGCTCTGCATCTGCACCAGTAACCCCATCCCCAGCCCAAGGCAGCTCCCCTGCACTCAACATCTGCTCTCTCTCTCTACAAAACGAAATGTGAGTGCATGACTGCGACTGCTGCACCCTCTCTGGAGTCTCAACAATCCTGCTAGTGTCTGGGCTCCTAAGGGAATAAACAGAGAGGGGAGAAAGAGCCAAAACACCAGGGGAAATGAGAGAGGAGATGGGGAGCTGCCAAAAAGGCCTCCCTCCTGCTTGTTCAGACAAAGCTTGCCTCCCAGCCAGAAGTGGCAGAAAAATGCTGCCCTATAAAAGCAGGCAGGGAGCAAGCAAAGCAAGAGATGCCACTGGCTGCTGGACATTGGGTCTGTGTGCCCAAGGAGCGGGCTGGCTCTGCTGCAAGGGCAGCAGGTAGTGCTGGATGCAGGGCTGGGAGCGTGCCCGGAACCTCACAGGGAACAAGGAAAGGAGGAGCAGTGAGCGGTACCCAACCCTCTGTCTTCTGAAAGCACCCCTCCCAGCATTAAAGTTGAGAGGGAGCTGTAATAAACAGTCCTTTTTTAAAAGCTTCTGTCTCCATCTTTTCTGGATTAAATTCTGCCGCCTGTCTCCAATCTAAACGTTAAGTCGGATCAGCTACAGTGTGACTGCAGAAGCCCCAAGTGGAGCTCGGGATACTGTCTGGGTTTGAATAGCTCTCAAAGCAAAGCCCAGCAGAGCTGCTGATGGACACCCTTCCCCTTGCTGCGGGCTCGCAGCTGAGCTGGGACGCAGCAGAACATTTGACCATGGCCCAGAGCTCTGGGGAAGGGTGGCTGAGCAGAGAAGGCTCACAGCTGTGAGTCAGGAGACCTCAATGGAGCTACCAGTTCCATGGCTCTGGACGGCTTGTGTCCTTTCTCCGTTTATTGCTGACAGGATGATAAACCCTTTTGCAACATCAATCATCTTGTAAACAATAAAACCCATAAAACAGACCAAACATCTTGCTTCCAAACACATCAACATAAGTGGCTTAGATCAGTATCAGCCATAAGTGCAGCTTTACTGTGATAAAGTAGGCTCTGTCAGACCAATACTCTTAGCAACATCTACTTTAATGGGATAGAGTTTATTTTCCTGGACTGCCACACACAGCCACTGCTGAAGGACACTGGGAGGACCTGGTGGGACTCGGAGAACACACAGATAATCCTTTGCAACTTTAAAACTGATTTAGTGTTAGCACACATAAGGCTCCTGGATGGTTTTAATTCAGTGAAGTTGCTCAGATGGTTGTGCTGAGGATGTCCAGAAGAAAGTTTTATTTGAGTAATTAAAACACAGAGACAATCCACCCCAGCCAGCACAGCAACTCTGCTTTGGAAAAACTCAGCTAAATGTTACTTGGTCTTGGTGGTTATAGACCATTTAGTTGCACCCCAACACTCAAACCCTTAACAAAGCCAACTCCGAGAGCACAGTTTTCCTTCCAGTTGTTATTAAACGAGGCCCTGAATATTACCCCCCTCCCCCTTTTTTTTTTTTTATCTTTTCCTTCTGCATTGTTGTTCCAATAATTTTTACATAGGAATGTGAAGTTCAACTTCTGCAAATACTCGTGCCGGTGATATTGTGGCCTCAAAGCATTTATACTGGTGACAGTGGAAACCTGATGGACTGAGTATCAGTGGAAAGTGTATACAAAGGACATGGTCATGGCCTGGGCAAATTCATGTAATAATCCCAATCAATATTTGTGATGTTTTGTGGCATTCAGCCATTCTGGGTGCTTCTAAAAACCGTACCTCTAAGAACATTTCCTCTAGTCAGCGGAAGTTTTTAAAAAATTGTTGGGTATTTCTACTTTACTGATGGGAGCTTTGTTGACTCTGAAAGAGAAAACCTGTAGTGGGTGAAGAACAGCCACGTTTTGCTCTCTCAGCTTCAGTCACCTGAAATATCCTTTCCAAAGACACTTCTCCATCATGATAAATTGTGTTCACTTTCTCTAGTGAATGCAACAATACAATCAGTCTAAGCACGCCATGAAAATGGTGTATGTCATGGCTACCACGCTGCCAGGACAGACATGTCTTGTGATGACAGTCAAGACAGTGGTTCAAATCCCTAAAATGTGTCATTTCCTTGAGAAAATGGCTTCTGGGAGGTTAATAAATCAGACACTCTTGCAAAAAGTAAGGGTGTCTCTGCACAGCACCACCTCAATCCACGCCTTGCTGGATGTGCAGGGTTGGTCTCAAACACTTGGCACAAGGCAGAGGTGCCCACTGAAGGATGCTGGTAGGAGCATGGTCCTGAGCCAAGCACCTGAAGGCATCTGGGAGTCACTGACACTTTTTTGGGTCATAATCTGAGCTTTTTTCATGTCATCTGTTACTGACATTCTTCCTAATCCCCCCACTTCACGTGGCATACTAACTGACAGTAAATTCAGTCCAAAAGCCACCAGAGCCTTTTTGCAGTCTCCTCTGTGGGACGTGATAAACTTGAGCTAGCAAAACCAAACACAAATGGCTTCAGTCTGACCTGATGTAGTTCTTCTGGGATCAGTCTGACTTGGCCAAAGAAAAGACAAATATTCGTTCTGCGCACAAAACAAGACAAAGCTGCAAAAAGTTGTTCGACAGCTTTTTGTCATACAGAGGCACTTTCGGAGTTGTCAGGACATGAAAGAAAGCACTATTAAATAATATTTGACTTGAGTATTATGTCACATGAAGTAAACATCATCTGTTGCCCTGATGGTTTTCTTCGGGTTGGAAAACAACTGCTACTGCCAAGGCACCCAGGCAACTTTGTAAAACAGGCTCTTGCCCAACACTCTGAGCAGAGATTTTCTGGCTCCATGCTGCATTCCTGGCCACTGGGAATGAGTTTGCACCCTCCCCATAAGAGATTCAGTCATCCTTCCTCTGCATTTCCATCCCAGACTAAGCTAGGATTATCACCAGCATGGGCAAGATGTCTACTGGCTTCCTCTGTGGGCGAGGAGATGTAAGCCAGGCTTCCAGCAATGAGACAAACTCAACTGGTCACCCAGGTGGAGACCTCAGACCTACAGCTATGGGAAACCTGGTGCCGAGTGAGAAAGGGTAGTGGAAGTTGTGCAGATTTCGGCTGGGGTGAAGGTTGGGTTCATTCGATGTTACTAGTGGATCCAAAAACCCACCCTGGAAACAGCATTGCTTAAGGAAGAGAAAAGGGATGCAGGGGGAAGGTCAAAGACTGAAGGTGACAGTCAATTTTCTTGGAAAAAATCCAGCAAAGTGCTGCTGAAATTACTCCAACTGCAGAACGTCTGCAGTCAAGGACTCGCCTTGAGAGAAACCCAATTCCCCTGAGACAATCCCTGTGCCCAGGAAATTCCCACTGACTGTCAAAGAGTCTGAGCAGAGCTTGAGACAATGGGGTTGGCTGGGGAATTGTTGTGATTTTCACAGTGCTAAATTTGATAGATTACCAAGACTTACTCCGTTTGTTTTTTTAAGGAAAACGCTTTATGGAACCCAAAAATATTTTGCTAACAAAAATAAAAAAGCCACTTACAGAAGGCTTTGTTAGCCACTACATAGACAAGTTACTAAGCACAGTGTTTAAATGGGGATTAGAGACACGGACATTAACTACCAAGAAGGAACACAACCTCTAGCATGGGAAGTCTTGAAGTTGTTGACTGCCAAGAATCAAAATGCTGCCAAGGTGGAATGAGGACACTCTCTCCTTGTCCTTTTTCTCTTGGCATCTGTGACATGTTCCCAAACACAAGGCAGGGCTAAATTTGATCTGACCCAGGGGAATGACCCTAACATACGTGTAGGTACCTGCCATGTCCAAGACTCTGGTGGTCAGATTGTGAACATCTGGAGATACCAGGGCTTTTGCCTTTGGGTTAGCAACAAGGGTCTGGTGGTGGTTTACAAATAAATGCCTAAAAGATAAACACATACAGCTTTTATGAGAAAAGATGTTCTTGCAGGAAGTAAAGGAAAAGCAAATGTGAGCTAATCAGGGCAAAGGCAGAACAAACTAGAGTTCACAGCCAAAAAAACCCTAAATTCATTGCCATAAAAGATAAAAATTGAGTGAGTAATGACAGCATAGCTCTGTAACAGCAGGAGGAAAGCTGGATAAAAATGCAGAGGTCTTTCCACCAAACAGATTTCCTCTACGGGAGGAAAAAGGGGAAAATATAAGAAACACTATTGTCCTTCAACTGCTTAGACAATTTTTTCTCGGTGTCCTGTATAATAAACGCACTTTGGGAATACAAACTCAGAATTGTGCACAGGACCTGACAAACACGTGATGGACATTACTAATGGAAACTCAAGTCTTCCCGGCAGGCTGCAGGTATGGGCCATGATGCCTCAGATGGGGAGAGGGGGAAAGTAGAAGGACAAGCAGAGGAAGGCATCAGCAAAGCAAGGGGACAAAACAAAGTCCATTCAGTCAGGCTTGGCCATTCTCCTTGGTGCCTTGGTGTTGATCCAGGAGGTTTTCTAGGAAATTATACTTTTAGAGAAGGAGAGAAGCGAGTAGCTTCTCCCTGACAATGCATACGCACAGTCTCTTCTGCAAGCTAAGTGATTTTCCCAGGGTTAATTTATGGAGCTCTTCTCGATGGTTACAGTTGTCAGACACTTTCCATCACAGGACACTGGTTTTTCACTTGCTGTTGCCAAAATTCAGCCAGTGGGACTGAAGTTTTCCAAGCTATCATCTGCCTCTGTCTGCATTTTTTGGGGGAAAACATCATTTGAAAAATGTCGGGTGTTTCACGGAATGACCTCATGGAAAACAGGGTTGTTTTGTCTATGTTAAAGAAAAAAGAAAAAGAATCCTCACTGTTCCACTGAGAAACACTAACATTTCTGTACAATAGACTGAAAACCTAAACTCTGCCAAAGGAGAGGGGAGTCTGCAAGTTCAAAGCCACAAGAAGAAAGGCATCGCTGCCGGGGAGCGAACGGCGGCCAAGGGGATATGCACATGGCTCCAAGCAGAGGTCTGCCACCGGACACAACCACTGCAGGACAAACCTGCACCCCGTGGAGACGTCGTGCCCCAAACCCTTGCTGGACAGAGCAATCGATGCCTGAACAGAGCAGAGGCTTTTCTGCATGGCAAATACAATGCGGTTGTGCTTGGAAAGTGCTGCGGAGGTACTTTCAGGCAGGATCATTCGAGACGCAGCTGTGATTATGTCACTCATTAATTGGTGGTAGGGACAAGTATCCCATAACTCAAGACCAAGAGAGATTTCTAGTGCTTTGGCACTGGAGATTAAACAGAAATAAACACACAAGTATCAGTGAAAGTGACTGCAAAATACCAGAAGGGGTAAGTGGTTGGGAGCAGATAAAGATCAGCTATGTTAGCCTGTAACATGGGTTTAACTGCAGAGAGGAGAAAGGGATATGGAGAACATGACAAATTGACAAGTTCTTCACTGTTTATTCTTAAAGGATGTATTTAAACGAATAAAGAATGTTTTCAGAGAGGGGAGGTGTGGGCAGGAGCATACCCGTGTGTAGTCTACTAAGCTGCATGTGCTGCATTTCAGAGCTGCCTATTTTGAAAAATGATTCTGAGGTGCCCCATAGCAGCACGTGTCATTAAACTCTCATTGCCCAAAGCGCTGTTTAAGAAAGGACAATGTTTCTACTAGACTCAGAATCTGCCTGAGGCACACGTGTGTGAGTAGTGAAAAACTACTGCTTTAAAAAAAAAGAGTATTTAAAGAAGTCCCATAAACCAGGACAGCAGCATCAGATACATTCTTCTGAATGCTGATAGCCTGCTTGGGAATAATTGTACACAAGGTCTGCCATACACTCCAAAGGGGATCAAATCCTATGCAAAGCTCCTTGAGACCTCTCTACTCAAGATGACAAATCTCACTCCCTTTTGCAGCATCCCTAGGACCATTACAGCACTGCCCTGGCACCTGTGGCCAGTGGGATTTGCTGTCCCTGAACCCTGCTTCGCTTCCCTGCATGATCAGGATTGTCCTTAAGAATGGCACAACTGCTGCCTGTCAGAGCACCCAGTGTGGGTACAACGCTCTGGGAAGCAATGTCTCCATAAGCTAAATACCACACTGAGGATCCCACACCATTGTTTGTTTCAGTAACAGAGCCAAGAAATCCGTAGTTTTTACGTCAATGAGTAATTAAATAATGTAAATACATCTTTTCACCTTGGAGCAAATGGAATGTTTCAGAAAAATACCCACCTCTCCTCCCTATCCTTTGAAAAACTTTTTAAAAAAGCTTTAACAGAAAAATCAGAAATTCAAGAAATTCAGTCTCATTTCACAGGAGCTGCAGGGACCTCCTAAACTCGTAATTTGGTAATAAAGGTGCGCTTTCCTTCCATCATTCAACAAGCCCTTTGCAGTGCATTATATGTAACGTGATGATAACAGAACTCAGAGAAGATGCTGAGGGACCAGTGTGGGCAGAGTCCAGGTCTACCCTGTGTCTACAGGACAACACGTCCTTGCTGAAGGACACCCCTGGCACCCACCACACTGCCTTGGGTGACCACCAGCCTTGACACCTCACAGCAACTTGCCCTTGGTTAAGAGCGCAGCCACCTATAAGATGACGAACATGCTTCAAAAACTCTCCAAAGTTATGCAAAAAAACATAAACATGCATAGACTTGAGGGGTTTATCTGAACAGATTGGGAATATTCGCACAGCTGAACTTCTGAACGTTAAAGAAATGCCAAGAATTATATGTTTGATAGGAAAGAGCTTCATTGCTTGCACCACAACAGGCCCCACGTCCTGACAAGCTCAGAAGGGGACAGGCTGGAGAGTGGACAGAGATGATTCCTTGGACTATTTTTATAGAGTATTTTAAAAATAAAGGCCAGCCTATGGGAGAAAAAAAAGGAGGGGGAAGTGCGTTTATAAAAAAGGTTTTGTTCTATCTGTTCAAGTGAAGATATTTATGGTGTCTGCTGTGTCATTCCAGATTTGTCACGGGCCATTGAATATCCACCTGGATATTGCATCATTTAACTACTGGAATGCGTAAGCTTTTCTGCCGCTGGTGAAAGAACAACTATGAGCTGCATCGGGCATAAGTGCTGTGCTGTACTTCAACAAATAAATCAGAAAGCGGAGCAGATAATACAACTGTGTTCAACTGCGGTAAACTGACAGCTTTGTGTATTTATTTTTTTTAACTGATCGTGACAAGAATGTGAGTAAGGGCTGTATATATTATTTCTGGCCGTCCCTTGAGTTTGCTAATCTTCTCTGGGTGGCAGCAGCGTTTTGGAGGAGGTCCTTTTTCAAGCCAGACTCTATGCAAACACCACCAGAAGGCAGTCCCTGCCCTGGCAGTCTCACATATGGGTAGACTCAAGGT
Organism: Numida meleagris; assembly: GCF_002078875.1. NCBI lineage: Eukaryota > Metazoa > Chordata > Aves > Galliformes > Numididae > Numida > Numida meleagris. The sequence goes on along the minus strand of NC_034419.1, from coordinate 14,553,753 downwards.
AGGGACAAAGGAAAGCTCTTCTTGCTTCAAAAATGGGTCCAAAGTTTTGTGCATCTGGGGGTGGAAAGCCATTGATTTACCAAAGTGGCTCCAACCTGTCAGCATCTGGAACCAAATGCTGAAGGTTGGTCTCCAACTCTGCTTTTGTGCATGAAGATGGCGTTGGGTGTTGGTATCAGAAGAAAATCAAATGGGCTGATGACATCCACAGCACCCACACAGCCCCAGGAAACAGCGTCAGATGAGGGGAGGGGACAACCTGCCAAATCCAGGGGGGTTAAAATATTTATATTTCATTCTGATCCTCAGTGAGAACAGTGGGAAGAAACCTAAATTCTCTCCAAAATCCAACTGGAGCTGTAAAGTGTCATTAGGAAAAGTAAGTGATTCCAGTGGGGAGTTGGGTTGGCCAGACCTTTGGCCATTGCGCACATCATCTCACAGGGTCCCCAGGGGCTGTGGATACTGGGAACGTGTCAAAAAGGTCAGGAAATCTGGCAGACCTCTGCCCAAATGACATCAGCTTTGGAAGGACTTTGTAGGAATCGTGATCCTGCTGGAGAAAAAGCAAACATCTGCAGATCAGTAATGGCAGGGAAGGAGGAACTCTGCAGTAGGGTTTTCTGGTTCTACTGCAAGCAACTTAGGTAAGAAGGTTCTCCTTCCCAAGGGCTGGCAGAGCAGCAGAGCCTTTCTTTTGTCAGGAAGAGGGATCAGACCCCAGATCTGCCAGATTTCCTCTGATAAGCCTCATGCCAAAGGTCCCTGCCCTCCTTGCCCAATACCAACAGTGTGGAGCATACAGGGGAAGGAAACTGAGAAAGATCAAGTTCCCTCACACAATTTTATGAGCAATTTCAAAGCTCCTCTCCCTTCCAAAGTCCTGAAGAGGCAAGTGCTCACAGCTTGCTGTAAACCACAGAAGTGTGAAAAAAATCATGCTGTACCAAGCCACATGAATGGAAAGACTCAATTCAGATCAAATTTATTTCAAATAAGTCCATCCTCAAGAGACATTCCAGGTTTAGAAGAAAGCAGGACCTGTACAGTTAGCTCTGCAGGGCTCAACTTTGAACAGGGGGAAATTCTTTTCCTGGGCATTTCCCACCCCTGATGGGAAGTAAGAAACCCAGGACAGCAGTGGGAAGGGGAGAGGGGAAGTTTGATGGCGTTGGTGTTGGGATGCTGCTGTGCTCTGGTGAACCTCTCCAGTGCCACCAGTGCCAAAGCTGCAGCTCCATCAGAGCGAGGAGCACCAAGGTCTTCCTTCAGAAACAGATACAGGCAGGGAAGGCATCAGTGAAATAAGCAAGCAGTCTTTGCAAGGCAAAGAGCAGGCAAACAAATAACGTCACAAAACAGAGGAAAGTGGTGTATCCAAAAATTGCATCTAAGCAGAACTACTGTCTCACCACTGCTTTGCACTCTTAGACGATATTACCTCACCTTGTCTAGCAAGCATCAGAGCTCAGAGGGTGCTTCAGATTGGTTAATCTTTTAGTTTGAATGCAGCTGACCTAAGTACAGAGAAAGTGGAAGCTGGAAGTAAGAACTTTAGCACTGAGACCCTTTGTAAAGCAACCTGTCCTGATAGCTAAACTTCAGCACAGAACAACAGGTAACAACCAAGCTGATATTCACTTCTCTTCTTTCCCAGAGCAAGATCTGACTAGTAACAGCTGCCTACTTCATGGCTGTCTCTTTTTATTACTTTATTCCCCACCGACTCACCCCCCAAAAAAGGGAGAAAAAAGAATAGCTAAAATTTATGGCTAGGAGAAAACGATTACTGTTGGCAAGTTAACTGAAGGGATCAATTGTTCCATATGGCAAAAGCCAAAGAACTCAGGGCTCTATTCACAAGAAAAGACTGATGTGCTAAAGGGCATGGAAATGCCACTTTTATTGTGTGGCGGAGAATTTTCACATTTGAATCCAAATTCCATCAGAAAGCATGGTATGCAAGAGACCCAGCTCCAAGGGCTGTCCAGACGGCATGTGCGAGCAGAGAGCAAGTGCGCGGGGAAAGCATAATACCCTAAGCACAAAGGTTCTGTGTTCGTGTCCTCCCGGCACAATGTCAGGCTTTCACAGGCAGGGAATTATGTGCAAAATGTCTGGAAGTCAGCACCAAACGTGCTCTGAAAGGGGCAAAGACAGAACAATGTTCTCTCCTTCCCTGCCTGAGCTTGGGCTGCTGGACCCATTGCTCTTGGTGGCTGAGAAGTTTTGGTGGCAGTCATGATAATCCTCATTTTAAGGGTGGGAAAAGAAAAAAAAAACTTGTGTTTCTGGGCTTCAGGAGGAGCAATGATGCACAGCAGGGCAAGAAGATGAGGTTGGGAGCACAGGGCTGGGTGAGCACAGATGTCAGCTATGGCAAGTCAGAAGTCGCCAGAGGTAGGACTCAGAGAAACAAGAGACCCTTGGCTCAAGGACAGGCATGCAAGATGTTTATGTATTTGTACAGTGGGGCATGTTGATAGAGCAGTTAAGCACAATGGATCCAAAGCCTTACTTCTGGATGTACATCAAAGGCAGCTCTCGATAGGGAAGCGGGACTGGAGGCACGGTGCAGCCCCATGCTGCTGGCAGCAGCACCTGTCTCCTCCGCCATCCCGATCACAAAAACAGGGCACCACACTGAAAACTGGGAAAGATGTCTCCTGCTCAACACTGAGGACAGCTATTAATTGCCAGAAGGTTTGGTACTTTCAGATCGACAGCTGGACCACAGCACAGAGCCAGACAGGAATTTACTTCGCAGTTTTTCAAGCAGATTATGGGAATTGGGCCCAAATTTAATAAACTTCCAGTGACAGCTAGGCACCTCACTCCCCAAAAGGCCTTGGAAATTGCAGCCCTTGCTCAATTAAGTTTAAAAAAAAAAAAGGTTTTCAGAACAGCCAAGTACAAATTCTTCTAAAGCTCACTCCAGCGTCAAGGTTTCCCAGGTTTTGTTTCAGGATCCTCTATCTGTGAGCATCTGAAACTCAGGATACACAAATGTCTATGAGCTTACAACAAGATGAGTGGCCAAATTTGAGCAGAGCTTCAGAAATTGAAGTGGGGTAAATTGGGAACAGGGATCTGTGCTAGCCCAGAGCTGGGGTCTGGTGCTGGCAAAGCAGCTCCCATCTGGGCTCGCGCTGGAGAAGACGCGGTACCGATGGCTCTGGCCGGCTGACAGCACAGATGTACTGCAGCTTAGCGCGTGACTAATTTTAACAAGCTGCTTGCACGGTTACAAGAGGCAGATCTGTTGGCATTTTTACTTTCAGCCACCTGGTCGCGACAAACATTCTCTGCAAATTGCACATATGTTGTAATGCTGGGCTTAGGGGATGTACGAGGGAGGGAGAAGATGAGGTCCCAAGGATGGAGGTAGGAGCTGGAGGCCAGAGATGTCTCACCAAGTTGGTGTGTGCAAGAGGGGTTAATGGGATGTAAGAAGGCAATGGCTACAGGAAGAGATAAAATTTTTGTAGGACAACTGAAGCAGTTGGACAGGGCTGTTGCTCCTGATGGATGTGGAGAGTCCTCCAGACCTGGACTGGAGCAAGGAGACCCACAGTGCAATGACATAAGCCTTACACCAACTCCTCTCTCCATCAGGTCTGTTTGTTCACATCTATTGAATGGCAGGAGAGACAGCTCAAGAGAGAAACCCCGCAATGAAACATGGGTTTTGGCCCTTTGAAAGAGAATATCTTGAATAGTATTCATGAAAGGTTTCCATTTAAAATAGCTCCTTCTGTGTTAAAGCCAGCAGAGGAGGACACAGCGAGCGAGATGTTGTGGGTTCAGAGATAATCCTAGATCTGTTCAGGCTCAGGCTGGCTGCTAATAGTGTGCTGGTGGGTTCTCTGGGCCAAGTTGCTCTTCTTCCACAAGATCCAGAGCTCATGCTGCTCTGAGGAACCTCAACATGCAGCAATCACTTTTGCAGGCCTCCTTTCCCCACCCCATAGTAACATTCTGGGAGGAAGAAACTGCATGAATTTGTGTTAGAAATGAATTTAAACAAATTCAAGTACCATGATTAACCATGGAGGTAACAAAAGAGTTGTTAGCACAGTCTTCATCCCTTGACATCTTCACTGGTAGGCCATTTTGGAACAAGAGTTACTGGGCTCATTGCCAGGGAGACTGGGTAAATCCCATGATTCATGAAATGCAAAGTTCCAGTTGTTGATCTTGTGATACCCTCTGCCCTTTAGAGTAATCCAGTCATTCACAGAAGTTTCTTCTGATTTCCTGGAGCCTGGCACAATAAGGGAGCTCAAGTGCAAGAGAATACAAGAGTGTAATGTCAAACTGGTAGGGCAACGCCATGACTTGACTGATTCATAGGATTCTTTTTGCAAATGGGGATGGCAAGAGACTACTCAAAAACTGGCCTGTGATCAGGAATGAGAAAAGGACATCAAGTAAGTGGTGCAGAAACTATTGGAATGAAATCATGTTTTCTGCCATTTAGGAGGATGAAGCTGGTTCTTCTCTCTGCAACTAGAACTAACTTAGCTAGGGCAAGGAGGAGTGGAGAAGTGGGACAGCCCTGGAAGCCTGCAGACCCGTTCTTCTGTTAAAACATGCCTTGGCTCACAAACCTGTGCATTTTCAGGCTATGCCAGAGCGATTTTAAAACAACCAAAAAGTAAAACAAACAACAATGCAAGAGCTTACATGTCAGATCAGCTGAAGTGCTGGGTCTCTCCTTCCCAAAAGTGTTTCGTATTTTTACTGCGGTGTTACCAAAATGGGCCTCCACTGACCTATTACATAAGGCTAATAGTCAGAAGCAGATCGTTACAAAATTCTGCACGCAGCCTCTGTCCGTTGGGAGTTTGTAAAATGCACACTTGCAACTGCCTACACAAAACACGAGGTCTTCACAGCTTGCTTTAAATTAGTCGTGGGACGGCAGAGAGGAATGAGAAAGATTTGAAAAGACGGAGATTTAGGAACAAATGATAATTTATGTCTTCCAGAAAATGCAAATCAAACCTTGCCTGCTCTGGCCCTTCAGCACTCCTGATGGGAACGGGATATGCGTTTAGCATATCTCCAAGGTATTCTCACATGATCATGACAACCGGGTGCCTACTGCGAGGACAGCTATAACAAATCACCCGCATTCTTTTCAAGCCAACGCTGCAATTGTTCTCGCTGGATCATCTGGCTTCAGTGTGGGCTCCCTTCAATTTCTAACATGGAAAGTATTTCCAATAGTTGACAGATGTCTTTCCTCGCTTTACACTCCTTTCTTACCCACTTGTGTTAGCCTAACAGGAAATACTGAGTTAATTGGAAAGATTAAGAAAGGTCTCCTACAGCTATTGGGGGAGAAAGTGGGAGCAGACTGGAGGCAATAAAGGGAGAATAATTCATTTAACTTTTTATTTTACTATTAAGTTTGAAATATGAACAATAAGAGGAAGGAAGGACTCTAAAATTATGTTGGATGTTTGCTATCACTCAGCACAAGGTAAAGTGATCCCTCTCAAACAGGGAAATTAATTTTAAACCAGCAGTTTAATTCCTTGCCCAAGTATAGAAGACATTTTCCAAGAAGCAAACATTTGTTAACAGTCACTAGGAATACAATCTGACCATGCTGTGCAATAATACAACGTACAGCTCCGCTCCTTGGCTAAATATATTTCTGACCATCCTACTCAGAAAGAGAATAGCAATTGGAGGGAGAGAGGGGAAAGTGGACACCCCTACACTGCAGAGACCAGGTGCAAAATCCCTGCATGAGGAAACTGCACCAAAGGAAAAAGGTTTTTGTGAGCAACACAAAGCATACAACACTCAGCTCTCTAGGTCTAGTGCAAGAGGATGATCAGACCAGCTGGAGCATGGATGTACACACAGATAATAAATTAACAGCAAAAGTTTTGTTTTTAAACCTAGATGGGGGAGCATAGACGATTAGCAAAGACATGGTAATTCAAGGAACAAGATCGTGACAGTAACTGCAGGGCTCTACAGTGTCCTGGCAGGAAATAGCTCCATTGAGGTGTGAGTCTCTGAGCCGTTACCACCATTACAGCTGGTGGGGATAATTTGGCATAATTTTCTAGATCAGTATTATTTGTGTCAGCATTTATCCTGCAGGTCAAAACTCAGCGCTCATTTAAAAGACATTTCAAAGCGTTACCTGCTCAGGCATCTGGAAGTGCTTAGGCACATGAACCTGTTTGCTATTTATGCTGCTTAACTGTTCCCATGTTGGAGTGCGGTGGAAAGTTGGGTGATAGCAAAGAAAACAGAGAAGTCTAAGATTAGGACTTTTCCCAAGGGAATGGGATGTTAAAAATCCACTGGTGGCTCTGTTTGCTCTTTGGCTTCTCCCTAAATCCCATTGTGAGAATCCTGGGGAGCAGGTTACAAAGCAAGAGAAGGAAAAGGAAGACTAGAGTTTCAGACAAGGAGGCAGTCCGGTGGCATCAGGACTGGAGAACAGGGAGTCTGCAAGAAACAAGACCTTAATGAAGGATTCCTCAGCTGTGGACACTGAGCAAACATGATCCAATGAGAAAGAGTCTTCTGCCAGGAGCTACAAAGCCTGAAGAAAGCCTGTGGAGGGCCGCAAGTACATTTCATTGATATTATTAGGCTGCCGAAAGGTAATCATAGGCACGTATGCCATAGCAAAGCCACCCATGGTGTATCCTGGGTAATTCTGACAAAGTTCAATACAGTTCAGTGTTAATAGGCCATACATTCACATGTGGTGGCTGGCAAAGGAAATAAGCTAAATTATAGCAAAAGACAATCCGTGATGTGGAAAATTTGCTGAACAGCCATGCCTTGCACAAAGCAATCAAAAGATGGAAGCTGCTCATATCATTGCAGGGGGCTGAAGGGAAGCCATTAGATACCAGTAGAGCAGAAGGGACAGGGGAGACCTTAGCTGAACATGTAGGCATGGTGAACAACATCCTTCCATAGAGCTTTGTCATGGAGAGCAGCTGGAGGAGACAGTAGGAGTTCAGGGAGACCAAATAAACACTGAGGAAAGACAAAGAGCCAATTATATTAAAGGAAATAAAAAGGAGGAAACGAAGGGCTTTCTATTATTTGAAGAAAAGTGATTGAGAGTTTATCTTTTCTTTCTCCCGTGACTGAAGAAGTATCGGGGCAAGGCCATTCCAGCGGACAGCAAAAAGCAGTCTCTTGCAACCCCATCACTGAGATGTGGAGGCCATTACCTTCATCTAAACTACATCTCTTTTAGGTAAAGAGTAAAGTGCTAGGGAAAATTGCCAGATTTCCCTCCCACCCCCCAGCCACCCGCACAGCAGGATGAAACACCATTGCAGGGACAAGGATGGGCCACCAGCACTGCAGGCCCAGCAGTGCCTGCATGGTGTAACTGTGCCCCAGTGACATGCAGCTGTGCAGGAGGACTGACACCTGCCAGCTCCCTCAGCCAGCAAATTCCTCAGCCAGCAGCAGGAAAACAAACAAACAAAACAAGGACTTGCCCCAACAGCAGCTTGGGGCAGGAGTCCCAGCTTGTCTGAGGTACCAATACATTGTGCTTTGGGAGTGCATGAGGTTTATCTGCTGTGAGAAGAACCCACGCAAATATTCTGAGCATCTTCTTCCTTTTGGCTTCGGAGGTTTTTAGGACTTAGCCCTCAGCACGTGGCCTGTGACTGTGGCCTGCCCTGCTCTGCAGGCCACAACATCCCTATGGGCTCTCCAACCAAGGTGCCCACCATCCACACCCAGACCACTGTCCAGCCTGTGAGTGCATACAGGGTGTAGCCATGGCTGAGGGAATCTTGTGGCAGCTCCTCCTCTTGTCGACAGGACCCATAAATCAGATGGCCACAGCTCCATCCCTTTCTTGTCAGTGTTACAGCACAAGGACTTTCTTCCAAAGGAAGCGGTGCTGCTGCAAATTCTGCCAAGAGGATTTTTCATTCAAATGGTTTTTAAAAAACCTTCAATTTTCATCCTTAAACAAATGTTAAAATTCAGATTTCTAACATGAAGGTCTCTTTTCTTGTTTTACTTCCCTCGAGCACTCCACAGGATTGTCACTCACCTCTCCAAACCTCCCTTGTTCTACAAATGGTTTCAAGAATCAGACGCATAAGAGCCACAAATGTTTCAGGGGCAAATCTCAAATTGCCCCCCCCCCCAACATGTCATTTGGGCACAACACTGCTCCCAGCATGCTTCCTGGCCATCTGATGGGCATCACCCAACCCTACGTGACTGTGACCACCACACACTGCCTGGACCAGATCTCAGCCAGAAGGACCTCCATCTCCTTCCTGCTCTGTTCTCCCACCCATTCACATGCATAACACCAACTTTCAGGCTTTGCTTTGCCAATTCTTCACATTTTTCTTCACCAACTCAGTTCATTTTCTGTGGGTCTGCCATAGCAATGCTCAAATCTCAGTTTTACTTTGAATCCCACCTTGTAATTATCATTGTAATCTAATTCTTCTGCAAGAGAAAGGAATGCCCTTTGGTCTTTAAATGAGCTCAGGTTCCTGACCTGACTTTAAATACATTCAGCTGAAAGCCATTAGCAATTATTCAATTGCTTTTGCTGTAAAATGTCTTAAATTACTCAACTTCAGTCCTCTATTTGAAGAAAAATATCAATTAAACCTTCAGGTTTAGAGAACTCCCATTTATATGTTGGAGGTATTTTGATTGTTCATGTTTTCCACTGGCATCAGGCAGAGCCTTATTGAAAGTACAGCTTTCCCATCAGCGAGTCACATCCCATCCCCAGCATTGCACGTACCCCCAACATATGTCCTTTAGCTGAGCCTTATCTTACACAGGCGCTCTCCCTCCTCCTAGTGCAGGAGCTGGAAACCTGAAGAGAAGAGGTTCGTGCACCCAAACAGGCTGCCAGGCCACTTGATGTGCTGACATGAGGTCCCCAATTGCATGGGTAATCTGTGCCAGACCTTTCCAACCAGAAGGATGGAAACAAGCCATCAATCTTCATCCTTCAGCCCTTATCACATCAGACATAGCTTTCTGAATACTTCCATCTCTGCTGCTGCCTTTCAGCAAGGAGTAGGTGCAATTTCCCTCCCTTCTGCTGTAGATTTGGCTGTTCTTCCTTAGGGCCTGGGATGTTGAAATGCTCATGGCCATGTAAATCCTCTGGCTGTACAGCACACCCCTCTGGCACCAACTGCAAGAAGAAGTGGCTGCAATCTCTGTGCAGTTTAAAGTCAGGAATTCAGAATCCCTAAGCTGCATTTCGTTTCTGTAGTCAATAGGAACAGATATCAAAATTTGCCAAAAGAGGGAGCATTCCCTAAGCTCTTAGAGGCTGACATTCCCAACAGCTCCAGCCCAAAACCTGCTCATTTTTGCAATGGAGGAAGCTGACTAAAGCTCAGAGCCAGACACCAGCCTGGCTGCATGCTCCAGGCTGCTAATATTGCAGGGCATCGTGTCACAGCCCCACTCACATGTGGGTGATGCCACTGCAGAGGAACTCCTGGATCCCAGCACCAAGCTGGCTTCAGACACTGCTTCCAAGCAGCACTGATGGAAAGAAGGGCAATGTTCAGCGAGGGGGAAGGAAGGTCTGTAAGGCGTGAACCTCCCCCTCTCCATCCACACTATTTTCTTAACAGCACTCTCCAGGGCTGAAAATCCCTGCTGCAGAGGAGGCCAGCATGAAATCCCAGCACCACAGTGGCGGTTTGGCAGCTTTATGGTGTTTTACATCACTTTTGAGAAGATCACCATAGCTATAAACTTTGTAGTTTTCCTAAACCCCCAGAATCCATTTAATCAAAACAGGCAGGCGACCACACCAGGGCATTATGCAAGTGCATGGCTGCTTCTCCTTCTGCTGCTGGAGCAGGAATTTGCTGACAAGTCAAGATTAAATTTTCAGTTCCTTCTGCTCTCCCCAGTCATTATGTGTTGTTAAGAAGAAATTTCAAGTTAATTAATTCAATCTCAGGAGATGAAAATGCACACAGGATTTCTCTAACACGGTGCATGTTTACTGCAAGGCAGAAAACAGCTCAAGTTCTTTGAAACTCCCATCTCATTTTACATTGCAAGGCACAGGGCATTAGCACAGGGTGGACTCGTTGCAAACCATTGCAACTAAAATCATTTTTTCAGCCCCAAAAAGGAACTGCACAGCCCAAACCCTTGATTTCTATGCTACTTTTTACAGCACATTTTGTTTTCTTCCTAGGAACTGCACATATTCATGGTCCATAGCTTGGCACCAGCACAAGGAGCCACATCTTTGCTCCTTCCAAGACACAAACCGGTAGGTAGGCAATACAGCCCTGTAAAACACAATTAATCTCTCCACTAAACAACATCTCCCAAAGCAAAAACCAGGCCGTATTTAAAGGAATGGGACTGCTTTATGTTAACCGCCCATTTCAAACCTTAAAATAAAATATTTGCGCTTGCATAAATAGTTGGAAAGGTAAAAGTGTCATAACACTGGGTGTTTGTTATTAGAGCCGGAGCTTGCCTCCTGCCTGCAACAGAATGTCATAACAAAGCCCACATTGGGATTGCTGCGTTTACTCCTCACTGCAGTGTTTAAAAGTCAAAGACAATCCCGAGCTATAAACAGATTGCACGATAGCTTGCAAAAGGCCCTGTCAAAGCTTCTTTTAGTACACTGTGGACCCGGTGTTGTCTCAGGTGGTGCAAAGCTTGCAGATGACGCTGGGTCTGAAGGATTCCGGGGATGCTGCAATGCAACATGCTGTTACCCAAATCCTGTTCCAAAGCACCACCCTGAGCAAAGAGCAGCTCTTAAGTTTGCTGCAGAGCAGTATGCTCCAAAATTTGCTTTTTGCAAGAAGCATCCTGTGTAGCACAAGCTAAACCATGCTTTCTAACCTGCCTGAGCCCAGGGGAGGATGGAGGGAGGCTTTTATCACACTTGGCTGAGGATAGCAGCTCCCCAGCTGCTCACAGTGCTGGAGGAGCCAGGGCTGCGAATGGGGCCCACCTGCTGCAGCAGGATGGTTTGGCAGTGTTTCAGTCCTGGAGTCCATCGATCCCTCTGCTGGGAGAGCTCTCAGCACTAATATAACTCAGGTGCAGTGCAGTGCAGCGAGGGGATTTGTGGGGTCTTTGCAGAAGGTCAGGTGGTCCCTGGAGGACCCTGGAGCAAGGACCATCCATCTTCAGCTCATTGACTCCACCCATGGCTCACAGGCACCATGGCATGTGCTTGGTGGATGGCCCCTTGGATCCTGCACCTTGGCCCACCCTGCTTGTTCAAAGCAAAGAGAGATTTAGCCCTGTGTAACTGAGGCAAGGCAACCTGGCATGGCTTGTGGCGTGACGTGAGGGCAGGTAAAAATAAGACAGCTGGACCTGAGAAGTAGAGTGGCATTTTTTTCTTTAAAAAATGCCTTTGGCAAAGTATACCTAAAGACCTGCTTTGCTAGCACAGATGAATATTAGTCCCTGTGTCACGTTAAGTGAGTGCATGCAGTCCTGGAAAGCCACTGCTCTTTTCAGTGAACCCCAAATGCAGAGAAGACTGATGTGGCCACACCACAGCATGCAATACAATCTACTTTCAGGGCTGAGTCTGTCCGACACAATTCTGCAGCTGTGAGCAGCTGAGAATTAACATTCAGCATAAACCAGCATGATTCTCCCAGAACAGCTGTAGAAATACTTAGCCCAAATTAAATAAGCATTACCATAGCAGCTAGGTGCTTATTTACAAATGAAGACCTGCTGACTGCAGCCAGAACTGCTCACCCCAGTCCCTGCAGAACCCACCAAGCCAGGCCAAGAAGAGTTACGGGCTTTGCTTGGGGACAGGACTGGATGATGGATTGGAGGATCAGGGTCACGGGCTGTGTTGCCCTCTCCGGGGCCATTCAAGGGGTGGGTGATGGTCTCCATGTCTCCAAAGGTCAGAGGGTCCTGCCCTGAAGAGCAGAGCCCATGGCAGATGTCACCCTGACATCTGATGGCCAATGCTGATGGCCTCCTGCAAGCAGCCTCATGGAGAAGCTGCTCCTCCCTCAGCTGAGGCATCTCTGTAACCCACCAGAGACTCTCGCTCCTGGGTGAGGAGGTCCTCTCGTGCCGGCACCCAAGACTGATCCCTCTCCAGCTTCCCCCAACCTGGGGATCCAGCTGGCACCCCCAGCTCTGCTCAACCATGCAGCCACTTTCCCATGTCCTGTCCACTGCAGCACCCTTGGCATATGTTTCCAGAAGTTGGTGTCTATCCAGAAGCTCTAAATCCACATCAAAAAAAAAATCATAGATTCAGTAAGGTTGGAAAAGACCACTAAGACCATCTAGACCAATCCCAACCCATCCCTACCATGCCCACTAGCCATGTCCCTCAGTGCCACATCCCTCATTTTGAACACCTTCAGGGACGGTGACTCCACCCCCTCCCTGGGCAGCCTGCTCCAATGCATTATCGCTCTATCTGAGAAGAACTTTCTCCTAATATCCAACCTGAACCTCCCCGGAAACCTCTTACCTCACCCCACTTCCAGAACCCCCACCCTGTCAGTAATCTGCTCAGCACCCCAGAGGCATTGCCTGTGGGCAGTGAGCATCCCCGCTCAGCTGCCACTCCCTGCATCACCTGCTGCCTGCAGGTCTGGCTGCTATGTGCAGTGCTGAGAGCCCCGGGGCAGGCACAGGTGGGGCCAGGGGTGCCAGCAGCAGCTCCAGCAGGCAGAGAGCCATCGCTGCTATCGCACAGCTTCGGATGGAAAAAGTGCTTGGCCACTCTCCAGTCATTGCTGCTCTAGAGACAACAACCAACCATGCTTTTGGCAGATACCCTGAGACTGTCCTTCTTCCTCCCAACCAGGGGAAGATGGCCCAGACCCTGTCCCCTCCCAGCCCAGCCTGTCAGTGCCTTCCATTTCTCAATAGAAATTCCTACGCAGTCAGAAGATTTTACCACTTTGTTCTCAAAGTATAATAACATTTTCTTTTTTAATTAAATCGCATTCCCCATCTGCCTTGCATGCATGTTTTGAGTGGGCCACTTTTGCCAAACATAAGGTCAGCAGCCACGCTACTAACTTTCTATAAAAGTGCATTAATGCTGTTTTATCTAAAACCAATGTCTGTTTGCAATTTTGACCACACCCAGACTAAGGCTATGTGACTTCACTGTCCCAGATGTCCATCAGGAGCCTTTTAACATCAGGACACTCATTTAGTAGCATACATTGTCCTGCTTTCTTCGTTAGCGAACTGGGACCTCACAAGAATGATTTATAATATTTCCATAACAATTATGAACTTGCAAAGAGGGGGTTGCTGTGTTTAATTTGGGCTGCAGGCACACGAGCAAGCTTCTCCCGTTCCCTTTAAAGCTGCAGAACTGAGTGAAATCAAGGGAACTTGAGAGCAAAAAGCTTCGGCATGGATACTAAAAAGGAAGCCAGGAAAAGCAAAACCCAACCTGCAGCATGCAGATCCAAAAAAAAAAAAAAAAAAAGAAAGTCTGTCTAGTTGGTCGGAAAGATGAGCCACATGAATACAGAGCTAGCAGGGCTTCTGTGTCGGGTGCAGTAAAATGAAAAACCTCCCCGCACTCCTACAGACTTCTTGTCCACATCTCCCAGCCCTTCCCAAGGAGGCCCATCCTCCAGCTCTCTCAATTTATAGAGTTAAAGCACAAAGATGAATAATTCATATGAGCTTTCATCTATATCTTATTTCCAGCATGGAAGGACCCCGATGAGCACGCACTGGCCATGAGTCCAGAAGCTCTATTTAGTTCACAGGGGAAGGATCTGGGACAAGAGCTCACCCATCCACACGTGGTTGCGAAGCACTGTGCTTCCCCTCCCCAGCCCAAAGCTGAAGAAAAGACTGAACTCAGCTAAAATCTGGACTAAGATCTGCAAGGCCAAATCAAGATAAGCACAAAGCAGAATGCCTGCAAGTATAAACTCATCTTCTTCAAAGCATTTCAGGCCCCAGCTGCAAATTGGTTTATTCCGAGAACAAATTGTTGCTCAACTACTTGGAAGCTGTCTTCGCAAAACTTCAAGCTAAGCATCTTTGATTGAAAAGAACATGATATTAGTGATAAATAATATCATGTGAGAACACCGGAGGAGGTCTCAGCCTACTCCAAAAATGAGATAATTAGCTGTGAGGCATATTGTATCACTCGTTGCTCTATACCAGCCACTAAATTGCCCAAGAGTCCTCCCCCTGGTTTGTACAGTGTCCTCCTTCTGCTGTGCAGCTCATAACAAGCTTTCTCCACCGAGAGAAACTCATGCTAAAGTAGGACCAATAATCTCTGTTAACAGTGAGTTGGCTGGGCCAGGAATTTGGGGTGGGTTTTGAGGATGCCCAGAAATACATTTTTGTTTATTTGGTAGCTGTACCCAAAGTATTTTTCCTCACTATTGGAAAAGCAGAAGTGTTAAAGCAGAAGTGTTAAATGGCAAATGTTAAATGCCTGAAAGCTTCAGAGAAAGCCCATGGAAGGATCAGTCTGGAGGGTTTTCTACGGCATAACTAGGAGTTAAAAGCATCTTCTCCTCTCTCACGCATATCCTTCATATGGCCACAAGATTTTTTCTTTCTGCCCCAGTCAATGTTCATCCAGTTCATCCTAACAATTCCGCATGCAGAACTGGCTTGAAGGAGAAAAAAACATATATCTGGTCAACCCCTATTGGCAAATCAGTGCCCTAGCATAAAACATCTTCTGTACTTATTAAAGCATGCAGGATCCAATGGACAGAATAGGTAGAGTTTCTCCATAGGAGTTGGCATGAAAAAAACCACCAATTTCTTCACATAGTGCTGCCTACAAAGCTCTCTGGAGTAGCAAAGCATCGTCTTCCTGAAAATACTTTGGTGCATATTTGGGAGATGGGAGACCTGAGGGGTCTGCAGCCCTCTCCCCTCAATGTCTATGAGGCCACATCTGGGGAGGAGCTCCCACCTGCACTGGATTACCCTTCTGCGCATTGACCTCATCCTGGCTCTCCTGCTCTGCTTTTGAAGTTCCTTTGCAGAATCAAATTTAGCAAGGTCCATACCTGGGCTGAGAAATATATGTCCCGAGGGCACTTCCCTGGCAGTGCTGGCTTTCATTAACCCAGCTTCTCCACTGTCCTTTTTTCACACCCATTAAACAGCACCAAAGGGAGCTGGCAATACATTTTCCTTTGCCCTTCTCCTTTGTGCTCCTCCTTGATGAATGGCGAAAGCAGATGCACAGTTGTCTTTGAAGGCTCTGGCGGATGAGCATGTTGAATCAATGATGGATTGGACCAAATGAATCACAGTGTGGGAGAAAGCGCAAGGCAATGATTTCTAAGTGGCCTTCACATCTTTACACTTCAGAACTCGTTTTAAAAGCCCGTTTTCTTCTTTTTATCTGTTTCCAGTTTCTGCAGTGCCTTTGCATATGTTGAGGGAGGTAGGGGGGAAGGAGGGGAACCTTTACATATAAACAGAAGATTCCACTTCTCCATCAGACAGTAATGAAGCATTGTCATTTAGGGAGTTCAAATAGCTGGGAAACCACTTCAAGGCCATGCAAAACAACTGGGTAGCATCAGAAAGAACAGCACTGGCAAACCCAGAGGCAGAGTTTCAAACTCCAGTATAGTGAACTGACAGAAAACCACAGCTGGTTCAGTGGCCTACCTCCCCACTCTGGAAGGCAAGAGCAGCTTTAATGAAACAGCATTTTAGGATACAGTGAATTGCTAGGGATTACTGGATACACAACTACCGCCACTCCAACCCAACCAAAGGTCCCCAGTGCCATCCCAAGCCTTGGGTGCACCCAGCCTGGCTGCCCTTAGGCCCTCCCTGTGACCAAGGACATGACTGTTCTCATCAAAAGGGTGGGTTTACCCCACAGATGCACCATTGCCATGGCCACCGCAGCAGCACAGAGCTGCAGCAACACAGTCTCAGCAGAGGCATCCAAGGGACGTATCCTTACAGCAAACTCTCCCAGTACCGCTTCTGCTACCACTCTCTACCCAGGCAGCAATATTTATGAACTGCCATGAAACTGACAAGAGCTGCTTTAGCCGTGAGCAGTGAAAGAAGGGATGAGCTGAAACGCAATTCACTCAGACTTTTTCCCAGCACGTCCCCAGGTTTGCAATGATAAAAGGCTAAAATGTGGCACGAGCCTGGCTGTGGCCTGAAGCTAATAGTGCAGCCTGCAACACAGAAGGAAATGTGGGAAATTAGAGGTGCAGGGGACAAAGGGAAGTCTGTTGCAGCAAGAAAAGCCTGAATCAACAAATTTGCCCTGAGTACCACTTTCAACTTAATCCAGACCGAGTTTAAAGATAAAAGAACGAAGTGCTGCTGATTTTCCAGCAGTGAAGTGGCAGCTGGTGGCTTCAGGGAAGCGTTGGTTAAGCTTTGCAATGATCCTGCAGAGACTCAGGCCCACAAGGGCAATGCAGCCAAGTGCTCACAGGGATGGATTCCTCCTCGCTGTGCAGACCCCTCCAGCATCAGAAGAGAAAGGAAACCTCTTCCATTCCTCCAACCAAAGCACCCCTCGGGATGGGAGCTCCACCCACATCAGGAGGTGAAGGTGATTAATTACCCACACACCAAGGGGGGTTCCTGGAGCGGTCTCGCTGACAGTGATGGTTTGGGGCCATATGGCACTTCCATATCCCATTAGTAACGCGCCTGCTGCACCCCGCGCCCAGTTTCATCTTTCATAGGGTTGGGGAACGCAGAATACCAGAGTTCTGGCCAAGATCTCCAAGGGCTGGAAGCTCAGGGAAATATGTTTCTTGAAAACCAAACTTCTTTTTGCTCTCAGTGGCAGCATCACACAGCACTGACTGCACCCACTGAGAGGTCCTGCCTCCAAAAAGACCTCATAGGGCTTCAATGCTAGAGCAGACCCAGTTCTCCCCAGATTTAGAGACAACATGTCAGCTCACCCATCCCATTTCAGTGTCCCAACGTTGCCCCTCAAACGGGTTTTCAGGCACCTGCAAGGCACAGACATGGGTGCTCAGTGGCTGGGGACAGTGTGTGACGAAAGCCCCATTCCCTCAGGAAGGTGGCTGTGCTCCAGTGAGCAAAAAAACACACGCAGGCCGGCTGCTCCGCGCTGCACAGCCCCCTTGGCAGGCGGCATGGAAAATGCCAGCACTCACAGATATGGTCTCCAAGGAGGACAGTTTCCAAAACCCAGAGCAGAGCAGGAGGG
Organism: Numida meleagris; assembly: GCF_002078875.1. Lineage (NCBI taxonomy): Eukaryota > Metazoa > Chordata > Aves > Galliformes > Numididae > Numida > Numida meleagris. The sequence continues at coordinate 14,536,544 of NC_034419.1, read as the reverse complement.
GCTGCCCAGCACCCACCTCCCGCAGGGCAGCAGCTGGTGGCCAGGGCTCTGACACAGGGTTCGCACCCAGCAGGTGCTCACCTCATGCTTTGCTCTCTTATGCCATCATTTGCTGCTGTTTTATGGGAGAAAGGGTCCAGCCAGCTGAAAAATAAAAAAGTGCAAAGCTAAGCAGAGAGAAGCTTCCAAGGGTGGCATGATTTCACTTGGTTGTACAGTACCCAGAAGAAGGGAGAGAGAACAGAGGGCACACAGAAGGGAGGTGGTTTCATTCAGGGAGGGGGCAATTGGTAACTTCTGGCCTATCTCCAGGGCCCTGGAGCTGAGTACTGCCATGGCCTGGAGTGGTCACAGCACTGGCTGCCACCAGCTCTGGGACCCAGAACTGCTCAGAGCATCCCTATCCCTTGCTGTGATGCTCACAGTCCCACCACGGGAGATTCTGGGGCTCCCTCCTGCAGTCCTTCAGAGGCACAGAATGGGAACACGAGAGAAGGATGGCACCAGGAAGATAACAAGCTGCAGCCAGTCCCCGCTGCATACACCTTCCCCAGCCCAGGCACATGCCAGCAGACCTTGCTGCTGTCTATCTAATGTATTCCATATGGAGCACACACCTCCAAAACATTACTTAAAATGGGAATAAATCCTTCACAAGTCCTCCGTGTGACGGATACCACTTGATTGAGTTGCCAAGTGAGGAACTTTTATTTTAAGGAAAAAAAAATCTGCAATTAACCTATTGTCACCCCACAGCAGTGGGAAGCAATAAACTGTGTACGTCTGCTTTCCAACCAAGCCCAAAAGGTTTATCCACCAGCCCTTCTTAGCAAATCTCCCCTGAGAGCTCTTTTGATACCTTACGGATTTGTTAAACATTTACAACATGAAAGTGAGAATATTATATACACTGCCCCAGCATAAATCACGGGTCTGATCCTCTGTGTAAAACGGAAAGGGGAGATGGAAGGAGAAATGGGGTTCTAGGCTGCAAGGTGAATCAGCACAGAGGTTTCCCCGTCCCTTCACCAAGCAGCAACGTGCACAAAGGGGCTGTGAGAAGCTGGTGCTCCTCCAGCCCCTCCTGTTTTTCAAGTTTTACACCTGGGGAAAGAAGAATGAACAACCGCTGTTAGACGTCGTCAAGGTGAGAGCACAGGACATGTAAGAAGTGGAAAAACATCTGTTTAGCCCAGATAGAAACCAGATGGAGGCAGAGGGGGGTGGAGGACAGAGGAACAGGCGAGAGGAAAAGCAGAAATGCGCTCAGGGAGATGGCTGCAGGAGAGGAGGGCTGCATGGAGACTCACGTGTCCTTCCCAGGACGAACAGCTCAGACACGGCTCTTCCTTGCAAAGGACTTGCTGCTGGGACAACAAGAGACGTGGGGCTCATTTTCAGGGCCAAAGACACTTCTGGCAAAGGACATGCCAGATACTTTCTGCAGCAAGTGCCGGATTTTAAACAGTAGGTTTGGCACCCTTCCCTAATCCTCTTTATCCTCACGTCCACAATCAAGTACTCCTCTTCTGCTTTAATGCAGCTTATTCTGGGGCTTTCAGAGACATCAGCATGGAGCTTTTATGGGTGTAGTAGGGGCAGTAAATGAAAACGATGCCTGCCAGAGCGGGTGCAGCAAGTAAAACATAAAAGGGTACGGCAGAAGGCCATGGCAAGGGCACACAGACATCTTGAGAGATGGGGGGAGTACCCTCAGGCACAGAACAGAAAGTAAGAGCAACTAGAGGGCTGGAAAGCCCCCAGGAGCAAACCATCAGGATGCTGGGGAGAAACATCATTGCAACACCATCAGCGTTGGGGAAAAACATTACCAGGAACACATTAACTGTGGATGTGTCTACAGTGCCAACAGCCAGGTTCGAAAGATCACTGAAACAAAAGCAAGATGCACTGAAAGTCACTTCCCAACTAATAAACTGATTCCTGCTGCTTTTGTATCTGACTTTGCTCTCGGAGCCCATTTTGGCAAGCAATGTGAATGCAAACAGGAAAAAAAAAAAAAGCAATATGTTTTCTTTTTAAGCTCTGAAGGACATCTCCAATTGCTTCAAATACTAGAACTGGTGAGCAATTTCCTCACCATATAGTACTTGCTACAGAACAAAAATAAAATCGTCAAAACAAACTTTTTTGCAGGAAATGTTTCATTTGAAGCCATTTTGGTCTATTTCTTAAATCCAGTTGAGGCGTCCCATTTCTGGCAAGTGCCAACATTGAAGGTTCTTTCTTCTGTTGCTGTTAAAAATCATAGAATGGCTTGGGTTGGAAGGGACCTGAAACATCATTTAGTTCCATCCCCGCGCTGTGGGCTGGCTGCCCCCCACCAGCTCAGGCTGCCCAGGGCCCCATTCATGGCCTTGAGCACCTCCAGGGATGGGGCACCCACAGCTCTGGGCAGCTGTGCCAGTGAAAGTGCATCTGTGTCCAAGGTTGCAAGTAGAAAAAGGATCAAAATCACCACCACCACCTCCAAACAAAACCCAGTGTTTGAACTCGGATTTTGGGCCCCCCATGGTGGGGGATTGGACTCGATGATCCTTATGGGTCCCTTCTAACTTGAGATATTCTATGTTTCTACTCTATGAACGAAGTGATCTTTAATTCCATGTTTCCAACCCAAACCATTCCATGATTTTAACTTGGTCACTGTGCAATCTGGGAATTGCGTTGTTCGAATGCCTCTAACACATTCACAGTGGAACATTTACTGCTACTTGCATGAAACCTATGGAATTTGAGCTGCCATGGAGACATCCACTCCAATGCTGAATTTGGTTAAAGTTTACCAGCAGGAATTCCCTGCAAAAGCCTTATTTCCCTTGAAAGAGCAGTCAAACTGAGCAAGGAGAGAATTTCAGATTAACACAGAGTGACAATGAGCAATGCCCTCACTGTGCCCACCCAACACTTCTACCCAAGAAGGACACCACAAAGATTGGAAGGAAAAGCCCAAAGGCTGGAACAGCCATGAAGCAACCGAGCAGCTCACAGGTTGCTGCAGGCTCCACGCAGCTCTCCCGCCCGCTTCCTCTCCGGCCGGCTCCCAATTTGTCTGCAAACCACAAGTTTAATTGGAGCTGGCAAGAGCTTTGACTCCAAAATGCATGTAACACCTGGAAGGCAGCGCTCAGGTGGAAGGGGGAGGAAGCAGGATGACAGCCAAGAGCTATTGTCATGCTCTGGGCTGCCTGCACAGAGCTGCCCAGGGAAGGAGGAATCGGTAGCTGCAGGGTAGCACGCAGGCACACACGCGTGGCTCTTGCCTGCACTCTCAACAAGGAATTCTGGTCACCTTAAAACGAATTAAAAACCTCTTTTGCAAGAAATAAATAGATACGCCCTGAAATGGCCGAGAATTAATTCCAAGAACGAGGAGGAGGCGGCGATGAGCCACTCCTGGCCAAGCCCAGAGCTGGGGAGCGGACGAATGACCCAGCAGCTAAGGGAGAGCAGACACAGAGCCAGCTGCCAGTGGGCTGAACACGTACCTGTGAGCCTGGGGAGCTGCACACCCCATCCACTGATTTTTGTGCAAGGAATGACCATGGCCAGCTCTGGCTGAGTCTTCTAAAGGTCAGCTTAGGAGGACAGATGTATTGCCCACAGCTTTACCTTAACAGATTGCCCCTCACAGATAAGTTCTTGCAATTCTGATCAGCGGCAGCTGGAGCAATGAGCAGTGCATTTCCCACCAGCAAAGTACAGCTGAAAACACACTCCTCTCCTTTCTGAGAGAGTCTTAGAAACAACCTAAACCAGAAAAATATTGCTACAGTGCAGAAGCATTCTGCAGTGACACTGTTTTACCACATTGCATACACTTGAGAAGAGCACAACTGCCTTTTGCTAGTTTCCCATACTAAATTTCACCTTTTATTTTCAGATATTACATTGTTGAAAGCCCTACTCATTCCTTCAGAAGGAATATTTATCTTTATTTAATCAACAATCAAATAAGGAACACTCAAACTATGGAAGCCTGATCGCACAGAAGTGAGTTGGCCATTTCTGCATGTCTTTCATTCAAAGCGTTTAGCAAGTGTTTAATAACAGTCAACAACATATGAGAAATGCTAACAGAGAACGAATGTTAAAAAAATGAATGGTTTGCAAGGTGCACCAGCAACAACGCCAGAAATCAATGCGAGCCCTACAACAGATTTTCTTCCCTTTGAGGGTAGCGGTCACTTCTGCATGCTCGCTGCAAAACAATACTGAGGGATACTGACATCTCCTTGGCCACTTAGACATCAATCAGTGCAACAAGAAATCGAGTCACTGTTTTATTTTACTCCACTCTTACACGCTGCATCCCGCCCGTGTGGGTTTTTTTCCCTCCTTGCTGCGTACGTACATGCTTTTATCTGTTTCATGTTATATCAAGTGGCTTTTTTTCAACCTGGGCAGATTCTTCTGAGCCAGGTTTTGGAAAAAATCCCATCTGGAAAGTATGAGTGATAAGCAGGATTGTGACACTGGCAGGATTGCCACGTGAAGGAGTAGACAGCTTTGTTCATTAAAATTAAAAAAATAATAATCTCAAGAACTTATGCAAGCAAGAGCAAGCATAACAAAAGCATGCACTGAGCTGTCTCCCATTAACAGTGCAGATCAAATGTGCCAGTGCAACTGCTTCTGCTTTGCCTAAATAAATGCCTGGATCAGTCATCAAAGTAGGATTGTTTTCCACAATACACTTCCTTGAGCAACCCAGATAGCCTTTGTGCTGGCCCCAGTAATGATGTAATGGGAAAAAGTTACAGGCATTCTGTCAAAGCCACGCAGATTGCTCAAAATACTATTTCCCAAGGCTCCAGCTTCGCAGGTGCAGACTCAGCAGCCATCAAGACTCGCTATGATTAATGGCTTTTTCCAATGTGTTGCCTTACGCTAATACAGAGAGCTAACTTTTATTAAATTATGGATGATCTGTTGGTGGATGCTGGTCACCTACAGGCTCACATCTGTAAGGAAGCTGCTGAAACTGGTGCAGCCTGGCTATCTCAGAAACAAGCCAGCCTAAGCTTTGTGTTACCTTTACATATGGACCTCCTGCTTATATTGCCTTCTACCCAGATGTTCAAGGGAGGTGTTTAGGAAAACCATGATGCCAGAGCCAGAGAGATAAAGGAAACCATTGGTCCATATGGAAACCATTCAAAAATGCACCATAAGCCCCCCTGAACATGTCCAAAACCAGACAGAAGTGTATCTGAAGTCCCAAGGAACATCTTACACAAAGGCACAAACTCATACAACGTTATAGCCCAGACAAAGTCACCCAGCCATTATCAATACTAAAGAAGTGACCAAGGCAACAAACAAAAATAGAAGCCATCTCCCTGCCCCCCACAGGGGCTGGTAGTTCTCACTGACCCACCCCTCACACAGTAATTTGGGTCCACCACAGATAAGCCAAGAGCCACCAGGCTCTCCCATCCCTCCAGCACAGCCCCAGAGCTATTCCCTTCTGCCTGGAACAAGGACAAGCCTTAGAGAACAGGAAGCCCTCTGAACCACAGCCCTAGCATTCCTAGCAAAATAGCAGTAAAATCATCATGCAAAAAGCACCCCTTACCTGCAAAGCCTTCCTCAAAGATCTCAAGATGACAACTTTGGGCAGTGTGCAAAGCACCCAGCACACAGTAATTGATAGCTTGCAGCTGATGTCTCTCCCCACAGGTGCAGCCCATTGGGAAAGGCTCTACCATGAGGCATGCCAGCATCCCATAAACCCTATAAATGCTGGGAGAGGAAGTCGTGTAGGTAGCTTTTGTTTAGTGAGGGTGCTCAGTGGGGGGGGGGTACTGTGTCTCATCAAATGGGCCTGGTGGGCAGCAGAGTAAGTAGGAGACAAGGGCTGTATTTTTCCTTTCTTTTCCTACCTCCTCCTTTGGTGCTTCCTTTGGATGCTGTCCCTCTTCTAAGCCATCCTCACAAAGAACTCCTTGTTGGTGCCCTGGCAGATGCTGCTGTGTGTTGCCCCTGCTGGGTGAGGAGGCTGCTGGCAAGCTCTTATCTTTGAGTGCTGGTTACAGGTCTGCCAAAATGTGGTGGATGATGTGTTTATTGCCCATAGTAACCAGAACAGAGTCCTTCTATGTGGGGCAGGAGGAGAGTGACTGAGACCCCTCAGCACAGTGTAGAAGCCAAAGAACAACAAGGAATCAGGATTGAGTTTTGCTTCTCTAGAGCAGCACAGCTGTGAGACTAAAAGCTCTCCGTAGTTTTGTGAATCCAAGAGACAAATAATAGTATACTGAGATATTGGTTTGGTTTTGTTGAAAGCTTAGTGAGGTTTGGGAAGGGGCTGGAAGCTCGAAGCATCTTCATGCAGTGCTGCCTCTGGATCACAACCTGGTAACTGCTTTAACCTCATTACTTCCGCATGAGCTCTTGCATTACAATGTGCCTTGCTGCAAAGCTGTTGGAAAATGCCTCTAAAAAGCAGAAGGAATATAATCCTCCTGGGACTGAACAGACACAGTCATCGTGTATCCCCGCAGCTTTCCATAGCCACTCATGTTTGTGGGAGACATGATGTGCCAATACCAATCCCAAATACCTACCACTGCATGCAAGGACAAAGCTGTCCAACTGCTGCAATGCTGGCATGAGAGTGCTAGAGACTCCTGTAAGAAGTTTGAGACAGTTACCATCTACTTGTTTGCCCCTGTTTCTAATTAGTTATGGCACTGGCATAAAGCAGGGTCTGTGTCTATTAAGTCTTCATCTGCTCCTCCTTATTCCCACATGAAGTCATAATCCTTCATGTTATCCCAACTGTGTGCTATGGAAGTGATTTAGGATGTCTCAAAACAGAGCATAATGACCTCAGGTATCGAATAAATGGAAGGAAAAGAGCTCTTGTGTCACACGCAGCTGGTAACGAGCAGAGGGAGATGGGGAAAGAAATTGGGGAGAAGCTGATGTATCCACGGAAGAATTTGAAGAACAATCATGAGATTTTTACACATGGCAGATGTCTAAGATATTTTGACAGATTCTTCTCGGAGCCTCTAAGCCACAGCAGGGCCCTGCCACATATTTTGTTCTTCATATAATGATGCTGTGCCATTTGTATGGCAGTATTGCTGCGCTCTTGGGTGGTACCAGCAGGACAAGAAGTGTGGTTAACAGTTGGCTTTGAGGGCCAAGCAGAAATATCAGCCTGCAGTTCAGACCCTAGCCAAGAATGAAGCACTCAAGAGCAAGGAAACAGATTTCTAAACAAGGGATCAAAGTGTGATGGACAAACACTAATATCTTCCAGCCAGTCGAAGCAAGAAGAGGTGGTTTGGTAGTAACAGCTTGTGGTAATCACAGAGGCAGTGTTTGAGTACCAATGGAAGCTGGCACAAGGCATCTTGCCACACTTCTACTGTAGCCAAAGCTCAAGAAAAACAGCTGAAAAAAATGAGCTCTGACCTGCAAGGCAGTGCTGCTCTCCAGGCCCTTCCCAGCCTGTAGTAGCTATTCTGCCATCAACTTCCTTCAGCTGTTGAATGGGAGTTCAGCCTTTGCAAACAGGCACCACTTGTGCAACTTACAGCTCAGCTTGCCTTGGAAACACTACCAGGCAGAGACCACCTGTGCTGATGGTGCCCTTCATCTTGCTGCACACAGCCTTATGGTGAGCTGTTAAATAATACTGATCCCTTCTGAAGGGGCATCCTGTGCTTACTCCATCTGGCTTTTTTCTTAGTCAGTATCAACCTTCTGAGCCCTGGTCCCTCTGATACTCCTAAATCTTTGTTATTCTCGGGGCTGGGGCAGGTGCTTCCCGTGTTAGCTGGATCCCTGCTCCTTTGCTCCACTTTCATGATTTAATCTCGTGCATTCCTCTGGGGCTGCAAGAACCTTGCGCTTCCACCTCACCCTACAGGTGAAAGCAATGAGGAGTTACACCATGTAATTACAGTTATTATACCAACTAGTAGAGCTCTTCATAGCGCAAACACCGTCAGCACCTGTCACTGCTGGGAAGCACCATGTCTCCAGTCCTGCTCTTGCTGTCAGACTGGGCACAGATCTGCTGCCTGGAGCTGAGGAGTAGCCCTGACACTGCCAGCTCGCACATGGGACCAAATTGATCTCTGGGCTTCAGGAATCTTCTGGATGTGGATCTTGAGCACGGTGAGGGGACAACGATGGAAGGTGCTGGAAGGCACAGTCCAAGTGGGCTGCCAGCTGCCTTCTGCCTCATGCTTTTTGCCTATCCAAATGGCAGGCACTGTTCTGCTGCTCACAGCCTCCTTTCTCTCCCCCTTCTGTCTCAACGGCAAATTGCTGCTGTGCTTTCCTGAGGCTGATCTTAAATAGGTGAGACGCTCTCATTATGCAGAAGTTTTCAAACAAGCCCTTTAGGAGGGAAGGAGAAAGAGACTGAGGTGGCATTGATGTGACAGAACACGGACAAAGTTAATTGGATCTCGCTCTTTGCACCGTCTTCTGCTGAGTGCCTGTGTCAGTCCCAGGATGGGGAAGCAATTTAACTCACTGCCTGTGCAAAATGAAACGATGGCAGCTTCTTGGATGAACTTTCAAGTTAACAAAGGATGATCTGGTCTTGATCAAAGATGTTTTGTTCCTGGAAGACTAGTGTTCAAGCACATGCCTCTGCTTTTGATAAAAGAAGAGATTTACATGTCACTGAAGGCAAACCCTTAGGAGCCTGAGCCCAAACCCAACTTTCATGTCAGCACTGACCCTACACGTGATGATCTCTTCTTTTATTTCTCCTTGTCATGTATTGCCTTCTGCTAGGCTGAGCCAGCACTGCCCATTGCAGCAGCGAGGCGTGATGTCACCATCAGCCTTTGTTGCTGGATACTCGTGGGTCACAGATGTATCTGCCACGTTCTCCAACCAGACCAGATCTGAGCAGCAGGGCTGGGACCACAGAGACAGAGCAGCTCTGGGTGGTGAGCAGCCATCGCCTCGTCCCTCCAGGTCTGGTGTAACCCATGAAGCTCTGGAAGGCTGATGGAGCCGTGGTGGAGCTGGTGCCACCACATCACCATCCTGCTGGGAGCAGCTGGTGCTGAGGACCACTGTTAGCTCTGTATCGATGTGGCTGCGCTGAATAACCACTGTGATGTGCAGGAAGCAGGAGAGAGAATGTACCTTCCTAATTACCAGCACAGGGTCACCCGAGGTGAGTGATCCACGGCTGCGTTCCCCATCTGTGCCACGGGGATGGTGCTTCTGTTCTCACCTCGGTTTGTCTTCTCTGTTTGGATTTCAAGCTCCTCAGGGCTGTGTTTTGCTGCATGTATGTACAGTTCCTCGCCTAATAGAGTCATGATCCAAAGCGAAGCCTCCGGGCGCTCCTGTATATTATATCCTTACTAATTTCACAAGAGGTTGCAATCAAATTCCTTTATTGGGCAAAAAAAAAAAAAATCCTAGAGAAGAATAAAGAAAGCTATTAAAAACTGAGGAGCATTCTACTGAAGTAGAAATAATGGTACTTTGTCCCAAAATGTATAAAATATGTATTGCAATTAAATTCTCTATTGGCAAATTGCTCTACAATTAAAAAACACAGAAGCTTGAGTGAGGCAATTAGAATAATAGTAGTGTTAATTATAGCTTGATGGATTCTGCATGCTGTCGGCAATTACCTTCCAAGTGTGCACTTTCTGAACCGAATCCAAATCCACAAAAAGACACTGACAGAATTCGAAATCTCTTCCGTGTTGGCATGCCTTTGCCACTTTAAAATTTGTTTTCCTAAATACTTTTGTAAGCTATTTAATTAGACTTAATGAGATTCAAGGCAGAAGCATCCTCCACACCGTACACAACTCCGTAGCACAGACTGGGGCTTGGGGCAAGGCAGGAGCATTGTGAGTGCACTCATTTCCTACTGAGTGCTGCTGGGGACTGATTCCCAGTGCACATGCAATGTGATTTAGCATGGATCTTAGAATCGTTTGAGTTGAAAGGGACCTTAAAGGCCATCTGGTCCAACTCCTCTGCAGTGAACAGGGACACCTACAGCTCGATCAGGTGCTCAGAGCCCATCCAGGCTGACCTTGGGTGTCTCCAGGGATGGGGCATCCACCACCTCTCTGAGCAATCTGTTTCAGTGCCTCACCCCCCTAACTGTAAAATAACACTTCCTTATATCCAATCTAATTCTCCCCTTCCTTAGTTTGAAACCTTTGCCCCTTGTACTATCACAACAGAACCTCCTAAAGAGTCTGTCCCCTTATTTCTCACAGCCCTCCTTTAGAAAGGCCATTATCAGGTCTCCCTGGCTGGCCCAGGGTGGGAGCTGCTTTCTTTTAGTTTGCAGACAGCTTTCACATAAATGAAAGGACTAATCCCAAGCGTTCTCCTACATTCTCCAGTTCTTGGAGGCTGAAACTCAACCCTGTGCCACTGTGAATCTCTTCTTCTTGTCCTCCCTTGTCTTAACAAAAACCTAACCCCTGAAGTTCTACCTCTGTCTCAAAATAATGCCCATTGATTCTTTGGAGCTGTATGGAGGGATGGCAGCTGTCCTGGCCCCACGTGGTCATTAACACTGCTGAGTGTCACTGGAGATGATGTTGCATGGGACACCAGAGGGTCCTGGTGACCCCAGCGTGGGGTGGCAGAAGCTCTTGCAGAAGTTTGGGTTTTCTGTTTGGTGTTGATTTACCATTGGATCATGGAACCCATCTGGATGTGATGCCAGGAGCGTGACCAAAGGAGCTTGGATGCTCTCTGCTGAGTTCAGGAGCAACATCTGAGAGGGCGTGGATGCCCCAACGATAACTTTGCTGGTAATCGTCTTGCTGCAGCCATTAGATGAGTCCTGCGCCGCTGTTTGGGGCGGAGTGCTCTCATATCTGTGCAGGGCTTGCCCCCTCCGATGGTAGAACCCGGGGTTTTCAAACATCGGGTGAATTTGGGCAGCTTCTTGGGTTTGGAGTGAACTGCTTACACGTGCTCCTGCGCTGCATCCTTGCAGTACATGTCTGTGGATGATACTATAACCTGGGGAAGGTTACACAGAGGATGGGGAGAGCTCTCGGGCCGGGTCCCCCTGCACGCCGCCGGCCGGAGAGCGGCGGGCGCGGCGCCTTTAAGGGGGCAGAGCCGGGGGGGCGAGGGCCGCCCGCGTTCGCACCTGGAGTGGGAAAGGGAGGCGGGCCCTAGCGCCTTTGATTGACAGGCAGCCGGCATCAATGAGGCGCCGAGTGGGGGGGCGAGCCTGACCAATAGCGGCGCGCGCGGGCCCGCCCGCCAGCCAATGGGCGGGCGCGCGGGGGGCGGCGCGGCTACATGTTGCGGTGCAGCCAACGTGGGCCCGCGGCGA